>NC_141048.1:50094530-50731530 GCF_041138505.1 Cibotium barometz | reverse complement strand
AATCCCCCCTCCTCCTCTTCTCGTGGTGGTTTCCTATCATTCCCATGGTTAAGCATGCCATACATCGACTCGAATTCTCCCATATACACGCTTATCAATATATTTATTTAATCTCAAAAGAATTTAAAGAAAAATAATAGAAAGAGTGTTTGTATACATCCCCGATATATTTGCTGATATCTTGATTGATTGGGAATCCATGTCTACTCTCCTAAAGTTGTGGAAGAGCTGCTTCTAGATTTGGCAAGCCTCTCAAATCTGCTGTCAGGGCTGTAATCTGCAACATGTATAACTCTGCGCACAGTTATCATTCATACTAGTTGTATGGATACTTAAAATTACTGGAATATGTGCGGCCTACAACCCAATGTGGGTGAAATCGCTAAAATCTGCTGTATGTGAAGGTCGTCTCCAAAAATAGGTCACGTTTTACTTTTTTATAAAATTTTGATTTGCATGTCCATCTACACACTTAAAGGCTTCTTTTGAGTATGCTAACTAATTGAAAACTCAATCTTAAATTTTCACTTAATTTTAACACTTAGAATCTTTACTGCTAAAAAACCACCGAAAACGTGTTGGAATTCTTTACTGAAATCTGTAGCATCCAAAACTTAGGATTATCTTTAATTATAACTTGGTTAATCTCTCAGAGGTATGTTACAATGGATCAGTGGTGGCGGGCTAGTGCGGGCGACATGATGATGGTTACACATTTTTGGCGTGCATATTGGTACACATTTTGGCTTGATTATATTTATGGCGATATTTTATTTTTAGCAAAGTTGAAATGAGTGAAGGTATTTGGACAAGACTGTAAATAACAAAAAAAGTATGCAAAATTAGACATTTATAAGATCTAATATTTATGTTGTAACTTTCTTTAGAATTCAATGCATGAGAGGAGTACTTTCGACATACATTGGACAAGACTGTAAATAACAAAAAAAGTATGCAAAATTAGACATTTATAAGATCTAATATTTATGTTGTGACTTTCTTTAGAATTCAACGCATGAGAGGAGTACTTTCGACATACATTAGTTTTGCAGGCCTAAAAATAGATAAAATTAAGATGTTTCATTTTATCTAAGATTTAATTACCTTCTTTAATATTTGTAGAAGGACACTTCTTGTAAACATGTCACTTTGGCCTGAAACAAAATTAATACATTTAAATACTCATGCATGGGGGGGGATGATTGTACTCGGTGAGAGTGTTGACGGTGTACTCTGTCTATTTCTTTCTCTCTCTCACTCATGTCTACTATTGAAGATTATTATCTATCATGCTTTATGTTGCAATTTATTTATGTGATCCAATTCTAATTTCTTGTTTATCAATTATGGAGGAGGGGAGTTGACTTTCACATACAGCTAATTTTGGCAATTCTGCCCACACTAGGTTGTATAATACACATGTTCTAGTAATTTTAAGTACCCACACGACAAGTTTCTGATAACTGTGCATGAAGTTTCTAATAACTGTGCATGAAGTTATACCTATTGCACGTTGCACACCTGATAGTAGATCTAAGAGGCTTGCTAAATCTACAAACAGCTCTTCCACAACTTCTTGAGAGTAGACATGGATTCCCAATCAATCAAGACATCTTCAAATATATCAGGGAAGTACACAAACTCTCTTTTTAATATTTTTCTTCAAATTCTTTTGCTATGAAATAAATAAATCGATAAGTGTATACGAGAGAATCCGAGTCGATATAGGGCGTGCTTAATGATGAGTGATTCTGAATTTTATTAATTATACATGATCATATTGGTTTATGAGATTTATGGAATAAATAGTTTTGGTGGGGTGAAGAATTAGAAGATAGAATATTTGACTAGTTTATGACTAAATTTTAGGTGATGTCATTAATTCACTCAAGGTTGGTAAAACTAAAGTTTTCTTACAATAGTTTTTATCAATATAGTGTGCCCACATAGGTTTGCGAGAGGGAGGTATGTTTTTGGAAGCCCACACTTGCATGTGTGAAGAAAGTCAATTTTTTAAAGCCTTTTCTTTTATGTTAAGTTGTTTACAAAGATCTTCAAGATGTTAAAGTTTTACTGGAGCACCATACAGAAACTAGATAATAAACATTATCATGCACAGAGATTCAAAATAGGAGCACAGTGACAAGTATAGAGGAGGAACCAGTGCCCTTTGTTCTTTATTATGGAAAAGGTAAGAAAATAGTTAAAGAAGCCTACGATTTAGCCAACCACTAGCACATGGAACTCAAGAATTTGAATCTCAAGAACAAAACAGTGATGAGCAAAATGTAAGGCAAGTAATCACACCTCACATTGAACATTGTGATTTAGTTGAAGAATTATGGGATATTCTTGCAAACATGTATAAGAGTGTGTCCAATTCACATAAAATGTAATTGAAAGTAGAGTCGTGAATAATGTTAAAAGCTAAAATATTTATATCTCAAATTATGTTAAAGAATTGTGTTTTAAGCGTGCTTGAATAGCTTTTGTTGTGAATATAAATTGTTTTATTCATTTATCATGGTGATACAAGAGTTTCCTGTTGGAGCTATATATAGCTAGCCCTGACTCACTCTAGGTCTTGCCTATATATATGTGACTTGTGACTAATATGATTCATTCTTTTGGAGTGTATATGGTGTCTCTTGTCTCGTCTCTCTCCCTCAACTGGTATCAAAGCGATTCTAATCATAAGGGAAGCATCTACGTCTTCTTGTTTAATTTATGATTATGATTTCATTTCTTACAAGATTGATCTTTGGTAACAGTTTTGTGTAGGTTTGATTGGTTCTTTGATTATATGTTGCCTACATGATTTTAAAACTCCACTTATTGTAATTAGAATTGTTTCTTAATCGCGTCCTTAAAACTAAAACCTATCAAAACAGTTTGTCAATCGGAGTTCTTAGTCAAAAGTTAGAACATTTCAGGCAAATTGCATCTAAAATAGTAAAATAGGTTCTTTGTGGGAGCAAATAGGTAGTTGTCTCTGAGTCGTAAGCAGGATTTGATCATGAAAGCTTCAGACGGATGCTTGCTGTACAAGCTACAATTAGATATAAAACTTGCCATGCAAGTCGCGTCATAACACGGTTTTTTTTTCTTAACGCAGTGCTTTTTCTTATTATTATTTTTGTCTTTTATGGGCCTCTAAGTTTGCTTACGTGCATGAGATACGGGTCTCGACTTTTAGAGTTCTAATTTTGGTTCATGTTCTATTCTTTACATGATCACTTTATGCTCGTAGTCTGGTGCATGCCTATTTTTGGCTACGTTTCTCATATCTCGTACATTGGTCCGCAAGTTCTGCGAACTTATCTTGTACGTGTTCTCACAACCCAACATGGCAAACACCATACTTATTAATAGATTTCCTTCTAGGCAACGTTCTGTTCCTCTTTTCCAAGGCCAGGAATTTCCTGGTTGGAAATACAAGATGCTATTAATTTTGGAAGGAGACGAACTGGTAGATATTGCTCTTGGTATTCTTGCATGCCCTCCTCAACCTATTGATCCACTTCAGAGAATGATGTTATTATTACCGAAGGTCCTATTTTTGAACAGTGGAAAATTGATCATGCACACTGGATTCATCATGATAAGGCTACTCATCGGTATACACTTTCTGCCCTTAACGATTCACTCATGCTAGATGTTTATCCGTTATCCACGTCATATGCTATATGGGACTATCTTATCACTATGAGAAGAAAACTGTTACAGAGATTCTGTATCTCCGTAACCTTTTGGGCAAGCTTCAATTCAAGGCAGCTACATCCATGTCTAGTCACATTGAATCATTCAAAGGTATTATGAATCAACTTTCTACTGCAGGGGATCCTATTCCTTGAACTCAACTGGTTACACACCTTCTTGATACGGTGAAGGATCCTTTGTATGATAATATTATCACTATATTATCTAACAAGGATAAAATTGACATTGAGCATACATGTATTTCTTTGATTGCATATTCTCAACGTCATGATTGTTAGACGTCGGTAACTCATGAAACAATCATGATTGCCCAAGAGTATGCAGAATCAAAGACAGCTTTTGCTGTCCGGAGACGTCCATTTTTGCAACGCCCTTCTTCGGTAACTCATGAAACAATCATGATTGCCCAAGAGTACGTAGAATCAGAGACAGCTTTTGCTGTCCGGAGACGTCCATTTCCGCAACGCCCTTCTTCCTCCTCCCAATTTACATGTCGTGGCTTCCAAAGAGGAGGTAATTCTTCTCGTTTGAGATTTTCTCAAAAGCGTTGTTCTTATTGTGACTAAACTGGTCACTTGGTATCTGAATGTTGGGCACGAGAGTATGATGAAGAACACGGTATTACAAATAAGCAACCTCGTTTTTTATCAAGGGGTTCTTTCTCTTCTGTAACCTGTGAATATTGTGGGAGCACAAGGCATTCATCCAATCGATGCTTCAAGAGGCATTATATGATGAAGCTCGAAATCAAGCTTATGCTAGTCAACAAAATCCTCATGATGAAGACAATGTTCATCAAGAGGCTAATTTGGTTCATTATAATGTCCCTCCAGAAAAGGTACTACATGTTCGTGATGGTTCTCTCTTTATTGTTGATTCTGGTGCTACTGGCAACATGACATATCAATTGCAATGGTTACACAATTATCATCCAATTCCTATCAAGAAAGTGGTTTATCTTGCTGATAATACAACTTGCCAAGTAATGGGTATTGGCGACTTGTATTTGGTTCCTCAACCAAAATACTGCGAGGAGTTTTACATGTTCCTGATTTACAAAGAAACTTACTTTCTGTTGCGCGGCTTGTGGATCTTGGTCTATTTGTTGGATTTGATAATACAAAGTGTCGCATCGAAAAGGATGCACCACTATTGCGGTTGCTCCTCGACATGGTAATCTCTTATATTGCTTATATTCATGTCTCAAAAAAGAGACACGACACAAGCTAGAACCTTTAGGTTTGAAGGTTATTTTTATTGGTTATTCTGACAACTCAAAGGGTTACAAGTTTTACGATCCAAGTTCTCAAAAGGCAATTGTTAGTCGAGATGCTATATTCAATGAGCAATTGATGGGAGGTTCGTGGTCCACAGATGATGCTGATGATACAAAAACATTACTCACTTCTTTTCCTTTTCTACTTTTGGACAATGATTTGCATGATGACAACACTCTTTTGATGGATATTAGAGACAAGTCTATTGATGTTCATCCTACGGTTTGAAAGGAGACTGCTACAGATCTTGATATCTATGTTGATCTTCCTATTGAACTTGAGAACGGTGCAAATCATGTATATGATGATGATCTTGAAACCTTTAATCACGTATTGGCTGTTTGTGAAGATCCTTCAACTTATGCAGAAGTTATGTCCTCTCCACAAAAGGAAGAATGGAAGGAAGCCATGGAAGCTGAATATGAGTCTTTGATCTCGAAAGGTACATGGGTTCTTACCAATCTACCTTCTGATCGTACTCCTATCAAATGTAAGTGGGTTTACAAGACTAAAACAAAGGCAGATGGATCCTTTGATAAATTCAAAGCTCGTTTTGTTGCAAAGGGATACTCACAAATTGCAGGGATTGACTATCATGACACTTTTTCACCCTTAGTTCGTAGTACAAGCATTCGAGTACCACTAGCTTTTGCAACTCAGTTTGATTTGGAAAGACATCAAATGGATGTTAAGACGGCTATTCTTAATGGAGACGTAAAGGAGGAAATATATATGGAGCAACCTGAAGGATTTACAATTCCCAAAAATGAACATCTTGTATGCCAACTCCACCGTGCTTTGTATGGACTAAAACAAGCTTCACGATCATGGTACATCAAGATTGATCAATTTCTCACATCTCAGGGGTTTGTTTCTTGCTTCTCTGATTCAAATCTTTATATCAAGCGCAATGTGGATAACCATTTTGTGATATTGGCCCTTTATGTTGATGACACTATACTTGTGTCTAATAATCTATCTTTCATGCAACAAGTAAAAAAGGTTTTATCCTCAACCTTTGATATGGTGGATCTTGGCGACATTCATTCACGCCTTGGTATTCAAGTTCAAAGGTATCGTCACAATGGTATTTTGCTTCTTCGTCAAACAAAGTTTTTCTAAGATATTGTTCAAAAGTTTGGATTGGCTACTGCACATTTGGCAACAAACACTCCTTGTCTTGAAAGCTCTACTAGGAATACTTCTGCAAATATTGAGGCTGAATCATTAGCTTTAAATCAACCCTATGCTAATCTTGTTAGTCGTCTTCAATTTGTGGGCATGAGCACTCGTCCTGATATTCTGTTTGCAGCAAATCTGTTAGGACAATACTTGTCCTCTCCATCTACAAGACATTGGTCGAGCTAAATGTGTTTTGAAGTACTTGAAGGGCACTGCAGATTTCGGACTTGTATATCGCCGCCATCAAGAAGACATATCTTCAACAACTTCTCTTAATCTTCTGGGTTATTCAGATATGCTGATTGGGCAAGCTCTAACTTGTCCATGTGATCCACCAGTGGTAATTGCTTCTTTATGATCAATGGCTATTTGGTATCTTCGGCTAGCAAGAAACAACGCTGTATTGCAGTTTTTACTACAGAGTCTGAATATGTAGCTGCATCTTTAGCAGCTCGTGAATTGGTTTGGCTTCCACAATTGCTTGATTGCTGATATCGGTCATTCTCCTTCCTCAAGCACTCCTCTTAGATGTGACAACCAAAGTGCTATTAGTCTAGCCAAGGACTACGTGCAACATAGCAAGTCCAAGCATATTGCAGTTCATTATCACTATGTTCGACATGAAGTAAGGAAAGGAGCAATAATGGTAGAACATTGTCCAACTGATCAAATGATTGCAGACATTCGCACCAAAGGACTCCATGAAGCTCGGTTACACTTTTGCGATCAGAACTTGGAGTTGCCGCGGCCTCTCTTTTTGGAGATTAGCACATCTCATGTCATGTCAATTTTGTCTAGACTTGTACATAGCCTATAGACTTTAGGACACTTCACACATTACTTCATATCATGCACATTTATTCTTTGTACTTTGTATATAGAAGCACATTGCACATGGACTTTAAGGTGGCATTGTACATTTATATGTAGGAGCTCGGGTTTTTCCCTTGTGCTCCCAAGGGTTTTTAAACTCGCAGCTAGAGACCTTTATTTGAGTGGGGGTGTTGGAGCTATATATAGCTAGCCCTAACTCACTCTAGGTCTTGCCTATATATTTGTGACTTGTGACTAATATGTATCATTCTTGTGGAGCGTATGTGGTGTCTCTTGTCTCGTCTCTCTCCCTCAACATTTCCTACTTTTAAGGATCTCATTTTAAAGACGATCCAAGAAGAACACATCCTTGGAGGTACATCAAAGTCTTATAATAATTAGTATGGTCAGAATGCAGTCATTTCTTTAAAAGTTCTAGAGGAAAAGGAAATAAAGGACACGGCTCTGAGTCTCTATGCAAGAGCTAATCAAACCTCATATCAAAATCAACATTAAATTTCTTGGAAATTACCGAGGATCACAAGTAAGCTTTTTAGAATTCAAGAGGCAAGGTGAGCTTCAAACATTCAACAAGTAAGAGTAGATTTTTAGAATGCGATAGAAAAGGGGAGCTTTAAAATAGAAAAGGGGAGCTTTAAAATTTCAACAATAGAATGAGGTACATGCTATGCATATCAAGATATAAGAGTGGTTTTTTAAATTTCTAAAATCAAAGGCCCAATGCATTTATCACTACTATTATAAGCCAGGTCATGTCATAAAATATTATTTTTCAAGATAAAAATATGTAAAAGAAGGTAATTTTAATCTAGATAAAGAGATGTGTGAGAAGAAATTTTTAATAAAAGTAAAACGTGACCTATTTTTGGAGCTGACTTTCACATAAAGCTGATTTTGGCAATTCCGCCCATGCTAGGTTGTAGAATGCACATGTTCTAGTAATTTTAAGTACACACACAACAAGTTTCTGATAACTATGCATGAAGTTTAGCTGTTGCAGGTTGCACCCCTAATAACAGATCTAAGAGGCTTGCTAAATCTACAAACAGCTCTTCCACAATTTCTTGAGAGTAGACATGGATTCCCAATCAATCAAGACCTCTTCAAATATATCAGGGAAGTACACAAACTCTCTTTTTATTATTTTTCCTCAAATTATTTTGATATGAAATAAATAAATCGATAAGTGTATACAAGAGAATCCGAGTCGATATAGGGCATGCTTAACGATGAGTAATTCTTAACTTTATTAATTATACATGATCATCTTGGTCTATGAGACTCATGGAATAAATAGTTTTGGTGGGGTAAAGAATTAGAAGATAGAATATTTGACTAGTTTGTGACTAACTTTTAGGTATAACCTTTAATAGGAAGTGTTTTGCGAAGCATTTATCTTTCCGTGTGTTTAGAATCAGATTTTAACATAAAGATAAAAGTTTTAGACGGCAAAGAACTCTACAAGAGTGTATGAGAGGCTAGAAAGCCAAATCCCTTTCGTTTTTGAGTTATTCAAGTACAAAGTGCTGCATTGGCTGTTTTTTATAGTTTTATGTTGAAAACACAACTTTGGCCATTTTGAATGCAGCTCTCAAAGAGACCTTAGAAATCATTTTTAGAGAACCATCACAGAGATATGTTTTATAGAGAATTAGAAGTCCTAAAACTTTGTAGTTTTGACTTTTCTCTAATTCCAAATAAATTGGAAGGTATTACTCTCCGAAAGAGACAAGTTGTCAAGCTTTGCCTTAGAAATTGCCATCAAGATTGACTATCTTATCTATATTAATCGGATGGACTAACGCATAGACCGGATGGACTAATGCATAAGCATAGCGAAGACTTAGCTATAGTAGTGACTAGAGATGATCTCGCTAGTTAGAGCATGATAATTGATTTTGTTAAAAATAAAGATTCTCGTGTGACTTAAAATACTAAGAGAAGTTAAACTGTTTGAATTAAAAGCTAGTTTTATACCTTTGCTATTTGAGAGGATTGCTTTGGTTGTATTGCTATGTAGAAATAGCACGATTAAGTGAGTTTCAATGTTTTCTTAGATTAAGTTATACGATTATGATATGGCTACATTTGAGATCGTCACATTTTTATATCAGTTTAGCTCATGAAAATTCTCTCTTTCCATGACACCGAATCAAGGAAAAGGCCCAGAAAGTGGAAAACCCACCAATGGTGCAAAACCTTAGATGATTGCTACCAATGGCCTGAGGGACAAGGACATTAAGAAAATGGAACAATATAATCCTACAAAGATCTTGGAAAATTTTATTAAGAACACCATCATGTTTGTTTATAAAAGGAACGAAAGGCAAGAAGAACCAAAGACACAATCTTAGTCACATAGTGACTCTGATAAGGAGGAAAAGGAGATGAAGAAGAAGTATGAGACCACCTCTGAAGAAGAAGAACAAATGCACCTCCAATGAAACTTCAGAATTAGAATCAGAGTCTCAATGGCATCATCAACTTGCACACAGAATAATGGCATCAACAACTCAAAACTAGGAGTGTTTTTATGAGGAGAAGCAGTTCAATACAATGTTGAGAAAACTAGATAAAATAGGATATGAGTGGCACTAAAAACTCAGAGAAGTGTTGACTTAACAAAACACAAAGGTCAAAGTGTGGTTTAAAATAGCTAAAAACTTGAACAAATAATCACTTCCTGATGTTTAAGGGTGAAAAGTCAAATGACCCTAACATCCACATCAATACATTTGAGCAGGCATGGAAGGTCTATAAGCCAATAAGAGAACTCTTAAAGGAGCTCAAAAGAGATGAATTTGCTACCACCTTTGAAGATATTCTAATGGATTGGCTCATGCAATTTGATGATGACCATTTTTCTAACTATGTTGAGTTGAGGGATGCATTCGGGAAGATATTCAAGAACATAAGTTTCTCTTTTCTTATTCTTCTTATGTTCTTCCCTCCTTGTCATATTACCTTATGTTTGATGAGAAGTCGAAGTAGAAGAAACATGAAATCTTTTTATTCTTCTTCCTCTCCATATGAAAATAAAAACGAAGAAAGTAGAGGAAGTGGAGAGTAAATTAAGTAGACATGTTATTATAAATTAAGTAGAGGAAGTGGAGAGTAAATTAAGTAGAGGAAATGGAGAGTAAATTAAGTAGAGGAAGTGGAGAGTAAATTAAGTAGACATGTTATTATAAATAATATAAGACATAGACTGGGAAGGAATATCATTCAAATCAACAGAGTGCCCACCATCGTGTGCACAAGGTTTTAGGATCTCTCAACCTAGATAACATGACTTTGTCAAAAGCAATTGGATTTTATATTGATGCTAGTGGCATGGCTCTCTCTCTCTCTCTCTCTCTCTCTCTCTCTCTCTCTCTCATATTATGATATATCCTTTTTCACAAAATTCATAGCATCTCTATCAAGTTAAAACTAATAATGTTTGAACAACATGAATGCTACTCCTTTGTTTTGTAAATATATACAAGTAATTTTAACAAGCAAAGAAAGGTTGTTCTTTGCTTGATTCTTATTAAAGTGTTTACATTTCACGTTCAATAATCAAGTCATTAGTCTCTTCATAATCATTTTTTAATCCCCTCATTGATTATATCCACCACACTAGTTTTATATCATTTCGGTATAAAAGCCTTTCCCTTGTCCAATAGCATTTAAACCATTACTCATTTTGTCTTTCATTTACCCAAGTTCCTACCCATTAATTTTTAATTTCATTCTTAGTTTTTAATTAAACCTGTGAAAACTGATATTCATGTGGATTGGCTACTTGACGAAATGGATAAAGTAGAGAAAGATGAGGGGATACATATCACAATGGAAGAATGGGAGTATGCTAGGGGATGTATGAGCAAGGTCGGTATATACAATGTTATGCATAAGTTAGGAGCTTTCAATAATTTAGATTGCTTATTTAATTGATTTTGTCTTGGTGTAGTGCACTATGTTCAATGCTATATGGTGTCAGGGCAAGCATTTTTGAACACAACGGATTGATGATAAGAGAAACACACAAGATTGCAGCGTCATTGCTAGCTTTGAGGGAGCCAATGGAGCCATGGATGATTATTGTGGCATAATCCAAGATATTATTAAGCTTGACTTTCGACGCTTCTTTGTGTATGTGTTGGATGTAAAGTGGTTTAAGGACGTGGTGGACAGAGGCCCTAATGCAACAATCAATACACGTGCAAATACACGCGCTATTAGATGCGGTGTTACGACGCGCCTATAATTTCTCTATTCAAGAGAAAGAAGAGAAATAAGAGAAAGAGGAGTGTAAATTGATTGGGCATGTTATTACAAATACTATAAGATGTAGCATGGCAAGGAATAGCGTTCAAAGCAAGAGAGTGCCCACTACCGTGTGCTCAAGATTTTAGGACCTATCAACCTAGATAATATGACTGTAGCGAATGAAAATGGATTCTATATTGATGCTCGTGACACGGCATGCTCTCTCTCTCTCTCTCTCTCTCTCTCTCTCTCTCTCTGTCATGATAATATTAATCCTTCTTCACAAAATTCATAGCATCTCCATGAGGTAAATACTAAAAACAAGAAATTTTATAATTATGAAGTTCAATATTTCTCTTATATGACAGGAGGGCACACATATAGAGACTTAGTAGAAATGGCAAGACGAAGACATGTTATCATGGGCCGGAAAGAACGTAGAAATGCCAAGAAGATGAACCACACACGCTACTAATCATCATCTTGCAATAGACCCAACTAACTCTACGAGTGTCCACATGCCATAGCCTTTCTAGGTGTATCTTTATTCAAGGAAAACTAGAATGAATGAAGGTGCCTTGGCCTGAATCTTCCTAGGGTAAAATCCTCTCATATTTTCACTTCCAGCTGAGTAGTTTAGGCAAGGGGGAGGCTCTTAAGGAGAAGAGCCTCACAAGTCACACCCGGGCGGCCAAAGCTGACGAGCACCCCCAATCGAAGCCCTCGTAGAAGTGGCGAGCTTCTTTTCCAGAGAGTTGTGCCACATCTGCTCCATGATGAAGAAAACACAAGCGCTGTACATGCCGTATTCATCGTGGCTGCGAGTTTCTCAGGTTTGAGCTTGAGTGCCTGCTCCATTTGGTTGAGAATGGTGGGGCCACTTGGGTGCATGATCCAGAAGATGTCATTGGGGGGCTAGGGGCATGGCCATCATCATCATGGACATTATCCAGGGCGTCTTGCAAGACGGCAGGTAGGTTCTGAGAGACAAGCTGTGGAACGGTTTTGTGGAGGTGGAATGTGAGGCCGATTTGCTTCCAGTGGCCTTGGATGGCACCATCACTGTCGGGCAAGATGTAGGAGCCGGTCCAGTGAACCTGAAACCAGGGCTTCTCCACGTTAGCGATGGGGTCGGAGCCGACGATGAGGGCGGAGGCCCCGTCTCGCTGAACAAAGCCTGACCCACAAGGCTGTCGATGGGGTCGGAGCCGACGATGAGGGTGGAGGCCCCGTCGTCTCGCTGAACAAAGCCTGACCCACAAGGCTGTCGATATGGGTCTCATTAGGCCCACGAAAGGTCACCACGGTGATCTCACTGCAGACCACTAGCACGCGTGTGCCCTTGTTGTTCTCGGCCAGCTCCGTGGCCATGCGGAGGGCCCTGCCGCCACCAAAGCAGCCTTGCGAGTACAGCATCAGGCTTTTGATATTGTGGCGCAAACCCAGACGCTTGGTGAGAGCCCAGTTCGCCCCGGGCAAGTCCATGCCGCCCGTTGAGCAGAAGACAAGGTGGGTGATGCACGACTTGGGGCGGCCCCACTCCTCCAACGCCTTGAGGGCAGCTTCCCCACCAAGCCTGGGTATCTCCTCCACCATGTGCTCTTGCCTCGCATCCAAGGACTGGCCCCAGAAGTCGCACATGCTTGGGTTGGCCCGCAGAATCTCCTCGTTCAGGTACATGTGCCTCTTCTGGATGCCTGATCTGTCACCTGCAGTAGTACGTACGTACAGAGAGAGCAACGTTAGCTTGGAGTTGCGTCTCACCTGCATATTATTATACAGTATTATTGCAACTATATATTAGTATATATGAGGGGGCTTACAAATGCGCTGGAACTTTTGCTTGAGGTCGATCATGTGGTTGCTGTTGGTGACGTTGAAGTAGAAGTCCGGGTACTCGTGCTGCTTGAAGAGGTGCGGAGGGGTGGCGCTGCCCATGGCGAGCATGCTGGCAGGGCCATCGGCTTGGGCTTTGGCTAATTTGGCTTTGCATGCGGCGCCATTGGTGGTGGAGATCGGCATGGCGGCGGCGAGCTAGCTAGCGCAGGAGACGAGACGAGTAGAGCAGGCAAGAGGCTACTATAATTTGGGACAGTACTGCGCTCGCAGTGTGTAGATCAGCCCAAGGGGGTGGCTTAATTATGATATGGCTGGCTGTGCTGTATTAGAGGGGGGCGCAGCGCTGCTTGCTTTTATAATGCACTAGCAGCAGGCCTCCCAGTTACTAGTCTTGCCTACGACTAGTCAGTACTACTAGTGTCTCCGTTTTCCTGAGAGGACGCCTCCGATTCCATCACACAACTAGTGCTGCTGTCAATATTATATAAATATAGATATAATATAATATTATGGCCACCAACAAAATGTTCTCTCGATATAATTTGTGTGGAGAAAGTGTATAAATTATGTGAACTATACTATATTTTGGACTAAATTCAAGTATAAAACAAGTTTTTAATTTAAACAGTCTTTACCTTCTCTTTATCTTTTACGTCACATGGGAGTCCTTGTTTTGAACATAATGAATTATCATGTTCTAACGAGCGAGGTCATCTATAATCACTATAACTAAGTCTTAACTATGCTTATGCATTAGTCCATCCGATCTATGTAGACAAGGTAGTCAATCTTGATAGCAATTTTTAAGGCAAAGCCTAATAACTGGTTCCTTTGAGAGAGTAATATCTTTCAATCTATGTAGAATTAGAGAAAGGACAAAACTTTAAAGTTTTAGGACTTCTAATGCTCTTTAAAGCACGTCTAAGTGATGGTTCTCAAAAAATGAGTTCTAAGGTCTCTTTGAGAGCATTCAAAACAGCCAAAGTTGTGTTTTCAGCGTGAAACTATAAAAAACAGCCAAGTGCCCACTTTGCACTCGAATAACTCAAAAACGAAAGGAATTTGGCTTTCTATAGTCTCTTACACTCTTGTAGAGTTTCTTGTCCTCTAAAACTTTCGTGTTTATCTCAAAATCTGATTCTTAACACACGGACAGATAGAGTCTTTCCAAAACAGCCCCTAATGAAGGTTATTCCTAGACTCTAGTCATAAACTAGTCAAATATTCTATCTTCTAATTCTTTAACTCCAAAGTTTTATTCTATGAGTCGAACTAAGACAATCAACAATAGTTCTTTGCGGGAACCCCCCTCCTCCTCTTCTCGTGGTGTTTTCCCATCATTCCCATGGTTAAGCATGCCATACATCAACTCAAATTCTCCCATATACACGCTTATCAATATATTTATTTAATCTCAAAAGAATTTAAAGAAAAATAATAGAAAAGTGTTTGTGTACTTCCTCGATATATTTGCTGATGTCTTGATTGATTGGGAATCCATGTCTACTCTCCTGAAGTTGTGGAGGAGCTGCTTCTAGATTTGGCAAGCCTCTCAAATCTACTGTCAGGGCTGTAATCTGCAACAACATGTATAACTCCGCGCACAGCTATCCGATACTAGCTGTATGGATACTTAAAATTACTGGAATATGTGCCGCCTACAACCCAAGAGAAAGTCTACGGTATGTGAAAGTCGTCTCCAAAAATAGGTCACGTTTTACTTTTTTATAAAATTTTGATTTGCATGTCCATCTACACACTTAAAGGCTTCTTTTGAGTATGCTAACTAATTGAAAACTAAATCTTAAATTTTCACTTAATTTTAACACTTAAAATCTTTACTGCTAAAAAACCACTGAAATCTTGTTGGAATTCATTATTGAAATCTGTAGCATTCAAAACTTAGGATTATCTTTAATCATAACTTGGTTAATCTCAGAGGTATGTTACAATGGATCAGTGGGTGGCAGGGCTAGTGCGGGCGACATGATAATGGTTACACATTTTTGGCGTACATATTGGTACACATTTTGGCATCATTATATTTATGGCGATATTATATTTTTAGTAAAGTTGAAATGAGTGGAGGTATTTGGACAAGACTGTAAATAACAAAAAAGTATGCAAAAGAAAGTCGAGCAAGTGCAAGTGATGATAACACAATTAGTGGAATGCTTGATTACTTTGGAACCATTCAAGACATATTAAAGGTTGGCTTTAGAAGTTTTGAGTAGTTTATCTTTGATGTGAAGTGGTTCAAGGTAATCACAAATGGGCCACATGCAACTGTACGTAGAGACAAGAGTGGCCTCATCCAAGTGGACTCCACAAAGGTATGGACCGATCAGCAAGATACTTTTGTGCGCCCAGAGCATTGTGAGCAAGTTGTCTTTAAAGCGGATCCAAAAGATCCACGCTGGCTATTTGTGGTTCAAGTCACCCCCCGCAGTAAGAAAATTTGTGAAGAATTAGACCTACAACAACAGGGTGATGTGGATTCACAGGGTGGTGGAGAGCAACAAGAACAAGCCGATATCAACAATGAAGAGGAGCAAGCAAATGAAGAGGAGCAACTAGAGCAAGATCCAAATGAAGAGGTGCAAACCAATGAAGCTGGGAAATCTATTGAGGAAGAAGAGTGCAAACCAATGAAGCTGGAAAACCTATTGAGGAAGAAGACATAGATGATGAGGACAGCCTTCATCAAGGGACTTTTAATGATGAGGATGCTGAAATGTACATAGAAATAGATCTCTTTGGGGCTACTTATCTTAATGAGGATGATAGAATAGATAATGATTTCTAAAATGATGTATCTTAATGATTATGCAAATAGTTATGACATATTTGTAATGATTTTATGACATTGAAGGTGTAAAGTGATATGGTTTACCATTGTTGTTTACCATTGTTGTTTAGGGAAGTTAATGTTTGTCATATGGTCATTTCATTGTTTACCATTGTTAATGTTTACCGTCATTATCACTAGTGCAGGTGCAAAGTGATATGGTTTACCATTGTTGTTTATCATTGTTAATGTTTGTCATATGGTTCTTTCATTGTTTACCATGTAATTTTCATTTCGCACAAGTTTGTCATATGGTTTTTTGTCCAACAGGCCATGGGTGATGACTCACCGCCGCTCAACTACAGTCCTAATTTCTCATTTAACCCTACACCTCAGGCCTTGAGTCCTGACCAGTTATATGGTTTTTTCTCGTCCATGACTCCAGAGCAGAGAGCCATGGCTCAAACTTATTGGGGTTCTGGAGTAGGGACATCTGCCTCACCACGTGTTTCATGACGGCAGTTCCCACACTTGTAGGTACGACAGCAGTTCCCACACCTCATACCACATAGCCTTCCACTCCTCTTACAGCTCGATCTACCACCTCTTCACATAGACGTCGCTCACGTAGTAGGTCTTCAGGGGGAGGTTGTTGTGGTGGTAGTGCCACAGATGCTGTGACACCACCACCACGTGAGCATCGTCCTTCGCTTTCATTTGTTCATAGCACACCCATGGGTTCACCTTCCACTCCTTGGGGTGCACATGACCATGACAACAACAAGATATACATAATTAGGGATGGGGCACCTATAATGAATAGTGCAGGGAAGGCAATGAAGACACGAATTGATAATTGTGCACTATACAGTTTCACAACTCTGTTATGACTTTATGGGATCAGCAAGATAAGGAGAAGAAAAATTACATAAATACAAAGATAAAGCAAGAGTTTCAGCCATCTGACCCTAGGAATCTCGTCTCTAATGAGTGGATACAATATATAGCTCGCATTTTGATGGGGCATCGTAGGTTAGAGGCGAGGGATGCATTTAGACAGGGGAAAGAGAGACCTGTTTGGCTAGATGATAGGGAGTGGGAAGCCATAGCTCAGAAGCTCACAGAGACACCAGAGAGGTTTCAACAACAAAGAGAGGCAGCAAGGACAAGACTCCAAACAGTAGGGGCTTAACATCTTGGGAGTGGTGGTTACGAAACCATGCGCCATGAATTCATAAGTATTTGTAGCAATTTTGTTTATCTAAATGTATGTATGTGGGCTAAATGTTGATTTCTAAAAGTTGTAATTGTTAATTGTTTATGTAGGAGTTGGCCATGAATTGCCTACCAAGTAGGCGAGAAGAGAAGTACGCTCACAAATATGGCCTTGTGGCCTTTATGAGATGCTTGAAGCAGAAGGAGAGACCATCAATTGGGAGGCATTACCATAATGTAAGTCCTCTAAACTATTAGTATATGATCAAAATATTCATGAGTAATGTTTCTTGTTTCTTTATCTGAAAAATACAAAAACGAGCATGGTTGTCTTTTGTGCTCTATTTTGGATAGAATGGTGCTGTCTGTTTACTGCTGTTGAGTCCTATTGACCAAATTTACTGATATGAGCGCCGGTATGCGTACCAGTATTAGCGTCGGTATGCGTGCTGGTATGAGTGCCGGTATGCATGATGGTATGAGCACCGGTATGCATGATGGTATGAGCGCCGGTATGCATGCTGGTATGAGCACCGATATGAGCGTCGGTATGAGTGCTGGTATGAGCTCCGGTATGCGAGCTGGTATGAGCGCCGATATGCGTGCTAGTATGAGCGCCAGTATATATATCGGGTATTATCGATGCAAATACCGACGTTGTGGTTCCAGCGCAGATATCGAGAACTGATGACGGGGCTGTTTTAGACCCCGTTTAATGACGTCGGTATAAGCGCCGGTATTAGGCTATCATGTAGTAGTGACTTTTCTCTAATTCCAAATAGATTGGTAGGTATTACTCTCCCAAAGAGACCAGTTGTCAGGATTTGCCTTAGAAATTGCCATCAAGATTGACTATCTTATCTATATAGATCGGATGGACTAACGCATCGACCGGATGGACTAATGCATAAGCATCGTTAAGACTTAGCTATAGTGACTTGAGATTATCTTGCTAGTTTAAACATGATAATTCATTTTGTTGAAAACATAGATTCCCATGTGACTTAAAAGACTAAGAGAAGTTAAGGACTGTTTGAATTAAAAGCTAGTTTTATACTTGAAGTTGATTTTGATTGATTTGAATATGCATGCCTTGAAAGATTCTTTACGTATGTGATAAGAATCTTCGATATGGCATGCATGCTTATTTTGCTATTTGAGAGGATTGATTTAATTATATTACTACGTAAAAATAGCACGATTAAGTGAGTTTCAATGTTTGCTTAGATTAAGTTGTACGATTAAGATATGGCTAGATTTGGGACCATAACAGTTGGTATCAGAGCATAGGTTGGGCAGTCCGCACTTAATTGTGGATGGTGCAGGTCTTGGGTGACTCATATTATTTTTTATTTTTGTGATACAACGAGGAGATTCTTTTCTTTTTAAATTTTTTTACGATTTGATATATAGTCACAAGATGGCCACACATTAAACAAATTCAGTAGTCAACCTAGGACAAGAAGAGGAGCTTTTACAGAGATTATTCTGTGTGGGTGTAACTCTTGAGAAAGTTACTAGAGTTATTGTAGGCATCAAGACTTAGCTTAGAGAAAGGAATGAGAGCTGTGCGTACTTGAGCTTCTATGGATTTGAATGAAGAAAAAAAGGAGTGGTGGAGAAGATGAAGAGATACAAGACCGTCTTAATTTTGATGCTAGACAAAGTCAAGGAGAAGGAAAAATTTTATGGAGAATAAGATAATGCAAACGAGCAAGAAGAAGAATGGTAACCAGTATTTTATATATTTATCCCCAGAGATGGTAGAAAAGGCATGGCATAAAGGCCAATGTTTCGGTTCTCTACAAAAGGGTCATAGAACTTTTGAGTGCAAAAAACAAACGAACATCACATGAGGTACGTGAGAGATTAACTTCAGGAGACCAGAAACCAAGGCAAAGTATGAAAGAGAATATACATGATTTTTTCAAGTATCGACGACACTTGTGGAGCAAGAGGAGAAGATATTGCAACTATGGGCCGAGGATATTAAACAATATGCACATGTCAATGCTGTTATTCTTGCAGGTAAGGGCAAAAACCGAGCTTCAATTATTAATATTCCTATCAAGATTGTGAATAATGTATTTCAAGTTTTGATTGACTCAGGAAGCACTTATAGTTTTCAATCACCCCACGTAGTAAAATAGTTAAGAATAACTGAATTTTACCAAAATTATCTTATGGTAGAGCTTGCTTTGAGCTAGCAACATCATATAAGAAGTATGTCAAGAATATGCTTTTTATTCATAGATAACCCCAAGTCAAAAGATGATTTCCATGTGTTGGCTTTGGGAAGATATGATGCCATATTAGGGATGGATTGGTTAGTGCCTAGAAAGGCCAAGATATTGTGTCATAAGAAGCGGGTTTGCATGATTGGAGATCATAGTAAAGATTATTACTTATACAAGGTCAAAGATGTGATGTAGAATTTAGAACGATGTCTTCTTCGCACTAGAGCAAGAAAAGTATTTCATGTAGTATATTATTTGCTTATTAAGTAGTAAATTATCATCGTGAAGTAAATAAGTGTAGGTTTGGAAATCTATATCTATTGTGGAGGTTGCAAGTCCATCAATAGAAACATGATGTAACCACATTTGTTTGTAAAGCTTGAGAGTGTTTTGCTTTCTAAGCTTTTTAATTGAAGAAATAATAGAGGATTGCTTTCTTGTGGAAGAAAATTGACTAAGTCTAAAGCTACAAGAAAAGTAAAAATATGAGTTTGTAAATTGTTTGATTACCTTAAAGTTTGAGACAATACGATGATAATCAAAGTTATTATTATTTATTAAGTTGTGATTCCAAGAAGATTTATTTATGACATGGATAGTGATTGATTTACAAAAGCAAGTTACTTTGTGTAATGGATCAAGATTTATCTAGTTTCTTATTTGGAGTTAAATTTTATATAATTAAGACTAGTAAGCTCTTACGCTAGAGTTTAGTATACATGACTAGCTTAACATTTTAAATCGTTTATCCAAGATAAGGTCTATCGGAGATATAAATGAAAGAGAGCACAATACTGAGAGAAAAGAATGCTATAGTATTGAGAGTCTCATAGATGCAGTGAATACCGAATATGTTGATTTTTTCCAAGAAGAGAGGAAAGAAATGAAGAATGAAGTTAAGAGCTTTTATATCAAGTTAAGATCTTAGATAAGCAAGTCCTTCATTCCAAGGCTACTTGAAGAAATCTTAGGACAAAATTAACTTTCTCTTGAAAGGTAAAGGTATATGACTTCTCAAGTACTATATCAAGTATAACAAATGAATAAGAAAAAACTATTTCTCAAGGTCTAATGATTGAGAATAAGATGTTTTTATCATCGAGGAGGACGATTTCATAACGGGGAGAGAATGTAACATACCTCTAACTTTAACCAACAAGTTATGATTCAAGATAATCTTAAGTTTTAGATGCTACAAAATTCGGTAATGAATTCGAGCAGATTTTCAATAGTTTTTTAATAGTAAAAATTCTAAGTGTTAAAATTAAGTGAAAATTCAAGATCAAGTTTTCAATTAGTTAGGGTGCATAAAGAAAGCCTTTAAGTATGTAGATGAACATGCAAATCGAAATTTGATAAAAAAGTAAAACGTGGCCTATTTTGGAGTTGACTTTCACATACAGCTAATTTTGGCAATTTAGCCCACACTAGGTTGTACAATACACATGTTCTGGTAATTTTAAGTACCCACACAACAAGTTTCTGATAACTGTGCATGAAGTTATACATGTTGCACGTTGCACCCCTGACAGCAGATCTAAGAGGCTTGCTAAATCTACAAACATCTCTTCCACAACTTCTTGAGAGTAGACATGGATTCCCAATCAATCAAGAAATCTTCAAATATATCAAGTACACAAACTCTCTTTTTATTATTTTTCTTCGAATTCTTTTGATATGAAGTAAATAAATCGATAAGTGTATACGAGAGAATCCGAGTCGATATAGGGCATGCTTAATGATGAGTAATTCATAATTTTATTAATTATACATGATCATCTTGGCCTATGAGACTCATGGAATAAATAGTTTTGGTGGGGTAAAGAATTAGAAGATAGAATATTTGACTAGTTTATGACTAAATTTTAGGTATAACCTTTATTAGGAACTGTTTTACGAAGCATGTATCTTTTCATGTGTTTAGAATCAGATTTTGACATAAAGACAAAAGTTTTAGATGGCAGAAAACTCTACAAGAGCGTATGAGAGGCTAGAAAGCCAAATCCCTTTTGTTTTTGAGTTATTCAATTACAAAGTCGGGCACTTGGTTGTTTTTTACAGTTTTATGCTGAAAACAAAACTTTGGCCATTTCGAATGCTCTGAAAGAGACCTCAGAACTCATTAATAAAGAACCATCACTGAGATATGTTTTATAGAGAATTAGAAGTCCTAAAACTTTATAGTTTTGACTTTTCTCTAATTCCAAATAAATTGTCCACATAGGTTTGCGAGAGGGAGGTATGTTTTTTGAAGCCCACACTTGCATGTGTGAAGAAAGTCAAATTTTTAAAGCCTTTTCTTTTATGTTAAGTTGTTTACAAAGATCTTCAAGATGTTAAAGTTTTACTAGAGCACCATAAAGAAACTAGACAATAAACATTATCATGCACAGAGATTCAAAATAGGAGCACAGTGACAAGTATAGAGGAGGAACCAGTGCCCTTTGTTCTTTATTATGGAAAAGGTAAACAAACAGTTAAAGAAGCCTATGATTTAGCCAACCACTAGCACATGGAGCTCAAGAATTTGAATCTCAAGAACAAAACAGTGATGAGCAAAATGTAAGACAAGTAATCACACCTCACATTGAACATTGTGATTTAGTTGAAGAATTATGGGATATTCTTGCAAACATGTATAAGAGTGTGTCCAATTCACATAAAATGTAATTGAAAGTAGAGTCGTGAATAATGTTAAAAGCTAAAATATTTATATCTCAAATTATGTTAAAGAATTGTGTTTCAAGCATGCTTGAATAGCTTTTGTTGTGAATATAAATTGTTTTATTCATTTATCATGGTGATAGAAGAGTTTCCTGTTGGAGCTATATATAGCTATCCCTAACTCACTCTAGGTCTTGCCTATATATATGTGACTTGTGACTAATATGATTCATTCTTGTGGAGCGTATATGGTGTCTCTTGTCTTGTCTCTCTCCCTCAACATGGTATCAGAGCGATTCTAATCATAAGGGAAGCATCTACGTGTTCTTGTTCAATTTATGATTATGATTTCATTTCTTACAAGATTGATCTTTGGTAACAGTTTTGTGTAGGTTTGATTGGTTCTTTGATTATATGTTGCCTACATGATTTTATAGCTCCACTTGTTGTAATTAGAATTGTTTCTTAAACGCGTCCTTAAAACTAAAATGGTACAGTGCTGGTTAGTTCTATCAAAACAGTTTGTCAATCGGAGTTCTCAGTCAAAAGTTAGGACAGTTCAGGCAAGCTGCATCTAAAACAATAAAACAGGTTCTTTGTGAGAGCAAATAGGTACTTGTCTCTGAGTCGTAAGCAGGATTTGATCGTCAAAGCTTTCCATGAAAGCTTCAGACATATGCTTGCTGTACAAGCTACAATTAGATATAAAACTTACCGTGCAAGTTGCGTCATAACGCGGTGCTTTTTTTCTTAACGCGATGCTTTTTCTTATTATTATTTTCGTCTTTTATGGACCTCTAAGTTTGCTAACATGCATGAGACACGGGTCTCCACTTTTAGAGTTCTAATTTTGGTTCATGTTCTATTCTTTACACGATCACTTTATGCTCATCGTCTGGTGCATGCCTATTTTTGGCTATGTTTCTCATATCTCGTACATGGTCTGCAAGTTCTGCGATCTTATCTTGTATGTGTTCTCACAACCTGACATGGAAAACACCATACTTGTTAATGGATTTTCTTCTGGACAGCGTTCTGTTGCTCTTTTCCAAGGCCAAGGATTTCTTAGTTGGAAATACCTATTAATTTTGGAAGGAGACGAATTGGCAGATATTATTCTTGGTATTCTTGCATGCTTTCCTCAACCTATTGATCCACTTCAAAATGATGTTATTATTACCGAAGGTCCTATTTTTGAACAGTGGTGGTGAATATATTTCCAACTTACTTCATGATCATTGCATCAACCATGACATCTACCCACCATGAGTATACCATTCCATATTCTCCCTAATAGAATGGAGTTGCAGAGCTAAAGAATCGTATAATTTTGAATGCAATCAGATGCATGCTTATTCATTCTCGATTATCTCGCTCTTTTTGGGTAGAAGCAGTATTGACAGCCGTTTTTGTTCAAAGTCATCTTCCAACCACTGCACCTTCTAGTAAGGTTCCAATCATAGCTTGGACAGGCCAAACTCCTTCTGTTGCACATTTCAAAGTCTTTGGGTGTATTGCCTATATTCATGTCCCAAAAGAGACACGGCACAAGCTAGAACCTTCAGGTTTAAAGGTTATTTTTATTGGTTATTCTGACAACTCATAGGGTTACAAGTTTTACGATCCAAGTTCTCAAAAGGCAATTGTTAGTCGAGATGCTATATTCAATGAACAATTGATGGGAGGTTCCTGGTCCACAGATGGGAGGTTCGTGGTCCACAGATGATGCTGATGATATAGAAACATTACTCCACTTCTTTTCCTTTTCTAGTTTTGGACAATGATTTGCATGATAACACTCTTTTGAGGGATATTGGAGAGACAAGTCTATTGATGTTCATCCTACGGTTTCAAAGGAGACTACTACAGATCTTGATATCTATGTTGATCTTCCTATTAAACTTGAGCACGGTGTAAATCATGTATATGATGATGATCTTGAAACCTTTAATCACGTATTGGCTGTTTGTGCAACTTATGTAGAAGCTATGTCCTCTCCACAAAAGGAACAATGGAAGGAATCCATGGAATTGATTCCTTTAAATCAAGCACAGTGTGGATAACCATTTTGTGATATTGGCCCTTTATGTTAATGACACTATACTTGTGTCTAATAATCTATCTTTCATGCAATAAGTAAAAAAGGTTTTATCCTCAGCCTTTGATATGGTGGATCTTGGCGACATCCATTCATGCCTTGGTATTCAAGTTCAAAGTTTTGCTTCTTCATCAAACAAAGTTTATCCAAGATATTTTTCAAAAGTTTGGAACATCCCATTCTCCATACTTTGAGATGTGATTGAGTGTAATCTTGCGTCGTGTGCACGATACATGTTTCCTCGACATCGATCACACATACATTTGATTTTTTGCTCCAACCACATTTCGCGATGGTGGCGATGGTGGATACGGAGGGATTCATCCTCACTGGAGCTATTTGTTGAAGATGAAGACATCCTACAAATAAACAACCCAAAAAAATTGCTCTTGTATCAAATATTTAATCAAAAAACTCTATGGCGCGTCTAATACTGCGTCTGTTCTTTGTGGTGCGCATCTATAGGCGTGTCCAAACCGTGTTGTAAATGCACAATTGAATGCGTATTTAGACGCGTATATACACGTGCACTACACAGAACAGACGCGATTTTAGACGCGATATTAGATGCGATTTCAAACCTACTTTTAGCGCGCTTGCTTTTCTTCACATACTTTTAACAGGCTTGCTTTGCTATTAATAGATCCACAGCCTAGCATCCACACTTATCTTCAAGCACCCACACTTATCTCCAGGCTTACACAATCATCTCCAAGAACAAAGAGAAGAGGGTGAACAAGGAGAAGAAGAAATAGAAGCAAAGGGTGAACAAGGAAGAGAAGAAAGAGAAGCTGCTTTGAAGAAGGACAAGAAGCTTCCATACCTCTATCCAAGGTAAGTCTCTTTAGGGTTGATCTTCTTTGAAAGTTGCTCTCTTTGGATTCATCCTTTGCTCTCTTTGAAACGAATGTTTTTGGTACAACTGTTGTGCTTTTGTGTCGGGCGCATGTCCTTTTCAAGTTTTTAGAATAGTCCGTTTGTTTGTCAGAGCGCGTCTATAGACGTGTCTACTCCGTTGGAAACAAATAGGTGCGTCTATAGACGCGCTCTTCTACGCGAAGATAGACACTATTTTTCTCCTCTCTTTTTTCGGTCTTTTTTCTCCTCTCTTTTCCTCTCCTTTATCCTCTCTTTTATCCCCACCTTTTCTCTATTTTTCTCCTCTCTTTTCCTCTCCTTTCATGGAAATAAGTGATTGCATGAATGAAGAAAGGGATCGCATGAATGACGGAAAGGGATTGCATGATTGAAGAAGGGGATTGCATGAATGATGGAAAGGGAAAGCATGATTGAAAAAATGGATTGCACTCTATATTTTCCTCCCCTTTTCCTTCTCTCTTTTATCCTCTCTTTCCTTCTCTTTTTGTCTCTCTTTTTCTCTCTTATCTCCTCTCTTTTTCTCTCTTTTTTTCTCCTCTCTTTTCCTCTATTCTCCTCTCTTTTTCTCTCTTTTATCCCCTCTTTTTCTCCTCTCTTTTCCTCTCCTTTCTTCTCTCTTTTATCCCCGCTATGCATGCCTTTTTCTCCTCTCTTTTCCTCTCCTTTCTTCTCTCTTTTATCCCCGCTATGCATGCCTTTTCTACTCTCTTTCCTTCACTCTTTTTCTCTCTTTTTCTATTCTTTTTTACTTCTTAGTTCATCTCAGTAATCTTCTTTTTTTCTTTTTTCCAATTCATCATGTGGCGAGGAAGCTCTTTAGGCTCACCTGATCTTCGGGAGACCATCTTTCGGGAGTTATATAACCTTTTGGGGCACCCTCCCAGTCCTGGGGAGTTATACGGCTACACGAGTACTCTAAACACTCCCCAGGAGTCGGCACTATAGACTCCAAACCACCCCAACCCCACACACCATCTGAGATTACCCCAGCGGAGTCAACACAGCCCAGTTGGCTACATAGCCGAGCCCCTTCCCCCATGCCATCCTATGCCCCTTCCCCCACGCCATCAGGAGGCCCTTCTGCCTCGCAGAGCTGTCGGCGTACTCTCGTGTAGTCGAGACTTGGTTCTCTAGCTACTAGCTCGACACGACACAATAGCAAGCGTACTAGCAGGGGAGAGCGGTGGGGGATGCATGGCACAGTGCTTTGGGAGGGGTGGTGGTGGGGTGGGGACGAGAATAATTTAGATGATTTAGACGTGCCTCCGGGTGATGGTATGATCTACTATGACATCACTCAGACAGGAGGCATCTTGATGGATGCACGGGGGAAGGACATCATGGCCTTCATGCGCTCTCTAATTGCTAACAATTATAGAGATTGCTTTATTCACCATAAAGATCAACCAAAGAGGTTGGCTGATGAGACCCTCGCTGTTGTTCGCTCTAGGTATCCTAACCCCCCAATGTTCAGTTCACAGATCAACCAAAGAGGTTGGCTGATGAGACCCTCGCTGCTATTCACTCTAGGTATCCTAACCCCCCCAATGTTCAGTTCACAGATAAATGGGCCAAGTCAAAGATTGTTTCGATACTTAGCAATAAAAGATCTTCGCTTAAGAGGCATGCACTAGCAGAGCTTGCCAGGCTCCAGGGAGGTCAACCAGCAAGGGGCCCGCCCCAGACCGCTCACAAGCGTGAGTGGAAGAAAGCAATGAAG
Source organism: Cibotium barometz (assembly GCF_041138505.1). Classification (NCBI taxonomy): domain Eukaryota; kingdom Viridiplantae; phylum Streptophyta; class Polypodiopsida; order Cyatheales; family Cibotiaceae; genus Cibotium; species Cibotium barometz. The sequence goes on along the minus strand of NC_141048.1, from coordinate 50,704,823 downwards.
TTAGCGAAGGAGGAACCCAGTCTAAAGCACGTGGAGGCACAAAGGATCCAAATGAAGCAATATGGAAGCGTGCATTTTGGAGAAAGGGGTGTTGAATCATGGGAGGCCCAGTTTGTAAGTATCGTCTCAAATTATATTGTTTATGTAGTTTATTAGGAGATTGTTTCTTTGTACTAACCCCTCCACAAATTGTGTCATCTTATAGCTTGATATCGTGGGCAGGTACCCTACTCCTGTCGAGACAGCCTACCACCGCCACCATCACAGAGGAGATACATGGAGGCACTTCTATAATGACGGGTTGATTACTGAGGAGCAATATATTCGGGCTATTGGAGAGTCTCCCGAGGTATTTGAAAGTAATTAAATAATGTCAATATTATAAATAAAGATTTGATTTTTCATACATTGATTTATGTTTTCCCTTGTTTACAGGACCCTGCACAAGAAGATGAGGAAGAAGACAAGGAAGAAGGAGGCGGAGAAGAGAGTGAGGACGTGGAGAACTTAGACTAGTGTAGAAGTAGTGCTAGCTACTCTTTTTTGTTCTTAGCCAACTGGCTTGGCTTCGTGCCTCTTGTATATACACTCCTCTTATTTTTGGTACTTGAAGCCACAAGACGTGGCTTAGCTTCGTGCTATATGTACATACAAGTATTTTTTGAGCTATCAATTAATGCCTTGTAACTAAACGTTTTGGAGCTGTAATGTTTTATTTGGAATTGTAATTAATGTCGGCTATAGATGTGCTTGCAAGAGTGCTAATTAAAATGCGGTTGGCTGTAAGAATTGAATCACACAATGTGGAAATGGGATTCCTGTAGCTACATAGCATACACAACATACACAGCATTATGTTCAAGCACACAAAATTTAAAAAATATTATGTAGCGCGTCTATATGCGCGTTTGTCTATTCAAGAAGCGTCTATTTGCGCGTCTACAAACGCATCTATAATTGCGTCTATAAACGTGTCTATGCATGCGTCTGTCTGTTTTTTAAAATTTCTCCCTGAGCGTCTATTTGCGCGTCTATATGCGCGCCTATAGACGCATCTATAATTGCGTCTATAAACGTAATTAATTACTGCAGTATGTGTATTTGAGTAGGTTATCTATCTACCAATGGTGCATGACATTAAATGGTGGTATGTCATCCCTATTACACCACGTTCCAAAGTGATGTATAATACATTCACTGATATGGAGCATATGGAGGATGTAACAAGCCGCAATGAAGATGATGTTGAACATGCCAATGAAGATGTTGTGATTGATGATCAAGAAATAAGAGATGATCATGATAATGAGGATGAGCGTGCCATTTCTCATGATCATGAGAATGACCCTACCATTGAGGATGATGGTGATGTTGATGAGGATGATCAGGACATCGATACCATTATCAATGGACAGAATATCGATAGTGGAATAAATTTAATCGTAGCCTTACAAATTAATCAAATGGATATTGATGTTGATCGTTTGGCAAGGATGGATCTTATTGAAGATGAGATCAAACCCTAACCAATCCGTCACTGTATCGTTCTAAATTGATGACATTTCTATTGTATGTGTTGTCTTTTAATTATCATTCATGATTTATTTTTGAATATATTTCATTGTTGTAAATGCATGTAGTGGGATTGTGTAATGATATATACTGTAATGTACTATGAGATGGTTTAAAGAAAATAGTTTTTAAATTTGTAAAGGAATTTTGTTTTTCTTAATAAAGCATGTATTGATTCGTGTATTGATGCGTGTATTAATGCGTATATAATTGCGTGTATATACACGCGCTCGTAAATGCCAATATACACACGAATTTAAATGCCAAAATACACGCGTCCGATACTATTCAAATACATGCACGACCATACACGCGCCCGTAATTTATCACGTGTATGAAACGCGTGTATGGCAGCATTGTCTTGTAGTGAGAGTCTACCACCCTTACCATCAGTTTTTAGAGTCTTAGAAACTACAGCGGAACCCCCATATTTCACCTATATGGACCGCTCTATCCTTATGTCATAGTCAAGAGCCTAGGAATTTTCCTTGATAGCAAATAAGACTAATTGTATTAGTCTCAGATCTTTGTAATAAAACTTGTCCTTGTAAATATTTGGAAATAAAATAATTTCAATGTTTTACTCTCCAAAAATAAGCGTTGTGCAAATATGCTAAACTCTGGTGGAAACAGTGGTGCCATGACAAGGAAGTCACCGAGCATTCTCAAACGTGGGAAGACATTAAGCAGGCAGTGAAGGAAGGATATCTTCCCCCATCCCATGAATCCATAAAGATGAATGAGTTTTTTAGTCTTAGGCAGTGCAACTTAACTCTTGAGGACTACTATTCCAAATTTATCACTCTTCGGAAGTATGCCCCAGCTATGACTACTTCCCAGCAAGTGGCTCGTTTCTGCCAAGGGCTAAATGAACCCTTAGATTCCCGCCTTGAAGCAATGAGGCCAAGCACATTACACGATGCTCTCATACGAGCAAAGCCCCTTGTGAAAGAAATAAAGACTGACAAACCTAAGCATCAAAAGAGATCTTACCCTGAGGAAAATCCTAAAGATCAACCCTACAAGAAACCCCAACAGAATTTCCCCTACTACAACAGAGGGCGACAAGGCAACCCTTTTGTCCCCGGCTCGTATGCTGCTTCTTCCAGAGAAGGCCCTCTATGTTTTAAGTGCAATGAGCTGGGACACTTTAGAGCCAACTGTCCCAAGATGGCAACATCATTTCCCCAAGGTAGCAGAGGAAATCAAGGCCGTGGAACCCCTATCAACCAAGGTGCAAGAGGCAGTGGGTGTGGCAGAGGCCGCGGAGGAGAAATTCCTAGGACCGCCTATATTATAAGTGAAGAACCGACCTTGGAAATGGCTGAAGAAGAGCGTGCCACTGTCCATGCGGCAGTAGAACACCAAGGTCCGAATAAACAATTTGGTGTAAGCCAAACCCCACAGCCACTCATCTCACAGTAAGCCATTTCAGCTTTTGATTGATTGTGACAGTACCCATTCATTTCTTTCTCCTAGGTGCTTGCAAAAATTAAACTTGAGTCAAAAAATGGCTCGAAGAATGACTGTAGAGTTAGCCAGAGGGAAAGAAGTAGTATCTCGCCACTCTATAGGGAACCTTGATTTTGAGCTAGGTAATGAGCAAACTCATGGCCACTTTAGAGTCTTGCCACTAGGAATTTATGATGGAATCCTTGGGATGGATTGGTTAATTGCAAACAAAGCTAGCATTCATTGTAACCAGGGGAGTATCACTTTTGAAAATGAGCATGGCCAAGTAATATCTGTTCAGGGAATAACAGGAAAACCTAAACCTAGGGTAGTTAAGGCAAAACATCTTCTCAAGGGAACACGTAAAGGTCAGCAAGTTTTCTTAGTCAAGCTCAATAAAGCCATTGAACCCAGTATGGAGACAGAACCTTCTTGGCTCCAAGAATTCTCTAACATCTTCTCTGACTAGCTTATAGGGCTACCGCCTCCTCGAGAAGTTGATCATGAAATCGAGGTGATCCCTGGAGATCAACCCGTCTCAAAAACGCCCTATAAAATGTCCCTTCCTGAAGCCGTTGAACTTAAAGAGCAACTTTCCCAACTCATTGAGCAAGGATTTGTACACCCCAGTAGCTCTCCTTGGGGGACACCTGTTCTTTTCCAAAAAAAGAAGGACGGAACTCTCCGCCTCTGCATAGATTATCGAGGGCTAAATCAAGTCACTATCAAGAATAAGTATCCTATCCCTTGCATCGACGAACTTCTTGACAGGCTTCATGGGGTCAAAATCTTCTCAAAAATAGATTTGAGGTCTAGTTACTATCAGATCAAAGTCAAGGAAGCAGATATACCCAAGACAGCCTTTAATACCCATTATGGCCACTATGAGTTTACTGTAATGTCATTCGGGTTAACCAATGCCCCTGCAACCTTCAACCGCCTAATGCAAGATATATTCCGTCCTTACTTGGATGAATTTGTGCTTGTTTTCTTTGATGATATCAATCTACTCCAAATCAATGGAAGAGCATGAGGAGCATGTGCGTAGAGTTCTGCAATTGTTGCGCAAACACAAACTCTATGCCAAGAAGAGCAAATGTACCTTCTTTACTCATCAAATTGAGTATCTTGGATTCATCGTCTCCAAAGATGGCATTTCAGTAGACCCCGCCAAAGTCAAGGATATTCTGGAGTGGCCACCCCCTAAATCAGTTCGTGAAGTTCGTGGGTTTTTGGGAATCACGGGATGGTATAGGATTTTTATCAAAGATTATGCCTTGGTAGCTGCACCTTTGATGGATCTTCTTAAGAAGGATTGCAAAATAGTGTGGTTTTGCCAATCCATCAAAATAGTTTTGATCAGCTCAACGTCATTATCACTTCTGTCCCAGTCCTGAAACTTCGTGATTTTGCCAAGGAATTTGAAGTGGTTACTGATGCCAGCAGTCTAGCACTTGGTGGTGTCTTAGGCCAAGAAGGAAGACCAGTCGCTTATACTTCCCGCAAGCTGAAGCAATATGAAGCAAATTATGCCACCCATGATTTGGAGCTCTTAGTAGTTGTTCATTGCCTCAAATTATGAAGACATTATCTCTTGGGGGGGGACAAATTCCAGTTTGTAACTGACCACAAAAGTCTAAAGTGGATCTTCACCCATGCGGCAAAGGAGATGGATTGAAATTCTACAAGAATATGACTTCGACATCAAATTTCGCCCTGGGAAAGATAATGTGGTAGCAGATGCACTTAGCCGCAAATCTTTCTTGAGTGCAATTTCAATGCCAAATAATCCCATACTGGTCAAGGTGGAAGAAGTCTCATCTCATGACCCAGATTATGAGAGGATGATGAAGCTAGTAGAAGAAGGAGGAAATTCAGAGAAAGAGAAGAATCTAATCAGGGGATACTCCACTCATGAAGGAAGCCTCTACTTCAATCAGAGGCTATGTATCCCTACTAAGGATCCTGCTTTCAAGAAACTAATCCTCCATGAAGCTCATGATAGCCGTGCTGCAGGACACCCAGGCTATGCAAAAACATTAAATGCCGTAAGAAGGAGCTTTCATTGGGCAGGCTTGAAAAATGATGTGCTTCGGTACTTGAAGCAATGTCTCTCATGCCAAAGGATCAAAGCTGAAAGGGTCAAGATGCCTAGAAAACTTCAACCCTTAGATATTCCCCAAATGAAGTGGGAGTGCATTAGTATGGATTTTGTCACAAGTCTCCCCACTGTTCAAGGAGGATATATGGCCACCAACAAAATGTTCTCTTGATATAATTTGTGTGGAGAAAGTGTGTAAATTATGCGAACTATACTATATCGACTTTGCACTAAATTCAATATATGTGCGTTAGAATATAATTATACAGATATATAACCATACAATAGTATGGTATATAAATCATACAGAGAGATTAACGTGCTCGTACTGAGGACTTACTGGACGACGACTATACTGAGGGCAAGCGATTAGCGGAGAAAGAGCTCTCCCTGGCTGGATGAGTATGAGAGAGAAATATCTCGTCTCGGCAGACCGAAGTCTCATGAACTGGTGTGCACAATCGAACTTTGTCACGAAGTCTCATGACTGATATCCGACTAATATTCTAGTTCTGCTTCAAACACAACCTTTGCCCTTGTCTCTCTCGCGCCCAGTAACATGCACATCGTGCGTACATTCCCGGTCTAATAGAATTTGTGGTCTCCTTATATACGCATGCGCCACGTTTCAACCAAAGTCGGTGTCACTTACCACCTCCCCCAAAAAGAGGGAAAGCCTCTCAAACATCATTAGACTGGTCATTATTATTCACATGCTATATTATTCTTTATATAAGTTATAAAATCATGTTTGCTATCGTTGTCCTCCTTAGAAAAGCTAAAACTGCTTCTGCAGTGGGAACAATAGACAAGGAAAACCAATAAACCTTGCATGCCCACTTAAACTTAGAAATACAATTAACAATATAGCTAAGGGAGACAACTCTACTCTTGAGGTGAGTGAGCGACATGACCTTTTAATTCTCGCGTGCATGCTCAATCGAGCGGGGCACGTTCCTCACACAGGGGTATCCAAGGTATGAAGTGAAGGCAAAGCTCCCCAAAATTTGGGCCAAAGACTAGAAGATGGTAATGAAAAGTCAAACACTCCTCTTTTACTTTTGTAGCCTTCATAGAAAACCCCCTGGTGGGGGACTGGACCAGTGTGGTGAAGGTGTGGATAGGAAAGCAAATCTTGGAGAAGCGGCCCCCAAAAGGATGCACTACTCAAGCAATGATGAAAGCCTGTATGCAACTAGGGTACCATGTATCTTGGAGCCACTCTTCCTTTGTTTGGGGGAAGAGGAGAGGTGAAATATGCTATGTAATCTCTGCTCAATTGCAATGTAAATAAAACTAAACCTAAAACTACAATGATTTAGTGTAAGATTAAAAAGTAAGGTTCCAAAATATTCTTTTTAAGGAAACCTTAGATTGAGTAGATGTTAAAAAATATGGTGCATAATTATAAAAATCATTCTATATGCTTCATTTTTATAAGTAAATCTATAATTTATGAGCTTCTAAATCTCATCATTGGCCAACAATCTTAGTGATTGAAACCATTGACTAGATTTCCCTTTGAGGCTTAACCCCAAGGTTTGGACCTTCGTCACACACTTATCCAGTTCATAAGAAAAAAATTCAAGAAGACATGAGCGAGGGGATAGTCACCCTCGATTCTTCTACTTTGCATAGATGAGAACAAGAAAACAAAATCCAGTTAAGGGACAATCCAAATGGTGAGTCCAATACTTAAATGGGATACAAAAGTACAAATGCAAGCATTCTAAAAGTGGACACAACTTAACGGGATTGAAGAGAGTTATTTGGATTACCTTTTGTGTTCATTAAAGGATAAGGTAGAAAGGTGGTGTCATCAATACCTTCCCAAGAGACTTAGCCACTTATAAAAAAAAGCTCAAAGATTAATTGAAAGATGTAGAGACACACGTAGTAATGAAGAATTACTCTAAAAAATGTCCACAATCAAACAAAAAGGGCATTTAGTATGCAGATACATTGATCGAATGTTATGGATACAAAAAGGATATTTAGTATGCAAATACATTGACAGAAGGTTATGGATACATTGACTGAATGTTATGGATAGAAAAAGGGCATTTAGAATGCAGATACATTGATCGAATATTATGGATTATGGAAATTATTTGAATATTAGTCTTTGCAAATAGCCCCTAATGAAGGTTATTCCAAGACTCTAGTCATAAACTAGTCAAATATTCTATCTTCTAATTCTTTAACTCCAAAGTTTTATTCTATGAGTCGAACTAAGGCAATCAACAATAGTTCTTTGTGGGAACCCCCCCTCCTCCTCTTCTCGTGGTGGTTTCCCATCATTCCCATGGTTAAGCATGCCATACATCGACTCAAATTCTCTCATATACACGCTTATTAATATATTTATTTAATCTCAAAAGAATTTAAAGAAAAATAATAGAAAGAGTGTTTGTATACTTCCCTGATATATTTGCTGATGTCTTGATTGATTGGGAATCCATGTCTACTCTCTTGAAGTTGTGGAAAAGTTGCTTCTAGATTTGGCAAGCCTCTCAAATCTGCTGTCAGGGCTGTAATCTGCAAACAGGTATAACTCCGCGCAGAGTTATCAAATACTAGCTATATGGATACCTAAAATTACAGGAATATGTGCGGCCTACAACCCAAGGTGGGTGAAATCGCTAAAATCGGTTGTATGTGAAAGTCATCACCAAAAATAGGTCACGTTTTACTTTTTTATAAAATTTTGGTTTGCATGTCCATCTACACACTTAAAGGCTTCTTTTAAGTATGCTAACTAATCGAAAACGCAATCTTAAATTTTCACTTAATTTTAACACTTAGAATTTTTACTGCTAAAAAACCACTGAAAACCTGTTGGAATTCATTACTGAAATCTGTAGCATCCAAAACTTAGGATTATCTTTAATCATAACTTGGTTAATCCCAGAGGTATGTTACAATGGATCAGTGGGTAGGGCTAGTACGGGTGACATGATGATGGTTACACATTTTTGGCGTGCATATTGGTACACATTTTGGCATGATTATATTTATCGCGATATTATATTTTTAGCAAAGTTGAAATGAGTGAAGGTATTTGGACAAGACTTTAAATAACAAAAAAGTATGCAAAATTAGATATTTATACGATCTAATATTTATGTTGTGACTTTCTTTAGAATTCAATGCATCAGAGGAGTACTTTTGACATACATTAGTTTTGCAGGCCTAAAAATAGATAAAATTAAGATGTTTTATTTTATCTAAGATTTAATTACCTTCTTTAATATTTGTAGAAGGACACTTCTTGTAACCAGGTCACTTTGGCCTGAAACAAAATTAATACATTTAAATACTCATGCAAGGGGGGGGATGATTGTACTCGGTGAGAGTGTTGACGGTGTACTCTGTCTATTTCTTGCTCTCTCTCACTCATGTCTACTATTGAAGATTATTATCTATCATGCTCTATGTTGTAATTTATTTATGTGATCCAATTCTAATTTCTTGTTTATCAATTATGGAGGGGGGGAGTTGCCTTTCACATACAGCTAATTTTGGCAATTCCGTCCACACTTGGTTGTAGAATACACATGTTCTAGTAATTTTAAGTACCCACACGACAAGTTTCTGATAACTGTGCATGAAGTTATACCTGTTGCACGTTGCACCCCTGACAGCAGATCTAAGAGGCTTGCTAAATCTACAAACAACTCTTCCACACAACTTCTTGAGAGTAGACATGGATTCCCAATCAATCAAGACATCTTCAAATATATCAGGGAAGTACACAAAGTCTCTTTTTATTATTTTTCTTCAAATTCTTTTGATATGAAATAAATAAATCGATAAGTGTCTACGAGAGAATCCGAGTCGATATAGGGCGTGCTTAATGATGAGTTATTCTTAATTTTATTAATCATACATGATCATCTTGGTCTATGAGACTCGTGGAATAAATAGTTTTGGTGGGGTAAAGAATTAGAAGATAGAATATTTGACTAGTTTATGACTAAATTTTAGGTATAACCTTTATTAGGAACTGTTTTGCGAAGCATTTATCTTTCCGTGTGTTTAGAATCAAATTTTGACATAAAGACAAAAGTTTTAGATGGCAGAAAACTCTACAAGAGCGTATGAGAGGCTAGAAAGCCAAATCCCTTTCGTTTTTGAGTTATTCGAGTACAATGTGGGGCACTTGGCTATTTTTTACTGAGTTATTCGAGTACAAAGTGGCGCACTTGGTTGTTTTTTACAGTTTTATGCTGAAAACACAACTTTGGTCATTTCGAATGCTCTCAAAGAGACCTTAGAACTCATTTTTAGAGAACCATCACTGAGATATGTTTTATACAGAATTAGAAGTCCTAAAACTTTATAGTTTTGACTTTTCTCTAATTCCAAATAAATTGGAAGGTATTACTCTCCGAAAGAGACATGTTGTCAGGCTTTGCCTTAGAAATTGCCATCAAGATTGACTATCTTATCTATAGTGATCGAGTGGACTAACGCATAAACCGAATGGACTAATGCATAAGCATAAACCGGATGGACTAATCCATAAGCATAGTTAAGACTTAGCTATAGTGACTAGAGATTATCTCGCTAGTTAGAATATGATAATTGATTTTGTTAAAAATAAAGATTCTTGTGTGACTTAAAAGACCAAGAGAAGTTAAGGACTATTTGCATTAAAAGCTTGTTTTATACTTGAAGTTGAATTTGATTGATTTGAATATGCATTCCTTAAAAGATTATGGACTACAGATAGTGTAAGATGGTAAGTATGACTTCTGATTGCTTTTTTTAAAAATGAAGGATTGATATGCATGTGTATGAATGATTGATATGCATGCTGGCCGTCTTTAGACAGGGAACGCCGGACAGAGAATGAGATTTATGCCCTCTGGAAGCCATGTGGTAGAACCCAGAAAGGACGAGTTTTAGAAAGAGGCATACTCAGGAATGACTGAGATGTCCAGTGGGGAGGTTGGGTGGACAGACATCAGAGAAAGCCCTAGATTGGTTGGATTTTGGTCATTATGATGAGCAACCATGTTGTCAAGCATGGTAATGATGATAGAATCTTGAGATAGAAACATACATTGTGATTGATTGAGATGAGATGCTTTAATTGATAGAGATTTATATTGTGTGAATGTTTGTTTGAGATTACATGATTCTTTACTTATGTGATAAGAATCTTGGATATGGCATGCATGCTTATTTTTCTATTTGAGAGGATTAATTTGATTGTATTGCTATGTAGAAATCTAATGATTAAGTCAGTTTCAATGTTTGCTTATATTAAGTTATACGATTAAGATATGGCTACATTTGAGACCGTCACATTTTTATATCAATTTAGCTTATAAAAATTCCCTCTTTCCATGACACCGAATCAAGGAAAAGGCCTAGAAAGTGGAAAACCCACCAATGGTGAAAAACCTTAGATGCACCAATGGCCTGAGGGACAAGGACATTAAGAAAATGGAACAATATAATCCTACAAAGATCTTGGAAGATTTTTTTAAGAATACCATCACGTTTGTTGATAAAGGAACGAAAGGCAAGAAGAACCAAGACACATCTTAGTCACATAGTGACTCTGATAAGGAGGAAAAGGAGATGAAGAAGAAGAAGTATGAGACCACCTCTAAAGAAGAACAAGTACAAGAGCACCTCCAATGATACTTCAGAATTAGAATCAGAGTCTCAATGGCATCATCAACTTACACACAGGATAATGGCATCAACAACTCAAAACTAGGAGTGTTTTTATAAGGAGAAGTAGTTCAATACAATGTTGAGAAAACTAGATGAAATAGGTTATGAGTGGCATTAAAAACTCAGAGAAGTGTTTGACTTGACAAAGCACAAAGGTCGAAGTGTGGTTTAAAATAGCTAACAACTTGAACAAATATTCACTTCCCGATGTTTAAGGGTGCAAAGTCAAATGACCCTCACATCTACATCAATACATTTGAGCAGGCATGGAAGGTCTATAAGCCAATAGAAGAACTCTTGAAGGATCTCAAGAGAGATCAATTTGCTACCACCTTTGAAGATATTCTGAGGGATTGGCTCATGCAATTTGATGATGGCCATTTTTCTAACTATGCTGAGTTGAGGGATGCATTCGAAAAGATATTCAAGAACATAAGTTTCTCTTTTCTTATTCTTCTTCTGTTCTTCCCTCCTTGTCATATTACCCTATGTTTGATGAGAACTCGAAGTAGAAGAAACATGAAATCTTTTTATTCTTTTGTTGTCCATATGTAAATAAAAACGAAGAAAGGAGAGGAAGTGGAGAGTAAATTAAGTAGGCATGTTATTATAAATAATATATGACATAGACTGGGAAGGAATATCATTCAAATCAACAGAGTGCCCACCATCGTGTGTACAAGGTTTTAGGATCTCTCAACCTAGATAACATGACTTTGTCGAAGGCAATTGGATTTTATATTGATGCTAGTGGCATGGATCTCTCTCTCTCTCTCTCTCTCATATTATGATATATCCTTTTTTACAAAATTCATAGCATCTCCATCAAGTTAAAACTAATAGTGTTTGAACAACATGAATGCTACTCCTTTGTTTTGTAAATACATACAAGTAATTTCATCAAGCAAAGAAAGGTTTTTCTTTGCTTGATTCTTATTAAAGTGTTCACATTTCACGTTCATTAATCAAGTCATTAGTCTCTTCATAATTATGTTTTAATCCTCTCATTGATCATATCCACCACACTAGTGTTATATCAATACGGTATTAAAGTCTTTCCCTTGTCCAATACCATTTAAACCATTACTCAATTTGTCTTTCATTTACCCAAGTTCCTACCCATTAATTTTTATTTTCATTATTAGTTTTTAATTAAACCTGTGAAAACTACACTATGCTCAAAGCATAATCTACTACTATGAAGACAATCAACATGATTTTGTAAAGTGTTATAAGGCTTATTACTTGTTTCGTTAACATTGAGCAATGTGCACATTAGATTGAGGAAGAGCAGCACTTTGCATGATTTGTGCACCACTAGATGATCCTAAGACCAAGCATGCCTTGCCTTTTAAAGAACCTTGTTGATGTAAACAAGTAGTCAACCCCACTTCAAAACATCCAAAAAAATGGTGTGAACCATTGTGTTTGCTTTATAGCCATTGCCAAGATCAAGCTTTCATTTGATGTTACAAAATCCAAATGAATGTTTGAAACAAAGATAAATTCTAACCTATGCTTAATATTTGGGATAAATAAGGCTTAAACACCTTCATGGTATAAGAGGGCGTTGCTATGATGCACAAACAAAATCTTTATAGATAATTTATAAGTGCATGTTTTGGCTAAGATGTGTAATCGATAATGTTATGAGTAGTATATATAGTGTGCAAAATCATGAAGTAATGAAGTTTTCAGCAGGACCGTTTTCAAGGGGATGCACATGTAAAATAGGTTTTTGAAATGCATGAATTTTTGTGTCTATAATTGAGTGAATTGATGATGTCATTAATTCACTCAAGGTTGGTAAAACTAAAGTTTCCTTGCAAAAGTTTTATGTTTTTGGAAGCCCACAAGAAAGTCAATTTTTTGAAGCCTTTTCTTTTATGTTGAGTTGTTTACAAAGATCTTCAAGATGTTAAAGTTTTACTGGAGAACCATAAAGAAACTAGACAATAAACATTATCATGTGCAGAGATTCAAAATAGGAGCACAGTGACAAGTATAGAGGAGGAACCAGTGCCCTTTGTTCTTTATTATGGAAAAGGTAAGCAAATAGTTAAAGAAGCCTACGATTTAGCCAACCACTAGCACATGGAGCTCAAGAATTTGAATCTCAAGAACAAAATAGTGATGAGCAAAATGTAAGGCAAGTAATCACACCTCACATTGAACATTGTGATTTACTTGAAGAATTATGGGATATTCTTGCAAACATGTATAAGAGTGTGTCTAATTCACATAAAATGTAATTGAAAGTAGAGTCGTGACTAATGTTAAAAGCTAAAATATTTATATCTCAAATTATGTTAAAGAATTGTGTTTCAAGCATGCTTGAATAGCTTTTGTTGTTGTGAATATAAATTGTTTTATTCATTTATCATGGTGATAGAAGAGTTTCCTGTTGGAGCTATATATAGCTAGCCCTGACTCACTCTAGGTCTTGCCTATATATATGTGACTTGTGACTAATATGATTCATTCTTATGGAGTGTATATGGTGTCTCTTGTCTCGTCTCTCTCCCTCAACATGGTATCAGAGCGATTCTAATCATAAGGGAAGCATCTACGTCTTCTTGTTCAATTTATGATTATGATTTCATTTCTTACAAGATTGATCTTTGGTAACAGTTTTGTGTAGGTTTGATTGAGGAGTGGATGAAGTGTATGATGATCGGGCATCTGCCATATCTGCAAACACAGATATAGCATCAGTAGGTTTATAACAGGTCAATCTAGTTCTTGATTGTATACGGATATTTCTCTTGTTTTTGTGCTCTTGCTCTTTTTACTATTTTTTGTTTTTCTTTTCTTTGTTTTTTTAAAAAAATGTATGAAACTATATATATACATCCCCTTGAATTTGGCAATTACATGGTCAGGGGAGAAGGTTAAGGAGGAAGCATTAGAATGTCGAGCGTGAGTACGTGCTCCCCCTTTCCTTGGGTAGATCATATTATTTGCAATGAAAGGTACATGGGTTCTTACCAATCTACCCTCTGATTGTACTCCTATCAAATGTAAGTGGGTTTACAAGACTAAAACAAAGGCACATGGATCCTTTGATAAATTCAAAGCTCGTTTAGTTGCAAAGGGATACTCACAAATTGCAGGGATTGACTATCATGACACTTTTTCACCCGTAGTTCGTAGTACAAGCATTCGAGTACTAATAGCTTTTGCAACTTAGTTTGATTTGGAAATACATCAAATGGATGTTAAGATGGCTTTTCTTAATGGAGACTTAAAGGAGGAAATATATATGGAGCAACCTGAAGGACTTACAATTCCCGAAAAGGAACATCTTGTATGCCAACTCCACCGTGCTTTGTATGGACTAAAACAAGCTTCACGATCATGGCACATCAAGATTGATCAATTTCTCACATCTCAGGGGTTTGTTTCTTGCTTCTCTGATCCAAATCTTTATATCAAGCGCAATGTGGATAACCATTTTGTGATATTGGCCCTTTATGTTGATGACACTATACTTGTCTCTAATAATCTATCTTTCATGCAACAAGTAAAAAAGGTTTTATCCTCAGCCTTTGATATGGTGGATCTTGGTGACATCCATTCATGCCTTCGTATTCAAGTTCAAAGGTAACTTCACAATGGTATTTTGCTTCTTTGTCAAACAAAGTTTATCCAAGATATTGTTCAAAAGTTTGGATTGGCTACTACTGCCCATTCGGCAACAAACACTCCTTGTCTTGCAAGCTCTAATAGGAGTACTTTTGCAAATATTGAGGCTGAATCATTAGCTGTAAATCAACCCTATGCTAATCTTGTTGATCGTCTTCAATTTGTGGGCATGAGTACTCATCCTGATATTCTGTTTGTAGCAAATCTGTTAGGACAATACTTGTCCTCTCCATCTACAAGACATTGGTCTCTCGGGGGGGTCGCTCACAAAAAAATGTGAATATCACGTGCGTTCAACAGAAGCATATTTTTAATTTATGAAACTTATAGAAATATATTTACATAAGGGTATGATTTATAATTTTTTCAAAAAAATTTATAGATTCATAAAGAAAAGGGGATATTATATGGATTAAAAAATTCACAGATAAGGGATTTAAAATATAGGCCTTGAACGCACGCGATAGGGATATTCTACATAGAGTGACCCCCCCGAGATTGGTCTCAAGCTAAACGTGTTTTGAAGTACTTGAAGGGCACTGCAGATTTCGGACTTGTATATCGCCGCCATCAAAAAGACATACCTTCATCAACTTCTCTTAATCTTTTGGGTTATTCAGGTGCTGATTGGGCAAGCTCTAACTTGTCCATGCGATCCACCACTGGTAATTGCTTCTTTATCAATGGCTGTTTGGTATCTTGGGCTAGCAAGAAACAATGCTATATTGCAGTTTCTACTACAGAGTCTGAATATGTAGCTGCATCTTTAGCAGCTCGTGAATTGGTTTTGCTTCGACAATTGCTTTGATATTGGTCATTCTCCTTCCTCAAGCACTCCTCTTAGATGTGACAACCAAAGTGCTATTAGTCTAGCCAAGGACTACGTGCAACATAGCAAGTCCAAGCATATTGCAGTTCATTATCACTATGTTCGACATGAAGTAAGGAAAGGAGCAATAATGGTAGAACATTGTCCAACTGATCAAATGATTGCAGACATTCTCACCAAAGGACTCCATGAAGCTCGGTTTACACTTTTGCGTTCAAAACTTGGAGTTGCGCGGCGGCCTCTCTTTTTGGAATGGACGTGATGTCTAGTGTGGAGGTTGGGTGGACAAGCATCGGAGAAAGCCCTCGATTGGTTGGATTTTGGTCATTATGTGAGTAGCCATGTCGTCAAGCATGGTAATGATGATAGAATCTTGAGATGGACACATACATTGTGATTGATTGTCATGAGATGCTTTAGTTGATAGAGAGATTTATATTATGTGAATGTTTGTTTGAGATTACATGATTCTTTACTTATGTGATAAGAATCTTGGATATGGCATGCATGCTTATTTTGCTATTTGTTGAGAGGATTGTTTTGATTGTATTGCTATGTAGAAATAGCACGATTAAGTGAGTTTCAATGTTTTCTTAGATTAAGTTATACGATTATGATATGGCTACATTCGAGACTGTCACATTTTTATATCAATTTAACTTATGAAAAGAACCTCTTTCCACCACACCGAATCAAGGAAAAGGCCCAGAAAGTGGAAAACCCACCAATGGTGCAAAACCTTAGATGATTGCTACCAATGGCCTGAGGGACAAGGACAGTAAGAAAATGGAACAATATAATCCTACAAAGATCTTGGAAGATTTTATTAAGAACACCATCATGTTTGTTGATAAAAGGAACGAAAGGCAAGAAGAACCAAAGACACAATCTTAGTCACATAGTGACTCTGAGAAGGAGGAAAAGGAGATGAAGAAGAAGTATGAGACCACCTCTGAAAAGGAAGAACAAGTACATGAGCAGCTCCAATGAAACTTCAGAATTAGAATCAGAGTCTCAATGGCATCATCAACTTGCACACAGAATAATGGCATCAACAACTCAAAACTAGGAGTGTTTTTATGAGAAGAAGCAATTCAATACAATGTTGAGAAAACTAGATAAAATAGGATATGAGTGGCACTAAAAACTCAGAGAAGTGTTGACTTGACAAAACACAAAGGTCAAAGTGTGGTTTAAAATAGCTAAAAACTTGAACAAATAATCACTTCCTGATGTTTAAGGGTGAAAAGTCAAATGACCCTGACATCCACATCAATACATTTGAGCAGGCATGGAAGGTCTATAAGCCAATAAGAGAACTCTTAAAGGAGCTCAAAAGAGATCAATTTGCTACCACCTTTGAAGATATTCTGATGGATTGGCTCATGCAATTTGATGATGACCATTTTTCTAACTATGTTGAGTTGAGGGGGATGCATTCGCGAAGATATTCAAGAACATAAGTTTCTCTTTTCTTATTCTTCTTATGTTCTTCCCTCCTTGTCATATTACCTTATGTTTGATGAGAAGTCAAAGTAGAAGAAACATGAAATCTTTTTATTCTTTTTCCTCTCCATATGAAAATAAAAACAAAGAAAGTAGAGGAAGTGGAGAGTAAATTAAGTAGGCATGTTATTATAAATAATATAAGATATAGACTGGGAAGGAATACCATTCAAATCAACAGAGTGCCCAGCATCGTGTGCACAAGGTTTTAGGATCTCTCAACCTAGATAATGTAAGGTTCCCCCTTCTAAAATAGAAGAAATGCTTAAGATAGTCCACTAAGTCTTAACTTGGAGAAAATTTCCTATTTATCGACACCTTGACCATGTAGAGATTCAAGGATAGGTAAGACCTAGTCCTATCCCACAGGGGAAGCGTGATCTTCTAAAAGTCAAATCACCCAATAGGGTAAATTGGGCAACCACTAGACTTGATTTCTAGAGGCAACGCTTTTTTCCTCATCCATGCAAGGCACAGCCGCTGACCTAGTCTTCTAGAATAGAGTTACCTAAGAACCTAATTATCTAGCATAGGGCTTTCACTTAATCTGTTGGAAAGTTACCCGACTAATCGGGTCCACCCGTCCGTAGAGGATGGTGTCGTCGGGGCATTCCATCCTTCCACTTTGTACCCTACTCATGCGTCAATTTGTTTTCTAATTAATCCTACCACACTGTTTGACATAAATAAACATGTTCCTTAATTATGTCCCTTTTCACAAGGTTTGTTAGAACAGCCTTTTTACACAATACAATCATGCCAAAGACAAGATATATATATAAAAAGTTGATACATGAATCAATTCCATACAAGCCAATCCGGCTCTCTTATTCTTTTCCTTTATTCTGTTGATGATCTAGAGTTCGACCTTCCAGCCACTACATGCTGGGCAAAACCCTACGGGACCATACACCTCATCGTCGGTCGTCGTCTCGCTGGCGAGGACTCAAGCCGGCCTGTCGCCCTCTCAGGCTCCATCGCTTGATCCTTGCGCCCTTCAGAGGGATGTCTGCATACTAGGGTGGGCTTATTTACCACACTAGCCTAGGCCCTCAGAACTAGGCAGCATCATAACCTCTCGCCTCAATCGGCGAACCTTATTCTTTCCATGGTACGAGGGATACCTTGGGCCATTCCTGGGCTTTGCTAACGACGTCGCCCAGCTACACAAGCACAGAACGGAGTTAGCGTTGAAGCCAGGAAAACTTGCACTCTTTAAAGATAAGAATTTCAATGCAATTTATTAAATACACCATCACATAATTCGTAACTTCATACAATTTTATGTCATTTCAAAAAGAAAAAGATACACATTTATTAGCAATATATATAACAAAAACTTTTCTTTAAAATATAACCAATCTAACCTGGCCACCATTTCCTTGAGGAGCTTGAAGAGGGAGGGTTGGAGCCGCATTGGGAGCATCTTCCCTAATTTCGTTGTTGCGTGCTCCTCTCGAAGAAATATTCTGACGTTTCCGGGATGGGCCCATCTTGGACGTCGACTTGTAGGGCTCGCTGCTGCAGTCGAAACGCTTCACTCGGATCTCAATTCTGAGATTGTTTGCTCACCGTATAAGCAAAAGACTATAGCATATAAACTCTATCTAAAGGCAAAAATCCCTTATTAAAGTCTACGCAAATGGGGGGGATTGTGAGATGTCCTTAAGACCAAAAACGTGGAGGAGGGCTCAGAGGGCTCTTAAGTCTATTCACACAGGGGGGAGAAGAGTTAAGGACACTGCCTCCTAGCAAGAGGGGGATGGAGGAAAATTAGCTTATCTGAAAAGAGGCAAATGAGGGGGGTGTGAGATGCAAGGGGCGGCTGTACTGCAGAAGCAAGTACGCTACACAGGGATAGACGGCGGTACGGACGACGATACAACAGGGCATACGCAACACAGAAATGCGTGCCGTCTGTGGAGCACCCTGGGGGTTTATATAGCTAAGGGGTGAGGGTACGGGCACTGCGCAAAGCAAGGACGAAAGGACGGTGTACCATCAAAGACTATGGATCAGTGGCCTGCATGGGTCTAGGGAAAAGGTACGGTGTCAGTTGTGTGGAAAAGGAGTGGTACACATGTACCTTATCTGGTCTGGGGTAGCATGGGTGTCCACGTAGGGGTACGTGTGGACCATACAGTGGACGGCCATCCTTTGGCTCTTGGGCGGCCATCTTATAGGCACCCTAGTAAGTGTGTACGGCCCAAATTTTTGGGACGAGGTACCCAAATTTGGGCGCCCGCCTCGATTTGCATGCCGGACCGCCCCGGGGGGCGAAATTTTTTTTGTCGGGAGGCTCTCCTGGTCGTTGGGGTTCAGACCGTTCGTCAATCAGACGCCCAGTCGTGCATTTATTAAGGTTTAAAGGTCGTCGCTTTTTAACTAAAATGACTGAAATTTGCGTGTAAGCTTGATCCGGTGTCCGCTCTTTGGATGCTATAAAATCCTATATTAGGGTAAAATCGCACGCAGATTCCAAATTTGGACTCAAAATTTGAATATTCTAAGTAGAAATGACTCAAATAATAAAATCATTGATTTTTATACCATAAAAACTCATTAATATATCTATTACATGAACATGTCTTTATTAGTGAAGATGGGTATGTTATATCCTTTCCCCCTTAAAGAAATCGAGATGTCCTCATCTCCTCATGAATTGGGGATAATCCCTTAAGAGTGTAGCTTCATCTTCCCACGTTGCATCTTCTTCAGGGTAATCTTTCCACTGTACTAGATGTTCTACAAGAGTTCTATTTTCGGAGTTGCCTTTTCCTAGAATCTATGATGCTATTGGGTTGTAATTCAAGGGCTCCTTGAGTAGGGATTACAACTTGTTCATCATCAAGAATATGATCGAGACTGTGTACATATGGTTTTTATAAACTTACATGAAATACATTGTAGACTTTGATATGGGCTGGGAGCTGGAGTTTATAGGCACTTTTACCTAGACACTTGATAATTGTATAGGGACCACAATACCTAGGGCTGAGTTTCTTATATTTCCCAAGTGATAGAGAACTTTGTTTGGGTCGCACTCGTAGAAGAACTCTGTCTCCTTCCTTGAAGATCCTTTAAGACCTCTTGGTGTCAGCATAATGCTTTTGTCGATCTTGGGCAGCTTTAATATCCTTTTGGATTGCCTTGGTTTGTTTCTCCATCTCTTCGCCGAGCATTTTCCTGGATGCCTCAACTCTTATGGTCGGATCAGAGAAATTTAGAGGAGACAAGCATTCTTGCCCATAGAGTGCTTTAAACGGTGACATTCCTATGCTTTGATGATAAGATGCATTGTAGGCGAATTCTACCAGAGGAAGGTATTGAATCTACCTTCTTGGTTCCCTTCCACAATATGCTCTGAGAATGTCTTCAATTACTTGATTAACTCTCTCAGTCTGGCCAGGATGATAAGCTGTGCTAAAGCAAAGTTGAGTTCCCAGAGCTTGAAATAAGGACTGCCAGAACTTTGAAGTGAAGTCAGAATCCCGATCACTTATTACTATCCTTTTTGGGAGACCATGAAGTTTGAGGACTTCCTTGATGAATATTCGAGCAACATCTATAATATATTTATATAATATTGACAGCAGCACTAGTTGTGTGATGGAATCGGAGGCGTCCTCTCAGGAAAACGGAGACACTAGTAGTACTGACTAGTAGTAGGCAAGACTAGTAATTGGGAAGCCTGCTGCTAGCGCATTATAAAAGCAAGCAGCGCTGCGCCCCTCTAATACAGCACAGCCAGCCATATCATAATTAAGCCACCCCCTTGGGCTGATCTACACACAGCGAGCGCAGTACTGTCCCAAATTATAGTAGCCTCTTGCCTGCTCTGCTCGTCTCGTCTCCTGCGCTAGCTAGCTCGCCGGCCGCCATCCCGATCTCCACCACCAATGGCGCCGCATGCAAAGCCAAATTAGCCAAAGCCCAAGCCGATGGCCCTGCCAGCGTGCTCACCATGGGCAGCGTCACCCCTCCGCACCTCTTCAAGCAGCACGAGTACCCGGACTTCTACTTCAACGTCACCAACAGCAACCACATGACCGACCTCAAGCAAAAGTTCCAACGCATTTGTAAGCCCCCTCATATATACTAATATATAATTGCAATAATACTGTATAATAATATGCAGATGAGACGCAACTCCAAGCTAACGTTGCTCTCTCTGTACGTACGTACTACTGCAAGTGACAGATCAGGCATCCAGAAGAGGCACATGTACCTAAACGAGGAGATTCTGCGGGCCAACCCGAGCATGTGCGACTTCTGGGGCGAGTCCTTGGATGCGAGGCAAGAGCACATGGTGGAGGAGATACCCAGGCTTGGTGGGGAAGCTGCCCTCAAGGCGTTGGAGGAGTGGGGCCGCCCCAAGTCCTGCATCACCCACCTTGCCTTCTGCTCAACGGGCGGCATGGACTTGCCCGGGGCGGCGGACTGGGCTCTCACCAAGCGTCTGGGTTTGCGCCACAATATCAAGAGGCTGATGCTGTACTCGCAGGGCTGCTTTGGTGGAGGCACGGCCCTCCGCATGGCCACGGAGCTGGCCGAGAACAACAAGGGCACACGCGTGCTAGTGGTCTGCAGTGAGATCACCGTGGTGACCTTTCGTGGGCCTAATGAGACCCATATCGACAGCCTTGTGGGTCAGGCTTTGTTCAGCGAGACGGTGCCTCCGCCCTCATCGTCGGCTCCGACCCCATCGCTCACGTGGAGAAGCCCTGGTTTCAGGTTCACTGGACCGGCTCCTACATCTTGCCCGACAGTGATGGTGCCATCCAAGGCCACTGGAAGCAAATCGGCCTCACATTCCACCTCCACAAAACCGTTCCACAGCTTGTCTCTCAGAACCTGCCTGCCGTCTTGCAAGATGCCCTGGATAATGTCCATGATGATGATGGCCATGCCCCTAGTCCCAATGACATCTTCTGGATCACGCACCCAGGTGGCCCCGCCATTCTCAACCAAATGGAGCAGACACTCAAGCTCAAACCCGAGAAACTTGCAACCACTAGACAAGTGCTCGCTGAATACGGCAACATGTCCAGCGCTTGTGTTTTCTTCATCATGGAGCAAATGCGGCGCAACTCTTTGGAAAAGAAGCTCGCCACTTCTGGCGAGGGATTCGATTGGGGGGTGCTCGTCAGCTTTGGCCCGGGTGTGACTTGCGAGGCTCTTCTCCTTAAGAGCCTCCCCCCTTGCTTAAACTACTCGGTTGGAAATGAAAATATGAGAGGATTTTACCCTAGGAAGATTTAGGCCCAGGCACCTTCATTCATTCTAGTTTTCCTTGAATAAAGATACACCTAGAAAGGCTATGGCATGTGGGCACTCGTAGAGTTGGTTGGGTCTATTGCAAGATGATGATTAGTAGTGTGTGTGGTTCATCTTCTTGGCATTTCTACGTTCTTTCCGGCCCATGATAACATGTCTTCTTCTTGCCATTTCTACTAAGTCTCTATATGTGTGCCCTCTTATCATATAAGAGACATATTGAATTTCATAATTATAAAATTTCTTGTTTTTAGTATTTATCTCATGGAGATGCTATGAATTTTGTAAAGAAAGATTAATATTATCACGACAGAGAGAGAGAGAGAGAGAGAGCATGCCGTGTCAGGAGCATCAATATAGAATCCATTTTCCTTCACTAAAGTCATATTATCGAGGTTGATAGGTCCTAAAATCTTGAGCACACGGTAGTGGGCACTCTCTTGCTTTGAATGCTATTCCTTGCCATGCTACATCTTATAGTATTTGTAATAACATGCCCAATCAATTTACACTCCTCTTTCTCTTTTTTCTCTTCTTTCTTCTTTTTCTTTACATTCAGAGAGGAAGAAGAATAGAAGATTTTATGTTTCTTCTACCTCGACTTCTCATCAAGAATAAGATAATAAGACATAAAAAGAACAAGAAAATAGAAACTTACCAATGGATAAAGAGATATTGCAAGTCCCTACTGGATAATAAACACACTTAGAACCTTTTTGTTGAGAAAATAAAAATAAAGCCTAACAAAAAAGGTAGAAGCTTACACTACAAGACAATGCTGCCATACACGCGTTTCATACATGCAATAAATTACGGGCGCGTGTATGGTCGCGCATGTATTTGAATAGTATCGGGCGCATGTATTTTAGCATTTAAATTCACGTGTATATTGGCATCTATCAGCGCGTGTATAAGCACGTGTATATACATGCAATAATACACGCATCAATACACGCATTAATACACGCATCAATACACGCTTTATTAAGAAAAACTGAATTCCTTTACAAAATTAAAAACTATTTTCTTTAAACCATCTCATAGTACATTACAATATATATCATTACACAATCCCACTACATGCATTTACAACAATGAAATATATTCAAAAATAAATCATGAGATGATAATTAAAAGACAACACATACAATAAAAATGTCATCAATTTAGAACGATACAATGACGGATTGGTTAGGGTTCGATCTCATCTTCAATAAGATCCATCCTTGCCAAACGATCAACATCAATATCCATTTGATCAATTTATAAGGCTACGATTAAATTTATTCCACTATAGATATTCTGTCCATTGATAATGGTATCGATGTCCTGATCATCCTCATCAACATCACCATCATCCTCAATGGTAGGGTCATTCTCATAATCATGAGAAATGGCACGCTCATCCTCATTATCATGATCATCTCTTATTTCTTGATCATCGATCACAACATCTTCATTGGCATGTTCGACATCATCTTCATTGCGGCTTGTTACATCCTCCATATGCTCCATATCAGTGAATGTATTATACATGACTTTGGAACGTGGTGCAATAGGGATGACGTACCACCATTTAATGTCATGCACCACCATTGGCAGATAGATAACCTACTCAAATACACATACTGCAGTAATTAATTAGCATATCAAAAGTCAAGGGGGTACGCGAGCTTAGATATATATGTACATGAAACACATTAGTAAAAAAATGCATACCTACTCACATTGTTGTGGCAATACGAGCCTATCTTTCTTTGTTTGCCAAAACTTTGTAGAGTCAATAGTTACATAGCCACTTGCATGGTATTTTATCGTTGCATTAGGCCCTTTTTCCACCACGTTCATTTGCCATTTGACATCCAAAACATACACAAAGAAGCGACGAAAGTCAAGCCTAAATATGTCTTGGATTGTGCCACAATAATCATCCATTTTCCATTAGCTCCCTCAAAGCTACTAATTACACTGCAATCTTGTGTATTCCTCTTTTCATCAATTCTTTGTGTTCGAAAATGCTTGCCTTCATACCATATAGCATTGAACATAGTGCACTGGACCAAAATAGAAGTAATATTTGTGTAAGCAATGTGAATAAATATTAAAAGCAAATCACTTACAACTAATGCAAAACATTAGTTCTCTGTACCTTTAACATGCATCCTCGTGCATACTCCCATTCTTCCGTCGTGATATGCAGCCCCTCGTCGCTCTCTGCTCTCTCCATTTCCTCATGCAATCAATCAACATGGATATCATTCGGAAGTGTTGCTAGATGCTTAGGGTACGCCTTACGAGAGCCATGTTGCCTCCGAAAAGAGAGCTCTTTCTGCTTGCCTTTTTGTCTTTGCATCCTCATATCTTGTAACCCATCTTCTCATCACATCACTATTAAGGATGCAAGTGAAATTGAGATCATCAATCAATGTTCTGTCAATTACTTTACTCTGTCCTTTTCCTTGAGGCACAATAGAGGTCATCCTCAAGTCCTCTTCATTGCTCCATAGTCGTGGCAAAGAGCTGTCCTAAAAATCTAAAAATCTACTCTTACTTGTTGAATATTTGAAGCTCACCTTGCCTCTTGAATTCTAAAAAGCTTACTTGTGATCCTCGGTAATTTTCAAGAAATTTAATATTGGTTTTGATATGAGGTTTGATTAGCTCTTTCATATGAGTCAGAGCCGTGTCCTTTATTTCCTTTTCCTCTAGAACTTTTAAAGAAGTGATTGCATTCTGAACATACTAATTATTATAAGACTTTGATGTACCTCCAAGGATGTGTTCTTCTCGGATCGTCTTTAAAATGAGATTCTTAAAAGTAGAAAATGTTGAGGGAGAGAGATGAGACAAGAGACACCACATACGCTCCATAAGAATGATATATATTAGTCACAAGTCACAAGTTACAAATATATAAGCAAGACCTAGAGTGAGTTAGGGCTAGCTATATATAGCTCCAACACCCCCACTCAAATAAAGGTCTCTAGTTGCGGGCGAGTAAAAAAACCCTTGGGAGCACAAGGGAAAAACCCGAGCTCCTACATATAAATGTACAATGCCACCTTAAAGTCCATGTGCAATGTGCTTCTATATACAAAGTACAAAGAATAAATGTGCATGATGTGAAGTAATGTGTGAAGTGTCCTAAAGTCTATAGGCTATGTACAAGTCTAGACAAAATTGACATGACATGAGATGTGCTAATCTCCAAAAAGAGAGGCCGCCGCAACTCCAAGTTCTGATCACAAAAGTGTAAACCGAGCTTAATGGAGTCCTTTGGTGAGAATGTTTGCAATCATTTGATCAGTTGGAAAATGTTCTACCATTATTTCTCCTTTCCTTACTTCATGTCGAGCATAGTGATAATGAACTGCAATATGCTTGGACTTGCTATGTTGCACGTAGTCCTTGGCTAGACAAATAGCACTTTGGTTGTCACATCTAAGAGGAGTGCTTGAGGAAGGAGAATGACCAATATCAGCAAGCAATTGTCGAAACCAAACCAATTCACAAGCTGCTAAAGATGCAGCTACATATTCAGACTTTGTAGTAGAAACTGCAATACAGCATTGTTTCTTGCTAGCCCAAGATACCAAACAGCCATTGATAAAGAAGCAATTACCACTGGTGGATCGCATGGACAAGTTAGAGCTTGCCCAATCAGCATCTGAATAACCCAAAAGATTAAGAGAAGTTATTGAAGATATGTCTTCTTGATGGCGGCGATATACAAGTCCGAAATCTCCAGTGCCCTTCAAGTACTTCAAAACACGTTTAGCTTGAGACCAATGTCTTGTAGATGGAGAGGACAAGTATTGTCTAATAGATTTGCTGCAAACAGAATATCAAGACGAGTGCTCATGCCCACAAATTGAAGATGATCAACAAGATTAGCATAGGGTTGATTTAAAGCTAATGATTCAGCCTCAATATTTGCAGAAGTACTCCTAGTAGAGCTTGCAAGACAAGGAGTATTTGTTGCCGAATGTGCAGTAGCCAATCCAAACTTTTGAACAATATCTTGGAAAAACTTTGTTTGACGAAGAAGCAAAATACCATTGTGACGATACCTTTGAACTTGAATACCAAGGCATGAATGGATGTCGCCAAGATCCACCATATCAAAGGCTGAGGATAAAACCTTTTTTACTTGTTGCATGAAAGATAGATTATTAGACACAAGTATAGTGTCATCAACATAAAGGGCCAATATCACAAAATGGTTATCCACATTGCGCTTGATATAAAGATTTGGATCAGAGAAGCAAGAAACAAACCCCTGAGATGTGAGAAGTTGATCAAGCTTGATGTACCATGATCGTGAAGCTTGTTTTAGTCCATACAAAGCACGGTGGAGTTGGCATGCAAGATGTTCCTTTTCGGGAATTGTAAATCCTTCAGGTTGCTCCATATATATTTCCTCCTTTAAGTCTCCATTAAGAAAAGCCGTCTTAACATCCATTTGATGTATTTCCAAATCAAACTTAGTTGCAAAAGCTAGTAGTACTCGAATGCTTGTACTACGAACTACGGGTGAAAAAGTGTCATGATAGTCAATCCCTACAATTTGTGAGTATCCCTTTGCAACAAAACGAGCTTTGAATTTATCAAAGGATCCATCTGCCTTTGTTTTAGTCTTGTAAACCCACTTACATTTGATAGGAGTACGATCAGAAGGTAGATTGGTAAGAACCCATGCACCTTTCGAGATCAAAGACTCATATTCAGCTTCCATGGCTTCCTTCCATTGTTCCTTTTGTGGAGAGGACATAGCTTCTGCATAAGTTAAAGGATCTTCACAAACAGCCAATACGTGATTAAAGGTTTCAAGATCATCATCATATACATGATTTGCACCGTGCTCAAGTTCAATAGGAAGATCAACATAGATATCAAGATCTGTAGTAGTCTGCTTTCAAAACCGTAGGATGAACATCAATAGACTTGTCTCCAATATCCATCAAAAGAGTGTTGTCATCATGCAAATCATTGTCCAAAAGTAGAAAAGAAAATGAAGTGAGTAATGTTTTTGTATCATCAGCATCATTTGTGCACCACGAACCTCCCATCAATTGCTCATTCAATATAGCATCTCGACTAACAATTTCCCTTTGAGAACTTGGATCGTAAAACTTGTAACCCTTTGAGAACTTGGATCGTAAAACTTGTAACCCTTTGAGTTGTCAGAATAACCAATAAAAATAACCTTCAAACCTGAAGGTTCTAGCTTGTGTCGTGTCTCTTTTGGGACATGAATATAAGCAATATAAGAGATTACCATGTCGAGAACCAACCGCAATAGTGGTGCATCCTTTTTGATGCGACACTTTGTATTATCAAATCCAACAAATAGACCAAGATCCACAAGCCGCACAACAAAAAGTAAGTTTCTTTGTAAATCAAGAACATGTAAAACTCCTCGCAGTATTTTGGTTGAGGAAGAAGTTCCCAAATACAATTCGCCAATACCAATTTCTTGGCAAGTTATATTATTAGCAAGAAAAACCACTTTCTTGATAGGCATTGGATGATAATTGTGTAACCATTGCAATTGATATGTCATGTTGCCAGAAGCACCAGAATCAACAATAAAGAGAGAACCATCACGAACATGTAGTACCTTTTCTGGAGAGACATTATATATAATGAACCAAATTAGCCTCTTGATGAACGTTGTCCTAATCATGAGGATTTTGTTGACTAGCATAAGCTTGATTTCGAGCTTCATCACATAATGCCTCTTGAAGCATCGATTGGATGAATTCCTTGTGCTCCCACAATATTCACAGGCTACAGAAGAGAAAGAACCCCTTGATAAACGAGGTTGCTTATTTGTAATACCGTGTTCTTCATCGTACTCTCATGCCCAACATTTAGATACCAAGTGACCAGTTTTGTCACAATAAGAACAACGCTTTTGAGGAAATCTCAAACGAGAAGAATTACCTCCTCTTTGGAAGCCACGAGATGTAAATTGGGAGGAGGAAGAAGGGCGTTGCGGAAATGGACGTCTCCGGACAGCAAAAGCTGTCTCTGATTCTGTGTACTCTTGGGCAATCATGATCCTTTCATGAGTTACCGACGTCTGATGATCATGACGTTGAGAATATGCAATCAAAGAAATACATGTATGCTCAAAGTCAATTTCATCCAATGAATCCTTCACCGTATCAAGAAGGTGTGTAACCAATTGAGTTCGAGGAATAGGATCCCCTGTAGAGCAGAAAGTTGATTCATAATACCTTTGAATGATTCAATGTGACTAGACATGGATGTACCTACCTTGAATTGAAGCTTGCCTAGAAGGTTACGGAGATACAGAATCTCTGTAACAGTTTTCTTCTCAAACATAGTGATAAGATAGTCCCATATAGCATATGACGTGGATAACGGATAAACATCTAGCATGAGTGAATCGTTAAGGGCAGAAAGTATATACCGATGAGTGGCCTTATCATGACGAATCCAGTGTGCATGATCAATTTTCCACTGTTCAAAAATAGGACCTTCGGTAATAATAACATCATTCTCTGCATCTTGTATTTCCAACCAGGAAATCCTTGGCCTTGAAAAAGAGGAACAGAACGTTACCCAGAAGGAAATCCGTTAACAAGTATGGTGTTTGCCATGTCGGGTTGTGAGAACACGTACAAGATAAGTTTGCAGAACTTGCGGACCAAGTATGAGATATGAGAAACATAGCCAAAAATAGGCATGCACTAGACGACGAACATAAAGTGATCATGTAAAGAATGGAACGTGAACCAAAATTAGAACTCTAAAAGTGGAGACCCGTGTCTCATGCACGTAAGCAAACTTAGAGGCCCATAAAAGACAAAAATAATAATAAGAAAAAGCACTGCGTTAAGAAAAAAAACACCGTGTTATGACGCGACTTGCACGGCAAGTTTTATATCTAATTGTAGCTTGTACAACAAGCATCCGTCTGAAGCTTTCACGATCAAATCCTACTTATGACTCAGAGACAACTACCTATTTGCTCTCACAAAGAACCTGTTTTACTATTTTAGATGCAGTTTGCCTGAACTGTCCTAACTTTTGACTGAGAACTCCGATTGACAAACCGTTTTGATAGGTTTTAGTTTTAAGTACGCGATTAAGAAACCATTCTAATTACAACAAGTGGAGTTTTAAAATCATGTAGGCAGCATATAATCAAAGAACCCGTGAGATCCCTCTGCCCCCCTCCGCGCACCGGCGGGGACTCCTGGTAGCTGACAGCGGAAGCAGCCCCCTCATGCGCGGGGCAGGGTTTCTCACTCGGGGCCTCGCCCACGAATGTCCGGGCATGAGACTAGGCTGGTGGTCACTCGGAAAATTGAAACCGGAAAAATTTCCCATGCCCGAAAAGCGGGGATGATTCTACCTTTTTGAATTTTTCTTAACGAGTTTTCTAACGAGATCAAAATCTAAACTATCCTCCACCTGAATAAACCAGATAGAAGGAAACTATCACTGATATAATTTGATCATTTGAGCAATTCAACGCTTTTTTCCTAATCAAGATTAGGCACAACCGTTGATCCACTCAATCGAGAAATTTATCAGGGCATTAACTATCTACTCGAAGCCTAGCGTAATCCTAAGATTTTTCAGTTTGATTATTAAAACTCCATGATTCCAGCCTAACCCCATCTGGCCCATGGATTAGCTACCACCCTACCACTGGAATCAGTGGAACCAAACAAGTACTCACCCACCGTTAATTGAAATACCTTTCTTAACTTTAGCTTTAGAAAATAGATACGCACACGCTTCTCTTTAAAACTTTAATGAAAACAATCCATTGACAAACAAATTACTAGTTACACATGTCATACTTCAAAATTTCCATTGAGTCTTTGTTTCTCACAAAACAGTATCACTCTGGACTCTCCGTGAGACCAACGAGTCAACAACGAGATCCAGTGATAGATTACAATAACATTGATCTGCATACAATATCTTCCTCGACATACGAATGGGTGTCCTCGGCACCGCGAGCCCATGCATCGCTTGGTCAGAACCCTCCAGGATGCTCCTTAGGTGTCCTGGCACTTCACTTAGGGACCGCTTCGTCGGCCCTCGTCCATCGTACCGGAAGCGCACCATTTTAACCATACCAAGGCTGGTCAAGACCTCGGCAAGCTTTGCCGCATGAGTTGTCCCTCGAACACTCCCCGCCAGCTGTTGTAACCGAACTTCCCTTAGAAAAACATATATGCCAAATTCTCCCTCCACCAGCATTCTGGCGTAAGACAGTCTTTTAAGAAAACAAGGTTTCTATGCAAGTTTTGTTTTGATTTTTGTTTGAAAACCATGAGTAATCTTAAATCTGTATCCCAATACTTCTAGATCCAGGTCTGAATTCCAAACAAAATTCCTCGAATTCTGTAAACTTGATCCTCAGATCAAAATCAAAAGTCTTAACTAGTTTCAGATTTAGTGGGTGTTTTGAGTGCATTTTTCCTGAACTGATCACATCATCATTGACGAAGGGATTAGGTCTTGGTCAATAGTCTGAATCAGAGTTTGGGTGGTCTGGAAAGGTTCTTCCTAAACTATCTTTCTTGAAAGGTACTATTTCAATTTCTCTTTTTCTAAGTTTTGTTCGACGAATATTTGCTTACAGATTTCTAAAACATGGATTTCTTAAAAGGAATAAAATAATCATTTATCTCGATCTCCGACTTTGATAGTTTAATTGAATTTTCTCATTACCATCTTGGTGAATATGAAATGGTAGAATTTCCTCATATATTATCTACCTATTCATTTTTCTAATTTTTATGAAAATTAACAGAAGATTAAAGAGAATCCTTATTTAATTATAAAGATTCTATATGCATCTAATTTTGCATAGAATCCAATT
Source organism: Cibotium barometz (assembly GCF_041138505.1). Lineage (NCBI taxonomy): Eukaryota > Viridiplantae > Streptophyta > Polypodiopsida > Cyatheales > Cibotiaceae > Cibotium > Cibotium barometz. Next base: position 50,673,878 of record NC_141048.1, on the reverse strand, counting down.
CTGATGAAAGTCACACTTTTATCATCATAAAAAAATCATTTATGGTAAAAATCACTCTTTTAATAAAAAATATCTTTTATGCACCCATTTATGCATAAAAAACCATTTATGATGAAAATCACACTTTTAATATAAAAAATATCTTTTATGCACCCATTTATGATGAAAATCACACTTTTAATATATAAAAAAATCTTTTATGCACCCATTTATGCAAGTCAACACTTCTCTGAGTTTTTAATGCCACTCATATCGTATTTCATCTAGTTTTCTCAACATTGTATTGAACTGCTTCTCCTCATAAAAACGCTCCTAGTTTTGAGTTGTTGATGCCATTATCCTGTGTGTAAGTTGATGATGCCATTGAGACTCTGATTCTAATTTTGAAGTATCATTGGAGGTGCTCTTGTACTTGTTCTTCTTCAGAGGTGGTCTCATACTTCTTCTTCATCATCTTCTTTTCCTCCTTACACTACAAGACAATGCTGCCATACACGCGTTTCATACACGCGATAAATTACGAACACGTGTATGGTCGCGCCTGTATTTGAATAGAATCGGGCGCGTGTATTTTAGCATTTAAGTTCGCGTGTATGTTTGCATTTATCAACGCGTGTATAAACGCGTTTATATACACGCAGTAATAAATGCATCTATACACGGTAATATTCATGGGGTAATACTCGCTATTATACACGGATAAATACACTCTACTATACACGGATTAATACACGCATGGCAGAGAAAAACTGAATTCCTTTACAAAATTAAAAACTATTTTCCTTAAACCATCTCATAGTACATTACAGTATACATCATTACACAATCCCACTACATGCATTTACAACAATGAAATATATTCAAAAATAAATCATGCATATGAGATGATAGAAATGTCATCAATTTAGAACATACAGTGACGGATTGGTTAGGGTTCGATCTCATCTTCAATAAGATCCATCCTTGCCAAACGATCAACATCAATATCCCATTTGATCAATTGGTAAGGCTACGATTAAATTTATTCCACTATCGATATTTTGTACTCCATTGATAATGGTATCGATGTCCTGATCATCCTCATCAACATCACCATCATCCTCAATGGTAGGGTCATTCTCATGATCATGAGAAATGGCATGCTCATCCTCATTATCATGATCATCTCTTATTTCTTGATCATCGATCACAACATCTTCAATGGCATGTTTGACATCATCTTCATTGCGGCTTGTTACATCCTCCATATGCTCCATATCAGTGAATGTATTATACATCACTTTGGAACGTGGTGCAATAGGGATGACGTACCACCATTTGATGTCATGCACCATTGGTAGATAGATAACCTACTCAAATACACACAGTACAGTAATTAATTAGCATATCAAAAGTCAAGGGATACGCGAGCTTAGATATATATGTACATGAAGCACATTAGTAAAAAAATGCATACCTGCTCACATTGTTGTGGCAATACGAGCCTATCTTTCTTTGTTTGCCAGAACTTTGTAGAGTCAATAGTTACATATCCACTTGCATGGCGTTTTATCGTTGCATCAGGCCCTTTTTCCACCACGTTCATTTGCCATTTGACATCCAAAACATGCACAAAGAAGTGACGAAAGTCAAGCCTAAATATGTCTTGGATTTTGCCACAATAATCATCCATTTTTCCATTAGCTCTCTCAAAGCTACTAATGACACCGCAATCTTGTGTATTTCTCTTTTCATCAATTCTTTGTGTTCGAAAATGCTTGCCTTCACACCATATAGCATTGAACATAGTGCACTGGACCAAAATAGAAGCAATATTTGTGTAAGCAATGTGAATAAATATTAAAAGCAAATCACTTATAACTAATGCAAAACATTAGTTCTATGTACCTTTGACATGCATCCTCGTGCATACTCCCATTCTTCCGCCGTGATATGCAGCCCCTCGTCGCTCTCTGCTCTCTCCATTTCCTCATGCAACCAATCAACATGGATATCATTCGGAAGTGTTGCTAGATGCTTAGGGTACGCCTTCCGAGAGCCATGTTGCCTCCGAAAGAGAGCTCTTTCTGCTTGCCTTTTTGTCTTTGCATCCTTATATCTTGTAACCCATCTGCTCATCACATCACTATTAAGGATACAAGTGAAATTGAGATCATCAATCAATGTTCTGTCAATTACTTTACTCTGTCCTTTTCCTTGAGGCACAATAGAGGTCGTCCTCAAGTCCTCTTCATTGCTCCATAGTCGTGGCAAAGAGCTGTCCACCTGACCAAGAAATTCTGAAATATATACAAGAGACTCTTGTATCAACCAACCCTCGGCCATGCTTCCTTCAGGCCTTGCACTTTGCCTCACAAAGTCTTTTAAGGTCTTCATGAAGCGCTCTAGGAAGAACATCCAGCGTGCATGCACAGTACCACATAAAGCAATTTCGTCTACTAAATGCACAATAAGATGTAGTTGACTTGTGAGAATGGTTCACGGAAAAGTCTCCTCTACCAAACAAACCACCTCCACTGCCATAACACGCGCATCATCCAACGTGGCTGGATCAATTGCTTTGGAACTAACATATCTGAAAAATAAATAAATAGTACGTTATACCTCATGCACGTTCATTTTGCAAGGTATAATGAAGGGTGATCTGAGCATGGGTTTTACATACCTCACAAGCTCGCCCATCTTATAAATACATTTTTTCAAACTCTTATTTGCACAATGGTCGATGCTAGTAGGTAGTATGAACTGCGCACATAAGAGCACATTTATGGTTTATGGCATTACAAAATTTAATTTCAACGTACGTACAAGACTTGGAAAACACTTACTTGAAGCATCTTGTACCAATCGTGGGACTTCAACCCATATAGTTGCTCAACGCCTCTTTTCTTAGTGGTTGTAAAGGCTCCCTTCAATGATCTCATGCATCCAGTGGGAGTACGCAAAGTGGTGATGGCCTGCTTTACCTGCTTCTCCTCTTTCTTTGATATAATCCATGGTGCAGGCGAAAGACGAACGTGCCCACCCACCTCTCGTGGCCAAGCTTGACGCATACGTCCTGCGACCCGCAAGTCCTCACGTACGCTAACATTGTCTCGTTTACCAGTAATATGTTCCCAAATACCAGATCCCACATTCTTGAAGATGTGCATGGGATCAAGAAGATGGTTTATCTTAAGATGGGTCCAATATGGCAGCCGGAAAAAAATGGAGTACCTACACAAGGGATTGCTCTATGTGACCTTTAATCCAATTAGAGACTACACAAAACAAGATTGAAAAAACATCACTATACCTGTTCATGCCATCTGGAGGAAGAATAGTTATAGACTCCCAAATACGCTTCCAATCTTTTGCACGAAGTGTTTGTGGAGGAATGTTACTCTTACTAGCAACATATTTAGGATGATCTGAGGGGAGAAATCGATGATGATTATCGAATATAGTCTTACACAAACCATCAGCATACTCATGTACTAACGAAGGGCCACAAACAGGACATGCATGTTTACCCGATGTTTTCAAACCTGTTAAAATATAAATAAAAGTTAGAATAATAAAGTCAAACCGTCTAATTAATATATATAGCCAATAGTAATAGAGTAGGGAGGTAATTAGAATTCTTACCAAAACAATCGCTGTATCCTAGAAAATCATGCATTGTCCACATCAATACTGCTTTTAAGTCGAAGTGTCGAGAGGAGGGAGGCCTACTAATGTCCACCACTGCAACACCTCTCCATAGTTCCTCCAACTCATCAATCAATGGTTCAAGATAAACATCCATATGCTTGACTTTATGTTTCCCTGGAATTAGAAGGGATAACATAAGATGTCCCTTCTTGATCGCCATTGATGGTGGAAGGTTGTAATTCACCAACACAACTGGCCACACGCTGTATGCGGTGCTTTTGAAACCAAATGGATTCACTCCATCCATACCCAGGCCAAGTCTCAAGTTTCTGGGCTCTGTTTTAAAGCTGGGCCACTCATCTTCAATATGCTTCCAAGCAGGAGTGTCTGCGGGAATTCTCCACATGCCATCATCCGATCGATGTGAGGAATGCCATGACATGAGCTCTGCTATGGATTTGCACTTGAACATGTGTTTGATGCGAGGAATTATAGGAAAGTGTCGCAAGACTTTACGAGGTACATCAAAACTCTTCATATCTGTTATGTACCTTGCTTCACCACAAGTGGGACAATGTAGAGCCTCCTTATGCGTCCCACGAAAGAGAATGCAATCATTGACGCATGCATGTATTTTATCATAATCTAGTCCTCCAAGAGATGTCACATAGCGCCTCACTATGTCTCTTGAGGTGGGTAGTCTATTTTCCTTTGGAAGCATGTTTGATAATAGCCTGCATCCAATATCATCAATTATAATTAGTCTTAAATCCTAAACCTTAAACCACTAATTCAAATTTGTAAGTTAGAATGCTTACTTCAACAATGCATCAAGACTTGCATTGCTCCATCCATAAACTGTTTCTATATTAAGTAGTTCAAGTGAAGCACGTAAAACAGAGAATGTGCACCCTTCAAACACCGGTGTCGATGAAGCCTTATAAAGATGCTCTTGTTCCATATCATCGTCGTCCATACCTTTGGGATCATCCTTAAAAAGATTCCGCACCATATCATCAAGCACCTCCTCTTCCACAACTTCGTGGGGTGCAGGGCTATTGTCATCCCTTTCCCACTCATCTCTGACAATAGATCCCGAAGCTCCATCATCATCTCGTCGACGCTTTACGTGCTCTCGTTGCGCGTAGGGTACCATGTTAGGGTGTGGTACTGCATCCTGCTTCAATTTATCAAATTATATGTTACAACTCTATTAATTTAATTTGGATACCGTGAGTCATTTGAATACCATCAATTTACATCTACTCACCTCTAAACCTGTTTGATTCCATTCTCCATACATGGAGATGTGATTCAAGGTAATTCGACGTGCTCGTACAATGCATCCTTGACATCGATTACACATACATTTGATCCGTTGTCCCAACCACACATCGCGATTACGATGACGCATTGTCTCATCTTCCCCAGAACTGCTTGAAGAGGTTGATGACATCCTGTGTACAAATCAGAAAACACAAAATCATTATATGTTTTTAATGAAAGCACAAAAATCGCGTGTATTGATGCGGCTATTTCTTAAAAATTATGTGTATTAACGCGGCTACTTCCTAAAAATCGCGTGTATTAACGCAGGTACTTTCTGCAAAACGCGTGTATAAACGCAGCTAAAATATCATACACGAATATACACGCGTTTATAAACGCGAATATAAACGCGACGGTATGTTTAAACTAAAAATAGCCCGCCTTCCCCAAATATAGATTTTGAACTAAGAAATCGACTCTGCTTGTGTTTTCGCCTGTTTTCGCCTCTTCCAACAACAAGGAGGGAGCAGAGAAAGGAGCACACACACGAGAGAAGGAGGGAGCAGAGAAGGAGCAGAGAAGACTCACTTTTTCAGAGGTGAGTCACTTTGTCCTGTTCCTTGTCTCTTTCCTCAGATTTGTTTATGCTATTTGCTCTTTGCTCTTTGGGTTTGTCTCCGTCCTTTTGTTTATGCTATTTGCACACGATTGGGTGAATGATCCTGACAGGGGCGACAATGGTCCTTTTATAAGGACACTCTGTCTTTGTCGGGGGTCGGTCTTTTCGAAAAAAAAATTTCGCAGGTCGCGTGTAGAAACGCGTGTAAAAGTGCGTGTAACCTGTCTGCAGAGTGTTCACGCGGATATACACGCGTTTCTGGACGGGTGTATACACGCATTTTTTGATGGGTGTATACATGCGTTTCTGCACGAGACTGCGACGTTTCAGATTTCATGATTTGCAGGCAACACAACTGACTTGAATGATGATATTTGTGTGAGTCAAGAGACAGCCCATGATGTACATGAAGATGTTTGTTGTAGGTTCTTTATGGATATTCCAGGTTCTTCATCCGATCCATTTGCGTACAACAATTGGCTGATGGAGATGCTGAATCATTTTGGGCGCCAACCTGGTCCGGTTGAGCTTACAGAGTATATGTATGCCCATCCCCCTCCTTCCCTGCCTGGTGTCTATACCCCTACCGCGAGTATCCAGGGCACTCCAGCCGTCTATTCCTCCGAGTCCAACGAGACTGCATGCAGCTTCTCCTCTTCCACGTCCACCGAGGAGACATACCTCGTCCCAGACACACTCACGTACACCCTCACAGCCACCATCACGTGCTCCCTCAGAGCCACTGTCACGTCAGGGCTCACAGCCACCGTCACGTAGACAATCCCCCAGTCTCGTGACTCCACCCGCAGCAGCAGTAGGAAGAGTGGGAGTGGAGGATGCGGCGGGTGCTTTGGTGGGGGAGGAGGGGGAGGTAGTAGGGCACGCGGTGAGAGAGGAGATAGAGAGAGAAGAGTTAGAGGAGACAGTTCGGAAGAGGAGGAGATGAGAGAGATGGAGAGAGTGGTCTGCTATGATGTGAGGGATAGGGGCGGGATAGTGATGGATGCGAGGGGGAGGGAGGTAATGGAGTACATGCGTGGGGTAGTATCAAACTCATATAGAAATTGTTTTATTAAATTTAAAGATCAAAATAGCCGATTAGTTGGGGAGGTGATAGAGGCTGTACATAGTCAGTACCCCAATCCCCCACATGCTACATTCTCGGATGTATGGGGAAGGACGCGAATAAGGGAGATCTTAAGTAATAAAAGATCTCACCTTAAAAAACTCGCGTACGATGAGACCGGCTAAATGTAGCTGCGGGTGGCTATCCTGCCGAGAAACCTGCCCACTGCGCACAAACGCGAGTGGAAGGAGGCAAAGAAACGAGTAGAGGGTGGCGTGAAGAGCAGGCAGCATGTGGAGGCACGACGGATCCAGATGGAGACCATTGGATCTTCACATTTCGGATCTGGCGGCGTCGAGTCATGGGAGGCAGAGTTCGTAAGTATCTTGCCACTTTATTTGATTGTTTACTTAATTCATTGATTCTATGATTGTTTTAATCTTAAAAATTGTGTTGATTATGAAACAGCGACGACGGGTTACGGGGAGGAAGCCCACAACCCACGATACTGCGTATGCTCGCCGGCATAGTAGACATGACACGTGGGCCATCTTCAGAGCCGAGGGACGTATTACGGACGCGCAGTTTGAGATGGCCATGAGACCATACGGTCGACAGGTACTTGAAAATTCTAAACGAATGATTTTGGTTTATTGAATTACATATATATATATACTTATATACTATATATTACTTGAACAGGCACAAGCTGCTGATGATCCACCGGCCGCCACTGCAGAGGGTGGACGTGAGCACTACTCCTCGGACATTCCGACCGATGTGAGCTCATCTGAGCATGGAGGGAGCACCGAGTCATCATCTGGGTCTGAGTAGTACTAAGACTTATAGTATCACATTCCATATTGAGGATGTGATTGTATATATTTTTTTGTAAACTGAAGCCATGGGCTACTTCGAGATATGGACTCCCTTGTATACATGTATGAAATTTTGATAGTAATATTGAATTGATTGATCGATAGTATTACATTCATGTCTGTCTTGAATCGTGTATTGACAATGTATGCATTCATGTCGTTCTTGTCTTAATCTCCCTCGTGCATATGTTCTTCGTGGATGGTCTAATGGGATGGTCTAATGCACAAAAAAAAAACCAGAGAGTGCTATTGGGTGCTGGAATGCTGGAACAGTATTCAGGCACCAAATAGCACTCTCTGGATTTTTTTTTTTGCTCTCTGTTCGCGTGTATAAACGCGTCAGAACTGCTAAAACTCGCGTGTATCTAAGCGGATACCCTGGAAAATACGCGTGTATTAATGCGTCAAAACTGGTAATTACGCGTGTATAAGCGCATCTAAGTTAAAGAAACGCGTGTATAGACGCAGGTATAAACGCGTCTGAGACATCTGAACTGAACTGAACGCGGCTATACACCCGTGTATCAGCGCGTCTAAAATAAGAAAAAGCGTGTATAGCCGCATATATCAACGCGTCTGTACAGAACTGAACAGAACGCGGCTATACACCCGTATATCAGCGCGTCTAAAATAAGAAAAAGCGTGTATAGCCGCATGTATCAACGCGTCTGTAAAAAGAACGCGGCTATACACCCGTGTATCAGCGTGTCTAAAATAAGACAAAGCGTGTATAGCCGCATGTATCAATGCGTCTGTAAAAAGAACGCGGCTACACACCCGTGTATAAGCGCATCTGAGAGGTGCTATACACGCGCTTTTACACGCATGTCTCTTGCCGCGATGATACACGCGTTGATACACGGGCCCGCTACTTTTTTTTCACAAGTCATTTTTAGCGGCTAGGAGCGTGGGTATGAGCCCGATCCCTTGTAGTGTTATATCAGAGTCACTATGTGACTAAGATTGTGTCTTGGTTCTTCTTGCCTTTTGTTCCTTTATCAACAAACGTGATGGTATTCTTAAAAAAATCTTCCAAGATCTTTGTAGGATTATATTGTTCCATTTTCTTAATGTCCTTGTCCCTCAGGCCATTGGTAGCAATCATCTAAGGTTTTGCACCATTGGTGGGTTTTCCACTTTCTAGGCCTTTTCCTTGATTCGGTGTCATGGAAAGAGGGAATTTTTATAAGCTAAATTGATAAAAAAATGTGACGGTCTCAAATGTAGCCATATCTTAATCGTATAACTTAATATAAGCAAACATTGAAACTGACTTAATCGTTAGATTTCTACATAGCAATAGAATCAAATTAATCCTCTCAAATAGAAAAATAAGCATGCATGCCATATCCAAGATTCTTATCACATAAGTAAAAAATCATGTAATCTCAAACAAACATTCACACAATATAAATCTCTATCAATTAAAGCATTCAATCAATCACAATGCATGTTTCTATCTCAAGATTCTATCATCATTACCATGCTTGACAACATGGTTACTCATCATAATGACCAAAATCCAACCAATCTAGGGCTTTCTCTGATGCCTGTCCACCCAACCTCCACACTGGACATCTCAGTCATTCTTGAGTATGCCTCTTTCTAAAACTCGTCCTCTCTGGGTTCTACTGGCTTCCAGAGGGCATAGATCTCATTCTCTGTCCAGCGTTCCCTGTCTAAGGACGGCCAGCATGCATATCAATCATTCATACACATGCATATCAATCCTTCATTTTTAAAAAAAGCAATCAGAAGTCATACTTACCATCTTACACTATCTGTAGTCCATAATCTTTTAAGGAATGCATATTCAAATCAATCAAATTCAACTTCAAGTATAAAACAAGCTTTTAATGCAAATAGTCCTTAACTTCTCTTGGTCTTTTAAGTCACACAAGAATCTTTATTTTTAAGAAAATCAATTATCATGTTCTAACTAGCGAGATAATCTCTAGTCACTATAGCTAAGTCTTAACTATGCTTATGGATTAGTCCATCCGGTTTATGCTTATGCATTAGTCCATCCGGTTTATGCGTTAGTCCACCCGATCACTATAGATAAGATAGTCAATCTTGATGGTAATTTCTAAGGCAAACCCTGACAACATGTCTCTTTCAGAGAGTAATACCTTCCAATTTATTTGGAATTAGAGAAAAGTCAAAACTATAAAGTTTTAGGACTTCTAATTCTCTATAAAACATATCTCAATGATGATGGTTCTCTAAAAATGAGTTCTAAGGTCTCTTTGAGAGCATTCGAAATGACCAAAGTTGTGTTTTCTGCATGAAACTATAAAAAACAGCCAAGTGCTCCACTTTGTACTCGAATAACTCAGTAAAAAATTACCAAGTGCCCCACATTGTACTCGAATAACTCAAAAACGAAAGGGATTTGGCTTTCTAGCCTCTCATACACTCTTGTAGAGTTTTCTTCCATCTAAAACTTTTGTCTTTATGTCAAAATTTGATTCTAAACACACGGAAAGATAAATGCTTCGCAAAACAGTTCCTAATAAAGGTTATACCTAAAATTTAGTCATAAACTAGTCAAATATTCTATCTTCTAATTCTTTACCCCACCAAAACTATTTATTCCATGAGTCTCATAGACCAAGATGATTAATAAAATTAAGAATAACTCATCATTAAGCACGCCCTATATCGACTCGGGTTCTCTCGTCTACACTTATCGATTTATTTATTTCACATCAAAAGAATTTGAAGAAAAATAATAAAAAGAGAGTTTGTGTACTTCCCTGATATATTTGAAGATGTCTTGATTGATTGGGAATCCATGTCTACTCTCAAGAAGTTGTGGAAGAGCTGTTTGTAGATTTAGCAAGCCTCTTAGATTTGTTGTCAGGGGTGCAACGTGCAACAGGTATAACTTCATGCACAATTATCAGAAACTTATCGTGTGGGTACTTAAAATTACTAGAACATGTGTATTCTACAACCAAGTGTGGGCGGAATTGCCAAAATTAGCTGTATGTGAAAGTCAACTCTCCCCCCTCCATAATTGATAAACAAGAAATTAGAATTGGATCACATAAATAAATTACAACATAGAGCATGATAGATAATAATCTTTAATAGTAGACATGAGTGAGAGAGAGAAAGAAATAGACAGAGTACACCGTCAACACTCTCACACCGAGTACAATCATCCCCCCCCTTGCATGAGTATTTAAATGTATTAATTTTGTTTCACGCCAAAGTGACCTGGTTACAAGAAGTTTCCTTCTACAAATATTAAAGAAGGTAATTAAATCTTAGATAAAATAAAACATCTTAATTTTATCTATTTTTAGGCCTGCAAAACTAATGTATGTCAAAAGTACTCTTCTGATGCATTGAATTCTAAAGAAAGTCACAACATAAATATTAGATCGTATAAATGTCTAATTTTGCATACTTTTTTGTTATTTACAGTCTTGTCCAAATACCTTCACTCATTTCAACTTTGCGAAAAATATAATATTGCGATAAATATAATCATGCCAAAATGTGTACCAATATGCACGCCAAAAATGTGTAACCATCATCATGTCGCCCGTACTAGCCCTGCCACTAATCCATTGTAACATACCTCTGAGATTAACCAAGTTATGATTAAAGATAATCCTAAGTTTTGGATGCTACAAATTTCAGTAATAAATTCCAACAGGTTTTTAGTAATGAATTCAAACAGGTTTTCAGTAATGAATTCCAACAGGTTTTCAGTAATGAATTCCAACAGGTTTTCAGTGGTTTTTTAGCAGTAAAGATTCTAAGTGTTAAAATTAAGTGAAAATTTAAGATTGAGTTTTCAATTAGTTAGCATACTTAAAAGAAGCCTTTAAGTGTGTAGATGGACATGCAAACCAAAATTTTACAAAAAAGTAAAACGTGACCTATTTTTGGTGACGACTTTCACATACAACAGATTTTAGCAATTTCACCCACGTTGGGTTGTAGGCCGCACATATTCCAGTAATTTTAGGTATCCATATAGCTAGTATCTGATAACTCTATGCGGAGTTATCTTCAGGAGAGTAGACATGGATTCCCAATCAATCAAGACATCAGCAAATATATCAGGAAAGTATACAAACACTCTTTCTATTATTTTTCTTTAAATTCTTTTGAGATTAAATAAATATATTGATAAGCGTGTATATGGGAGAATTTGAGTCGATGTATGGCATGCTTAACCATGGGAATGATGGGAAACCACCACGAGAAGAGGAGGAGGGGGGGTTCCCACAAAGAACTATTGTTGATTGTCTTAGTTCGACTCATAGAATAAAACTTTGAAGTTAAAGAATTAGAAGATGGAATATTTGACTAGTTTATGACTAGAGTCTAGGAATAACCTTCATTAGGGGCTATTTTGCAAAGACTCTATCTCTCCGTGTGTTTAGAATTAGATTTTGAGATAGACACGAAAGTTTTAGAGGACAAGAAACTCTACAAGAGTGTAAGAGACTATAGAAAGCCAAATTCCTTTTGTTTTTGAGTTATTCGAGTGCAAAGTGGGCACTTGGCTGTTTTTTATAGTTTCACGCTGAAAACACAACTTTGGCTGTTTTGAATGCTCTCAAAGAGACCTTAGAACTCATTTTTAGAGAACCATCATTGAGACGTGCTTTAAAGAGCATTAGAAGTCCTAAAACTTTATAGTTTTGTCCTTTCTCTAATTCTACATAGATTGAAAGATATTACTCTCCCAAAGAAACCAGTTATTAGGCTTTGTCTTAGAAATTGCTATCAAGATTGACTACCTTGTCTATATACACCGGATGGACTAATGCATAAGCATAGTTAAGACTTAGTTATAGTGACTAGAGATGACCTCACTCGTTAAAACATGATAATTGATTATGTTCAAAACAAGGACTCCCATGTGACTTAAAAGATAAAGAGAAGTTAAAGACTTTAAATTAAAAGCTTGTTTTATACTTGAAATTGATTTTGATTGATTTGAATATGCATGCCTTGAAAGATAATGGACTAGAGATGAGTGTGGGATGATATGTATGAGTTATGATTGCTTTGTTTTGGGATAAATGATTAATATGCACGCGTATGACTGATTGATATGCATGTGTATGATGAGACACGACATGACTGATTGATATATATGAGTTATGATTGCTTTGTTTTGGGATGAATGATTAATATGCACGCGTATGACTGATTGATATGCATGTGTATGATGAGACACGACATGAGATTTTGAGATTCAGGCTGGCCATCCTTAGACAGGGAACGCCGGATAGAGAACGAGGTTTATGCCTTTTGGGAGCCATGTGGTAGAACCTAGAGAGGACGAGATTCACAAAGAGGCGTAACCCGAGGATAGTCGCGATGTCTAGTGTGGAGGTTGGGTGAACGGGCATCAGAGAAAGCCCTAGATTGGCTGGATTTTGGTCAGTATGACTAACCATGTTGTCGAGCATGGTGATGATGATAGAGTCTTCAGATAAACACATACATTGTGATTGATTGAGATGCTATGCTGTAATTGATAGAGATTTATATCATGTGAATGTTTGTTTGAGATTATATGATTCTTTGGTTATGTGATAAGAATCTTAGATATGCATGCATGCTTGTTTGCTATTTGAGAAGGTTGATTTGATTGTATTGCTATGTAGAAACATCAGGATTAAATAAGTTTAATGTTTTCTTAGATGAAGTTGTATGATAATTTGGGTACGTTTCATCCGTTATCAAACACACATGCACAAGATTATATCTAGTGACTATCTACCGAACACGGTGCGACCAGCACCTCACTAACCATGTGGCAGATAATCAGAAATAAATATCGACGATAAAATTATCTATTAAAATAACATTTTTAATAATTCAAGTAATTTCCATAATCCATAATATTCGATCAATGTATCTGCATTCTAAATGCCCTTTTTCTATCCATAACATTCAGTCAATGTATCCATAACCTTCTGTCAATGTATTTGCATACTAAATATCCTTTTTGTATCCATAACATTCGATCAATGTATCTGCATACTAAATGCCCTTTTTGTTTGATTTTGGACATTTTTTAGAGTAATTCTTCATTACTACGTGTGTCTCTACATCTTTCAAATAATCTTTAAGCTTTTTTTTATAAGTGGCTAAGTCTCTTGGGAAGGTATTGATGACACCACCTTTCTACCTTACCCTTTAATGAACACAAAAGGTAATCCAAATAACTCTCTTCAATCCCGTTAAGTTGTGTCCACTTTTAGAATGCTTGCATTTGTACTTTTGTATCCCATTTAAGTATTGGACTCACCATTTTGATTGTCCCTTAACTGGATTTTGTTTTCTTGTTCTCATCTATGCAAAGTAGAAGAATCGAGGGTGACTATCCCCTCGCTCATGTCTTCTTGAATTTTTTTCTTATGAACTGGATAAGTGTGTGACGAAGGTCCAAACCTTGGGGTTAAGCCTCAAAGGGAAATCTAGTCAATGGTTTCAATCACTAAGATTGTTGGCCAATGATGAGATTTAGAAGCTCATAAATTATAGATTTACTTATAAAAATGAAGCACATAGAATGATTTTTATAATTATGCACCATATTTTTTAACATCTACTCAATCTAAGGTTTCCTTGAAAATAATATTTTGGAACCTTACTTTTTAATCTTACACTAAATCATTGTAGTTTTAGGTTTAGTTTTATTTACATTGCAATTGAGCAGAGATTACATAGCATATTTCACCTATCCTCTTCCCCCAGACAAAGGAAGAGTGACTCCAAGATACATGGTACCCTAGTTGCATACAGGCTTTCATCATTGCTTGAGTAGTGCATCCTTTTGGGGGCCGCTTCTCCAAGATTTGCTTTTCTATCCACACCTTCACCACTGGTCCAGTCCCCAGGGGGTTTTCTATGAAGGCTACAAAAGTAAAGGAGGGGTGTTTGACTTTTCGGTACCATCTTCTAGTCTTTGGCCCAAATTTTGGGGAGCTTTGCCTTCACTTCATACCTTGGATACCCCTGTGCGAGGAACGTGCCCCGCTCGATTGAGCATGCACGCGAGAATTCAAAGGTCATGTCGCTCACTCACCTCAAGAGTAGAGTTGTCTCCCTTAGCTATATTGTTAATTGTATTTCTAAGTTTAAGTGGATATGCAGGGTTTATTGGTTTTCCTTGTCTATTGTTCCCACTGCAGAAGCAGCTTTAGCTTTTCTAGGGAGGACAACGATAGCAAACATGATTTTATAACTTATATAAAGAATAATATAGCATGTGAATAATAATGACCAGTCTAATGATGTTTGAGAGGCTTTCCCTCTTTTTGGGGGAGGTGGTAAGTGACACCAACTTTGGTTGAAACGTGGCGCATGCGTATATAAGGAGACCACAAACTCTATGAGACCGGGAATGTAGCACGATGTGCATGTTACTGGGCGCGAGAGAGACAAGGGCAAAGGTTGTGTTTGAAGCGGAACTAGAATATTAGTCGGATATCAGTCATGAGACTTCGTGACAAAGTTCGATTGTGCACACCAGTTCATGAGACCTCGGTCTGCCGACGAGATATTTCTCTCTCATACTCATCCAGCCGGGGAGAGCTCTTTCTCCGCTAATCGCTTGCCCTCAGTAGCCGTCGTCCAGTAAGTCCTCAGTACGAGCACGTTAATCTCTCTGTATGATTTATATACCATACTATTGTATGGTTATATATCTGTATAATTATATTCTAACGCACATATATTGAATTTAGTCCGAAGTCGATATAGTATAGTTCGCATAATTTATACACTTTCTCCACATCGAGAGAACATTTTGTTGGTGGCCAAAATATTATTTTATATTTATATTTATATAATATTGACAGTAGCACTAGTTGTGTGATGGAATCGGAGGCGTCCTCTCAGGAAAACGGAGGCACTAGTAGTACTGACTAGTCTTAGGCAAGACTAGTAATTGGGAGGCCTGCTGCTAGCGCATTATAAAAACAAGCAGCGCTGCGCCCCTCTAATACAGCACAGCCAGCCATATCATAATTAAGCCACCCCCCTTGGGCTGATCTACACACAGCGAGCGCAGTACTGTCCCAAATTATAGTAGCCTCTTCCCTGCTCTGCTCGTCTCGTCTCCTGCGCTAGCTAGCTCGCCGCCGCCATGCCGATCTCCACCACCAATGGCGCAGCATGCAAAGCCAAATTAGCCAAAGCCCAAGCCGATGGCCCTGCCAGCGTGCTCGCCATGGGCAGCGCCACCCCTCCGCACCTCTTCAAGCAGCACGAGTACCCGGACTTCTACTTCAACGTCACCAACAGCAACCACATGACCGACCTCAAGCAAAAGTTCAAGCGCATTTGTAAGCCCCCTCATATATACTAATATATAATTGCAATAATACTGTATAATAATATGCAGGTGAGACGCAACTCCAAGCTAACGTTGCTCTCTCTGTACGTACTACGTACTACTGCAGGTGACAGATCAGGCATCCAGAAGAGGCACATGTACCTGAACGAGGAGATTCTGCGGGCCAACCCGAGCATGTGCGACTTCTGGGGCCAGTCCTTGGATGCGAGGCAAGAGCACATGGTGGAGGAGATACCCAGGCTTGGTGGGGAAGCTGCCCTCAAGGCGTTGGAGGAGTGGGGCCGCCCCAAGTCCTGCATCACCCACCTTGTCTTCTGCTCAACGGGCGGCATGGACTTGCCCGGGGCGGACTGGGCTCTCACCAAGCGTCTGGGTTTGCGCCACAATATCAAGAGGCTGATGCTGTACTCGCAGGGCTGCTTTGGTGGAGGCACGGCCCTCCGCATGGCCACGGAGCTGGCCGAGAACAACAAGGGCGCACGCGTGCTAGTGGTCTGCAGTGAGATCACCGTGGTGACCTTTCGTGGGCCTAATGAGACACATATCGACAGCCTTGTGGGTCAGGCTTTGTTCAGCGACGGTGCCTCCGCCCTCATCGTCGGCTCCGACCCCATCGCTCACGTGGAGAAGCCCTGGTTTCAGGTTCACTGGACCGGCTCCTACATCTTGCCCGACAGTGATGGTGCCATCCAAGGCCACTGGAAGCAAATCGGCCTCACATTCCACCTCCACAAAACCGTTCCACAGCTTGTCTCTCAGAACCTGCCTGCCGTCTTGCAAGATGCCCTGGATAATGTCCATGATGATGATGGCCATGCCCCTAGCCCCAATGACATCTTTTGGATCACGCACCCAGGTGGCCCTGCCATTCTCAACCAAATGGAGCAGGCACTCAAGCTCAAACCCGAGAAACTCGCAGCCACTAGACAAGTGCTCGCTGAATACGGTAACATGTCCAGCGCTTGTGTTTTCTTCATCATGGAGCAGATGCGCGCAACTCTTTGGAAAAGAAGCTCGCCACTTCTGGCGAGGGATTCGATTGGGGGGTGCTCGTCAGCTTTGGCCCGGGTGTGACTTGCGAGGCTCTTCTCCTTAAGAGCCTCCCCCTTGCTTAAACTACTCGGTTGGAAATGAAAATATG
The DNA here is from genome assembly GCF_041138505.1 of Cibotium barometz. Classification (NCBI taxonomy): domain Eukaryota; kingdom Viridiplantae; phylum Streptophyta; class Polypodiopsida; order Cyatheales; family Cibotiaceae; genus Cibotium; species Cibotium barometz. The sequence goes on along the minus strand of NC_141048.1, from coordinate 50,656,931 downwards.
AGAGGATTTTACCCTAGGAAGATTTAGGCCCAGGCACCTTCATTCATTCTAGTTTTCCTCGAATAAAGATACACCTAGAAAGGCTATGGCATGTGGGCACTCGTAGAGTTGGTTGGGTCTATTGCAAGTTGATGGTTAGTAGCGTGTGTGGTTCATCTTCTTGGCATTTCTACGTTCTTTCCGGCCCATGATAACATGTCTTCTTCTTGCCATTTCTACTAAGTCTCTATATGTGTGACCTCTTATCATATAAGAGACATATTGAATTTCATAATTATAAAATTTCTTGTTTTTAGTATTTATCTCATGGAGATGCTATGAATTTTGTAAAGAAGGATTAATATTATCATGACACAGAGAGAGAGTGAGAGAGAGAGAGCATGCCGTGTCAGGAGCATCAATATAGAATCCATTTTCCTTCGCTGAAGTCATATTATCTGGGTTGACAGGTCCTACGATATTGAGCACATGGCAGTGGGCACTCTCTTGCTTTGAACGCTATTCCTTGCCATGCTACATCTTATCGTATTTGTAATAACATGCCCAATCAATTTACACTCCTCTTTCTCTTATTTCTCTTCTTTCCTCTTTTTCTTTACATTCAGAGAGGAAGAAGAATAGAAGATTTTATGCTTCTTCTACCTCGACTTCTCATCAAGAATAAGATAATAAGACATAAAAAGAACAAGACAATAGAAACTTAGCAATGGATAAAGAGATATTGCAAGTCTCTACTGGATAATAAACACACTTAGAACCTGATTTTTGAGAAAATAGAAATAAAGCCTAACAAAAAAGATAGCAGCTTAAGCCCAAAATATAATTTACTTGACGAGATTGTTTCTTATTGTGTAAATAACTTAAAGTATATAATTGAGAGATGAATGGTGTTGCATAGAGGAATAATTAATACATTTTACAAATTCCTAAAGCCATGTTGGAACAAAAATGTATGCTCATTATTGGGCAAAAGCTTGCAATTATGGTGTGTTTGAAGTATGGATGTGACGTTGAAGATATAGAATGATGGAGATCAAGGTGTATAGATACCAAGAAGAGGGTCACTCATTCAGAGGTTAGCTTATGATACCTTTCTATCTCCACATTACGCTTTTATGGTAGCTATATCATAATGGAATGAACTTGATTTTCTCAGAAGTGCTAAAGAATGGAAAAATATTATAAATGAGAAGATTAGTGTGAATTTATTTTATCAAGTACATGCAAGTAGAATGAACTCAAGTAGATTTGGCAAGTCATATGAGTTTTAAAGCCTATATAAACAACTCATTCCTTTGTATACACATACAAGGATTTTTATCAAATACAGAAATGATCTTCTTTTTGTGGGCATGTCTTTTGATGCTTGCTCAAACACGTGTGCATTCTGGGCTCATTAATCAAGTCATTAGCCTCTTCATAATTATCTCTTAATCCCCTCATTAATTATATCCATCACACTATTGTTGCATCAATTTAATGTCTAAGGGTTTAGAGTAAAGTCTTGTGGGTTTTTGGTGGATTTTGTCTTTGAATTCTTTGGAGAGAGCATGAGAAGCGAGTATCCTTGTAGGCAGATATAGTAGCTTCCTTTAGAAACATTTTTCAATAGGCTTTCAAGGAGAGTGGAGCTTCAACAAGTAGTTGAGATTTAGTACTTAAAGAGGCATAATCTTGAGAGAGCGAGGTAAGATTTCAATGACAAGTTGCATTCCATTCTTTCTTCTCTATGAATGAGTATAGTTTTACATAGGTATAAAGGGGGCTCAAACATAGATTTAGTTGACTAAAGTGTGTATACTACATTTGAATTTCTTGATTCAAAATCTGTGGGAAAATTTGTCTCATTATATTCTAATCCTCCATGACATATATGTTTGGGAGGTCGATGTGACTTATGAAACTCCTTCTACATCTACATGAGTTTTAACAAATTTGTCAAATTTTCAAGACGTACTCACTACCTTCATCACTTCTCAAGACTTTGAACTTATAATTACGTTAGTTTTCTATAAATTTTTTAAATTCAACAAACTTCTTAGAAGCTTCACTTTTATGTTTAACGGATTAGATCCATAACGTCCTTGCGCAATCATGAATTGAGGTGATATAATAATGAGATCCACCAATGCTTGGCATTTTTTTTGGTTGGATCTCGTATCTTTTTAAGTCTTAACTAATGAGAAAAAGTGTAGCCTTAATACTTCATTTAATTTCCAACAAACATGGACTGATAATGTTGGACAAGTCCTTATCTTTGAAGTTAGGTAGTCCTTCTACCTTCATACATTTGTATGACCCAATATCTAATGCCATTGCTCAAACTTTGGTAGACTATTGTTCTTTACATAAGAGCACACTTTGTGCTATAAAACAACATCCAAAACAAACATTATACCATCTTTGTTAGCTTTGCCCAAAACCTTACAATTATTGTTGTGCTCTTACAGCGTGCATTCATATGAATTGAGAATAACCTCTAAATTTCATTCCTCAATCTCACCAACTGACACAATATTTTAAATTATACTTGGAACACACAATACATCATGCAAATATTTCACAACATTATTTGAAAAATCAACTACTGTCACCTATAACAGTAATAGAATGTGTTGAGTCTTATTTTATGGACACAAATGCAAGAACCTTAATTTATTTCTTATATGAAAACAATACTTCATGAGAATTTATATGGTAAAAACACTTATCATCAAATGGCTCTTCAACTATTACACTTACCATATGTTGCATTAGAAAGTATGTGCTCCTCTCTATCACCGTTGTTTTAAGTTGATGTTGATGCATGACTACCTTTATTAAAATTTTCTTCTCGCACATCTCTTTATCTACCCTGTTTCACATATTTTTATCTTGAAAAACAATATTTTATGACATTCAACCTAGCTTATAATAGTAGTGATGCATTGGCCTTTGATTTCATAAATTTAAAAAACACCTCTTATATCTTGATATGCATAACATGTACCTCATTCTATTGTTGAAATTTTTAAGCTCCCCTTTTCTATCACATTCTAAAAATCTACTCTTACTTGTTGAACATTTGAAGCTTACCTTGCCTCTTGAATTCTAAAAAGCCTACTTGTGATCCTCGGCAATTTCCAAGAATTTTATGTTGGGTTTGATATGAGGTTTGATTAGCGCTTCCATATGAGTCAGAGCCGCTTCCTTTATTTCTTTTTCCTTTAGAATTTTTAAGGAAATGATTGCATCCTGACCATACTAATTATTATAAGACTTTGATGTACCTCCAAGAATGTGTTCTTCTCGGATCGTCTTTTATAATGAGATCCTTAAAAGTAGGTAACTCTTCTATCACCATGATAAATGAATAAAACAATTTATATTCACAACAAAAGCTATTTAAGCATGCTTGAAACACAATTCTTTAACATAATTTGAGATAGAAATATTTTAGCTTTTAACATTATTCACGACTCTACTTTCAATTGCATTTTACGTGAATTGGACACACTCATACATGTTTGCAAGAATATCGCATAATTCTTCAACTAAATCACAATGTTCAATGTGAGGTGTGATTACTTGCCTTACATTTCGCTCATCACTGTTTTGTTCTTGAGATTCAAATTCTTGAGCTCCATGTGCTACTGGTTGGCTAAATCGTAGGCTTCTTTAACTATTTGCTTACCTTTCCCATAATGAAGAACAAAGGGCACTGGTTTCTCCTCTATACTTGTCACTGTGCTCCTATTTTGAATCTCTGCACATGATAATGTTTATTGTCTAGTTTCTTTATAGTGCCCCAATAAAACTTTAACATTTTAAAGATCTTTGTTAACAACTTAACATAAAAGAAAAGGCTTCAAAAAATTGACTTTCTTCACACATGCAAGTGTGCGCTTCCAAAAACATACCTCCCTCTTGCAAACCTATGTGGGCGCATTAAACTTGATCAAAACTTTTGCAAGGAAACTTTAGTGAATTAATGACATCAACAACTCACTCAATTATAGACACAAAAATTCATGCATAGAAAAAACTTATTTTACATGTATAGCCCCTTCAAAACTTTTCTGCTGCTGAAAACTTCATCAGTTCATGATTTTGCACACTATATATACTTCTCATAACATTATCGATTAGACATCTTAGCCAAAACATGCACTTATAAATTATCTATAAAGATTTTGTTTATGTAGAATAGCAACGCCCTCTTATACCATGAAGGTGTTAAAGCCTTATTTATCCCAAATATTAAGGATAGGTTAGAATTTATCTTTGTTTCAAACAATCATTTGGATTTTGTAACATCAAATGAAATCTTGATCTTGGCAATGGCAATAAAGTAAACACAATGGTTCACACCATTTTGTTGGATGTTTTTAAGTGGGGTTGACTACTTGTTTACATCAACAAGGTTCTTTAAAAGGCATGCTTTGTCTTAGGATCATCTAGTGGTGCACAAATCATGCAAAGTGTTGCTCTTCCTCAATCTATTCTGCACATTGCTCAATGTTAATGAAACAAGTAATAAGCCTTATAAGGCTTTACAAAATCATGTTTAATATCTAGCCTTGAGATCTTAGATACCAACCCTTATCACAAAAAACATGTGATTGTCTTCATATAGTAGTAGATTATGCTTTGAGCATAGTGCAGTTTTCACAGGTTTAATTAAAAACTAATAATGAAAATAAAAATTAATGGGTAGGAACTTGGGTAAATGAAAGACAAAATGAGTAATGGTTTAAATGCTATTGGACAAGGGAAAGGCTTTTATACCGAAATGATATAAAACTAGTGTGGTGGATTTAATCAATGAGGGGATTAAAAAATAATTATGAAGAGACTAATGACTTGATTATTGAACGTGAAATGTGAACACTTTAATAAGAATCAAGCAAAGAACAACCTTTCTTTGCTTGTTAAAATTACTTGTATATATTTACAAAACAAAGGAGTAGCATTCATGTTATTCAAACATTATTAGTTTTAACTTGATAGAGATGCTATGAATTTTGTGAAAAAGGATATATCATAATATGAGAGAGAGAGAGAGAGAGAGAGAGAGAGAGAGAGAGAGAGAGAGAGCCATGCCACTAGCATCAATATAAAATCCAATTGCTTTTGACAAAGTCATGTTATCTAGGTTAAGAGATCCTAAAACCTTGTGCACACGATGGTGGGCACTCTGTTGATTTGAATGATATTCCTTCTTCCCAGTCTATGTCTTATATTATTTATAATAACATGCCTACTTAATTTACTCTCCACTTCCTCTACTTTCTTCGTTCTTATTTTCATATGGAGAGGAAAAAGAATAAAAAGATTTCATGTTTCTTCTACTTCGACTTCTCATCAAACATAAGGTAATATGACAAGGAGGGAAGAACATAAGAAGAATAAGAAAAGAGAAACTTATGTTCTTGAATATCTTTACGAATGCATCCCTCAACTCAGCATAGTTAGAAAATTGGTCATCATCAAATTGCATGAGCCAATCCATCAGAATATCTTCAAAGGTGGTAGCAAATTGATCTCTTTTGAGCTCCTTTATTAAGAGTTCTCTTATTGGCTTATAGACCTTCCATGCCTGCTCAAATGTATTGATGTGGATGTCAGGGTCATTTGACTTTTCACCCTTAAACATCAGGAAGTGATTATTTGTTAAAGTTTTTAGCTATTTTAAACCACACTTTGACCTTTGTGTTTTGTCAAGTCAACACTTCTCTGAGTTTTTAGTGCCACTCATATCCTATTTTATCTAGTTTTCTCAACATTGTATTGAACTGCTTCTCCTCATAAAAACACTCCTAGTTTTGAGTTGTTGATGCCATTATTCTGTGTGCAAGTTGATGATGCCATTGAGACTCTAATTCTCAGAGGTGGTCTCATACTTCTTCTTCGACTCCTTATCTTAGTCACTATGTGACTAAGATTGTGTCTTTGGTTCTTCTTGCCTTTCGTTCCTTTTATCAACAAACATGATGGTGTTCTTAATAAAATCTTCCAAGATCTTTGTAGGATTATATTGTTCCATTTTCTTAATGTCCTTGTCCCTTAGGCCATTGGTAGCAATCATCTAAGGTTTTGCACCATTGGTGGGTCTTCCACTTTCTGGGCCTTTTCCTTGATTCGATGTCATGGAAAGAGAGAATTTTCATAAGCTAAATTGATATAAAAATGTGACGGTCTCGAATGTAGCCATATCATAATCGTGTAACTTAATCTAAGAAAACATTGAAACTCACTTAATTGTGCTATTTCTACATAGCAATACAATCAAAGCAATCCTCTCAAATAGCAAAATAAGCACCATATCCAAGATTCTTATCACATAAGTAAAGAATCATGTAATCTCAAATAAACATTCACATAATATAAATCTCTCTATCAATTAAAGCATCTCATCTCAATCAATCACAATGTATGTGTCTATCTCAAGATTCTATCATCATTACCATGCTTGACGACATGGTTACTCACATAATGACCAAAATCCAACCAATCTAGGGCTTTCTCCGATGCTTGTCCACCCAACCTCCACACTGGACATCCTGGCCATCTTGAGTATGCCTCTTTCTGAATCTTGTCCTCTCTGGGTTCTACCACATGGCTTTCAGAGGGCATAAATCTCGTTCTTTGTCCGGCGTTCCCTGTCTCAAGATGGCCGGCATGCATATCAATCATTCATACACATGAATATCAATCATTCATTTCATAAAAAAGCAATCACAAGTCATACTTATCATCTTATACTATCTCTAGTCCATAATCTTTCAAGGCATGCATATTCAAATCAATCAAATCAATCAAAATTAACTTCAAGTATAAAACTAGATTTTAATTCAAACAGTTCAACTTCTCTTAGTATTTCAAGTCACACGAGAATCTTTATTTTTAACAAAATCAATTATCATGTTCTAACTAGCGAGATCATCTCTAGTCACTACTATAGCTAAGTCTTCACTATGCTTATGCATTAGTCCATCCGGTCTATGCGTTAGTCCATCCGATCATCAATATAGATAAGATAGTCAATCTTGATGGCAATTTCTAAGGCAAAGCCTGACAGCTTGTCTCTTTCGGAGAGTAATACCTTCCAATTTATTTGGAATTAGAGAAAAGTCAAAACTACAAAGTGTTAGGACTTCTAATTCTCTATAAAACATATCTCTTCTCTAAAAATGAGTTCTAAGGTCTCTTTGAGAGCTGTATTCAAAATGGCCCAAGTTGTGTTTTAAACATAAATAAAAAACAACCAATGCCGCACTTTGTACTTGAATAACTCAAAAACGAAAGGGATTTGGCTTTCTAGCCTCTCATACACTCTTGTAGAGTTCTTTGCCGTCTAAAACTTTTGTCTTTATGTTAAAATGTGATTCTAAACACACGAAAAGATAAATGCTTCGCAAAACGCTTCCTCATAAAGGTTATACCTAAAATTTAGTCACAAACTAGTCAAATATTCTATCTTCTAATTCTTTACCCCACCAAAACTATTTATTCCATGAGTCTCATAGACCAAGATGATCATGTATAATTAATAAAGTTAAGAATTACTCATCGTTAAGCACGCCCTATATCGACTCGGATTCTCTCGTATACACTTATCGATTTATTTATTTCATATCAAAATAATTTGAGGAAAAATAATAAAAAGAGAGTTTGTGTACTTCCCTGATATATTTGAAGAGGTCTTGATTGATTGGGAATCCATGTCTACTCTCAAGAAATTGTGGAAGAGCTGTTTGTAGATTTAGCAAGCCTCTTAGATCTGTTATTAGGGGTGCAACCTGCAAACAGCTATAACTTCATGCACAGTTATCAAAAACTTGTTGTGTGGGTACTTAAAATTACTAGAACATGTGCATTCTACAACCTAGCACGGGCGGAATTGCCAAAATCAGCTTTATGTGAAAGTCAACTCCAAAAATAGGTCACGTTTTACTTTTATTAAAAATTTCTTCTCACACATCTCTTTATCTAGATTAGAATTACCTTCTTTTGCTTGCTATGTTGCACGTAGTCCTTGGCTAGACTAATAGCACTTTGGTTGTCACATCTAAGAGGAGTGCTTGAGGAAGAAGAATGACCAATATCAGCAAGCAATTGTCGAAACCAAACCAATTCACAAGCTGCTAAAGATGCAGCTACATATTCAGACTCTGTAGTAGAAACTGCAATACGACGTTGTTTCTTGCTAGCCCAAGATACCAAACAGCCATTGATAAAGAAGCAATTACCACTGATGGATCGCATGGACAAGTTAGAACTTGCCCAATCAGCATCTGAATAACCCAAAAGATTAAGACAAGTTGTTGAAGATATGTCTTCTTGATGGCGGCGATATACAAGTCCGAAATCTCTAGTGCCCTTCAAGTACTTCAAAACATGTTTAGCTTAAGACCAATGTGTTCTAGATGGAGAGGACAAGTATTGTCCTAATAGATTTGCTGCAAACAGAATATCAGGACGAGTGCTCATGCCTTGAAGACGATCAACAAGATTAGCATAGGGTTGATTTAAAGCTAATGATTCAGCCTCAATATTTGCGCAGAAGTACTCCTAATAGAGCTTGCAAGACAAGGAGTGTTTGTTGCCGAATGCGCAGTAGCCAATCCAAACTTTTGAACAATATCTTGGAAAAACTTTGTTTGACGAAGAAACAAAATACCATTGTGACGATACCTTTGAACTTGAATACCAAGGCATAAATGGATGTCGCCAAGATCCACCATATTAAAGGCTGAGGATAAAACCTTTTTTACTTGTTGCATGAAAGATAGATTATTAGACACAAGTATAGTGTCATCAACATAAAGGGCCAATATCACAAAATGGTTATCCACATTGCGCTTGATATAAAGATTTGGATCAGAGAAGCAAGAAAAAAACCCCTGAGATGTGAGAAATTGATCAAGCTTGATGTACCATGATCGTGAAGCTTGTTTTAGTCCATACAAAGCACGGTGGAGTTGGCATACAAGATGTTCCTTTTCGGGAATTGTAAATCCTTCAGGTTGCTCCATATATATTTCCTCCTTTAAGTCTCCATTAGGAAAAGCCATCTCTAACATCCATTTGATGTATTTCCAAATCAAACTTAGTTGCAAAAGCTAGTAGTACTCGAATGCTTGTACTACAAACTACGGGTGAAAAAGTTCATGATAGTCAATCCCTGCAATTTGTGAGTATCCCTTTGCAACAAAACGAGCTTTGAATTTATCAAAGGATACATCTGCCTTTGTTTTAGTCTTGTAAACCCACTTACATTTGATAGGAGTTCGATCAGAAGGTAGATTGGTAAGAACCCATGTACCTTTCGAGATCAAAGACTCATATTCAGCTTCTATGGCTTCCTTCCATTGTTCCTTTTGTGGAGAGGACATAGCTTCTGCATAAGTTGAAGGATCTTCACAAACAGCCAATACGTGATTAAAGGTTTCAAGATCATCATCATATACATGATTTGTTCAATAGGAAGATCAACATAGATATCAAGATCTGTAGCAGTCTCCTTTCAAAACCGTAGGATGAACATCAATAGACTTGTCTGCAATATCCATCAAAAGAGTGTTGTCATCATGCAAATCATTGTCCAAAAGTACAAAAGGAAATGAAGTGAGTAATGTTTTTGTATCATCAGCATCATCTGTGCACCACGAACCTCCCATCAATTGCTCATTGAATATAGCATCTCGACTAACAATTGCCTTTTGAGAACTTGGATCGTAAAACTTGTAACCCTTTGAGTTGTCAGAATAACCAATAAAAATAACCTTCAAACCTGAAGGTTCTAGCTTGTGACGTGTCTCTTTTGGGACATGAATATAAGCAATATAAGAGATCACCATGTCGAGGAGCAACCGCAATAGTGGTGCATCCTTTTTTATGCAACACTTTGTATTATCAAATCCAACAAATAGACCAAGATCCACAAGCCGCACAACAAAAAGTAAGTTTCTTTGTAAATCAAGAACATGTAAAACTCCTCGCAGTATTTTGGTTGAGGAAGAAGTTTCCAAATACAATTCGCCAATACCAATTACTTGGCAAGTTATATTATTAGCAAGAAAAACCACTTTCTTGATAGGCATTGGATGATAATTGTATAACCATTGCAATTGATATGTCATGTTGCCAGTAGCACCAGAATCAACAATAAAGAGAGAACCATCAGGAACATGTAGTACCTTTTCTAGAGAGACATTATATATAATGAACCAAATTAGCACACCCGTTGATCCACTCAATCGAGAAATTTTTCAGGGCATTAACTGTTGGAGCTCTATATATGGCTCACTCTACCTAACTTGGTCTCACCTATATATATGTATCTTGTCCTCAATATGAATCAGTCTTTGGGAGCATACATGATGTGTCTCTTGTCTCGTCTCTTTCTCTCTACATTTCAACATGGTATCAGAGCATCTATGAGGGAAGCATCTATGTCTTCTTGTTAAATTCATGATTCTAATTTCATGTCTTACAAGATTGTTCTTTGATTATGTGTTGTCTACATGATTTTATAGCTTAACTTGTTGTAATTAGAGTTGTTTCTTAATCGCGTCCTTAAAACCAAAACCTATCAAAAAAGTTTGTCAAACGGAGTTGTGAGTCAAAAGTTATGACAGTTCAGGCAAACTGCATCTGTAAAACAGCAAAACAGGTTCTTTGTGTGAGCACACAGGTTTCGTCTTCATCAAGTTTCTTTGTGAGCACACAGGTTTCGTCTTCGTCAAGCGTTTTTAGCAACCCGCCCAAATCTAGCTTCTTCGTCAAGCGTTTTTAGCAAACCGCCAAATCTAGCTTTTTTGTCAAGCGTCTACCAATGAATCTTGCATCCCACGTCTCGGATTTTGCTATTTTTAGCAAAGCGACCAATCTAGCTTTTTCATCCAACGTCTACCAATGAATCTTGCGTCCCACGTCTCGCTATTTTGAGGACTCTTTTCTTATTGACGCCTCTTATCTCTTGCAGTCGTCCTTGTCTATGGTGTGCAAATTTTGTGATTTTATCTTATACGTCTTCTCACAGATAGATATGGCTATGACTGTTCTCGTCAATGGTTTTCCTTCTGGCCAACGTTCTATTCCTTCTTTTCAAGGCCAAGGGTTTCCAGGTTGGAAAGCAAAGATGCTGTTAATTCTTGAAGGCGATGAGCTCTCAGATGTTGTTATTGGCAATTCTCTATGTCCGTCTCAGCCTATTATTCCAAATTCTGACAACGTTCTTATCACGGAAGGCCCTGTTTTTGATGCATGGCGTCTTGCTTATATGGATTGGCAGAGGCGTGATAAAGCAGCTCGTCGGTATATTCTTTCTGCTCTTAGTGATTCTCTCATGCTTGATGTGTATGACTTTCCTACTTCCCATGACGTATGGGAGTATCTTATAGCAAATTTTCAGAAAAAGTCTGTTATTACAGAAACACTTTATTTGAGAGGTTTGCTTTCAAAGTTACAGTATGAAGTTGGTACTGCTATGACGGGACATATTAATTCTTTCAAATCTATTATTAATCAACTTGCTGCCTGCGGGTGATCCTGTTCCACGAAAGCAACTTATTACAATTCTTCTTGATACAATAAAGGATCCGTCTTATGACAACATTGTTACCATTCTTTCTAACAAGGACGGTCTTGATTTTGACCAAACTTGCATATCTTTGATTGAGTATTCTCAACGTCAACAACGACGTAGTGTTGGTCATGATGCAGTTATGTTTTCACAACAAGAGGAGCCTGAGTCACAACAGTTGGAACGGGCCTTTAATGTGCGAAGGCGTTCTTTTCAACGAGGCAACCGTAGAGGTGGTCATCGTGGTGGTAGTTTCTCTCGTCTCAAATTTCCTAACAAGCATTGTTCTTACTACAATAGGAATGGTCATACTGAAGATGACTGTTGGGCACGTCAATATGATGAAGAACACAACATTACCACAAAACAACCACGTTTATCTAGAGATTCTTCTTCTTGTGACTATTGTGGAAAATGTGATCATCCCTCTTCCATGTGCTTTAAGCGTCGATTTGATGTAGATCGAAATCGAGCATATGCAGCCGAGCATCATGATAATGTTATGCCTGAAACAAGTTGTGTTTTATGTTCAGTTCCCCCAGACAGAATACTTCATGTACGTGATGGTTCACTTTTCATTATTGATTCTGGTGCTACAGGAAATATGACATATGAATCTAAGTGGCTACATAACTATCATTCTTTACCTGTTAAGCGTGTTGTTTATCTTGCTGATGATACAACTTGCCAAGTCAAGGGCATTGGAGATTTATATCTTGGCACCTTATCTTCTTCAACTCGAGTTTTACGAGGGGTTTTACATGTCCCTGAACTTCAACGTAATCTTCTTTCAGTTGCAAGATTTGTTGATCTTGGTTTGTGTTGAACCAACGTGAGAGAGAGAGAGACATGTCATATGCATCCCCAAAGGTGTGTGGAATACACACAATAGATGAGTATATATAGAGGAGATCCTGGGACTATATATAGAGACATTCTATATATAGCCAACACCCCCGCTCAAAGAAGGGTCTCTAACTGTGGATGAAAAAACCCTTGGGGGCTCAAGGGAAAAATCCACAGCTCTATATACACCTACCGCTATATTAAATTATTCTATAGTTACAAAGTATTATTCAAAGGAGCTACATCACTCCCATATATACAATAGCCATGAAAGCTGCAAAGGAGCTACATCACTCCCATATATACAATATCCATGAAGGAGCTACATCACTCCCATATATACAATAGCCATGAAGGAGCTACATCACTCCCATATATACTTCATCACTCTTATGTGTACAATAGCCATGAAGGCTTTGAAGGTCATCCATCTTCATGTTGTCTTGATCCATTCATGTAGGTTTGGGTGCGAGTCTATCTTCGTGACGATGCCAAATAATATTTTTGTAGTCTCTTCTCTAAATTGAAGCTCAACAATATCCAAATACAATCCTGATCCATAAACCCTGTAATATGGAAGAAGTCTCCATAACAAATGGAAAACCATAATTTTGTTATAGAAATATGAGATGTACACGAAAAGATATACATAAAGAAATAGGCATAAAGGTATCTATTATATGGTTGCTTAGGAATATAGTCCATCCGCAAGGACATGCATGGCAATGTCAACTTGTGGAAGATCATCCAATCAATGGCAAATGAACTAGATTTGGTAAGAGAATCTGGTTACTTGGAGAAGTTGACTTGGAAGATTGACCTGTCAATAAACACTCTCGGGAAATATGCTCGACGGAATTTCTTGTTTGTTGCCATAGATTGAATTCCAAGACTTGACCACCATTATAGCCATTTAGACCTGCATGGTTGCATTGTCAACCACAAAAGACATTGATAGACTTAAATATATCTAGTCAATCTGATGAGCCAAAGCCAAGGCACGGTGCATCCAATGACCATGGCATCATGGTAACAATCCATGGAAACGTAGTCTACCGTCATTCCCGAAACATGTAACCATCATCACGGAACAACACCATGGCATCATGGATAAAATCCATGGAAACACAATCAACCAGTTGTACGCGGAATGGATCTTAAAGCTCATCCTCATATGGGAATCTGTGAGTTTTGTGCTCTTGGCAAACACAATCGTAAACCCTTTCCTCTCTCGAATTCAATTCATTCTCATGATTTGTTGGATCTTGTTCATACCGACATTTGTGGACCTTTGCCTCCATCGAGAACACAACATCGTTATTTCGTTACGTTTATTGATGATTACTCACGGTATACAGTTGTTTTCTTGCTTCAACAAAAATCTGAGGCGTTATCTGTTTTTAAGCAATTTCACAAGGCTGCCGAACTTCAAACTGGACGTCGCCTCAAGAAACTTCGCAGCAATAATGGTGGAGAATATGTGTCTCGTGAGTTTGAGAGTTATTGTACGGACCATGATATTCATCATGAACATACAATTCCATATTCACCTCAACAGAACGGTGTTGCTGAACGTAAGAATCGGACATGTAAAACCCCTCGTAAAACTCGAGTTGAAGAAGATAAGGTGCCAAGATATAAATCTCCAATGCCCTTGACTTGGCAAGTTGTATCATCAGCAAGATAAACAACACGCTTAACAGGTAAAGAATGATAGTTATGTAGCCACTTAGATTCATATGTCATATTTCCTGTAGCACCAGAATCAATAATGAAAAGTGAACCATCACGTACATGAAGTATTCTGTCTGGGGGAACTGAACATAAAACACAACTTGTTTCAGGCATAACATTATCATGATGCTCGACTGCATATGCTCGATTTCGATCTACATCAAATCGACGCTTAAAGCACATGGAAGAGGGATGATCAGATTTTCCACAATAGTCACAAGAAGAAGAATCTCTAGATAAACGTGGTTGTTTTGTGGTAATGTTGTGTTCTTCATCATATTGACGTGCCCAACAGTCATCTTCAATATGACCATTCCTATTGCAGTAAGAACAATGCTTGTTTAGGAAATTTGAGACGAGAGAAACTACCACCACGACGACCACCTCTACGGTTTCCTCGTTGAAAAGAACGCCTTCGCACATTAAAGGCCCGTTCCAACTGTTGTGACTCAGGCTCCTCTTGTTGTGAAAACATAACTGCATCATGACCAACACTACGTCGTTGTTGACGTTGAGAATACTCAATCAAAGATATGCAAGTTTGGTCAAAATCAAGACCGTCCTTGTTAGAAAGAATGGTAACAATGTTGTCATAAGACGGATCCTTTATTGTATCAAGAAGAATTGTAATAAGTTGCTTTCGTGGAACAGGATCACCCGCAGAGCAGCAAGTTGATTAATAATAGATTTGAAAGAATCAATATGTCCCGTCATAGCAGTACCAACTTCATACTGTAACTTTGAAAGCAAACCTCTCAAATAAAGTGTTTCTGTAATTAACAGACTTTTTATGAAAATTTGCTATAAGATACTCCCATACGTCATGGGAAGTAGGAAAGTCATACACATCAAGCATGAGAGAATCACTAAGAGCTGAAAGAATATACCGACGAGCTGCTTTATCACGCCTCTGCCAATCCATATAAGCAAGACGCCATGCATCAAAAACAGGGCCTTCCGTGATAAGAACGTTGTCAGAAAATGTAGAGAGAAAGAGACGAGACAAGAGACACATCATGTACGCTCCCAAAGACTGATTCATATTGAGGACAAGATACATATATATAGGTGAGACCAAGTTAGGTAGAGTGAGCCATATATAGAGCTCCAACACCCCCACTCAAACAAGGGTCTCTAGCTATGGATGAAAAAACCCTTGGGGAGTACAAGGGAAAAACCCAAGCCCCTATACAAATGTGAAAATATGAACCAGAAGTAATGATGTGAAAGTGCATTGTGCATCTATGTACAAATATACAAAAGGACCAAGAGGTCATAGTGAGCAATTGTGGAATGTGCAAAGTGCATGGTGTCTAGAAGATTACAACGATATATGTACAAAGCTACCATAAGAGTAAAGAGCCTAATCTAGAAAGAGTGAGCCCGAGGCAACTCCAAGCTCTGAGCGCAAGAGAATGAAGCGTGACTCATTGAGACCTTTGGTAAGAATATCTGCAATCATCTGGTCACTTGGACAATGTTCAATCATGATAGTGCCTTTGCGTACTTCGTATCGAACATAATAGTAATGCACAGCAATATGTTTTGACTTGTTATGTTGGATATAGTCTTTTGCAAGACTAATAGCACTCTGATTATCACACCGCAAGGGTGTACTAGAAAGAGGAGAATGGCCGATATCTGTCAACACTTGTCGAAGCCAAATGAGTTCACGAGCTGCAAGTGATGCCGCAACATATTCAGATTCGGTTGTAGAAACTGCAACACAACGTTGTTTCTTGCTGGTCCAAGAAATAAGACAACCATTAATGAAGAAACAATTGCCACTAGTAGATCGCATAGATAAATGTGAGCTGGCCCAATCTGCATCTGTGTAACCCAAAAGAGAAAGAGATGGAATGGAGTCGGATGTGAATTGTCGTTGATAAACCAAACCATAATCTATAGTGCCTTTCAAGTATTTCAACACGCGCTTTGCTGAAGACCAATGCTTAAGAGAAGGACATGCAAGGTGTTTCCCGAGATAGTTAGCAATAAACAAAATGTCAGGACGAGTGTTCAAACCAACAACTTGAAGACATCCAACCAAATTAGCATATGGTTGATTTGTAACAAGCTGGCCACCACCATCAGAAGTGTTTTTCATGGAACTCGCAAGACAAGGAGTAGTTGCTGAATGTGCAGATTCCAAACCAAACTTCTTAATAGTATCTTCAATAAACTTTGACTGTCGAAGTAATAAAATACCCTTACTGCGATCCCTTTGAATCTGAATGCCAAGACACGAGTGAAGCTCTCCAAGATCCACCATATCAAATGCCGAAGATAACAACTGCTTACTTTGGTGTAGAAATCCCAAATCATTGGAAACAAGGATTGTATCATCCACATAAAGGGCAAGGATTACAAAACTACCATTTTGGTGTTTGGTAAATAAGTTGGGATCAGAAGAGCAAGAGAGAAAACCATGGGAGGTAAGAAAAAGATCAAACTTGATGTACCAGGCCCGTGAAGCTTGTTTAAGACCATATAAAGCCCTATGAAGACGAGCAACAAGATCTTCCTTCCCTCCAATAACAAATCCTTCTGGCTGCTCCATGTAAATTTCTTCATTCAAATCTCCATTCAAGAAAGCTGTGCGCACGTCCATCTGATGAATTTCTAAGTCAAATTGAACAGCAAATGCCAATAAAACCCGAATACTAGTAATGCTAACAACTGGTGAAAAGGTTTCGTGATAATCAACGCCAGCAACTTGAGAATAACCTTTGGCAACTAAACGTGCCTTGAATTTGTCAAAGAATCCATCTGCTTTAAATTTTGTCTTATATACCCACTTACACTTAATGGCAGTACGGCCAGGAGGTAGCTCAGTGAGTATCCATGTACCTTTAGAGATAAGAGAATCATACTCTGCTTCCATAGCCTCTTGCCATTGATCCTTTTGTGGAGAACATATAGCATCACTGTACGTGGCTGGATCTTCAGAAGTAGAGAAAACATTAGCTTCAAAATCTTCATCATAAACATGACAAGAACCATGCTCAAAATCAATAGGCAGATCAATAAAAATGTCAGCATCATCAATGAGACAGCATTCGGAATCAATGGTTGTGAAGAGGAAAGTTGCTCTTTAGATGGTTGTGAAGAGGAAATTTGCTCTATAGAAGAAGATTCATCATCACACAAGAATGGAAAAGCTTGAAGCAAAGATTTAGTATCATCAGAATCATCCATGGACCATGTACCGCCCATAAGCTGTTCATTGAAAATAGCATCACGATTCACAAGCACTTTCTTGGAGGACGGGTCATAGAATTTGTAGCCTTTGGAAGTGTCAGAATACCCAATAAAAATAACTTTAAGGCCAAGAGCATCAAGCTTTGCTCGTGTTTCTTTAGGAACATGAATGTAAGCAATACATCCAAAGGTTCGAAAATGAGATACAGAAGGAATTTCACCTGTCCATGCTGTGATGGGTATCTTACCAGAAGGAGCAGTAGTAGGAAGATGATTCTGAACAAAGACTACTGTCAAGAGAGCTTCACTCCAGAAGACGCGAGATAACCCAGAATGAATCAGCATACATCGTATAGCATTGATAATAGTGCGATTCTTACGTTCAGCAACACCGTTCTGATGAGGTGAATATGGAATTGTATGTTCATGATGAATACCATGGTCCGTACAATAACTCTCAAACTCACGAGACACATATTCTCCACCATTATCGCTGCGAAGTTTCTTGAGGCGACGTCCAGTTTGAAGTTCGGCAGCCTTGTGAAATTGCTTAAAAACAGATAACGCCTCAGATTTTTGTTGAAGCAAGAAAACAACTGCAAAGCTTGATGCTCCTGGCCTTAAAGTTATTTTTATTGGGTATTCTGATACTTCCAAAGGCTACAAATTCTATGACCCGTCCTCCAAGAGAGTGCTTGTAAATCGTGATGCTATTTTCAATGAACAGCTTATGGGCGGTACATGGTCCATGGATGATTCTGATGATACTAAATCTTTGCTTCAAGCTTTTCCATTCTTGTGTGATGATGAATCTTCTTCTATAGAGCAAATTTCCTCTTCACAACCATCTAAAGAGCAACTTTCCTCTTCACAACCATTGATTCCGAATGCTGTCATTGATGATGTTGACATTTTTATTGATCTGCCTATTGATTTTGAGCATGGTTCTTGTCATGTTTATGATGAAGATTTTGAGGCTAATGTTTTCTCTACTTCTGAAGATCCAGCCACGTACAGTGATGCTATATGTTCTCCACAAAAGGATCAATGGCAAGAGGCTATGGAAGCAGAGTATGATTCTCTTATCTCTAAAGGTACATGGATACTCACTGAGCTACCTCCTGGCCGTACTGCCATTAAGTGTAAGTGGGTATATAAGACAAAATTTAAAGCAGATGGATCCTTTGACAAATTCAAGGCACGTTTAGTTGCCAAAGGTTATTCTCAAGTTGCTGGCGTTGATTATCACGAAACCTTTTCTCCAGTTGTTCGCATTACTAGTATTCGGGTTTTATTGGCATTTGCTGTTCAATTTGACTTAGAAATTCATCAGATGGACGTGCACACAGCTTTCTTGAATGGAGATTTGAATGAAGAAATTTACATGGAGCAGCCAGAAGGATTTGTTATTGCAGGGAAGGAAGATCTTGTTGCTCGTCTTCATAGGGCTTTATATGGTCTTAAACAAGCTTCACGGGCCTGGTACATCAAGTTTGATCTTTTTCTTACCTCCCATGGTTTTCTCTCTTGCTCTTCTGATCCCAACTTATTTACCAAACACCAAAATGGTAGTTTTGTAATCCTTGCCCTTTATGTGGATGATACAATCCTTGTTTTCAATGATTTGGGATTTCTACACCAAAGTAAGCAGTTGTTATCTTCGGCATTTGATATGGTGGATCTTGGAGAGCTTCACTCGTGTCTTGGCATTCAGATTCAAAGGGATCGCAGTAAAGGTATTTTATTACTTCGACAGTCAAAGTTTATTGAAGATACTATTAAGAAGTTTGGTTTGGAATCTGCACATTCAGCAACTACTCCTTGTCTTGCGAGCTCCATGAAAAACACTTCTGATGGTGGTGGCCAGCTTGTTACAAATCAACCATATGCTAATTTGGTTGGATGTCTTCAAGTTGTTGGTTTGAACACTCGTCCTGACATTTTGTTTATTGCTAACTATCTCGGGCAACACCTTGCATGTCCTTCTCTTAAGCATTGGTCTTCAGCAAAGCGCGTGTTGAAATACTTGAAAGGCACTATAGATTATGGTTTGGTTTATCAACGACAATTCACATCCGACTCCATTCCATCTCTTTCTCTTTTGGGTTACACAGATGCAGATTGGGCCAGCTCACATTTATCTATGCGATCTACTAGTGGCAATTGTTTCTTCATTAATGGTTGTCTTATTTCTTGGACCAGCAAGAAACAACGTTGTGTTGCAGTTTCTACAACCGAATCTGAATATGTTGCGGCATCACTTGCAGCTCGTGAACTCATTTGGCTTCGACAAGTGTTGACAGATATCGGCCATTCTCCTCTTTCTGGTACACCCTTGCGGTGTGATAATCAGAGTGCTATTAGTCTTGCAAAAGACTATGTCCAACATAACAAGTCAAAACATATTGCTGTGCATTACCATTATGTTCGATACGAAGTACGCAAAGGCACTATCATGATTGAACATTGTCCAAGTGACCAGATGATTGTAGATATTCTTACCAAAGGTCTCAATGAGTCACGCTTCATTCTCTTGCGCTCAGAGCTTGGAGTTGCCTCGGGCTCACTCTTTCTAGATTAGGCTCTTTACTCTTATGGTAGCTTTGTACATATATCGTTGTAATCTTCTAGACACCATGCACTTTGCACATTCCACAATTGCTCACTATGACCTCTTGGTCCTTTTGTATATTTGTACATAGATGCACAATGCACTTTCACATCATTACTTCTGGTTCATATTTTCACATTTGTATAGGGGCTTGGGTTTTTCCCTTGTACTCCCCATGGGTTTTTTCATCCATAGCTAGAGACCCTTGTTTGAGTGGGGGTGTTGGAGCTCTACATATGGCTCACTCTACCTAACTTGGTCTCACCTATATATATGTATCTTGTCCTCAATATGAATCAGTCTTTGGGAGCGTACATGATGTGTCTCTTGTCTCGTCTCTTTCTCTCTACATTTCAACATTAACTATCTACTCGAAGCCTAGCGTAATCCTAAGATTTTTCAGTTTGATTATTAAAACTCTGTGATTCCAGCCTAACCCCATCCGGCCCATGGGTTAGCTACCACCCTACCACTAGAATCGGTGGAACCAAACAAGTACTCACCCACCCTTAATTGAAATACCTTTCTTAACTTTAGCTTTAGAAAACAAATACGCACACACTCCTCTTTAAAACTTTAATAAAAACAATCCATTGACAAACAAATTACTGGTTACACATGTCATACTTCAAAATTTCCATTGAGTCTTTGTTTCTCTCAAAACAGTATCACTTTGGACTCTCTGTGAGACCAGCGAGTCAACAATGAGATGTAGTGATAGATTACAATAACATTGGTCTGTCATACAATATCTTCCTCGACATACGAATGGGTGTCCTTGGCACCGCGAGCCCATGCATCGCCTGGTCAGAACCCTCCAGGATGCTCCTTAGGTATCCTGGCACTTCACTCAGGGACCGCTTCGTCGGCCCTCTTCCATCGTACCGGAAGCGCACCATTTTAACCATACCGAGGCTGATCAAGACCTCGGCAAGCTTTGCCGCATGAGTTGTCCCTCGAACACTCCCCGCCAGCTGTTGTAACCGAACTTCCCTTAGATAAACATATATGCCAAATGCTCCCTCCACCAGCATTCTGGCGTAAGACAGTCTTTTAAGAAAACAAGATTTCTATGCAAGTTTTGTTTTGATTTTTGTTTGAAAACCATGAGTAATCTTAAATCTGTATCCCAATACTTCTAGATCCAGGTCTGAATTCCAAACAAAATTCCTCGAATTCTGTAAACTAGATCCTCAGATCAAAATCAAAAGTCTTAACTAGTTTCAGATTCGGTGGGTGTTTTGAGTGCATTTTTCCTGAACTGATCACATCGTCATTGACGAAGGGATTAGGTCTTGGTCAATAGTCTGAATCAGAGTTTGGGTGGTCTGGAAAGGTTCTTCCTAAACTATCTTTCTTGAAAGGTACTATTTCAATTTCTCTTTTTCTAAGTTTTGTTCGATGAATATTTGCTTACAGATTTCTAAAACATGGATTTCTTAAAAGGAATAAAATAATCATTTATCTCGATCTCCGACTTCAATAGTTTAATTGAATTTTCTCATTACCATCTTGGTGAATATGAAATGGTAGAATTTCCTCACATATTATCTACCTATTCATTTTTCTAATTTTTACGAAAATTAACAGAAGATTAAAGAGAACCCTTATGTAATTATAAAGATTCTATATGCATCTAATTTTGCATAGAATCCAATTCTGATGAAAGTCACACTTTTATCATCATAAAAAAATCATTTATGGTGAAAATCACTCTTTTAATAAAAAATATCTTTTATGCACCCATTTATGCATAAAAAACCATTTATGATGAAAATCACACTTTTAATATAAAAAAATATCTTTTATGCACCCATTTATGCATAAAAACCGTTTATGATGAAAATCACATTTTTAATATAAAAAAAATCTTTTATGCACCCATTTATGCATAAAAACCATTTATGATGAAAATCACACTTTTAATATATAAAAAATCTTTTATGCACCCATTTATGCATAAAAACCATTTATGATGAAAATCACACTTTTAATATAAAAAAATATCTTTTATGCACCCATTTATGCATAAAAACCATTTATGATGAAAATCACACTTTTATTAATATAAAAAATTATCTTTTATGCATACTTCTATGCATGAAAATCAATTATGATAAAATTAACACTTTTATAATAAAAATTAATCTTTTATGCATACTTCTATGCATGAAAATCAAATATAATAAAAGTAACACTTTTATAATTAAAAAAATAATCTTTTATGCATACTTCTATGCATGAAAATCAATTATAATAAAAGTAACACTTTTATAATAAAAATTAATCTTTTATGCATACTTCTATGCATGAAAATCAAATATGATAAAAGTAACACTTTTATAATTAAAAAAATAATCTTTTATGCATACTTCTATGCATGAAAATCAATTATGATAAAAGTAACACTTTTATAATTAAAAAAAAATATTTTATGCATACTTCTATGCATGAAAATCAAATATGATAGAAGTAACACTTTTATAATAAAAAAATAATCTTTTATGCATACTTCTATGCATGAAAATCAAATATGATAAAAGTAATACTTTTATAATAAAAATAATAATCTTTTATGCATACTTCTATGCATGAAAATCAATTATGATAAAAGTAACACTTTTATAATAAAAAAATTATCTTTTATGCATACTTTTATGCATAAAAATCAATAAATGATGGAAGTAACACTTTTATAATAAAAAAATAATCTTTTTTGCATACTTTTATGCATAAAATCAAATATGATAAAAGTAACACTTTTATAATAAAAAAATAATCTTTTATGCATACTTCTATGCATGAAAATCAAATATAATGAAAGTAATACTTTTATAATAATACTATATTTCTTTTATACAAATAATCAAAATGCATCTTCTATGCATGAAAATGATACTTTAGAATATAGAAACCATAAGGATTACTCTTTTAGAATAATAAAAGATGAAATTTATTTCACTAATTTTCAAAAATTTCGCCATAACCTCCTTTGTATGGCTGACCATTTTTCAATTTTTAAGTCTCTAAAATTAATTAAAAGTGCACCAAGAGTATTGAAATTATTCTAAAGTAAACATTTTTCTACTTATTTAAGACAAACATTATAAAAGCTTGACTTTAATCATTAATCATTCACCTAGGATAGAGAATGGTTGGATTTACTAGAGAAGAGAGGGGAATGCCTTTTGCAATGAGGCATAACATCACTTGCAATTTTAGAGAAGACAAAAAGCATAAAAAACCATAAAAACCATAAAATAAATGGAAAAGAGAAGAATCACCAACTTACTAATGAATTTGAGAGCTTTCCTTTGGCTTGATGGTTTGAGGGTTCAACTCTTGTTTGAGACAAGAGTGGCCACCAATCTTCTAGAAGAAGGAAGGTCAAAAACTAATGAATTATGAATACAATTCACTGTTTTTGGCACTTGGGAGAGATAGGGTAACAGTGCAAAACACTATTAAGTTTCAACAAAGGGGAAGGCTTCTATTTATAGGAAAAAATGAGCTCCTAACCAAGCCAATTGATTCTAGAATTTTCCAGATCAGTTTGGTCAATTTTTGACCATTTTTAGGTCAGTTTTGCTCACTTTTTGGATCTAGTTGAAACAGGAGAAAGGAGAGATAAAAATATCCCATTATTTAGTAGTTTAAAACTCATTCAAGCATGTGAAATAGGCACCTCCTTCATGAGGGGAATTCCCCCATGCAGAGGTGTCAAAAATGCATCATTTCACCTAAATATCTCTCTTTTTTAACTATTAACCTTGTCCTTAGTCAACTCTTCATCTTATGTGAGTATTTACTTCTTTTTGGGGGATTTTTCTTTTATCTCCTCCCTATTTGGATGAATCTTATTGGTCCATAGGAACCTTAATTTAAAATTTCAAAAAAATCTTCGCCCCCAGGATAATGCCTCTTGAACAGATTATACTTAATATCTAATGCACCTTCTGAAAATCTTTTTGAACTTCTGTTTCAGGGGAACTTATTTTAATAAGATGAGATATTTTTCTATCCAAAAATATTTAAAATCTCAATATTCTCTTTCTAGAATATTTTCTCTCTCTAGGCCAAAACTGGTAGAAACAAGATCTTCTATATTTTTGAAGAGGGATTTGATTACACGAGAAGATGCTGGACATCTTGAGAGGCTGGGGAGGAATCTTACATTCTTTCCCACTTGAAAAATGCGAGATGTCCTCATCTCGTAAACTGGGGGTAATCCCGCAACAGATCGGCTTCATTCTCCCAGGTGGCATCTTCAAAAGGATAGAACTTCCATTTTACTAATAATTCTCTAAGAATTTTGTTCCTGAGAATCTTTTCTCGAACATCAAGAATTTCTTCAGGTTGGAGTTCCATCTGCCCTTGGGTTGAAGAGGTCTTGGCACATGATTTGGGCTTGGCACATATTTCTTTAGAAGGCTTACATGAAATACATTATGAACTTTAAGATGATGAGGCAGAAGAAGCTCGTAGGCTAAGTCACCTAATTTCTTTGTAATCAGATATGGCCCACAATATCTGGGGGATAACTTCTTGTACTTCCCAAGAGATAAAGAACTTATTTTGGGCCGTACTCGAATGAAGACCATATCTGCTTCTTTGAATTCTCTGTCTATCCTCTTCTTATCTGCATACTGCTTCTGTCAATCCTGGGCAGCTTTTATATCTTTACGAATTGCCTGCATCTGCTGCTCCATGTCGTCAAGCATCTATCTGGACATCTCGACCCTAATCAATGGGTCGGACCAAGTTAATGAAGTTAAGCAATCTTGTCCATACATAGCTTTAAAAGGGCTCATCCCGATACTTCGGTGATAAGAAGCATTGTAGGCGAACTCGACTGGGTGTAGATAGCTTAGCCACTTCTTGGGTTCCCTACCACCAGAGCATGACCGAAGTATATCTTCAATTACTTGGTTTGCTCTTTAAGTTTGACCATCGGTCTCAGGGTGATAAGCTGTGCTGCGATCCAAGAAAGTTCCCACTGCTTCAAAAAATGCAGTCCAGAACCTTGAAGTAAATTTGAGATCTCGGTCACTTACTATTCTCCTGGGTAGGCCATGCAATCTGAAGATTTCTTTGAGGAACACTCTGGCCACATCCACTGCAGTGTAGGTTTCTTTTACTGGAATCAGATGGGCAACTTTGGTTAGTCTGTCAACTACCACGAAAATGGAGTTGTAACCTGATTGTACTGAAGGTAATTGAGTAATAAAATCCATACTGATACATTCCCACTTCATCTCGGGGATGTTTAATGGATGTAACTTCTTTACTCTTTCAGCTTTGACTTTTTGGCATGTTAGACATTGACGTACATGATTCCGTACATCCTTTTTCAAATCAGGCCAAAAGAAGCTTTTCTTTACAGACATGTAGGTTTTGATGAAACCTAGATGTCCTGCTATATAAGGCTATCATGGGCTTCATTCAGAATTTGACCCTTGGCTCCCTCATCATCCAGGCTGTACCCTTGAACTCTGTTCAACTCCTGAGGAGTTTGCTTTCCTACATAAGTAGGGTAGCAATAGGGCCAAAGAATCTATTCTGCATGATCTTCTCACTTGCTTGAATAATCAAAGGATTTGATATTACAATAATTGCAAGCAAGGAGGCTTTTCTCTGCTGAGGGCATCTGCTACCACATTCTCTTTGCCTGGGCGGTACTTGATTTCAAAATCAAATTCCTGCAAGGTCAGCATCCATCTTCTTTGGCGCATGTTGAGGTCCTTCTGAGTAAAGATCCACTTTATGCTCTGATGATCTGTCATCAAAGTGAATCTTCTTCCCAATAGGTAATGTCTCCACAACTTGTACTACTGAAAGTAATTCCAGGTCGTGGACAGCATAATTCGAGGTCGTGGACAGCATAATTCCTCTCATGCGTTCTGAGCTTTCGGGATTCATAAGCCACTGCATGACCTTCCTGCATGAGTGCACCTCCCAGGGCAAAACCACTGGCATCAGTTACTACCTCAAAGGGTAGAGAGAAATCTAGCAGCTTCAGAACAGGACTGGTTACCAAGGCGATCTTTAGCTTATCAAAAGCACTCTAGCACCTGGCAGACCATTGAAACGGGGTATTCTTCTTGAGAAGATTAGTCAAGGGGGAAGCTATGAGAGCATACTTTGGTATAAAAATTCTATACCAACCAGTCAATCCCAAGAATCCTCTACTTCTTTCACTGTCTTTGGTTCCGGCCAATCTATGACTACTTGGACTTTTGCAGAATCTGGAGAAATTCCATCTTTGGATACTAGAAAGTCCAAGTATTCAACGTGGTCGGAAGAGAAAGTGCATTTTCTCTTTTTGGCAAAGAGTTGATGCTTCCTTAGAATCTCAAGAACTTTTCAGACATGAGTCTCATGATCAGCTGCATTCCTTAAGTAAATCAGAATGTCATCAAAGAAAACTAGAACAAAATCATCCAAGTATTCTTTGAGAATGTCCTACATTAGGCGATTGAATGTAGCTGGGGCATTAGTTAATCCGAATGGCATGACAGTAAATTCATAATGCCCATAGCGAGTATTGATGGATGTTTTTGGTATATCTTGATTGTTGATCCTGATATGGTAATATCCGGATTTGAGATCTATTTTTGTGAGGATCTGGGCTCCATTTAGCCTGTCCTAAAGCTCATCAATTCTTGGGATAGGATACTTATTCGTAACTGTCAGTTGATTTAGACCTCTGTAGTCCACACAGAGTCTAAGCGTTCCATCTTTCTTTTTCTGAAAGAGAACTGGCGCACCCCAAGGTGAAACACTGGGTCTTACAAACCCTTGTTCTAACAGTTATCTAAGCTGTTCCTTGAATGGCTTCAGGAACTGGCATTTTGTACGTGCGCAGGGCTACTGGCTGAGCTCCGGGGGTCAATTCAATCACATGATCTACTTCCCGAATTGGAGGCATTTCAGTTAGCTCCGGGGGTCAATTCAATCACATGATCTACTTCCCGAATTGGAGGCATTTCAGTTAGCTCTGCTGGGAATAGATCATCAAATTCACTTAACCATTCTGGTTCTTTAGCCTTAAGCTTTGAGTCTACTGGGTTCATTTTGACAACATAAATTTGCTGCTTCTTCCTAAGTCCTTTCAGCAACCTGGAAGCTTTTACTAACTGAAGGTCTGGAGATCCGCAAACTTCAGCTCCTTGAACTTTGTTCCCGTGAAGGTCATGGAAGGAAATGGTTCCATTGTGACAGTGTATGTCAGCTTGATTTTTGTGGAGCCAATCCATTCCAAGGATCCCATAAAAAACTCCCAGCGATAAGACTTTAAACTGACAGTCGGTTACATTACCATCTAGATTGAACTGGATAAGATCTGTCTCATGGTGAGTGAAAAGAATCTTCCCACTGGCCAATTCAACTTGCATAGGTTTCCCTAATTTCTGTTCTAAGACTAGCTTACGCAAGCATCCAGGGGAAATGAATGAATGAGAACTGACTGAATCAATCAAAAGCTTAAAAGGCTTACCCTGATACTCTGCTGGAGTATGGATGACTGAGAACTGATGGTTAGGCCCTTGATTTTCAATTACAGCATAGATATGCCCTTTTTCCTCTTCTACTATATCTAAAATTGTGACTGCTCTGCAGGTCTGAGGTGGAACTCTTTCTCTTTGGTTGCCCCAGTTCTGGGAAGGAGTTCTGAGATTACTCTGGACAGAGGCAGATGGCTGAGCTGTACTTCTTCTGGGGTTTCCCTGGCTTGGGCAAGACGGACCCTGATTAGACTGGTATGAAGGGGTTGGTCTCTGAACTCGGGGTCCTTGACTTCCCTATCTCCTTGACATGGCAGGAGTCGGGCAGTCTTTTAATTGGTGACCAAAACCCTGGCATCCAAAACATCAATTTTTTCAGTTCTGAGCTCATCCCTCTGATTTCTTGAAAGAGGTGGGGCTCCTGAGAAAGTATTTTGGGGGAAGGGTCTTCCTTCACTTCTGAATCTTCCTGCATCCTGATTCTGATTCGAGCCTTGCTGCCTCTTTGGGGGTGGAAAGTTTGAAGTACTTCCCTGGGCTTGGAATCTTTTAAAGTTAGAGGGTGCACGCTTTGGCGGGACCTTTACTACAAACGCTTTGGCAAAATCTTTTACCATTCTTACTGCTTCATCCATGGACACTAACTTGGCATTTTTGACCAGTGTGTCCAAGGGTTCGTTTATTCCAAACTTTTGAACAATATCTTGGATAAACTTTGTTTGACAAAGAAGCAAAATACCATTGTGAAGATACCTTTGAACTTGAATACGAAGGCATGAATGGATGTCGCCAAGATCCACCATATCAAAGGCTGAGGATAAAACCTTTTTTACTTGTTGCATGAAAGATAGATTATTAGACACAAGTATAGTGTCATCAACATAAAGGGCCAATATCACAAAATGGTTATCCACATTGCGCGTTTTTTTTTTATTTGGATCAGAGAAGCAAGAAACAAACCCCTGAGATGTGAGAAATTGATCAATCTTGATGTACCATGATCGTGAGGCTTATTTTAGTCCATACAAAGCACGGTGGAGTTGGCATACAAGATGTTCCTTTTCGAAAATTGTAAATCCTTCATGTTGCTCCATATATATTTCCTCCTTTAAGTCTCCATTAAGAAAAGCCATTTGATGTATTTCCAAATCAAACTGAGTTGCAAAAGCTAGTAGTACTTGAATGCTTGTACTACGAACTACGGGTGAAAAAGTGTCATGATAGTCAATCCCTGCAATTTGTGAGTATCCCTTTGCAACTAAACGAGCTTTGAATTTATCAAAGGATCCATCTATCTTTGTTTTAGTCTTATAAACCCACTTACATTTGATAGGAGTACGATCAGAAGGTAGATTGGTAAGAACCCATGTACCTTTCAAGATCAAAGACTCATATTCAGCTTCCATGGCTTCCTTCCATTGTTCCTTTTGTGGAGAGGACATAGCTTCTGCATAAGTTGAAGGATCTTCACAAACAGCCAATACGTGATTAAAGGTTTCAAGATCATTATCATATACATGATTTGCACCGTGCTCAAGTTCAGGAAGATCAACATAGATATCAAGATCTGTAGCAGTCTCCTTTGAAACCGTAGGATGAACATCAATAAACTTGTCTCCAATATCCATCAGAAGAGTGTTGTCATCATGCAAATCATTGTCCAAAAGTAGAAAAGGAAAAGAAGTGAGTAATGTTTTAGTATCATGAGCATCATCTGTGGACCACGAACCTTCCATCAATTGCTCATTGAATATAGCATCTCGACTAACAATTGCCTTTTGAGAACTTGGATCGTAAAACTTGTAAACCTTTAAGTTGTCAGAATAACCAATAAAAATAACCTTCAAACCTGAAGGTTCTAGCTTGTGTCGTGTCTCTTTTGGGACATGAATATAAGCAATATAAGAGATTACCATGTCGAGGAGCAACCGCAATAGTGGTGCATCCTTTTCGATGCGACACTTTGTATTATCAAATCCAACAAATAGACCAAGATCCACAAGCCGCGCAAGAGAAAGTAAGTTTCTTTGTAAATCAGGAACATATAAAACTCCTTGTAGTATTTTGGTTAAGGAGGAAGTTCCCAAATACAAGTCACCAATACCCATTACTTGGCAAGTTAGATAAACCACTTTCTTGATAGGAATTGGATGATAATTGTGTAACCACAATTGATATGTCATGTTGCCAGTAGCACCAGAATCAACAATAAAGAGAGAACCATCATGAACATGTAGTACCTTTTCTGGAGAGACATTATAATGAACCAAAATAGCCGCTTGATGAACATTGTCTTCATCATGAGGACTTTGTTGACTAGCATAAGCTTGATTTGGAGCTTCATCACATAACGCCTCTTGAAGCATCGATTGGATGAATGCCTTGTTCTCCCACAATATTCACAGGTTGCAGAAGAGAAAGAACCCCTTGATAAATGAGGTTGCTTATTTGTAATACACCGTGTTCTTCATCGTACTCTCGTGCCCAACATTCAGATACCAAGTGACCAGTTTTGTCACAATAGAAACAACGCTTTTAAGGAAATCTCAAACGAGAAGAATTACTTCCTCTTTGGAAGCCACGAGATGTAAATTGGGAGGAAGAAGAAGGGCGTTGCTGAAATGGACGTCTCCGGACAGCAAAATCTGTCTCTGATTTTGTGTACTCTTGGGCAATCATGACCGTTTCATGAGTTACTGACATCTGACGATCATGACGTTGAGAATATTCAATCAAAGAAATACATGTATGCTCAAAGTCAATTCTATCCTTGTTAGATAATATAGTGATAATATTATCATACAAAGGATCCTTCACCATATCAAGAAGGTGTGTAACCAATTGAGTTCGAGGAATAGGATCCCCTACACAGCAGCAGCAGCAGCAGAAAGTTGATTCATAATACCTTTAAATGATTCAATGTGACTAGACATGGATGTACCTGCCTTGAATTGAAGCTTGCCCAAAAGATTACGGAGATACAGAATCTCTGTAATAGTTTTCTTCTCAAACATAGTGATAAGATAGTCCCATATAGCATATGACGTGGATAACGGATAAACATCTAGCATGAGTGAATCGTTAAGGGCAGAAAGTATATACCGATGAGTAGCCTTATCACGACGAATCCAGTGTGCAAGATCAATTTTCCACTGTTCAAAAATAGGACCTTCGGTAATAATAACATCATTCTGAAGTGGATCAATAGGTTGAGGAGGGCATGCAAGAATACCAAGAGCAATATCTGCCAATTCATCTCCGTCCAAAGTTAATAGCATCTTGTATTTCCAACCAGGAAATCCTTGGCCTTGGAAAAGAGGAACAGAATGCTGCCCAGAAGGAAATCCATTAACAAGTATGGTGTTTGCCACGTCGGGTTGTGAGAACACATACAAGATAAGATCACATAACTTGCACACCATGTACGAGATATGAGAAACGTAGCCAAAAATAGGCATGCACCAGACGACGAGCATAAAGTGCTCATGTAAAGAATAGAACATGAACCAAAATTAGAACTCTAAAAGTGGAGACCCGTGTCTCACGCACGTAAGCAAACTTAGAGGTCCATAAAAGACGAAAATAATAATAAGAAAAAGCACCGCGTTAAGAAAAAAAACACCGTGTTATGACGCGACTTGCACGATAAGTTTTATATCTAATTGTAGCTTGTACAGCAAGCATCCGTTTGAAGCTTTCACGGAAAGCTTTCACGATCAAATCGTGCTTATGACTCAGAGACAACTACCTATTTGCTCTCACAAAGAACTTGTTTTACTATTTTAGGTAGTTTACTTGAACTGTCCTAACTTTTGACTGAGAACTCCGATTGACAAACCGTTTTGATAGGACTCACCAACACTGTACCATCTACGCACCACCACCAATAAGTGGAGTTTTAACGATGCGATTAAGAAACAATTCTAATTACAACAATTGGATTTTTAAAATCATGTAGGCAACATATAATCAAAGAACCAATCAAACCTACACAAAACTGTTACCAAAGATCAATCTTGTAAGAAATGAAATCATAATCATAAATTGAACAAGAAGACGTAGATGCTTCCCTTATGATTAGAATCGCTCTGATACCATGTTGAGGGAGAGAGACGAGACAAGAGACACCATATACACTCCATAAGAATGAATCATATTAGTCACAAGTCATATATATATAGGCACGACCTAGAGTGAGTCAGGGCTAGCTATATATAGCTCCAACATGAAACTCTTCTATCACCATGATAAATGAATAAAACAAGTTATATTCACAACAACAAAAGCTATTCAACCATGCTTGAAACACAATTCTTTAACATAATTTGAGATATAAATATTTTAGCTTTTAACATTATTCATGACTCTACTTTCAATTACATTTTATGTGAATTGGACACACTCTTATACATGTTTGCAAGAATATCCCATAATTCTTCAACTAAATCACAATGTTCAATGTGAGGTGTGATTACTTGCCTTACATTTTGCTCATCACTGTTTTGTTCTTGAGATTCAAATTCTTGAGCTCCATGTGCTAGTGGTTGGCTAAATCGTAGGCTTCTTTAACTATTTGCTTACCTTTTCCATAATAAAGAACAAAGGGCACTGGTTCCTCCTCTATGCTTGTCACTATGCTCCTATTTTGAATCTCTGCACATGATAATGTTTATTGTCTAGTTTCTTTATGGTGCTCCAGTAAAACTTTAACATCTTGAAGATCTCTGTAAACAACTTAACATAAAAGAAAAGGCTTCAAAAAATTGACTTTCTTCACACATGCAAGTGTGGGCTTCCAAAAACATAAAACTTTTGCAAGGAAACTTTAGTTTTACCAACCTTGAGTGAATTAATGACATCATCAATTCACTCAATTATAGACACAAAAATTCATGCATTTCAAAAACATATTTTACATGTGCATCCCCTTCAAAACATTTCTGCTGAAAACTTCATCACTTCATGATTTTGCACACTATATATACTACTCATAACATTATCGATTAGACATCTTAGCCAAAACATGCACTTATAAATTATCTATAAAGATTTTGTTTGTGCATCATAGCAACGCCCTCTTACACCATGCAGGTGTTTAAGCCTTATTGCAAATATTAAGCATAGGTTAGAAATTATCTTTGTTTCAAACATTCGTTTGGATTTTGTAACATCAAATGAAAGCTTGATCTTGGCAATGGCTATAAAGCAAACACAATGGTTCACACCATTTTGTTGGATGTTTTGAAGTGGGGTTGACTACTTGTTTACATCAACAAGGTTCTTTAAAAGGCAAGGCATGCTTGGTCTTAGGATCATCTAGTGGTGCACAAATCATGCAAAGTGCTGCTCTTCCTCAATCTACTGTGCACATTGCTCAATGTTAACGAAACAAGTAATAAGCCTTATAACGCTTTACAAAATCATGTTGATTGTCTTCATAGTAGTAGATTATGCTTTAAGCATAGTGTACTTTTCATAGGTTTAATTAAAAACTAATAATGAAAATAAAAATTAATGGGTAGGATCTTGGGTAAATGAAAGACAAATTGAGTAATGGTTTAAATGGTATTGGACAAGGGAAAGGCTTTTATACCGTATTGATATAACACTAGTGTGGTGGATATGATCAATGAGGGGATTAAAACATAATTATGAAGAGACTAATGACTTGATTAATGAACGTGAAATGTGAACACTTTAATAAGAATCAAGCAAAGAAAAACCTTTCTTTACTTGATGAAATTACTTGTATGTATTTACAAAACAAAGGAGTAGCATTCATGTTGTTCAAACACTATTAGTTTTAACTTGATGGAGATGCTATGAATTTTGTAAAAAAGGATATATCATAATATGAGAGAGAGAGAGAGAGAGAGAGAGAGAGAGAGAGATCCATGCCACTAGCAGCAATATAAAATCCAATTGCCTTCGACAAAGTCATGTTATCTAGGTTGAGAGATCCTAAAACCTTGTACACACGATGGTGGGCACTCTGTTGATTTGAATGATATTCCTTCCCAGTCTATGTCTTATATTATTTATAATAACATGCCTACTTAATTTACTCTCCACTTCCTCTCCTTTCTTCGTTTTTATTTACATATGGACAGTAAAGGAATAAAAAGATTTCATGTTTCTTCTACTGCGAGTTCTCATCAAACATAGGGTAATATGACAAGGAGGGAAGAACAGAAGAAGAATAAGAAAAGAGAAACTTATGTTCTTGAATATCTTTGCGAATGCATCCCTCAACTCAGCATAGTTAGAAAAATGGCCATCATCAAATTGCATGAGCCAATCCCTCAGAATATCTTCAAAGGTGGTAGCAAATTGATCTCTCTTGAGATCCTTCAAGAGTTCTTCTATTGGCTTATAGACCTTCCATGCCTGCTCAAATGTATTGATGTGGATGTGAGGGTCATTTGACTTTGCACCCTTAAACATCGGGAAGTGAATATTTGTTCAAGTTGTTAGCTATTTTAAACCACACTTCGACCTTTGTGCTTCGTCAAGTCAACACTTCTCTGAGTTTTTAATGCCACTCATATCCTATTTCATCTAGTTTTCTCAACATTGTATTGAACTGCTTCTCCTCATAAAAACACTCCTAGTTTTGAGTTGTTGATGCCATTATCCTGTGTGTAAGTTGATGATGCCATTGAGACTTTGATTCTAATTCTGAAGTATCATTGG
The DNA here is from genome assembly GCF_041138505.1 of Cibotium barometz. Classification (NCBI taxonomy): domain Eukaryota; kingdom Viridiplantae; phylum Streptophyta; class Polypodiopsida; order Cyatheales; family Cibotiaceae; genus Cibotium; species Cibotium barometz. Next base: position 50,622,775 of record NC_141048.1, on the reverse strand, counting down.
AGGTGCTCTTGTACTTGTTCTTCTTCAGAGGTGGTCTCATACTTCTTCTTCTTCATCTTTTTTTCCTCCTTATCAGAGTCACTATATGTGACTAAGATGTGTCTTGGTTCTTCTTGCCTTCCGTTCCTTTATCAACAAACGTGATGGTATTCTTAAAAAAATCTTCCAAGATCTTTGTAGGATTATATTGTTCCATTTTCTTAATGTCCTTGTCCCTCACACCATTGGTAGCAATCATCTAAGGTTTTGCACCATTGGTGGGTTTTCCACTTTCTAGGCCTTTTCCTTGATTCGGTGTCATGGAAAGAGGGAATTTTTATAAGCTAAATTGATATAAAAATGTGACGGTCTCGAATGTAGCCATATCTTAATCGTATAACTTAATATAAGCAAACATTGAAACTCACTTAATCGTGCTATTTCTACATAGCAATCAAATTAATCCTCTCAAATAGAAAAATAAGCATGCATGTCATATCCAAGATTCTTATCACATAAGTAAAGAATCCGATGTAATCTCAAACAAACATTCACACAATATAAATCTCTATCAATTAAAGCATCTCATCTCAATCAATCACAATGTATGTTTCTATTTCAAGATTCTATCATCATCACCATGCTTGACAACATGGTTACTCATCATAATGACTAAAATCCAACCAATCTAGGGTTTTCTCCGATGCCTGTCCACCCAACCTCCACACTAGACATCTCAACCATTCCTGAGTATGCCTCTTTCTAAAACTCGTCCTCTCTGGGTTCTACCACATGGCTTCCAGAGGGCATAAATCTCATTCTGTGTCCGGCGTTCCCTATCTAAGGACGGCCAGCATGCATATAAATCATTCATACACATGCATATCAATCCTTCATTTTTAAAAAAAGCAATCAGAAGTCATACTTACCATCTTACACTATCTGTAGTCCATAATCTTTTAAGGATTGCATATTCAAATCAATCAAATTCAACTTCAAGTATAAAACAAGATTTTAATTCAAATAGTCCTTAACTTCTCTTGGTCTTTTAAGTCACACAAGAATCTTTATTTTTAACAAAATCAATTATCATGTTCTAACTAGCGAGATAATCTCGTCACTATAGCTAAGTCTTAACTATGCTTATGGATTAGTCCATAAGCATAGTTAACAATTATCATGTTCTAACTAGCGAGATAATCTCTAGTCACTATAGCTAAGTCTTAACTATGCTTATGGATTAGTCCATCCAGTTTATGCTTATGCATTAGTCCATCCGGTTTATGCGTTAGTCCACCCAATCAATATAGATAAGATAGTCAATCTTGATGGCAATTTCTAAGGCAAAGCCTAACAACATGTCTCTTTCGGAGAGTAATACCTTCCAATTTATTTGGAATTAGAGAAAAGTCAAAACTATAAAGTTTTAGGACTTCTAATTCTCTATAAAACATATCTCAGTGATGGTTCTCTAAAAATGAGTTCTAAGGTCTCTTTGAGAGCATTCGAAATGACCAAAGTTGTGTTTTCAGCATAAAACTGTAAAAAATAGCCAAGTGCCCCACTTTGTACTCGAATAACTCAGTAAAAAATAGCCAAGTGCCCCACATTGTACTCGAATAACTCAAAAACGAAAGGGATTTGGCTTTCTAGCCTCTCATACGCTCTTGTAGAGTTTTCTGTTGTCTAAAACTTGTGTCTTTATGTCAAGATTTGATTCTAAACACACAGAAAGATAAATGCTTCGCAAAACAGTTCCTAATAAAGGTTATACCTAAAATTTAGTCATAAACTAGTCAAATATTCTATCTTCTAATTCTTTACCCCACCAAAACTATTTATTTCATGAGTCTTATAGACCAAGATGATCATGTATGATTAATAAAATTAAGAATAACTCATTTTTAAGCATGCCCTATATCGACTCGGATTCTCTCGTATACACTTATCGATTTATTTATTTCATATCAAAAGAATTTGAAGAAAAATAATAAAAAGAGAGTTTGTGTACTTCCCTGATATATTTGAAGATGTCTTGATTGATTGGGAATCCATGTCTACTCTCAAGAAGTTGTGGAAGAGTTGTTTGTAGATTTAGCAAGCCTCTTAGATCTGCTGTCAGGGGTGCAACGTGCAACAGGTATAACTTCATGCACAGTTATCAGAAACTTGTCGTGTGGGTACTTAAAATTACTAGAACATGTGTATTCTACAACCAAGTGTGGGCGGAATTGCCAAAATTAGTTGTATGTGAAAGTCAACTCCCCCCCTCCATAATTGATAAACAAGAAACTAGAATTGGAACACATAAATAAATTACAACATAGAGCATGATAGATAATAATCTTCAATAGTAGACATGAGTGAGAGAGAGAAAGAAATAGACAGAGTACATCATCAACACTCTCACCGAGTACAATCATCCCCCCCCCTTGCATGAGTATTTAAATGTATTAATTTTGTTTCAGGCCAAAGTGACCTGTTTACAAGAAGTGTCTTTCTACAGATATTAAAGAAGGCAATTAAATCTTAGATAAAATAAAACATCTTAATTTTATCTATTTTTAGGCCTGCAAAACTAATGTATGTCAAAAGTACTCCTCTGATGCATTGAATTCTAAAGAAAGTCACAACATAAATATTAGATCGTATAAATGTCTAATTTTGCATACTTTTTTGTTATTTACAGTCTTGTACAAATACCTTCACACATTTCAACTTTGCTAAAATACCTTCACACATTTCAACTTTGCTAAAAATATAATATCATGATAAATATAATCATGCCAAAATGTGTACCCATATGCACGCCAAAAATGTGTAACCATCATCATGTCGCCCGTACTAGCCCTGCCAACTGATTCATTGTAACATACCTCTGAGATTAACCAAGCTATGATTAAAGATAATCCTAAGTTTTGGATGCTACAGATTTCAGTAATGAATTCCAACAGGTTTTCACAGGTTTTTTAGTAGTAAAAAATCTAAGTGTTAAAATTAAGTAAAAATTTAAGATTGAGTTTTCAATTAGTTAGCATACTTAAAAGAAGCCTTGCAGTGTGTAGATGGACATGCAAACCAAAATTTTATAAAAAAGTAAAACGTGACCTATTCTTGGTGACGACTTTAACATACAACAGATTTTAGCGATTTCACCCACGTTGGGTTGTAGGCCGCGCATATTCCAGTAATTTTAGGTATCCATACAGCTAGTATCTGATAACTCTGCGCAAAGTTATACCTGTTGTGCAGATTACAGCCCTGACAGCAGATTTGAGAGGCTTGCCAAATCTAGAAGCCGCTTTTCCACAACTTCAGGAGAGTAGACATGGATTCCCAATCAATCAAGACATCAGCAAATATATCAGGGAAGTATACAAATACTCTTTTTATTATTTCTCTTTAAATTCTTTTGAGATTAAATAAATATATTGATAAGCGTGTATATGGGAGAATTTGAGTCGATGTATGGCATGCTTAACCATGGGAATGATGGGAAACCACCACGAGAAGAGGAGGAGGGGGGGTTCCCACAAAGAACCATTGTTGATTGCCTTAGTTCGACTCATAGAATAAAACTTTGGAGTTTAAGAATTAGAAGATAGAATATTTGACTAGTTTATGACTAGAGTCTAGGAATAACCTTCATTAGGGGCTATTTTGCAAAGACTCTATTTGTCCGTGTGTTTAGAATCAGATTTTGAGATAAACACAAAAGTTTTAGAGGACAAGAAACTCTACAAGAGTGTAAGAGACTATAGAAAGCCAAATTCCTTTTGTTTTTGAGTTATTCGAGTGCAAAGTGGGCACTTGGCTGTTTTTTATAGTTTCACACTGAAAACACAACTTTGGCTGTTTTGAATGCTCTCAAAGAGACCTTAGAACTCATTTTTAGAGAACCATCACTGAGACGTGCTTTAAAGAGCATTAGAAGTCCTAAAACTTTATAGTTTTGTCCTTTCTCTAATTCTACATAGATTGAAAGATATTACTCTCCCAAAGAAACCAGTTATTAGGCTTTGTCTTAGAAATTGCTATCAAGATTGACTACCTTGTCTATATACACCGGATGGACTAATGCATAAGCATAGTTAAGACTTAGTTATAGTGACTAGAGATGACCTCACTCGTTAGAACATGATAATTGATTATGTTCAAAACAAGGACTCCCATGTGAATTAAAAGATAAAGAGAAGTTAAAGACTTTAAATTAAAAGCTTGTTTTATACTTGAAATTGATTTTGATTGATTTGAATATGCATGGCTTGGAAGATTATGGACTAGAGATGAGTGTGGGATGATATGTATGAGTTATGATTGCTTTATTTTGGGATGAATGATTAATATGCACGTGTATGACTTATTGATATACATGTGTATGATGAGACGCGACATGAGATTTTGAGATTCAAGCTGGCCGTCCTTAGATGGGGAACGCCGGACAGAGAACAAGATTTATGTCCTTTGGGAGCCATGTGGTAGAACCTAGAGAGGACGAGATTCACAAAGAGGCATACCCGAGGATAGCCGCGCGATGTCTAGTGTGAAGGTTGGGTGAGGTTGGGTGGACGGGCATCGGAGAAAGTCCTAGATTGGCTGGATTTTGGTCAGTATGACTAACCATGTTATCGAGCATGGTGATGATAATAGAGTCTTGAGATAGACACATACTTTGTGATTGATTGAGATGCTATGCTGTGATAGAGATTTATATCATGTGAATGTTTGTTTGAGATTACATGATTCTTTGGTTATGTGATAAGAATCTTAGATATGCATGCATGCTTGTTTGCTATTTGAGAAGGTTGATTTGATTGTATTGCTGTAGAAACATCAAGATTAAATAAGTTTAATGTTTTCTTAGATGAAGTTGTAAGATTAAGATATGATTAGAATTTGGGTACGTTTCATCCGTTATCAAACACACATGCACAAGATTATATCTAGTGACTATCTACTGAACACGGTGCGACCAGCACCTCACTAACCATGTGGCAGATAATCTATAGATTTCAGTAATGAATTCCAATAGGTTTTCAGTGGTTTTTTAGCAGTAAAGATTCTAAGTGTTAAAATTATGTAAAAATTTAAGATTGAGTTTTCAATTAGTTAGCATACTTAAAAGAAGCCTTGCAGTGTGTAGATGGACATGCAAACCAAAATTTTATAAAAAAGTAAAACGTGACCTATTCTTGGTGACGACTTTAACATACAACAGATTTTAGCGATTTCACCCACGTTAGGTTGTAGGCCGCGCATATTCCACTAATTTTAGGTATCCATACAGCTAGTATCTAATAACTCTGCGCGGAGTATCTAATAACTCTGCGCGGAGTTATACCTGTTGTGCAGATTGCAGCCCTGACAGTAGATTTGAGAGGCTTGCCAAATCTAGAAGCCGCTTTTCCACAACTTCAGGAGAGTAGACATGGATTCCCAATCAATCAAGACATCAGCAAATATATCAGGGAAGTATACAAACACTCTTTCTATTATTTCTCTTTAAATTCTTTTGAGATTAAATAAATATATTGATAAGCGTGTATATGGGAGAATTTGAGTCGATGTATGGCATGCTTAACCATGGGAATGATGGGAAACCACCACGAGAAGAGGAGGAGGGGGGGTTTCCCACAAAGAACTATTGTTGATTACCTTAGTTCGACTCATAGAATAAAACTTTGGAGTTAAAGAATTAGAAGATAGAATATTTGACTAGTTTATGACTAGAGTCTAGGAATAACCTTCAATAGGGGCTATTTTGCAAAGACTCTATCTGTCCGTGTGTTTAGAATCGGATTTTGAGATAAACACGAAAGTTTTAGAGGACAAGAAACTCTACAAGAGTGTAAGAGACTATAGAAAGCCAAATTCCTTTTGTTTTTGAGTTATTCGAGTGCAAAGTGGGCACTTGGCTGTTTTTTATAGTTTCACACTGAAAACACAACTTTGGCTGTTTTGAATGCTCTCAAAGAGACCTTAGAACTCATTTTTAGAGAACCATCACTGAGACGTGCTTTAAAGAGTATTAGAAGTCCTAAAACTTTATAGTTTTGTCCTTTCTCTAATTCTACATAGATTGAAAGATATTACTCTCCCAAAGAAACCAGTTCTTAGGCTTTGTCTTAGAAATTGCTATCAAGATTGACTACCTTGTCTATATACACCGGATGGACTAATGCATAAGCATAGTTAAGACTTAGTTATAGTGACTAGAGATGACCTCACTCGTTAGAACATGATAATTGATTATGTTCAAAACAAGGACTCCCATGTGACTTAAAAGATAAAGAGAAGTTAAAGACTTTAAATTAAAAGCTTGTTTTATACTTGAAATTGATTTTGATTGATTTGAATATGCATGCCTTGAAAGATTATGGACTAGAGATGAGTGTGGAATGATATATATGAGTTATGATTGCTTTGTTTTGGGATGAATGATTAATATGCACGCGTATGACTTATTGATATGCATGTGTATGATGAGACGCGACATGAGATTTTGAGATTCAAGTTGGCGGTCCTTAGACAGGGAACGCCGGACAGAGAATAAGATTTATGCCCTTTGGGAGCCATGTGGTAGAACCTAGAGAGGACGAGATTCACAAAGAGGCATACCCGAGGATAGCCCCAATGTCTAGTGTGGAGGTTGGGTGAGGTTGGGTGGACGGGCATCGAAGAAAGCCCTCGGAGAAAGCCCTACATTGGTTGGATTTTGGTCAGTATGGCTAACCATGTTGTCGAGCATGGTGATGATGATAGAGTCTTGAGATAGACACATACATTGTGATTGATTAAGATGCTATGCTGTAATTGATAGAGATTTATATCATGTGAATGTTTGTTTGGGATTACATGATTCTTTGGTTATGTGATAAGAATCTTAGATATGCATGCATGCTTGTTTGCTATTTGAGAAGGTTTATTTGATTGTATTGCTATAGAAACATCAGGATTAAATAAGTTTAATGTTTTCTTAGATGAAGTTGTAAGATTAAGAAATGGTTAGAATTTGGGTACGTTTCATCCGTTATCAAACACACATGCACAAGATTATATCTAGTGACTATCTACCGAACACGGTGCGACTAGCGCCTCACTAAACATGTGGCAGATAATCAGAAATAAGTATCGATGATAAAATTATCTATTAAAATAACATTTTTAATAATTCAAATAATTTTCATAATCCATAATATTCGATCAATGTATCTGCATTCTAAGTGCCCTTTTTCTATCCATAACATTCAATCAATGTATCCATAACCTTCTGTCAATGTAGTTGCATACTAAATATCCTTTTTGTATCCATAACATTCGGTCAATGTATCTGCATACTAAATGCCCTTTTTGTTTGATTTTGGACATTTTTTAGAGTAATTCTTCATTACTACCTGTGCCTCTACATCTTTCAATTAATCTTTGAGCTTTTTTTTTATAAGTGGCTAAGTCTCTTGGGAAGGTATTGATGACACCACCTTTCTACCTTACCCTTTAATGAACACAAAAGGTAATCCAAATAACTCTCTTCAATCCCGTTAAGTTGTGTCCACTTTTAGAATGCTTGCATTTGTACTTTTGTATCCCATTTAAGTATTGGACTCACCATTTTGATTGTCCCTTAACTGGATTTTGTTTTCTTGTTCTCATCTATGCAAAGTAGAAGAATCGAGGGTGACTATCCCCTCGCTCATGTCTCCTTGAATTTTTTTCTTATGAACTGGATAAGTGTGTGACGAAGGTCCAAACCTTGGGGTTAAGCCTCAAAGGGAAATCTAGTCAATGGTTTCAATCACTAAGATTGTTGGCCAATGATGAGATTTAGAAGCTCATAAATTATAGATTTACTTATAAAAATGAAGCATATAGAATGATTTTTATAATTATGCACCATATTTTTTAACATCTACTCAATCTGAGGTTTCCTTAAAAAGAATATTTTGGAACCTTACTTTTGAATCTTACACTAAATCATTGTAGTTTTAGGTTTAGTTTTATTTACATTGCAATTGAGCAGAGATTACATAGCATATTTCACCTATCCTCTTCCACCAGACAAAAGAAGAGTGGCTCCAAGATACATGGTACCCTAGTTGCATACAGGCTTTCATCATTGCTTGAGTAGTGCATCCTTTTGGGGGCCGCTTCTCCAAGATTTGCTTTCCTATCCACACCTTCACCACTGGTCCAGTCCCCAGGGGGTTTTCTATGAAGGCTACAAAAGTAAAGGAGGGGTGTTTGACTTTTCGGTACCATCTTCTAGTCTTTGGCCCAAATTTTGGGGAGCTTTGCCTTCACTTCATACCTTGGATACCCCTGTGCGAGGAACGTGCCCCGCTCGATTGAGCATGCACGCGAGAATTAAAAGGTCATGTCGCTCACTCACCTCAAGAGTAGAGTTGTCTCCCTTAGCTATATTGTTAATTGTATTTCTAAGTTTAGGTGGGCATGCAAGGTTTATTGGTTTTCCTTGTCTATTGTTCCCACTGCAGAAGCAGCTTTAGCTTTTCTAGGGACGACAACGATAGCAAACATGATTTTATAACTTGTATAAAGAATAATATAGCATGTGAATAATAATGACCAGTCTAATGATGTTTGAGAGGCTTTCCCTCTTTTTGGGGGAGGTGGTAAGTGACACCAACTTTGGTTGAAACGTGGCGCATGCGTATATAAGGAGACCACAAATTCTGTTAGACCGGGAATGTACGCACGATGTGCATGTTACTGGGCGCGAGAGAGACAAGGGCAAAGGTTGTGTTTGAAGCGGAACTAGAATATTAGTCGGATATCAGTCATGAGACTTCGTGACAAAGTTCGATTGTGCACACCAGTTCATGAGACTTCGGTCTGCCGACGAGATATTTCTCTCTCATACTCATCCAGCCGGGGAGAGCTCTTTCTCCGCTAATCGCTTGCCCTCAGTAGCCGTCGTCCAGTAAGTCCTCAGTACGAGCACGTTAATCTCTCTGTATGATTTATATACCATACTATTGTATGGTTATATATCTGTATAATTATATTCTAACGCACATATATTGAATTTAGTCCGAAGTCGATATAGTATAGTTCGCATAATTTATACACTTTCTCCACACAAATTATATCGAGAGAACATTTTGTTGGTGGCCATAATGTTATATTATATTTATATTTATATAATATTGACAGCAGCACTAGTTGTGTGATGGAATCGGAGGCGTCCTCTCAGGAAAACGGAGGCACTAGTAGTACTGACTAGTCGTAGGCAAGACTAGTAATTGGGAGGCCTGCTGCTAGCGCATTATAAAAGCAAGCAGCGCTGCGCCCCTCTAATACAGCACAGCCAGCCATATCATAATTAAGCCACCCCCTTGGGCTGATCTACACACAGCGAGCGCAGTACTGTCCCAAATTATAGTAGCCTCTTGCCTGCTCTGCTCGTCTCGTCTCCTGCGCTAGCTAGCTCGCCGCCGCCATGCCGATCTCCACCACCAATGGCGCCGCATGCAAAGCCAAATTAGCCAAAGCCCAAGCCGATGGCCCTGGCAGCGTGCTCGCCATGGGCAACGCCACCCCTCCGCACCTCTTCAAGCAGCACGAGTACCCGGACTTCTACTTCAACGTCACCAACAGCAACCACATGACCGACCTCAAGCAAAAGTTCCAGCGCATTTGTAAGCCCCCTCATATATAATAATATATAATTGCAATAATACTGTATAATAATATGCAGGTGAGACGCAACTCCAAGCTAACGTTGCTCTCTCTGTACGTACTACGTACTACTGCAGGTGACAGATCAGGCATCCAGAAGAGGCACATGTACCTGAACGAGGAGATTCTGCGGGCCAACCCGAGCATGTGCGACTTCTGGGGCCAGTCCTTGGATGCGAGGCAAGAGCACATGGTGGAGGAGATACCCAGGCTTGGTGGGGAAGCTGCCCTCAAGGCGTTGGAGGAGTGGGGCCGCCCCAAGTCCTGCATCACCCACCTTGTCTTCTGCTCAACGGGCGGCATGGACTTGCCCGGGGCGGACTGGGCTCTCACCAAGCGTCTGGGTTTGCGCCACAATATCAAGAGGCTGATGCTGTACTCGCAGGGCTGCTTTGGTGGAGGCACGGCCCTCCGCATGGCCACGGAGCTGGCCGAGAACAACAAGGGCGCACGCGTGCTAGTGGTCTGCAGTGAGATCACCGTGGTGACCTTTCGTGGGCCTAATGAGACCCATATCGACAGCCTTGTGGGTCAGGCTTTGTTCAGCGACGGTGCCTCCGCCCTCATCGTCGGCTCCGACCCCATCGCTCACGTGGAGAAGCCCTGGTTTCAGGTTCACTGGACCGGCTCCTACATCTTGCCCGACAGTGATGGTGCCATCCAAGGCCACTGGAAGCAAATCGGCCTCACATTCCACCTCCACAAAACCGTTCCACAGCTTGTCTCTCAGAACCTGCCTGCCGTCTTGCAAGATGCCCTGGATAATGTCCATGATGATGATGGCCATGCCCCTAGTCCCAATGACATCTTCTGGATCACGCACCCAGGTGGCCCCGCCATTCTCAACCAAATGGAGCAGACACTCAAGCTCAAACCCGAGAAACTCGCAGCCACTAGACAAGTGCTCGCTGAATACGGCAACATGTCCAGCGCTTGTGTTTTCTTCATCATGGAGCAGATGCGGCGCAACTCTTTGGAAAAGAAGCTCGCCACTTCTGGCGAGGGATTCGATTGGGGGGTGCTCGTCAGCTTTGGCCCGGGTGTGACTTGCGAGGCTCTTCTCCTTAAGAGCCTCCCCCTTGCTTAAACTACTCGGCTGGAAATGAAAATATGAGAGGATTTTACCCTAGGAAGATTTAGGCCCAGGCACCTTCATTCATTCTAGTTTTCCTTGAATAAAGATACACCTAGAAAGGCTATGGCATGTGGGCACTCGTAGAGTTGGTTGGGTCTATTGCAAGATGATGATTAGTAGCGTGTGTGGTTCATCTTCTTGGCATTTCTACGTTCTTTCCGGCCCATGATAACATGTCTTCTTCTTGCCATTTCTACTAAGTCTCTATATGTGTGCCCTCTTATCATATAAGAGACATATTGAATTTCATAATTATAAAATTTCTTGTTTTTAGTATTTATCTCATGGAGATGCTATGAATTTTGTAAAGAAGGATTAATATTATCATGACAGAGAGAGAGAGAGACAGAGAGAGAGAGAGAGAGAGAGAGAGAGCGACCAATCAATTTACACTCCTCTTTTTCTTATTTCTCTTCTTTCTTCTTTTTCTTTACATTCAAAGAGGAAGAAGAATAGAAGATTTTATGTTTCTTCTACCTCGACTTCTCATCAAGAATAAGATAATAAGACATAAAAAGAACAAGAAAAGAGAAACTTACCAATGGATAAAGAGATATTGCAAGTCCCTACTGGATAATAAACACACTTAGAACCTTATTTTTGAGGAAATAAAAATAAAGCCTAACAAAAAAGATAGAAGCTTAAGCCCAAAATATAATTTACTTGACGAGATTGTTTCTTATTGTGTAAATAACTTAAAGTATATAATTGAGAGATGAATGGTGTTGCATAGAGGAATAATTGATACATTTTACAAATTGCTAAAGCCATGTTGGATCAAAAATGTATGCTCATTATTGGGCAAAAGCTTGCAATTACGGTGTGTTTGAAGTATGGATGTGACGTTGAAGATATAGAATGATGGAGATCAAGGTGTATAGGTACCAAGAAGAGGGTCACTCATTCAGAGGTTAGCTTATGATACCTTTCTATCTCCACATTACGCTTTAGCCTCTTCATAATTATCTCTTAATCCCCTCATTAATTATATCCATCACACTATTGTTGCATCAATTTTATGTCTGAGGGTTTAGAGTAAAGTCTTGTGGGTTTTTGGTGGATTTTGTCTCTGAATTCTTTGGAGAGAGCGTGAGAAGCGAGTATCCTTGTAGGCAGATATAGTAGCTTCCTTTAGAAAAAAATTTCAATAGGCTTTCAAGGAGAGTGGAGCTTCAACAAGTAGTTGAGATTTAGTACTTAAAGAGGCATAATCTTGAGAGAGCGAGGTAAGATTTCAATGACAAGTTGCATTCCATTCTTTCTTCTCTATGAATGAGTAGAGTTTTACATAGGTATAAAGGGGGCTCAAACATAGGTTTACTTGACTAAAGTGTATATTCTACATTTGAATTTCTTGATTCAAAATCTGTGGGAAAATTTGTCTCTTTATATTCTAGTCCTCCATGACATATATGTTTGGGAGGTCGATGTGACTTATGAAACTCCTTCTACATCTACATGAGTTTTAACAAATTTGTCAAATTTTCAAGACGTACTCAATACCTTCATCACTTCTCAAGACTTGAACTTATAATTACATTAGTTTTCTCTAAATTTTTTAAATTCAACAAACTTCTTAGAAGCTTCACTTTTATGTTTAACGGATTAGATCCATAACGTCCTTGCGCAATCATGAATTGAGGTGATATAATAATGAGATCCACCAATGCTTGGCATTTTTTTTTGTTGGATCCCGTATCTTTTTAAGCCTTAACTAATGAGAAAAAGTGTAGCCTTAATACTTCATTTAATTTCCAACAAACATGGACTGATAATGTTGGACAAGTCCTTATCTTTGAAGTTAGCTAGTCCTTCTACCTTCATACATTTGTATGACCCAATATCTTATGCCATCGCTCAAACTTTGGTAGACTATTGTTCTTTACATAAGAGCACACTTTGTGCTATAAAATAACATCCAAAACAAACATTATACCATCTGTGTTAGCTTTGCCCAAAACCTTACAATTATTGTTGTGCTCTTACAGCGTGCTTTCATATGAATTGAGAATAACCTTTTAATTTCATTCCTCAATCTCACCAACTGACACAATATTTTAAATTATACTTGGAACACACAATACATCATGCAAATATTTCACAACATTATTTGAAAAATCAACTACTGTCACCTATAACAGTAATAGAATGTGTTGAGTCTTATTTTATGGACACAAATGCAAGACCCTTAATTTATTTCTTATATGAAAACCATACTTCATGAGAATTTATATGGTAAAAACACTTATCATCAAATGGCTCTTCAATTATAACACTAACCATATGTTGCATTAGAAAGTATGTGCTCCTCTCTGTCACCGTTGTTTTAAGTTGATGTTGATGCATGACTACCTTTATTAAAATTTTCTTCTCGCACATCTCTTTATCTACCCTGTTTCACATATTTTTATCTTGAAAACAATATTTTATGACATGACTTGGCTTATAATAGTAGTGATACATTGGCCTTTGATTTCATAAATTTAAAAAACACCTCTTATATCTTGATATGCATAACATGTACCTCATTCTATTGTGGAAATTTTTAAGCTCCCCTTTTGTATCGCATTCTAAAAATCTACTCTTACTTGTTGAACATTTGAAGCTTACCTTGCCTCTTGAATTCTAAAAAGCCTACTTGTGATCCTCGGCAATTTCCAAGAATTTTAATGTTGGGTTTGATATGAGGTTTGATTAGCGCTTCCATATGAGTCAGAGCCGCTTCCTTTATTTATTTTTCCTTTATAATTTTTAAGGAAATGATTGCATCATGACCATACTAATTATTTTAAGACTTTGATGTACCTCCAAGAATGTGTTCTTCTCGGATCGTCTTTTATAATGAGATCCTTAAAAGTAGGTAACTCTTCTATCAACCATGATAAATGAATAAAACAATATATATTCACAACAAAAGCTATTCAAGCATGCTTGAAACACAATTCTTTAACATAATTTGAGATGGAAATATTTTAGCTTTTAACATTATTCATGACTCTACTTTCAATTGCATTTTACGTGAATTGGACACACTCTTATACATGTTTGCAAGAATATCCCATAATTCTTCAACTAAATCACAATGTTCAATGTGAGGTGTGATTACTTGCCTTACATTTTGCTCATCACTGTTTTGTTCTTGAGATTCAAATTCTTGAGCTCCATGTGCTAGTGGTTGGCTAAATCGTAGGCTTCTTTAACTATTTGCTTACGTTTCCAATAATGAAGAACAAAGAGCACTGGTTTCTCCTCTATACTTGTCACTGTGCTCCTATTTTGAATCTCTGCACATGATAATGTTTATTGTCTAGTTTCTTTATGGTGCCCCAATAAAACTTTAACATTTTAAAGATCTTTGTAAACAACTTAACATAAAAGAAAAGGCTTCAAAAAATTGACTTTCTTCACACATGCAAGTGTGGGCTTCCAAAAACATACCTCCCTCTCGCAAACCTAAGTGGGCACATTAAACTTGATCAAAACTTTTGCAAGGAAACTTTAGTGAATTAATGACATCATCAACTCACTCAATTATAGACACAAAAATTCATGCATACAAAAAACTTATTTTACATGTATAGCCCCTTCAAAACTTTTCTGCTGCTGAAAACTTCATCAGTTCATGATTTTGCACACTATATATACTACTCATAACATTATCGATTAGACATCTTAGCCAAAACATGCACTTATAAATTATCTATAAAGATTTTGTTTATGTAGAATAGCAACGCCCTCTTATACCATGAAGGTGTTAAAGCCTTATTTATCCCAAATATTAAGCATAGGCTAGAATTTATCTTTGTTTCAAACATTCGTTTGGATTTTGTAACATCAAATGAAATCTTGATCTTGGCAATCGCTATATAGCAAACACAATGGTTCACACCATTTTGTTGGATGTTTTTAAGTGGGGTTAACTACTTGTTTACATCAATAAGGTTCTTTAAAAGGCATGCTTTGTCTTAGGATCATCTAGTGGTGCACAAATCATGCAAAGTGTTGCTCTTCCTCAATCTATTCTGCACATTGCTCAATGTTAATGAAAGAAGTAATAAGTCTTATAAGGCTTTACAAAATCATGTTTAATATCTAGCCTTGAGATCTTAGATACCAACCCTAATCACAAAAAACATGTGATTGTCTTCATATAGTAGTAGATTATGCTTTGAGCATAGTGCAGTTTTCACAGGTTTAATTAAAAACTAATAATAAAAATAAAAATTAATGGGTAGGAACTTGGGTAAATGAAAGACAAAATGAGTAATGGTTTAAATGCTATTGGACAAGGGAAAGGCTTTTATACCGAAATGATATAAAACTAGTGTGGTGGATATAATCAATGAGGGGATTAAAAAAAAATTATGAAGAGACTAATGACTTGATTATTGAACGTGAAATGTGAACACTTTAATAAGAATCAAGCAAAGAACAACCTTTCTTTGCTTGTTAAAATTACTTGTATATATTTACAAAACAAAGGAGTAGCATTCATGTTATTCAAACATTATTAGTTTTAACTTGATAGAGATGCTATGAATTTTGTGAAGAAGGATATATCATAATATGAGAGAGAGAGAGAGAGAGAGAGAGAGAGAGAGAGAGAGAGAGAGCCATGCCACTAGCATCAATATAAAATCCAATTGCTTTTGACAAAGTCATGTTATCTAGGTTGAGAGATCCTAAAACCTTGTGCACACAATGGTGGGCACTCTGTTGATTTGAATGATATTCCTTCTTCCCAGTCTATGTCTTATATTATTTATAATAACATGCCTACTTAATTTACTCTCCACTTCCTCTACTTTCTTCGTTTTTATTTTCATATGGAGAGGAAAAAGAATAAAAAGATTTCATGTTTCTTCTACTTCGACTTCTCATCAAACATAAGGTAATATGACAAGGAGGGAAGAACATAAGAAGAATAAGAAAAGAGAAACTTATGATCTTGAATATCTTCGCGAATGCATCCCTCAACTCAGCATAGTTAGAAAAATGGTCATCATCAAATTGCATGAGCCAATCCATCAGAATATCTTCAAAGGTGGTAGCAAATTGATCTCTTTTGAGCTCCTTTAGGATTCTCTTATTGGCTTATAGACCTTCCATGCCTGCTCATGCCTGCTCAAATGTATTGATGTGGATGTCAAGGTCATTTGACTTTTCACCCTTAAACATCAGGAAGTGATTATTTGTTCAAGTTTTTAGTCAGAAACTAGTCAAATATTCTATCTTCTAATTCTTTACCCCACCAAAACTATTTATTCCATGAGTCTCATAGACCAAGATGATCATGTATGATTAATAAAATTAAGAATAACTCATCATTAAGCACGCCCTATATCGACTCGGATTCTCTTGTATACACTGATCGATTTATTTATTTCATATCAAAAGAATTTGAAGAAAAATAATAAAAAGAGAGTTTGTGTACTTCCCTGATATATTTGAAGATGTCTTGATTGATTGGGAATCCATGTCTACTCTCAAGAAGTTGTGGAAGAGCTGTTTGTAGATTTAGCAAGCCTCTTAGATCTGATGTCAGGGGTGCAACGTGCAACAGGTATAACTTCATGCACAGTTATCAGCAACTTGTCGTGTGGGTACTTAAAATTACTAGAACATGTGTATTCTACAACCAAGTGTGGGCGGAATTGCCAAAATTAGTTGTATGTGAAAGTCAACTCCCCCTCCTCCATAATTGATAAACAAGAAATTAGAATTGGAACACATAAATAAATTACAACATAGAGCATGATAGATAATAATCTTCAATAGTAGACATGAGTGAGAGAGAGAAAGAAATAGACAGAATACACCGTCAACACTATCACCGAGTACAATCATCCCCCCCCTTGCATGAGTATTTTTTATCTATTTTTAGGCCTGCAAAACTAATGTATGTCAAAAGTACTCCTCTGATGCATTGAATTCTAAAGAAAGTCACAACATAAATATTAGATCGTATAAATGTCTAATTTTGCATACTTTTTTGTTATTTACAGTCTTGTCCAAATACCTTCAGTCATTTCAACTTTGCTAAAAATATAATATCGCGATAAATATAATCATGCCAAAATGTGTACCAATATGTACGCCAAAATGTGTACCAATATGTACGTCAAAAATGTGTAACCATCATCATGTCGTCCGTACTAGCCCTGCCAACCACTGATCCATTGTAACATACCTTTGAGATTAACCAAGTTATGATAAAAAATAATCCTAAGTTTTGGATGCTATAGATTTCAGTAATGAATTCCAACAGGTTTTCAGTGGTTTTTTAGCAGTAAAGATTCTAAGTGTTAAAATTAAGTGAAAATTTAAGATTGAGTTTTCAATTAGTTAGCATACTTAAAAGAAGCCTTTAAGTGTGTAGATGGACATGCAAACCAAAATTTTATAAAAAAGTAAAACGTGACCTATTTTTGGTGACGACTTTCACATACAACAGATTTTAGCGATTTCACCCACGTTGGGTTGTAGGCCGCACATATTCCAGTAATTTTAGGTATCCATACAGCTAGTATCTGATAACTCTGCGGGGAGTTATACCTGTTGTTGCATATTACAGCTTTGACAGGTTTGAGAGGCTTGCGAAATCTAGAAGCGGTTTTTCCACAACTTCAGGAGAGTAGACATGGATTCCCAATCAATCAAGACATCAGCAAATATATCAGGGAAGTATACAAACACTCTTTCTATTATTTCTCTTTAAATTCTTTTGAGATTAAATAAATATATTGATAAGCATGTATATGGGAGAATTTGAGTCGATGTATGGCATGCTTAACCATGGGAATGATGGGAAACCACCACGAGAAGAGGAGGAGGGGGGGTTCCCACAAAGAACCATTGTTGATTGCCTTAGTTCGACTCATAGAATAAAACTTTGGAGTTTAAGAATTAGAAGATAGAATATTTGACTAGTTTATGACTAGAGTCTAGGAATAACCTTCATTAGGGGCTATTTTGCAAAGACTCTATTTGTCCGTGTGTTTAGAATCAGATTTTGAGATAAACACAAAAGTTTTAGAGGACAAGAAACTCTACAAGAGTGTAAGAGACTATAGAAAGCCAAATTCCTTTTGTTTTTGAGTTATTCGAGTGCAAAGTGGGCACTTGGCTGTTTTTTATAGTTTCACACTGAAAACACAACTTTGGCTGTTTTGAATGCTCTCAAAGAGACCTTAGAACTCATTTTTAGAGAACCATCACTGAGACGTGCTTTAAAGAGCATTAGAAGTCCTAAAACTTTATAGTTTTGTCCTTTCTCTAATTCTACATAGATTGAAAGATATTACTCTCCCAAAGAAACCAGTTATTAGGCTTTGTCTTAGAAATTGCTATCAAGATTGACTACCTTGTCTATATACACCGGATGGACTAATGCATAAGCATAGTTAAGACTTAGTTATAGTGACTAGAGATGACCTCACTCGTTAGAACATGATAATTGATTATGTTCAAAACAAGGACTCCCATGTGACTTAAAAGAAAAAGAGAAGTTAAAGACTTTAAATTAAAAGCTTGTTTTATACTTGAAATTGATTTTGATTGATTTGAATATGCATGCCTTGAAAGATTATGGACTAGAGATCAGTGTGGGATGATATGTATGAGTTATGATTGCTTTGTTTTGGGATGAATGATTAATATGCATGCGTATGACTTATTGATATGCATGTGTATGATGAGACGCGACATGAGATTTTGAGATTCAAGCTGGCCGTCCTTAGACAGGGAACGCCGGACAGAGAACGAGATTTATGCCCTTTGGGAACCTTGTGGTAGAACCTAGAGAGGACGAGATTCACAAAGAGGCATACCTGAGGATAGCCGCGATGTCTAGTGTGGAGGTTGGGTGACGTTGAGTGGACGGGCATCGGAGAAAGCCCTAGATTGGCTGGATTTTGGTCAGTATGACTAACCATGTTGTCGAGCATGGTGATGATGATAGAGTCTTGAGATAGACACATACATTGTGATTGATTGAGATGCTATGCTGTAATTGATAGAGATTTATATCATGTGAATGTTTGTTTGAGATTACATGATTCTTTGGTTATGTGATAAGAATCTTAGATATGCATGCATGCTTGTTTGCTATTTGAGAAGGTTGATTTGATTGTATTGCTGTAGAAACATCAGGATTAAATAAGTTTAATGTTTTCTTAAATGAAGTTGTAAGATTAAGATATGGTTAGAATTTGGGTACGTTTCATCCGTTATCAAACACACATGCACAAGATTATATCTAGTGACTATCTACCGAACACGGTGCGACTAGCGCCTCACTAAACATGTGGCAGATAATCAAAAATAAGTATCGATGATAAAATTATCTATTAAAATAACATTTTTAATAATTCAAATAATTTTCATAATCCATAATATTCGATCAATGTATCTGCATTCTAAGTGCCCTTTTTCTATCCATAACATTCAATCAATGTATCCATAACCTTCTGTCAATGTAGTTGCATACTAAATATCCTTTTTGTATCCATAACATTCGGTCAATGTATCTGCATACTAAATGCCCTTTTTGTTTGATTTTGGACATTTTTTAGAGTAATTCTTCATTACTACCTGTGCCTCTACATCTTTCAATTAATCTTTGAGCTTTTTTTTTATAAGTGGCTAAGTCTCTTGGGAAGGTATTGATGACACCACCTTTCTACCTTACCCTTTAATGAACACAAAAGGTAATCCAAATAATTCTCTTCAATCCCGTTAAGTTGTGTCCACTTTTAGAATGCTTGCATTTGTACTTTTGTATCCCATTTAAGTATTGGACTCACCATTTTGATTGTCCCTTAACTGGATTTTGTTTTCTTGTTCTCATCTATGCAAAGTAGAAGAATCGAGGGTGACTATCCCCTCGCTCATGTCTTCTTGAATTTTTTTCTTATGAACTGGATAAGTGTGTGACGAAGGTCCAAACCTTGGGGTTAAGCCTCAAAGGGAAATCTAGTCAATGGTTTCAATCACTAAGATTGTTGGCCAATGATGAGATTTAGAAGCTCATAAATTATAGATTGACTTATAAAAATGAAGCATATAGAATGATTTTTATAATTATGCACCATATTTTTTAACATCTACTCAATCTGAGGTTTCCTTAAAAAGAATATTTTGGAACCTTACTTTTGAATCTTACACTAAATCATTGTAGTTTTAGGTTTAGTTTTATTTACATTGCAATTGAGCAGAGATTACATAGCATATTTCACCTATCCTCTTCCACCAGACAAAGGAAGAGTGGCTCCAAGATACATGGTACCCAAGTTGCATACAGGCTTTCATCATTGCTTGAGTAGTGCATCCTTTTGGGGGCCGCTTCTCCAAGATTTGCTTTCCTATCCACACCTTCACCACTGGTCCAGTCCCCAGGGGGTTTTCTATGAAGGCTACAAAAGTAAAGGAGGGGTGTTTGACTTTTCGGTACCATCTTCTAGTCTTTGGCCCAAATTTTGGGGAGCTTTGCCTTCACTTCATACCTTGGATACCCCTGTGCGAGGAACGTGCCCCGCTCGATTGAGCATGCACGCGAGAATTAAAAGGTCATGTCGCTCACTCACCTCAAGAGTAGAGTTGTCTCCCTTAGCTATATTGTTAATTGTATTTCTAAGTTTAAGTGGGCATGCAAGGTTTATTGGTTTTCCTTGTCTATTGTTCCCACTGCAGAAGCAGCTTTAGCTTTTCTAGGGAGGACAACGATAGCAAACATGATTTTATAACTTATATAAAGAATAATATAGCATGTGAATAATAATGACCAGTCTAATGATGTTTGAGAGGCTTTCCCTCTTTTTGGGGGAGGTGGTAAGTGACACCAACTTTGGTTGAAACGTGGCGCATGCGTATATAAGGAGACCACAAATTCTATTAGACCGGGAATGTACGCACGATGTGCATGTTACTGGGCGCGAGAGAGACAAGGGCAAAGGTTGTGTTTGAAGCGGAACTAGAATATTAGTCGGATATCAGTCATGAGACTTCGTGACAAAGTTCGATTGTGCACACCAGTTCATGAGACTTCGGTCTGCCGACGAGATATTTCTCTCTCATACTCATCCAGCCGGGGAGAGCTCTTTCTCCGCTAATCGCTTGCCCTCAGTAGCCGTCGTCCAGTAAGTCCTCAGTACGAGCACGTTAATCTCTCTGTATGATTTATATACCATACTATTGTATGGTTATATATCTGTATAATTATATTCTAACGCACATATATTGAATTTAGTCCGAAGTCGATATAGTATAGTTCGCATAATTTATACACTTTCTCCACACAAATTATATCGAGAGAACATTTTGTTGGTGGCCATAATGTTATATTATATTTATATTTATATAATATTGACAGCAGCACTAGTTGTGTGATGGAATCGGAGGCGTCCTCTCAGGAAAACGGAGGCACTAGTAGTACTGACTAGTCGTAGGCAAGACTAGTAATTGGGAGGCCTGCTGCTAGCGCATTATAAAAGCAAGCAGCGCTGCGCCCCTCTAATACAGCACAGCCAGCCATATCATAATTAAGCCACCCCCTTGGACTGATCTACACACAGCGAGCGCAGTACTGTTCCAAATTATAGTAGCCTCTTGCCTGCTCTGCTCGTCTCGTCTCCTCTCCTGCGCTAGCTAGCTCGCCGCCGCCATGCCGATCTCCACCACCAATGGCGCCGCATGCAAAGCCAAATTAGCCAAAGCCCAAGCCGATGGCCCTGCCAGCGTGCTCGCCATGGGCAGCGCCACCCCTCCGCACCTCTTCAAGCAGCACGAGTACCCGGACTTCTACTTCAACGTCACCAACAGCAACCACATGACCGACCTCAAGCAAAAGTTCCAGCGCATTTGTAAGCCCCCTCATATATACTAATATATAATTGCAATAATACTGTATAATAATATGCAGGTGAGACGCAACTCCAAGCTAACGTTGCTCTCTCTGTACGTACTACGTACTACTGCAGGTGACAGATCAGGCATCCAGAAGAGGCACATGTACCTGAACGAGGAGATTCTGCGGGCCAACCCGAGCATGTGCGACTTCTGGGGCCAGTCCTTGGATGCGAGGCAAGAGCACATGGTGGAGGAGATACCCAGGCTTGGTGGGGAAGCTGCCCTCAAGGCGTTGGAGGAGTGGGGCCGCCCCAAGTCCTGCATCACCCACCTTGTCTTCTGCTCAACGGGCGGCATGGACTTGCCCGGGGCGGACTGGGCTCTCACCAAGCGTCTGGGTTTGCGCCACAATATCAAGAGGCTGATGCTGTACTCGCAGGGCTGCTTTGGTGGAGGCACGGCCCTCCGCATGGCCACGGAGCTGGCCGAGAACAACAAGGGCGCACGCGTGCTAGTGGTCTGCAGTGAGATCACCGTGGTGACCTTTCGTGGGCCTAATGAGACCCATATCGACAGCCTTGTGGGTCAGGCTTTGTTCAGCGACGGTGCCTCCGCCCTCATCGTCGGCTCCGACCCCATCGCTCACGTGGAGAAGCCCTGGTTTCAGGTTCACTGGACCGGCTCCTACATCTTGCCCGACAGTGATGGTGCCATCCAAGGCCACTGGAAGCAAATCGGCCTCACATTCCACCTCCACAAAACCGTTCCACAGCTTGTCTCTCAGAACCTGCCTGCCGTCTTGCAAGATGCCCTGGATAATGTCCATGATGATGATGGCCATGCCCCTAGTCCCAATGACATCTTCTGGATCACGCACCCAGGTGGCCCCGCCATTCTCAACCAAATGGAGCAGACACTCAAGCTCAAACCCGAGAAACTCGCAGCCACTAGACAAGTGCTCGCTGAATACGGCAACATGTCCAGCGCTTGTGTTTTCTTCATCATGGAGCAGATGCGGCGCAACTCTTTGGAAAAGAAGCTCGCCACTTCTGGCGAGGGATTCGATTGGGGGGTGCTCGTCAGCTTTGGCCCGGGTGTGACTTGCGAGGCTCTTCTCCTTAAGAGCCTCCCCCTTGCTTAAACTACTCGGCTGGAAATGAAAATATGAGAGGATTTTACCCTAGGAAGATTTAGGCCCAGGCACCTTCATTCATTCTAGTTTTCCTTGAATAAAGATACACCTAGAAAGGCTATGGCATGTGGGCACTCGTAGAGTTGGTTGGGTCTATTGCAAGATGATGATTAGTAGCGTGTGTGGTTCATCTTCTTGGCATTTCTACGTTCTTTCCGGCCCATGATAACATGTCTTCTTCTTGCCATTTCTACTAAGTCTCTATATGTGTGCCCTCTTATCATATAAGAGACATATTGAATTTCATAATTATAAAATTTCTTGTTTTTAGTATTTATCTCATGGAGATGCTATGAATTTTGTAAAGAAGGATTAATATTATCATGAGAGAGAGAGAGAGAGAGAGAGAGAGCATGCCGTGTCAGGAGCATCAATATAGAATCCATTTTCCTTCGCTAAAGTCATATTATCTAGGTTGACAGGTCCTAAAATCTTGAGCATAGGGCAGTGGGCACTCTCTTGCTTTAAACGCTATTCCTTGCCATGCTACATCTTATAGTATTTGTAATAACATGCCCAATCAATTTACACTCCTCTTTCTCTTCTTTCTTCTTTTTCTTTACATTCAGAGAGGAAGAAGAATAGAACATTTTATGTTTCTTCTACCTCGACTTCTCATCAAGAATAAGATAATAAGACATAAAAAGAACAAGAAAAGAGAAACTTACCAATGGATAAAGAGATATTGCAAGTCCCTACTGGATAATAAACACACTTAGAACCTTATTTTTTAGAAAATAAAAATAAAGCCTAACAAAAAAGATAGAACCTTAAGCCCAAAATATAATTTACTTGACGAGATTGTTTCTTATTGTGTAAATAACTTAAAGTATATAATTGAGAGATGAATGGTGTTGCATAGAGGAATAATTGATACATTTTACAAATTGCTAAAGCCATGTTGGAACAAAAATGTATGCTCATTATTGGGCAAAAGCTTGCAATTATGGTGTGTTTGAAGTATGGATGTGACGTTGAAGATATAGAATGATGGAGATCAAGGTGTATAGGTACCAAGAAGAGGGTCACTCATTCAGAGGTTAGCTTATGATACCTTTCTATCTCCACATTACGCTTTTATGGTAGCTATATCATAATGGAATGAACTTGATTTTCTCAGAAGTGCTAAAGAATGGAAAAATATTATAAATGAGGAGATTAGTGTGAATTTATTTTATCAAGTACATGTAAGTAGAATGAACTCGAGTAGATTTGGCAAGTCATATGAGTTTTAAAGCCTATATAAACAACTCATTTCTTTGTATACACATACAAGGATTTTTATCAAATACAGAAATGGTCTTCTTTTTGTGGGCATGTCTTTTGATGCTTGCTCAAACACGTGTGCATTCTGGGCTCATTAATCAAGTCATTAGCCTCTTCATAATTATCTCTTAATCCCCTCATTAATTATATCCATCACACTATTGTTGCATCAATTTTATGTCTGAGGGTTTAGAGTAAAGTCTTGTGGGTTTTTGGTGGATTTTGTCTTTGAATTCTTTGGAGAGAGCGTGAGAAGCGAGTATCCTTGTAGGCAGATATAGTAGCTTCCTTTAGAAAAAATTTTCAATAGGCTTTCAAGGAGAGTGGAGCTTCAACAAGTAGTTGAGATTTAGTACTTAAAGAGGCATAATCTTGAGAGAGCGAGGTAAGATTTCAATGACAAGTTGCATTCCATTCTTTCTTCTCTATGAATGAGTAGAGTTTTACATCGGTATAAAGGGGGCTCAAACATAGGTTTACTTGACTAAAGTGTATATTCTACATTTGAATTTCTTGATTCAAAATCTGTGGGAAAATTTGTCTCTTTATATTCTAGTCCTCCATGACATATATGTTTGGGAGGTCGATGTGACTTATGAAACTCCTTCTACATCTACATGAGTTTTAACAAATTTGTCAAATTTTCAAGACGTACTCACTACCTTCATCACTTCTCAAGACTTGAACTTATAATTACATTAGTTTTCTATAAATTTTTTAAATTCAACAAACTTCTTAGAAGCTTCACTTTTATGTTTAACGGATTAGATCCATAACGTCCTTGCGCAATCATGAATTGAGGTGATATAATAATGAGATCCACCAATGCTTGGCATTTTTTTTGTTGGATCCCGTATCATTTTAAGCCTTAACTAATGAGAAAAAGTGTAGCCTTAATACTTCATTTAATTTCCAACAAACATGGACTGATAATGTTGGACAAGTCCTTATCTTTGAAGTTAGCTAGTCCTTCTACCTTCATACATTTGTATGACCCAATATCTTATGCCATGGCTCAAACTTTGGTAGACTATTGTTCTTTACATAAGAGCACACTTTGTGCTATAAAATAACATCCAAAACAAACATTACACCATCTTTGTTAGCTTTGCCCAAAACCTTACAATTATTGTTGTGCTCTTACAGCGTGCATTCATATGAATTGAGAATAACCTCTAAATTTCATTTCTCAATCTCATCAACAACTGACACAGTATTTTAAATTATACCTGGAACACATAATACATCATGCAAATATTTCACAACATTATTTGAAAAATCAACTACTGTCACCTATAACAGTAATAGAATGTGTTGAGTCTTATTTTATGGACACAAATGCAAGACCCTTAATTTATTTCTTATATGAAAACCATACTTCATGAGAATTTATATGGTAAAAACACTTATCATCAAATGGCTCTTCAATTATAACACTAACCATATGTTGCATTAGAAAGTATGTGCTCCTCTCTGTCACCGTTGTTTTAAGTTGATGTTGATGCATGACTACCTTTATTAAAATTTTCTTCTCGCACATCTCTTTATCTACCCTGTTTCACATATTTTTATCTTGAAAAACAATATTTTATGACATGACCTGGCTTATAATAGTAGTGATACATTGGCCTTTGATTTCATAAATTTAAAAAACACCTCTTATATCTTGATATGCATAACATGTACCTCATTCTATTGTTGAAATTTTAAAGCTCCCCGTTTGTATCGCATTCTAAAAATCTACTCTTACTTGTTGAACATTTGAAGCTTACCTTGCCTCTTGAATTCTAAAAAGCCTACTTGTGATCCTCGGCAATTTCCAATAATTTTAATGTTGGGTTTGATATGAGGTTTGATTAGCGCTTCCATATGAGTCAGAGCCGCTTCCTTTATTTCTTTTTCCTTTAGAATTTTTAAGGAAATGATTGCATCCTGACCATACTAATTATTATAAGACTTTGATGTACCTCCAAGAATGTGTTCTTCTCCTATCATCTTTTATAATGAGATCCTTAAAAGTAGGTAACTCTTCTATCACCATGATAAATGAATAAAACAATTTATATTCACAACAAAAGCTATTCAAGCATGCTTGAAACACAATTCTTTAACATAATTTGAGATGAAAATATTTTAGTTTTAACATTATTCATGACTCTACTTTCAATTGCATTTTATGTGAATTGGACACACTCTTATACATGTTTGCAAGAATATCCCATAATTCTTCAACTAAATCATAATGTTCAATGTGAGGTGTGATTACTTGCCTTACATTTTGCTCATCACTGTTTTGTTCTTGAGATTCAAATTCTTGAGCTCCATGTGCTAGTGGTTGGCTAAATCGTAGGCTTGTTTAACTATTTGCTTACGTTTCCCATAATGAAGAACAAAGGGCACTGGTTTCTCCTCTATACTTGTCACTGTGCTCCTATTTTGAATCTCTGCACATGATAATGTTTATTGTCTAGTTTCTTTATGGTGCCCCAATAAAACTTTAACATTTTAAAGATCTTTGTAAACAACTTAACATAAAAGAAAAGGCTTCAAAAAGTTGACTTTCTTCACACATGCAAGTGTGGGATTCCAAAAACATACCTCCCTCTCGCAAACCTAAGTGGGTACATTAAACTTGATCAAGACTTTTGCAAGGAAACTTTAGTGAATTAATGACATCATCAACCCACTCAATTATAGACACAAAAATTCATGCATACAAAAAACTTATTTTACATGTATAGCCCCTTCAAAACTTTTCTGCTGCTGAAAACTTCATCAGTTCATGATTTTGCACACTATATATACTACTCATAACATTATCGATTAGACATCTTAGCCAAAACATGCACTTATAAATTATCTATAAAGATTTTGTTTATGTAGAATAGCAACGCCCTCTTATACCATGAAGGTGTTAAAGCCTTATTTATCCCAAATATTAAGCATAGGTTAGAATTTATCTTTGTTTCAAACATTCGTTTGGATTTTGTAACATCAAATGAAATCTTGATCTTGGCAATCGCTATAAAGCAAACACAATGGTTCACACCATTTTGTTGGATGTTTTTAAGTGGGGTTGACTACTTGTTTACATCAACAAGGTTCTTTAAAAGGCATGCTTTGTCTTAGGATCATCTAGTGGTGCACAAATCATGCAAAGTGTTGCTCTTCCTCAATCTATTCTGCACATTGCTCAATGTTAATGAAAGAAGTAATAAGTCTTATAAGGCTTTACAAAATCATGTTTAATATCTAGCCTTGAGATCTTAGATACCAACCCTTATCACAAAAAACATGTGATTGTCTTCATATAGTAGTAGATTATGCTTTGAGCATAGTGCAGTTTTCACAGGTTTAATTAAAAACTAATAATGAAAATAAAAATTAATGGGTAGAAACTTGGGTAAATGAAAGACAAAATGAGTAATGGTTTAAATGCTATTGGACAAGGGAAAGGCTTTTATACCGAAATGATATAAAACTAGTGTGGTGGATATAATCAATGAGGGGATTAAAAAAAAATTATGAAGAGACTAATGACTTGATTATTGAACGTGAAATGTGAACACTTTAATAAGAATCAAGCAAAGAACAATCTTTCTTTGCTTGTTAAAATTACTTGTATATATTTACAAAACAAAGGAGTAGCATTCATGTTATTCAAACATTATTAGTTTTAACTTGATAGAGATGCTATGAATTTTGTGAAAAAGGGGATATCATAATATGAGAGAGAGAGAGAGAGAGAGAGAGAGAGAGAGAGCCATGCCACTAGCATCAATATAAAATCCAATTGCTTTTGACAAAGTCATGTTATCTAGGTTGAGAGATCCTAAAACCTTGTGCACACAATGGTGGGCACTCTGTTGATTTGAATGATATTCCTTCTTCCCATTCTATGTCTTATATTATTTATAATAACATGCCTACTTAATTTACTCTCCACTTCCTCTACTTTCTTTGTTTTTTATTTTCATATGGAGAGGAAAAAGAATAAAAAGATTTCATGTTTCTTCTACTTCGACTTCTCATCAAACATAAGGTAATATGACAAGGAGGGAAGAACATAAGAAGAATAAGAAAAGAGAAACTTATGTTCTTGAATATCTTCGCGAATGCATCCCTCAACTCAGCATAGTTAGAAAAATGGTCATCATCAAATTGCATGAGCCAATCCATCAGAATATCTTCAAAGGTGGTAGCAAATTGATCTCTTTTGAGCTCCTTTAGGATTCTCTTATTGGCTTATAGACCTTCCATGCCTGCTCATGGCCTGCTCAAATGTATTGATGTGAATGTCAGGGTCATTTGACTTTTCACCCTTAAACATCAGGAAGTGATTATTTGTTCAAGTTTTTAGTCGTAAACTAGTCAAATATTCTATCTTCTAATTCTTTACCCCACCAAAACTATTTATTCCATGAGTCTCATAGACCAAGATGATCATGTATGATTAATAAAATTAAGAATAACTCATCATTAAGCACGCCCTATATCGACTCCGATTCTCTTGTATATACTTATCTATTTATTTATTTCATATCAAAAGAATTTGAAGAAAAATAATAAAAAGAGAGTTTGTGTACTTCCCTGATATATTTGAAGATGTCTTGATTGATTGGGAATCCATGTCTACTCTCAAGAAGTTGTGGAAGAGCTGTTTGTAGATTTAGCAAGCCTCTTAGATCTGCTGTCAGGGGTGCAACGTGCAACAGGTATAGCTTCATGCACAGTTATCAGAAACTTGTCGTGTGGGTACTTAAAATTACTAGAACATGTGTATTCTACAACCAAGTGTGGGCGAAATTGCCAAAATTAGTTGTATGTGAAAGTCAACTCCCCTCCCCTCCATAATTCATAAACAAGAAATTAGAATTGGAACACATAAATAAATTACAACATAGAGCATGATAGATAATAATCTTCAATAGTAGACATGAGTGAGAGAGAGAAAGAATAAGACAGAGTACACCGTCAACACTATCACCGAGTACAATCATCCCCCCCCTTGCATGAGTATTTAAATGTATTAATTTTGTTTCAGGCCAAAGTGACCTGTTTACAAGAAGTGTCCTTTTACAAATATTAAAGAAGGTAATTAAATCTTAGATAAAATAAAACATCTTAATTTTATCTATTTTTAGGCCTGCAAAACTAATGTATGTCAAAAGTACTCATCTGATGCATTGAATTCTAAAGAAAGTCACAACATAAATATTAGATCGTATAAATGTCTAATTTTGCATACTTTTTTGTTATTTACAGTCTTGTCCAAATACCTTCACTCATTTTAACTTTGCTAAAAATATAATATCGCGATAAATATAATCATGCCAAAATGTGTACCAATATGTACGCCAAAAATGTGTAACCATCATCATGTCGTCCATACTAGCCATGCCACTGATCCATTGTAACATACCTCTGAGATTAACCAAGTTATGATTAAAGATAATCTTAAGTTTTGGATGCTACAGATTTCAGTAATGAATTCCAATAGGTTTTCAGTGGTTTTTTAGCAGTAAAGATTCTAAGTGTTAAAATGAAGTGAAAGTTTAAGATTGAGTTTTCAATTAGTTAGCATACTTAAAAGAAGCCTTTAAGTGTGTAGATGGACATGCAAACCAAAATTTTATAAAAAAGTAAAACGTGACCTATTTTTGGTAACGACTTTCACATACAACAGATTTTAGCGATTTCACCCATGTTGGGTTGTAGGCCGCACATATTCCAGTAATTTTAGGTATCCATACAGCTAGTATCTGATAACTCTGCGCGGAGTTATACCTGTTGTCGCAGATTATAGCCCTGACAGCAGATTTGAGAGCCTTGCCAAATCTAGAAGCGATTTTTCCACAACTTCAAGAGAGTAGACATGGATTCCCAAAATCAATCAAGACATCAGCAAATATATCAGGGAAGTATACAAACACTCTTTCTATTATTTTTCTTTAATTTATTTTGAGATTAAATAAATATATTGATAAGCGCATATTTGGGAGAATTTGAGTCGATGTATGGCATGCTTAACCATGGGAATGATGGGAAACCACCACGAGAAGAGGAGGAGGGGGGGTTCCCACAAAGAACTATTGTTGATTGCCTTAGTTCGACTCATAGAATAAAACTTTGGAGTTAAAGAATTAGAAGATAGAATATTTGACTAGTTTATGACTAGAGTCTAGGAATAACCTTCATTAGGGGGTATTTTGCAAAGACTCTATCTGTCCGTGTGTTTAGAATCAGATTTTGAGATAAACACGAAAGTTTTAGAGGACAAGAAACTCTACAAGAGTGTAAGAGACTATAGAAAGCCAAATTCCTTTTGTTTTTGAGTTATTCGAGTGCAAAGTGGGCACTTGGCTGTTTTTTATAGTTTCACGCTGAAAACACAACTTTGGCTGTTTTGAATGCTCTCAAAGAGACCTTAGAACTCATTTTTAGAGAACCATCACTGAGACGTGCTTTAAAGAGCATTAGAAGTCCTAAAACTTTATAGTTTTGTCCTTTCTCTAATTCTACATAGATTGAAAGATATTACTCTCCCAAAGAAACCAGTTATTAGGCTTTGTCTTAGAAATTGCTATCAAGATTGACTACCTTGTCTATATACACTGCCGGATGGACTAATGCATAAGCATAGTTAAGACTTAGTTATAGTGAGTAGAGATGACCTCACTCGTTAGAACATGATAATTGATTATGTTCAAAACAAGGACTCCCATGTGACTTAAAAGATAAAGAGAAGTTCAAGACTTTAAATTAAAAGCTTGTTTTATACTTGAAATTGATTTTGATTGATTTGAATATGCATGCCTTGAAAGATTATGGACTAGAGATGAGTGTGGGATGATATGTATGAGTTATGATTGCTTTGTTTTGGGATGAATGATTAATATGCACGCGTATGACTTATTGATATGCATGTGTATGATGAGTCGCGACATGAGATTTTGAGATTCAAGCTGGCTATCCTTAGACAGGGAACGCCGGACAGAGAACGAGATTTATGCCCTTTGGGAGCCATGTGGTAGAACCTAGAGAGGACGAGATTCACAAAGAGGCATACCCGAGGATAGCCGCGATGTCTAGTGTGGAGGTTGGGTGAGGTTGGGTGGACGGGCATCGGAGAAAGCCCTAGATTGGCTGGATTTTGGTCAGTATGACTAACCATGTTGTCGAGCATGGTGATGATGATAGAGTCTTGAGATAGACACATACATTGTGATTGATTGAGATGCTATGCTGTAATTGATAGAGATTTATATCATGTGAATGTTTGTTTGAGATTACATGATTCTTTGGTTATGTGATAAGAATCTTAGATATGCATGCATGCTTGTTTGCTATTTGAGAAGGTTGATTTGATTGTATTGCTGTAGAAACATCAGGATTAAATAAGTTTAATGTTTTCTTAAATGAAGTTGTAAGATTAAGATATGGTTAGAATTTGGGTACGTTTCATCCGTTATCAAACACACATGCACAAGATTATATCTAGTGACTATCTACCGAACACGGTGCGACTAGCGCCTCACTAAACATGTGGCAGATAATCAGAAATAAGTATCGATGATAAAATTATCTATTAAAATAACATTTTTAATAATTCAAATAATTTTCATAATCCATAATATTCGATCAATGTATCTGCATTCTAAGTGCCCTTTTTCTATCCATAACATTCAATCAATGTATCCATAACCTTCTGTCAATGTAGTTGCATACTAAATATCCTTTTTGTATCCATAACATTCGGTCAATGTATCTGCATACTAAATGCCCTTTTTGTTTGATTTTGGACATTTTTTAGAGTAATTCTTCATTACTACATGTGTCTCTACATCTTTCAATTAATCTTTGAGCTTTTTTTTTATAAGTGGCTAAGTCTCTTGGGAAGGTATTGATGACACCACCTTTCTACCTTACCCTTTAATGAACACAAAAGGTAATCCAAATAACTCTCTTCAATCCCGTTAAGTTGTGTCCACTTTTAGAATGCTTGCATTTGTACTTTTGTATCCCATTTAAGTATTGGACTCACCATTTTGATTGTCCCTTAACTGGATTTTGTTTTCTTGTTCTCATCTATGCAAAGTAGAAGAATCGAGGGTGACTATCCCCTCGCTCATGTCTTCTTGAATTTTTTTCTTATGAACTGGATAAGTGTGTGACGAAGGTCCAAACCTTGGGGTTAAGCCTCAAAGGGAAATCTAGTCAATGGTTTCAATCACTAAGATTGTTGGCCAATGATGAGATTTAGAAGCTCATAAATTATAGATTTACTTATAAAAATGAAGCATATAGAATGATTTTTATAATTATGCACCATATTTTTTAACATCTACTCAATCTAAGGTTTCCTTAAAAAGAATATTTTGGAACCTTACTTTTGAATCTTACACTAAATCATTGTAGTTTTAGGTTTAGTTTTATTTACATTGCAATTGAGCAGAGATTACATAGCATATTTCACCTATCCTCTTCCACCAGACAAAGGAAGAGTGGCTCCAAGATACATGGTATCCTAGTTGCATACAGGCTTTCATCATTGCTTGAGTAGTGCATTCTTTTGGGGGCCGCTTCTCCAAGATTTGCTTTCCTATCCACACCTTCACCACTGGTCCAGTCCCCAGGGGGTTTTCTATGAAGGCTACAAAAGTAAAGGAGGGGTGTTTGACTTTTCGGTACCATCTTCTAGTCTTTGGCCCAAATTTTGGGGAGCTTTGCCTTCACTTCATACCTTGGATACCCCTGTGCGAGGAACGTGCCCCGCTCGATTGAGCATGCACGCGAGAATTAAAAGGTCATGTCGCTCACTCACCTCAAGAGTAGAGTTGTCTCCCTTAGCTATATTGTTAATTGTATTTCTAAGTATGCAAGGTTTATTGGTTTTCCTTGTCTATTGTTCCCACTGCAGAAGCAGCTTTAGCTTTTCTAGGGAGGACAACGATAGCAAACATGATTTTATAACTTATATAAAGAATAATATAGCATGTGAATAATAATGACCAGTCTAATGATGTTTGAGAGGCTTTCCCTGTTTTTGGGGGAGGTGGTAAGTGACACCAACTTTGGTTGAAACGTGGCGCATGCGTATATAAGGAGACCACAAATTCTATTAGACCGGGAAAAACGTGGCGCATGCGTATATAAGGAGACCACAAATTCTATTAGACCGGGAATGTACGCACGATGTGCATGTTACTGGGCGCGAGAGAGACAAGGTTGTGTTGAAGCGGAACTAGAATATTAGTCGGATAGTTATGAGACTTCGTGACAAAGTTCGATTGTGCACACCAGTTCATGAGACTTCGGTCTGCCGACGAGATATTTCTCTCTCATACTCATCCAGCCGGGGAGAGCTCTTTCTCCGCTAATCGCTTGCCCTCAGTAGCCGTCGTCCAGTAAGTCCTCAGTACGAGCACGTTAATCTCTCTGTATGATTTATATACCATACTATTGTATGGTTATATATCTGTATAATTATATTCTAACGCACATATATTGAATTTAGTCCGAAGTCGATATAGTATAGTTCGCATAATTTATACACTTTCTCCACACAAATTATATCGAGAGAACATTTTGTTGGTGGCCATAATGTTATATTATATTTATATTTATATAATATTGACAGCAGCACTAGTTGTGTGATGGAATCGGAGGCGTCCTCTCAGGAAAACGGAGGCACTAGTAGTACTGACTAGTCGTAGGCAAGACTAGTAATTGGGAGGCCTGCTGCTAGCGCATTATAAAAGCAAGCAGCGCTGCGCCCCTCTAATACAGCACAGCCAGCCATATCATAATTAAGCCACCCCTTGGGCTGATCTACACACAGCGAGCGCAGTACTGTTCCAAATTATAGTAGCCTCTTGCCTGCTCTGCTCGTCTCGTCTCCTCTCCTGCGCTAGCTAGCTCGCCGCCGCCATGCCGATCTCCACCACCAATGGCGCCGCATGCAAAGCCAAATTAGCCAAAGCCCAAGCCGATGGCCCTGCCAGCGTGCTCGCCATGGGCAGCGCCACCCCTCCGCACCTCTTCAAGCAGCACGAGTACCCGGACTTCTACTTCAACGTCACCAACAGCAACCACATGACCGACCTCAAGCAAAAGTTCCAGCGCATTTGTAAGCCCCCTCATATATACTAATATATAATTGCAATAATACTGTATAATAATATGCCGGTGAGACGCAACTCCAAGCTAACGTTGCTCTCTCTGTACACACTACGTACTACTCCAGGTGACAGATCAGGCATCCAGAAGAGGCACATGTACCTGAACGAGGAGATTCTGCGGGCCAACCCGAGCATGTGCGACTTCTGGGGCCAGTCCTTGGATGCGAGGCAAGAGCACATGGTGGAGGAGATACCCAGGCTTGGTGGGGAAGCTGCCCTCAAGGCGTTGGAGGAGTGGGGCCGCCCCAAGTCCTGCATCACCCACCTTGTCTTCTGCTCAACGGGCGGCATGGACTTGCCCGGGGCGGACTGGGCTCTCACCAAGCGTCTGGGTTTGCGCCACAATATCAAGAGGCTGATGCTGTACTCGCAGGGCTGCTTTGGTGGAGGCACGGCCCTCCGCATGGCCACGGAGCTGGCCGAGAACAACAAGGGCGCACGCGTGCTAGTGGTCTGCAGTGAGATCACCGTGGTGACCTTTCGTGGGCCTAATGAGACCCATATCGACAGCCTTGTGGGTCAGGCTTTGTTCAGCGACGGTGCGTCCGCCCTCATCGTCGGCTCCGACCCCATCGCTCACGTGGAGAAGCCCTGGTTTCAGGTTCACTGGACCGGCTCCTACATCTTGCCCGACAGTGATGGTGCCATCCAAGGCCACTGGAAGCAAATCGGCCTCACATTCCACCTCCACAAAACCGTTCCACAGCTTGTCTCTCAGAACCTGCCTGCCGTCTTGCAAGATGCCCTGGATAATGTCCATGATGATGATGGCCATGCCCCTAGCCCCAATGACATCTTCTGGATCACGCACCCAGGTGGCCCCGCCATTCTCAACCAAATGGAGCAGGCACTCAAGCTCAAACCAGAGAAACTCGCAGCCACTAGACAAGTGCTCGCTGAATGCGGCAACATGTCCAGCGCTTGTGTTTTCTTCATCATGGAGCAGATGCGGCGCAACTCTTTGGAAAAGAAGCTCGCCACTTCTGGCGAGGGATTCGATTGGGGGGTGCTCGTCAGCTTTGGCCCGGGTGTGACTTGCGAGGCTCTTCTCCTTAAGAGCCTCCCCCTTGCTTAAACTACTCGGCTGGAAATGAAAATATGAGAGGATTTTACCCTAGGAAGATTTAGGCCCAGGCACCTTCATTCATTCTAGTTTTCCTTGAATAAAGATACACCTAGAAAGGCTATGGCATGTGGGCACTCGTAGAGTTGGTTGGGTCTATTGCAAGATGATGATTAGTAGCGTGTGTGGTTCATCTTCTTGGCATTTCTACGTTCTTTCCGGCCCATGATAACATGTCTTCTTCTTGCCATTTCTACTAAGTCTCTATATGTGTGCCCTCTTATCATATAAGAGACATATTGAATTTCATAATTATAAAATTTCTTGTTTTTAGTATTTATCTCATGGAGATGCTATGAATTTTGTAAAGAAGGATTAATATTATCATGAGAGAGAGAGAGAGAGAGAGAGAGAGAGAGCATGCCGTGTCAGGAGCATCAATATAGAATCCATTTTCCTTCGCTAAAGTCATATTATCTAGGTTGACAGGTCCTAAAATCTTGAGCACACGGCAGTGGGCACTCTCTTGCTTTGAACGCTATTCCTTGCCATGCTACATCTTATAGTATTTGTAATAACATGCCCAATCAATTTACACTCCACTTTCTCTTATTTCTCTTCTTTCTTCTTTTTCTTTACATTCAGAGAGGAAGAAGAATAGAACATTTTATGTTTCTTCTACCTCGACTTCTCATCAAGAATAAGATAATAAGACATAAAAAGAACAAGAAAAGAGAAACTTACCAATGGATAAAGAGATATTGCAAGTCCCTACTGGATAATAAACACACTAAGAACCTTATTTTTGAGAAAATAAAAATAAAGCCTAACAAAAAAGATAGAAGCTTAAGCCCAAAATATAATTTACTTAACGAGATTGTTTCTTATTGTGTAAATAACTTAAAGTATATAATTGAGAGATGAATGGTGTTGCATAGAGGAATAATTGATACATTTTACAAATTGCTAAAGCCATGTTGGAACAAAAATGTATGCTCATTATTGGGCAAAAGCTTGCAATTATGGTGTGTTTGAAGTATGGATGTGACGTTGAAGATATAGAATGATGGAGATCAATGTGTATAGGTACTAAGAAGAGGGTCACTCATTTAGAGGTTAGCTTATGATACCTTTCTATCTCCACATTACGCTTTTATGGTAGCTATATCATAATGGAATGAACTTGATTTTCTCAGAAGTGCTAAAGAATGGAAAAATATTATAAATGAGGAGATTAGTGTGAATTTATTTTATCAAGTACA
Organism: Cibotium barometz; assembly: GCF_041138505.1. Lineage (NCBI taxonomy): Eukaryota > Viridiplantae > Streptophyta > Polypodiopsida > Cyatheales > Cibotiaceae > Cibotium > Cibotium barometz. The sequence goes on along the minus strand of NC_141048.1, from coordinate 50,586,156 downwards.
TGTAAGTAGAATTAACTCGAGTAGATTTGGCAAGTCATATGAGTTTTAAAGCCTATATAAACAACTCATTCCTTTGTATACACATACAAGGATTTTTATCAAATACAGAAATGATCTTCTTTTTGTGGGCATGTCATTTGATGCTTGCTCAAACACGTGTGCATTCTTGGCTCATTAATCAAGTCATTAGCCTCTTCATAATTATCTCTTAATCCCCTCATTAATTATATCCATCACACTATTGTTGCATCAATTTTATGTCTAAGGGTTTAGAGTAAAGTCTTGTGGGTTTTTGGTGGATTTTGTCTTTGAATTCTTTGGAGAGAGCGTGAGAAGCGAGTATCCTTGTAGGCAGATATAGTAGCTTCCTTTAGAAAAAATTTTCAATAGGCTTTCAGGGAGAGTGGAGCTTCAACAAGTAGTTGAGATTTAGTACTTAAAGAGGCATAATCTTGAGAGAGCGAGGTAAGATTTCAATGACAAGTTGCATTCCATTCTTTCTTCTCTATGAATGAGTAGAGTTTTACATAGGTATAAAGGGGGCTCAAACATAGGTTTACTTGACTAAAGTGTATATTCTACATTTGAATTTCTTGATTCAAAATCTGTGGGAAAATTTGTCTCTTTATAGTCTAATCCTCCATGACATATATGTTTGGGAGGTCGATGTGACTTATGAAACTCCTTCTACATCTACATGAGTTTTAACAAATTTGTCAAATTTTCAAGACGTACTCACTACCTTCATCACTTCTCAAGACTTTGAACTTATAATTACATTAGTTTTCTATAAATTTTTTAAATTCAACAAACTTCTTAGAAGCTTCACTTTTATGTTTAACGGATTAGATCCATAACGTCCTTGCGCAATCATGAATTGAGGTGATATAATAATAAGATCCACCAATGCTTGGTATTTTTTTTTGTTGGATCCCGTATCTTTTTAAGCCTTAACTAATGAGAAAAAGTGTAGCCTTCATACTTCATTTAATTTCCAACAAACATGGACTGATAATGTTGGACAAGTCCTTATCTTTGAAGTTAGCTAGTCCTTCTACCTTCATACATTTGTATGACCCAATATCTTATGCCATTGCTCAAACTTTGGTAGACTATTGTTCTTTACATAAGAGCACACTTTGTGCTATAAAATAACATCCAAAACAAACATTATACCATCTTTGTTAGCTTTGCCCAAAACCTTACAATTATTGTTGTGCTCTTACAGCGTGCATTCATATGAATTGAGAATAACCTCTAAATTTCATTCCTCAATCTCAGCAACTGACACAATATTTTAAATTATACTTGGAACACATAATACATCATGCAAATATTTCACAACATTATTTGAAAAATCAACTACTGTCACCTATAACAGTAATAGAATGTGTTGAGTCTTATTTTATGGACACAAATGCAAGACCCTTAATTTATTTCTTATATGAAAACCATACTTCATGAGAATTTATATGGTAAAAACACTTATCATCAAATGGCTCTTCAATTATAACACTAACCATATGTTGCATTAGAAAGTATGTGCTCCTCTCTGTCACCGTTGTTTTAAGTTGATGTTGATGCATGACTACCTTTATTAAAATTTTCTTCTCGCACATCTCTTTATCTACCCTGTTTCACATATTTTTATCTTAAAAAATAATATTTTATGACATGACCTGGCTTATAATAGTAGTGATACATTGGCCTTTGATTTCATAAATTTAAAAAACACCTCTTATATCTTGATATGCATAACATGTACCTCATTCTATTGTTGAAATTTTTAAGCTCCCCTTTTGTATCGCATTCTAAAAATCTACTCTTACTTGTTGAACATTTGAAGCTTACCTTGCCTCTTGAATTCTAAAAAGCCTACTTGTGATCCTCGGCAATTTTCAAGAATTTTAATGTTGGGTTTGATATGAGGTTTGATTAGCGCTTCCATATGAGTCAGAGCCGCTTCCTTTATTTCTTTTTCCTTTAGAATTTTTAAGGAAATGATTGCATCCTGACCATACTAATTATTATAAGACTTTGATGTACCTCCAAGAATGTGTTCTTCTCGGATCGTCTTTTATAATGAGATCCTTAAAAGTAGGTAACTCTTCTATCACCATGATAAATGAATAAAACAATATATATTCACAACAAAAGCTATTCAAGCATGCTTGAAACACAATTCTTTAATATAATTTGAGATGGAAATATTTTAGCTTTTAACATTATTCACGACTCTACTTTCAATTGCATTTTACGTGAATTGGACACACTCTTATACATGTTTGCAAGAATATCCCATAATTCTTCAACTAAATCACAATGTTCAATGTGAGGTGTGATTACTTGCCTTACATTTTGCTCATCACTGTTTTGTTCTTGTTGAGATTTTGAGATTCAAGCTGGCCATCCTTAGACAGGGAACGCCGGACAGAGAACGAGATTTATGCGCTTTGGGAGCCATGTGGTAGAACCTAAAGAGGACGAGATTCACAAAGAGGCATACCCGAGGATAGCCGCGATGTCTAGTGGGTGAGGTTGGGTGGACGGGCATCGGAGAAAGCCCTAGATTGGCTGGATTTTGGTCAGTATGACTAACCATGTTGTCGAGCATGGTGATGATGATAGAGTCTTAAGATAGACACATACATTGTGATTGATTGAGATGCTATGCTGTAATTGATAGAGATTTATATCATGTGAATGTTTGTTTGAGATTACATGATTCTTTGGTTATGTGATAAGAATCTTAGATATGCATGCATGCTTGTTTGCTATTTGAGAAGGTTGATTTGATTGTATTGCTGTAGAAACATCAGGATTAAATAAGTTTAATGTTTTCTTAGATGAAGTTGTAAGATTAAGATATGGTTAGAATTTGGGTACGTTTCATCCGTTATCAAACACACATGCACAAGATTATATCTAGTGACTATCTACCAAACACGGTGCGACCAGCACCTCACTAACCATGTGGCAGATAATCAGAAATAAATATCGACGATAAAATTATCTATTAAAATAACATTTTTAATAATTCAAATAATTTTCATAATCCATAATATTCGATCAATGTATCTGCATTCTAAGTGCCCTTTTTCTATCCATAACATTCAATCAATGTATCCATAACCTTCTGTCAATGTATTTGCATACTAAATATCCTTTTTGTATCCATAACATTCGGTCAATGTATCTGCATACTAAATGCCCTTTTTGTTTGATTTTGGACATTTTTTAGAGTAATTCTTCATTACTACATGTGTCTCTACATCTTTCAATTAATCTTTGAGCTTTTTTTTATAAGTGGCTAAGTCTCTTGGGAAGGTATTGATGACACCACCTTTCTACCTTACCCTTTAATGAACACAAAAGGTAATCCAAATAACTCTCTTCAATCCCGTTAAGTTGTGTCCACTTTTAGAATGCTTGCATTTGTACTTTTGTATCCCATTTAAGTATTGGACTCACCATTTTGATTGTCCCTTAACTGGATTTTGTTTTCTTGTTCTCATCTATGCAAAGTAGAAGAATCGAGGGTGACTATCCCCTCGCTCATGTCTTCTTGAATTTTTTTCTTATGAACTGGATAAGTGTGTGACGAAGGTCCAAACCTTGGGGTTAAGCCTCAAAGGGAAATCTAGTCAATGGTTTCAATCACTAAGATTGTTGGCCAATGATGAGATTTAGAAGCTCATAAATTATAGATTTACTTATAAAAATGAAGCATATAGAATGATTTTTATAATTATGCACCATATTTTTTAACATCTACTCAATCTAAGGTTTCCTTAAAAAGAATATTTTGGAACCTTACTTTTGAATCTTACACTAAATCATTGTAGTTTTAGGTTTAGTTTTATTTACATTGCAATTGAGCAGAGATTACATAGCATATTTCACCTATCCTCTTCCACCAGACAAAGGAAGAGTGGCTCCAAGATACATGGTATCCTAGTTGCATACAGGCTTTCATCATTGCTTGAGTAGTGCATTCTTTTGGGGGCCGCTTCTCCAAGATTTGCTTTCCTATCCACACCTTCACCACTGGTCCAGTCCCCAGGGGGTTTTCTATGAAGGCTACAAAAGTAAAGGAGGGGTGTTTGACTTTTCGGTACCATCTTCTAGTCTTTGGCCCAAATTTTGGGGAGCTTTGCCTTCACTTCATACCTTGGATACCCCTGTGCGAGGAACGTGCCCCGCTCGATTGAGCATGCACGCGAGAATTAAAAGGTCATGTCGCTCACTCACCTCAAGAGTAGAGTTGTCTCCCTTAGCTATATTGTTAATTGTATTTCTAAGTATGCAAGGTTTATTGGTTTTCCTTGTCTATTGTTCCCACTGCAGAAGCAGCTTTAGCTTTTCTAGGGAGGACAACGATAGCAAACATGATTTTATAACTTATATAAAGAATAATATAGCATGTGAATAATAATGACCAGTCTAATGATGTTTGAGAGGCTTTCCCTGTTTTTGGGGGAGGTGGTAAGTGACACCAACTTTGGTTGAAACGTGGCGCATGCGTATATAAGGAGACCACAAATTCTATTAGACCGGGAAAAACGTGGCGCATGCGTATATAAGGAGACCACAAATTCTATTAGACCGGGAATGTACGCACGATGTGCATGTTACTGGGCGCGAGAGAGACAAGGTTGTGTTGAAGCGGAACTAGAATATTAGTCGGATAGTTATGAGACTTCGTGACAAAGTTCGATTGTGCACACCAGTTCATGAGACTTCGGTCTGCCGACGAGATATTTCTCTCTCATACTCATCCAGCCGGGGAGAGCTCTTTCTCCGCTAATCGCTTGCCCTCAGTAGCCGTCGTCCAGTAAGTCCTCAGTACGAGCACGTTAATCTCTCTGTATGATTTATATACCATACTATTGTATGGTTATATATCTGTATAATTATATTCTAACGCACATATATTGAATTTAGTCCGAAGTCGATATAGTATAGTTCGCATAATTTATACACTTTCTCCACACAAATTATATCGAGAGAACATTTTGTTGGTGGCCATAATGTTATATTATATTTATATTTATATAATATTGACAGCAGCACTAGTTGTGTGATGGAATCGGAGGCGTCCTCTCAGGAAAACGGAGGCACTAGTAGTACTGACTAGTCGTAGGCAAGACTAGTAATTGGGAGGCCTGCTGCTAGCGCATTATAAAAGCAAGCAGCGCTGCGCCCCTCTAATACAGCACAGCCAGCCATATCATAATTAAGCCACCCCTTGGGCTGATCTACACACAGCGAGCGCAGTACTGTTCCAAATTATAGTAGCCTCTTGCCTGCTCTGCTCGTCTCGTCTCCTCTCCTGCGCTAGCTAGCTCGCCGCCGCCATGCCGATCTCCACCACCAATGGCGCCGCATGCAAAGCCAAATTAGCCAAAGCCCAAGCCGATGGCCCTGCCAGCGTGCTCGCCATGGGCAGCGCCACCCCTCCGCACCTCTTCAAGCAGCACGAGTACCCGGACTTCTACTTCAACGTCACCAACAGCAACCACATGACCGACCTCAAGCAAAAGTTCCAGCGCATTTGTAAGCCCCCTCATATATACTAATATATAATTGCAATAATACTGTATAATAATATGCCGGTGAGACGCAACTCCAAGCTAACGTTGCTCTCTCTGTACACACTACGTACTACTCCAGGTGACAGATCAGGCATCCAGAAGAGGCACATGTACCTGAACGAGGAGATTCTGCGGGCCAACCCGAGCATGTGCGACTTCTGGGGCCAGTCCTTGGATGCGAGGCAAGAGCACATGGTGGAGGAGATACCCAGGCTTGGTGGGGAAGCTGCCCTCAAGGCGTTGGAGGAGTGGGGCCGCCCCAAGTCCTGCATCACCCACCTTGTCTTCTGCTCAACGGGCGGCATGGACTTGCCCGGGGCGGACTGGGCTCTCACCAAGCGTCTGGGTTTGCGCCACAATATCAAGAGGCTGATGCTGTACTCGCAGGGCTGCTTTGGTGGAGGCACGGCCCTCCGCATGGCCACGGAGCTGGCCGAGAACAACAAGGGCGCACGCGTGCTAGTGGTCTGCAGTGAGATCACCGTGGTGACCTTTCGTGGGCCTAATGAGACCCATATCGACAGCCTTGTGGGTCAGGCTTTGTTCAGCGACGGTGCGTCCGCCCTCATCGTCGGCTCCGACCCCATCGCTCACGTGGAGAAGCCCTGGTTTCAGGTTCACTGGACCGGCTCCTACATCTTGCCCCACAGTGATGGTGCCATCCAAGGCCACTGGAAGCAAATCGGCCTCACATTCCACCTCCACAAAACCGTTCCACAGCTTGTCTCTCAGAACCTGCCTGCCGTCTTGCAAGATGCCCTGGATAATGTCCATGATGATGATGGCCATGCCCCTAGTCCCAATGACATCTTCTGGATCACGCACCCAGGTGGCCCCGCCATTCTCAACCAAATGGAGCAGGCACTCAAGCTCAAACCCGAGAAACTCGCAGCCACTAGACAAGTGCTCGCTGAATACGGCAACATGTCCAGCGCTTGTGTTTTCTTCATCATGGAGCACATGCGGCGCAACTCTTTGGAAAAGAAGCTCGCCACTTCTGGCGAGGGATTCGATTGGGGGGTGCTCGTCAGCTTTGGCCCGGGTGTGACTTGCGAGGCTCTTCTCCTTAAGAGCCTCCCCCTTGCTTAAACTACTCGGCTGGAAATGAAAATATGAGAGGATTTTACCCTAGGAAGATTTAGGCCCATGCACCTTCATTCATTCTAGTTTTCCTTGAATAAAGATACACCTAGAAAGGCTATGGCATGTGGGCACTCGTAGAGTTGGTTGGGTCTATTGCAAGATGATGATTAGTAGCGTGTGTGGTTCATCTTCTTGGCATTTCTACGTTCTTTCCGGCCCATGATAACATGTCTTCTTCTTGCCATTTCTACTAAGTCTCTATATGTGTGCCCTCTTATCATATAAGAGACATATTGAATTTCATAATTATAAAATTTCTTGTTTTTAGTATTTATCTCATGGAGATGCTATGAAATTTGTAAAGAAGGATTAATATTATCATGACAGAGAGAGAGAGAGAGAGACAGAGAGAGAGAGAGAGAGAGAGCATGCCGTGTCAGGAGCATCAATATAGAATCCATTTTCCTTCGCTAAAGTCATATTATCTAGGTTGATAGGTCCTAAAATCTTGAGCACACGGCAGTGGGCACTCTCTTGCTTTGAACGCTATTCCTTGCCATGCTACATCTTATAGTATTTGTAATAACATGACCAATCAATTTACACTCCTCTTTCTCTTATTTCTCTTCTTTCTTCTTTTTCTTTACATTCAAAGAGGAAGAAGAATAGAACATTTTATGTTTCTTCTACCTCGACTTCTCATCAAGAATAAGATAATAAGACATAAAAAGAACAAGAAAAGAGAAACTTACCAATGGATAAAGAGATATTGCAAGTCCCTACTGGATAATAAACACACTTAGAACCTTATTTTTGAGAAAATAAAAATAAAGCCTAACAAAAAAGATAGAACCTTAAGCCCAAAATATAATTTACTTAACGAGATTGTTTCTTATTGTGTAAATAACTTAAAGTATATAATTGAGAGATGAATGGTGTTGCATAGAGGAATAATTGATACATTTTACAAATTGCTAAAGCCATGTTGGAACAAAAATGTATGCTCATTATTGGGCAAAAGCTTGCAATTATGGTGTGTTTGAAGTATGGATGTGACGTTGAAGATATAGAATGATGGAGATCAATGTGTATAGGTACTAAGAAGAGGGTCACTCATTCAGAGGTTAGCTTATGATACCTTTCTATCTCCACATTACGCTTTTATGGTAGCTATATCATAATGGAATGAACTTGATTTTCTCAGAAGTGCTAAAGAATGGAAAAATATTATAAATGAGGAGATTAGTGTGAATTTATTTTATCAAGTACATGTAAGTAGAATGAACTCGAGTAGATTTGGCAAGTCATATGAGTTTTAAAGCCTATATAAACAACTCATTCCTTTGTATACACATACAAGGATTTTTATCAAATACAGAAATGATCTTCTTTTTGTGGGCATGTCTTTTGATGCTTGCTCAAACACGTGTGCATTCTGGGCTCATTAATCAAGTCATTAGCCTCTTCATAATTATCTCTTAATCCCCTCATTAATTATATCCATCACACTATTGTTGCATCAATTTTATGTCTGAGGGTTTAGAGTAAAGTCTTGTGGGTTTTTGGTGGATTTTGTCTTTGAATTCTTTGGAGAGAGCGTGAGAAGCGAGTATCCTTGTAGGCAGATATAGTAGCTTCCTTGAGAAAAAAATTTCAATAGGCTTTCAAGGAGAGTGGAGCTTCAACAAGTAGTTGAGATTTAGTACTTAAAGAGGCATAATCTTGAGAGAGCGAGGTAAGATTTCAATGACAAGTTGCATTCCATTCTTTCTTCTCTATGAATGAGTAGAGTTTTACGTAGGTATAAAGGGGGCTCAAACATAGGTTTACTTGACTAAAGTGTATATTCTACATTTGAATTTCTTGATTCAAAATCTGTGGGAAATTTTGTCTCTTTATATTCTAGTCCTCCATGACATATATGTTTGGGAGGTCGATGTGACTTATGAAACTCCTTCTACATCTACATGAGTTTTAACAAATTTGTCAAATTTTCAAGACGTAGTCACTACCTTCATCACTTCTCAAGACTTGAACTTATAATTACATTAGTTTTCTATAAATTTTTTAAATTCAACAAACTTCTTAGAAGCTTCACTTTTATGTTTAACTGATTAGATCCATAACGTCCTTGCGCAATCATGAATTGAGGTGATATAATAATGAGATCCACCAATGCTTGGCATTTTTTTTGTTGGATCCCGTATCTTTTTAAGCCTTAACTAATGAGAAAAAGTGTAGCCTTAATACTTCATTCAATTTCCAACAAACATGGACTGATAATGTTGGACAAGTCCTTATCTTTGAAGTTAGCTAGTCGTTCTATCTTCATACATTTGTATGACCCAATATCTTATGCCATCGCTCAAACTTTGGTAGACTATTGTTCTTTACATAAGAGCACACTTTGTGCTATAAAATAACATCCAAAATAAACATTATACCATCTGTGTTAGCTTTGCCCAAAACCTTACAATTATTGTTGTGCTCTTACAGCGTGCTTTCATATGAATTGAGAATAACCTCTAAATTTCATTCCTCAATCTCACCAACTGACACAATATTTTAAATTATACTTGGAACACACAATACATCATGCAAATATTTCACAACATTATTTGAAAAATCAACTACTGTCACCTATAACAGTAATAGAATGTGTTGAGTCTTATTTTATGGACACAAATGCAAGACCCTTAATTTATTTCTTATATGAAAACCATACTTCATGAGAATTTATATGGTAAAAACACTTATCATCAAATGGCTCTTCAATTATAACACTAACCATATGTTGCATTAGAAAGTATGTGCTCCTCTCTGTCACCGTTGTTTTAAGTTGATGTTGATGCATGACTACCTTTATTAAAATTTTCTTCTCGCACATGTCTTTATCTACCCTGTTTCACATATTTTTATCTTGAAAAACAATATTTTATGACATGACTTGGCTTATAATAGTAGTGATACATTGGCCTTTGATTTCATAAATTTAAAAAACACCTCTTATATCTTGATATGCATAACATGTACCTCATTCTATTGTTGAAATTTTTAAGCTCCCCTTTTGTATCACATTCTAAAAATCTACTCTTACTTGTTGAACATTTGAAGCTTACCTTGCCTCTTGAATTCTAAAAAGCCTACTTGTGATCCTCCGCAATTTCCAAGAATTTTAATGTTGGGTTTGATATGAGGTTTGATTAGCGCTTCCATATGAGTCAGAGCCGCTTCCTTTATTTCTTTTTCCTTTAGAATTTTTAAGGAAATGATTGCATCCTGACCATACTAATTATTATAAGACTTTGATATACCTCCAAGAATGTGTTCTTCTCGGATCGTCTTTTATAATGAGATCCTTAAAAGTAGGTAACTCTTCTATCACCATGATAAATGAATAAAACAATATATATTCACAACAAAAGCTATTCAAGCATGCTTGAAACACAATTCTTTAACATAATTTGAGATGGAAATATTTTAGCTTTTAACATTATTCACGACTCTACTTTCAATTGCATTTTACGTGAATTGGACACACTCTTATACATGTTTGCAAGAATATCCCATAATTCTTCAACTAAATCACAATGTTCAATGTGAGGTGTGATTACTTGCCTTACATTTTGCTCATCACTGTTTTGTTCTTGAGATTCAAATTCTTGAGCTCCATGTGCTAGTGGTTGGCTAAATCGTAGGCTTCTTTAACTATTTGCTTACGTTTCCCATAATGAAGAACAAAGGGCACTGGTTTCTCCTCTATACTTGTCACTGTGCTCCTATTTTGAATCTCTGCACATGATAATGTTTATTGTCTAGTTTCTTTATGGTGCCCCAATAAAACTTTAACATTTTAAAGATCTTTGTAAACAACTTAACATAAAAGAAAAGGCTTCAAAAAATTGACTTTCTTCACACATGCAAGTGTGGGCTTCCAAAAACATACCTCCCTCTCGCAAATCTAAGTGGGCACATTAAACTTGATCAAAACTTTTGCAAGGAAACTTTAGTGAATTAATGACATCATCAACTCACTCAATTATAGACACAAAAATTCATGCATACAAAAAACTTATTTTACATGTATAGCCCCTTCAAAACTTTTCTGCTGCTGAAAACTTCATCAGTTCATGATTTTGCACACTATATATACTACTCATAACATTATCGATTAGACATCTTAGCCAAAACATGCACTTATAAATTATCTATAAAGATTTTGTTTATGTAGAATAGCAACGCCCTCTTATACCATGAAGGTGTTAAAGCCTTATTTATCCCAAATATTAAGCATAGGTTAGAATTTATCTTTGTTTCAAACATTCGTTTGGATTTTGTAACATCAAATGAAATCTTGATCTTGGCAATCGCTATAAAGCAAACACAATGGTTCACACCATTTTGTTGGATGTTTTTAAGTGGGGTTGACTACTTGTTTACATCAACAAGGTTCTTTAAAAGGCATGCTTTGTCTTAGGATCATCTAGTGGTGCACAAATCATGCAAAGTGTTGCTCTTCCTCAATCTATTCTGCACATTGCTCAATGTTAATGAAAGAAGTAATAAGTCTTATAAGGCTTTACAAAATCATGTTTAATATCTAGCCTTGAGATCTTAGATACCAACCCTTATCACAAAAAACATGTGATTGTCTTCATATAGTAGTAGATTATGCTTTGAGCATAGTGCAGTTTTCACAGGTTTAATTAAAAACTAATAATGAAAATAAAAATTAATGGGTAGAAACTTGGGTAAATGAAAGACAAAATGAGTAATGGTTTAAATGCTATTGGACAAGGGAAAGGCTTTTATACCGAAATGATATAAAACTAGTGTGGTGGATATAATCAATGAGGGGATTAAAAAATAATTATGAAGAGACTAATGACTTGATTATTGAACGTGAAATGTGAACACTTTAATAAGAATCAAGCAAAGAACAATCTTTCTTTGCTTGTTAAAATTACTTGTATATATTTACAAAACAAAGGAGTAGCATTCATGTTATTCAAACATTATTAGTTTTAACTTGATAGAGATGCTATGAATTTTGTGAAAAAGGGTATATCATAATATGAGAGAGAGAGAGAGAGAGAGAGAGAGAGAGCCATGCCACTAGCATCAATATAAAATCCAATTGCTTTTGACAAAGTCATGTTATCTAGGTTGAGAGATCCTAAAACCTTGTGCACACAATGGTGGGCACTCTGTTGATTTGAATGATATTCCTTCTTCCAAATCTATGTCTTATATTATTTATAATAACATGCCTACTTAATTTACTCTCCACTTCCTCTACTTTCTTTGTTTTTTATTTTCATATGGAGAGGAAAAAGAATAAAAAGATTTCATGTTTCTTCTACTTCGACTTCTCATCAAACATAAGGTAATATGACAAGGAGGGAAGAACATAAGAAGAATAAGAAAAGAGAAACTTATGTTTTTGAATATCTTCGCGAATGCATCCCTCAACTCAGCATAGTTAGAAAAATGGTCATCATCAAATTGCATGAGCCAATCCATCAGAATATCTTCAAAGGTGGTAGCAAATTGATCTCTTTTGAGCTCCTTTAGGATTCTCTTATTGGCTTATAGACCTTCCATGCCTGCTCATGGCCTGCTCAAATGTATTGATGTGGATGTCAGGGTCATTTGACTTTTCACCCTTAAACATCAGGAAGTGATTATTTGTTCAAGTTTTTAGTCGTAAAAACTAGTCAAATATTCTATCTTCTAATTCTTTACCCCACCAAAACTATTTATTCCATGAGTCTCATAGACCAAGATGATCATGTATGATTAATAAAATTAAGAATAACTCATCATTAAGCACGCCCTATATCGACTCCGATTCTCTTGTATACACTTATCTATTTATTTATTTCATATCAAAAGAATTTGAAGAAAAATAATAAAAAGAGAGTTTGTGTACTTCCCTGATATATTTGAAGATGTCTTGATTGATTGGGAATCCATGTCTACTCTCAAGAAGTTGTGGAAGAGCTGTTTGTAGATTTAGCAAGCCTCTTAGATCTGCTGTCAGGGGTGCAACGTGCAACAGGTATAGCTTCATGCACAGTTATCAGAAACTTGTCGTGTGGGTACTTAAAATTACTAGAACATGTGTATTCTACAACCAAGTGTGGGCGAAATTGCCAAAATTAGTTGTATGTGAAAGTCAACTCCCCCTCCCCTCCATAATTCATAAACAAGAAATTAGAATTGGAACACATAAATAAATTACAACATAGAGCATGATAGATAATAATCTTCAATAGTAGACATGAGTGAGAGAGAGAAAGAAATAGACAGAGTACACCGTCAACACTATCACCGAGTACAATCATCCCCCCCCCTTGCATGAGTATTTAAATGTATTAATTTTGTTTCAGGCCAAAGTGACCTGTTTACAAGAAGTGTCCTTTTACAAATATTAAAGAAGGTAATTAAATATTAGATAAAATAAAACATCTTAATTTTATCTATTTTTAGGCCTGCAAAACTAATGTATGTCAAAAGTACTCCTCTGATGCATTGAATTCTAAAGAAAGTCACAACATAAATATTAGATCGTATAAATGTCTAATTTTGCATACTTTTTTGTTATTTACAGTCTTGTCCAAATACCTTCACTCATTTTAACTTTGCTAAAAATATAATATCGCGATAAATATAATCATGCCAAAATGTGTACCAATATGTACGCCAAAAATGTGTAACCATCATCATGTCGTCCGTACTAGCCATGCCACTGATCCATTGTAACATACCTCTGAGATTAACCAAGTTATGATTAAAGATAATCCTAAGTTTTGGATGCTACAGATTTCAGTAATGAATTCCAATAGGTTTTCAGTGGTTTTTTAGCAGTAAAGATTCTAAGTGTTAAAATGAAGTGAAAGTTTAAGATTGAGTTTTCAATTAGTTAGCATACTTAAAAGAAGCCTTTAAGTGTGTAGATGGACATGCAAACCAAAATTTTATAAAAAAGTAAAACGTGACCTATTTTTGGTAACGACTTTCACATACAACAGATTTTAGCGATTTCACCCACGTTGGGTTGTAGGCCGCACATATTCCAGTAATTTTAGGTATCCATACAGCTAGTATCTGATAACTCTGCGCGGAGTTATACCTGTTGTCGCAGATTATAGCCCTGACAGCAGATTTGAGAGCCTTGCCAAATCTAGAAGCGATTTTTCCACAACTTCAAGAGAGTAGACATGGATTCCCAAAATCAATCAAGACATCATCAAATATATCAGGGAAGTATACAAACACTCTTTCTATTATTTTCTTTAATTTATTTTGAGATTAAATAAATATATTGATAAGCGCATATTTGGGAGAATTTGAGTCGATGTATGGCATGCTTAACCATGGGAATGATGGGAAACCACCACGAGAAGAGGAGGAGGGGGGGTTCCCACAAAGAACTATTGTTGATTGCCTTAGTTCGACTCATAGAATAAAACTTTGGAGTTAAAGAATTAGAAGATAGAATATTTGACTAGTTTATGACTAGAGTCTAGGAATAACCTTCATTAGGGGGTATTTTGCAAAGACTCTATCTGTCCGTGTGTTTAGAATCAGATTTTGAGATAAACAACTCTACAAGAGTGTAAGAGACTATAGAAAGCCAAATTCCTTTTGTTTTTGAGTTATTCGAGTGCAAAGGGGGCACTTGGCTGTTTTTTATAGTTTCACGCTGAAAACACAACTTTGGCTGTTTTGAATGCTCTCAAAGAGACCTTAGGACTCATTTTTAGAGAACCATCACTGAGACGTGCTTTAAAGAGCATTAGAAGTCCTAAAACTTTATAGTTTTGTCCTTTCTCTAATTCTACATAGATTGAAAGATATTACTCTCCCAAAGAAACCAGTTATTAGGCTTTGTCTTAGAAATTGCTATCAAGATTGACTACCTTGTCTATATACACCGGATGGACTAATGCATAAGCATAGTTAAGACTTAGTTATAGTGACTAGAGATGACCTCACTCGTTAGAACATGATAATTGATTCACTACAAGGGATTGGGCTCATACCCGCGCTCTTAGCCGCTAAAAATGACTTGTGAAAAAAAGTAGCGGGCCCGTGTATCAGCGCGTGTATAATCGCGGCCAGAGACATGCGTGTAAAACCGCGTGTACAGTACCTCTCAGACGCGCGTATACACGGGTATATAGTCGCGTTTTTTTCCACAGACGCGGTAATACACGCCCGTATACACGCTTTTTATTATATTAGACGCGCTTATACACGGGTGTATAGCCGCATCCCGCTCAGTTCCCATGTCCCAGACGCTTTTTTACTTGCCTCTATATACGCGTTTCTTTAATTTAGATGCGCTTATACACGCATTACTGGCAGTTTATACGCGTTAATACACGCGTAATTTCCAGGGTATCCGCGTAGATACACGCGAGTTTTAGCAGTGTTGACGCGTGGATACACGCGAACAGAGAGCAAAAGAAAAATCCAGAGAGTGCTATTTGGTGCCTGAATACTGTTCCAGCATTCCAGCACCCAATAGCACTCTCTGGTTTAGGGTTTTTGGTGCATTAGACCATCCCATTAGACCATCCACGAAGAACATATGCACGAGGGAGATTAAGACAAGAACGACATGAATGCATACATTGTCATTACACGATTCAAGACAGCCATGAATGTAATACTATCGATCAATCAATTCAATATTACTATCAAAATTTCATACATGTATACAAGGGAGTCCATATCTCGAAGTAGCCCATGGCTTGAGTTTACAAAAAAATATATACAATCACATCCTAAATATGGAATGTGATACTACAAGTCTGAGTACTACTCAGACCCAGATGATGACTCGGTGCTCCCCCCATGCTCAGATGAGCTCGCATCGGTCGGAATGTCCGAGGAGTAGTGCTCATGTCCACCCTCTGCAGCGGCCGGTGGATCATCAGCAGCTTGTGCCTGTTCAAGTAATATATAGTATATAAGTATATATATATGCAATTCAATAAACCAAAACCATTCGTTACGAATTTTCAAGTACCTGTCGACCGTATGGTCTCATGGCCAACTCAAACTGCGCGTCCGTAATACGTCCCTCGGCTCTGAAGATGGCCCACGTGTCACGTCTGCTATGCCGGCGAGCATACGCAGTATCGTGGGTTGTGGGCTTCCTCCCCGTAACCCGTCGCTGTATCATAATCAACACAATTTGTAAGATTAAAACAATTCATAGAATCAATGAATTAAGTAAACAATCAAATAAAGTGGCAGGATACTTACGAACTCTGCCTCCCATGACTCGACGCCGCCAGATCCGAAATGCGAAGATCCAACGGTCTCCATCTGGATCCGTCGTGCCTCCACATGCTGCCTGCTCTTCACGCCACCCTCTGCTCGTTTCTTTGCCTCCTTCCACTCGCGTTTGTGCGCAGTGGCAGGTTTCTCGGCAGGATAGCCACCCGCAGCTACATTTAGCCGGTCATCATACGCGAGTTTTTTAAGGTGAGATCTTTTATTACTTAAGATCTCCCTTATTCGCGTCCTTCCCCATACATCCGAGAATGTAGCATGTGGGGGATTGGGGTACCGACTATGTACAGCCTCTATCACCTCCCCAACTAATCGGCTATTTTGATCTTTAAATTTAATAAAACAATTTCTATATGAGTTTGATACTACCCCACGCATGTACTCCATTACCTCCCTCCCCCTCGCATCCATCACTATCCCGCCCCTATCCGTCACATCATAGCAAACCACTCTCTCCATCTCTCTCATCTCCTCCTCTTCCGAACTATCTCCTCTAACTCTTCTCCCTCTATCTCCTCTCTCACCGCGTGCTCTACTACCTCCCCCACCTCCCCCACCTCCCCCACCAAAGCACCCGCCGCATCCTCCACTGCTCCCACTCTTCCTACTGCTGCGGGTGGAGTCACGACTTGGGGATTGTCTACGTGACGGTGGCTGTGAGCCCTGACGTGACGGTGGCTCTGAGGGAGCACGTGATGGTGGCTGTGAGGGTGTACGTGAGTGTGTCTGGGACGAGGTATGTCTCCTCGGTGGACATGGAAGAGGAGAAGCTGCATGCCGTCTCGTCGGACTCGGAGGAATAGACGGCACTGGAGTGCCCTGGATACTCGCGGTAGGGGTATAGACACCAGGCAGGGAAGGAGGGGGATGGGCATACATATACTCTGTAAGCTCAACCGGACCAGGTTGGCGCCCAAAGTGATTCATCATCTCCATCAACCAATTGCTGTACGCAAATGGATCGGATGAAGAACCTGGAATATCCATAAAGAACCTGCAAACAACATGTACATCATGGGCTGTCTCTTGACTCACACATTGTCATTACACAAGTCAATTGCCTGCAAACCATGAAATCTGAAACGCCGTAGTTTTTTGTCTGCAGAAACGCGTGTATACACCCGTCAAAAAACGCGTGTATACACCCGGCCAAAAACGCGTCTACCTGCGCGTGAAAAAACTCTGCAGACAGGTTACACGCGCTCCTACACGCGTTTTTACACGCGACCTGCGAAAAAACTTTCTCGAAAAGACCGACCCCCCGACAAAGACAGAATGTCCTGATAAAAGGACCAGCCATTGTCGCCCCTGTCAGGATGCAGCAACCCAATCGTGTGCAAAAAGACAAACCCAAAGAGCAAAGAGCAAAGTAAACAAATCTGACAAAAAGAGACAAGGCACAGGACAAAGTGACTCACCTCTGAAAAAGTGAGTCCTCTCTGCTCCTTCTCTGCTCCCTCCTTCTCCCGTGTGTGTGCTCCTTTCTCTGCTCCCTCCTTGCTGTTGGAAGAGGCGAAAACAGGCGAAAACGCATGTACTGTTGATTTCTAAGTTCAAAATCTATATTTGGAGAAGGCGGGCTATTTTTAGTTTAAATATGCCGCCGCGTTTATGTTCGCGTTTATGAACGCAGGTATATTCGCGTGTATATGCTTTTAGCTGCGTTGATACACGCGTTTTGCAGAAATTAGCTGCGTACACGCGTTTTTTAGGAATTAGCCGCGTTAATACACGCAAATTTTAGGAAATAGCCGCGTGAATACACGCGATTTTGTGCTTTCATTAAAAATATATAATGAGTTTGTGTTTTCTGATTTGTACACAGGATGTCATCAACCTCTTCAAGCAGTTCTAGGGAAGATGAGACAATGCGTCATCGTAATCGCGATGTGTGGTTGGGACAACGGATCAAATGTATGTGTAATCGATGTCAAGGATGCATTGTACGAGCACGTCGAATTACCTTGAATCACATCTCCATGTATGGAGAATGGAATCAAACAGGTTTAGAGGTGAGTAGATGTAAATTGATGATATTCAAATGACTCATGGTATCCAAATTAAATTAATAGAGTTGTAACATATAATTTGATAAATTGAAGCAGGATGCAGTACCACACCCTAACATGGTACCCTACGCGCGACGAGAGCACGTAAAGCGTCGACGAGATGATGCTGGAGCTTCGGGATCTATTGTCAGAGATGAGTGGGAAAGGGACGACAATAGCCCTGCACCCCACGAAGTTGTGGAAGAGGAGGTGCTTGATGATATGGTGCGGAATCTTTTTAAGGATGATCCCAAAGGTATGGACGACGATGATATGGAACAAGAGCATCTTTATAAAGCTTCATCGACACCGGTGTTTGAAGGGTGCACATTCTCAGTTTTACGTGCTTCACTTGAACTACTTAATATACAAACAGTTTATGGATGGAGCAATGCAAGTCTTGACGCATTGTTGAAGTAAGCATTCTAACTTATAAATTTGAATTAGTGGTTTAAGGTTTAGGATTTAAGACTAATTATAATTGATGATATTGGATGCAGGCTATTGTCAAACATGCTTCCAAAGGAAAATAGACTACCCACCTCAAGAGACATAGCGAGGCGCTATGTGACATCTCTTGGAGGACTGGATTATGATAAAATACATGCATGCGTCAATGATTGCATTCTCTTTCGTGGGACGCATAAGGAGGCTCTGACATGTCCCACTTGTGGTGAAGCAAGGTACAGAACAGATATGAAGAGTTTTGATGTACCTCGTAAAGTCTTGCGACACTTTCCTATAATTCCTCGCATCAAACACATGTTCAAGTGCAAATCCATAGCAGAGCTCATGTCATGGCATTCCTCACATCGATCGGATGATGGCATGTGGAGAATTCCCGCAGACACTCCTGCTTGGAAGCATATTGAAGATGAGTGGCCCAGCTTTAAAACAGAGCCCAGAAACTTGAGACTTGGCCTGGGTATGGATGGAGTGAATCCATTTGGTTTCAAAAGCACCGCATACAGCGTGTGGCCAGTTGTGCTGGTGAATTACAACCTTCCACCATCAATGGCGATCAAGAAGGGACATCTTATGTTATCCCTTCTAATTCCAGGGAAACATAAAGTCAAGCATATGGATGTTTATCTTGAACCACTGATTGATGAGTTGGAGGAACTATGGAGAGGTGTTGCGGTGGTGGACATTAGTAGGCCTCCCTCCTCTCGACACTTCGACTTAAAAGCAGTGTTGATGTGGACAATGCATGACTTTCCAGGATACAGCGATTGTTCTGGTAAGAATTCTAATTACCTCCCTACTCTATTACTATTGGCTATATATATTAATTAGACGGTTTGAATTTATTATTCTAACTTTTATTTATATTTTAACAGGTTTGAAGATGATGGTGATGTTGATGAGGATGATCAGGACATCGATACCATTATCAATGGAGTACAGAATATCGATAGTGGAATAAATTTAATCGTAGCCTTACCAATTGATCAAATGGATATTGATGTTGATCGTTTGACAAGGATGGATCTTATTGAAGATGAGATCGAACCCTGACCAATCCATCACTGTATGTTCTAAATTGATGACATTTCTATGATCTCATATGCATGATTTATTTTTGAATATATTTCATTGTTGTAAATGCATGTAGTGGGATTGTGTAATGATGTATACTGTAATGTACTATGAGATGGTTTAAGGAAAATAGTTTTTAATTTTGTTAAGGAATTTTTTTTCAGTTTTTCTCTGCCATGCGTGTATTAATCCGTGTATAGTAGCGTGTATTTATCCGTGTATAATAGCGAGTATCATCCCGTAAATATTATCGTGTATTTATGCGTGTATTACTGCGTGTATATAAACAAAACAAAGGAGTAGCATTCATGTTATTCAAACATTATTAGTTTTAACTTGATAGAGATGCTATGAATTTTGTGAAAAAGGATATATCATAATATGAGAGAGAGAGAGAGAGAGAGAGAGAGAGAGAGAGCCATGCCACTAGCATCAATATAAAATCCAATTGCTTTTGACAAAGTCATGTTATCTAGGTTGAGAGATCCTAAAACCTTGCGCACACAATGGTGGGCACTCTGTTGATTTGAATGATATTCCTTCTTCCAAATCTATGTCTTATATTATTTATAATAACATGCCTACTTAATTTACTCTCCACTTCCTCTACTTTCTTTGTTTTTTATTTTCATATGGAGAGGAAAAAGAATAAAAAGATTTCATGTTTCTTCTACTTCGACTTCTCATCAAACATAAGGTAATATGACAAGGAGGGAAGAACATAAGAAGAATAAGAAAAGAGAAACTTATGTTTTTGAATATCTTCGCGAATGCATCCCTCAACTCAGCATAGTTAGAAAAATGGTCATCATCAAATTGCATGAGCCAATCCATCAGAATATCTTCAAAGGTGGTAGCAAATTGATCTCTTTTGAGCTCCTTTAGGATTCTCTTATTGGCTTATAGACCTTCCATGCCTGCTCATGGCCTGCTCAAATGTATTGATGTGGATGTCAGGGTCATTTGACTTTTCACCCTTAAACATCAGGAAGTGATTATTTGTTCAAGTTTTTAGTCGTAAAAACTAGTCAAATATTCTATCTTCTAATTCTTTACCCCACCAAAACTATTTATTCCATGAGTCTCATAGACCAAGATGATCATGTATGATTAATAAAATTAAGAATAACTCATCATTAAGCACGCCCTATATCGACTCCGATTCTCTTGTATACACTTATCTATTTATTTATTTCATATCAAAAGAATTTGAAGAAAAATAATAAAAAGAGAGTTTGTGTACTTCCCTGATATATTTGAAGATGTCTTGATTGATTGGGAATCCATGTCTACTCTCAAGAAGTTGTGGAAGAGCTGTTTGTAGATTTAGCAAGCCTCTTAGATCTGCTGTCAGGGGTGCAACGTGCAACAGGTATAGCTTCATGCACAGTTATCAGAAACTTGTCGTGTGGGTACTTAAAATTACTAGAACATGTGTATTCTACAACCAAGTGTGGGCGAAATTGCCAAAATTAGTTGTATGTGAAAGTCAACTCCCCCTCCCCTCCATAATTCATAAACAAGAAATTAGAATTGGAACACATAAATAAATTACAACATAGAGCATGATAGATAATAATCTTCAATAGTAGACATGAGTGAGAGAGAGAAAGAAATAGACAGAGTACACCGTCAACACTATCACCGAGTACAATCATCCCCCCCCCTTGCATGAGTATTTAAATGTATTAATTTTGTTTCAGGCCAAAGTGACCTGTTTACAAGAAGTGTCCTTTTACAAATATTAAAGAAGGTAATTAAATATTAGATAAAATAAAACATCTTAATTTTATCTATTTTTAGGCCTGCAAAACTAATGTATGTCAAAAGTACTCCTCTGATGCATTGAATTCTAAAGAAAGTCACAACATAAATATTAGATCGTATAAATGTCTAATTTTGCATACTTTTTTGTTATTTACAGTCTTGTCCAAATACCTTCACTCATTTTAACTTTGCTAAAAATATAATATCGCGATAAATATAATCATGCCAAAATGTGTACCAATATGTACGCCAAAAATGTGTAACCATCATCATGTCGTCCGTACTAGCCATGCCACTGATCCATTGTAACATACCTCTGAGATTAACCAAGTTATGATTAAAGATAATCCTAAGTTTTGGATGCTACAGATTTCAGTAATGAATTCCAATAGGTTTTCAGTGGTTTTTTAGCAGTAAAGATTCTAAGTGTTAAAATGAAGTGAAAGTTTAAGATTGAGTTTTCAATTAGTTAGCATACTTAAAAGAAGCCTTTAAGTGTGTAGATGGACATGCAAACCAAAATTTTATAAAAAAGTAAAACGTGACCTATTTTTGGTAACGACTTTCACATACAACAGATTTTAGCGATTTCACCCACGTTGGGTTGTAGGCCGCACATATTCCAGTAATTTTAGGTATCCATACAGCTAGTATCTGATAACTCTGCGCGGAGTTATACCTGTTGTCGCAGATTATAGCCCTGACAGCAGATTTGAGAGCCTTGCCAAATCTAGAAGCGATTTTTCCACAACTTCAAGAGAGTAGACATGGATTCCCAAAATCAATCAAGACATCATCAAATATATCAGGGAAGTATACAAACACTCTTTCTATTATTTTTCTTTAATTTATTTTGAGATTAAATAAATATATTGATAAGCGCATATTTGGGAGAATTTGAGTCGATGTATGGCATGCTTAACCATGGGAATGATGGGAAACCACCACGAGAAGAGGAGGAGGGGGGGTTCCCACAAAGAACTATTGTTGATTGCCTTAGTTCGACTCATAGAATAAAACTTTGGAGTTAAAGAATTAGAAGATAGAATATTTGACTAGTTTATGACTAGAGTCTAGGAATAACCTTCATTAGGGGGTATTTTGCAAAGACTCTATCTGTCCGTGTGTTTAGAATCAGATTTTGAGATAAACAACTCTACAAGAGTGTAAGAGACTATAGAAAGCCAAATTC
This sequence comes from Cibotium barometz, assembly GCF_041138505.1. NCBI lineage: Eukaryota > Viridiplantae > Streptophyta > Polypodiopsida > Cyatheales > Cibotiaceae > Cibotium > Cibotium barometz. The sequence continues at coordinate 50,563,624 of NC_141048.1, read as the reverse complement.
CTTTTGTTTTTGAGTTATTCGAGTGCAAAGGGGGCACTTGGCTGTTTTTTATAGTTTCACGCTGAAAACACAACTTTGGCTGTTTTGAATGCTCTCAAAGAGACCTTAGGACTCATTTTTAGAGAACCATCACTGAGACGTGCTTTAAAGAGCATTAGAAGTCCTAAAACTTTATAGTTTTGTCCTTTCTCTAATTCTACATAGATTGAAAGATATTACTCTCCCAAAGAAACCAGTTATTAGGCTTTGTCTTAGAAATTGCTATCAAGATTGACTACCTTGTCTATATACACCGGATGGACTAATGCATAAGCATAGTTAAGACTTAGTTATAGTGACTAGAGATGACCTCACTCGTTAGAACATGATAATTGATTCACTACAAGGGATTGGGCTCATACCCGCGCTCTTAGCCGCTAAAAATGACTTGTGAAAAAAAGTAGCGGGCCCGTGTATCAGCGCGTGTATAATCGCGGCCAGAGACATGCGTGTAAAACCGCGTGTACAGTACCTCTCAGACGCGCGTATACACGGGTATATAGTCGCGTTTTTTTCCACAGACGCGGTAATACACGCCCGTATACACGCTTTTTATTATATTAGACGCGCTTATACACGGGTGTATAGCCGCATCCCGCTCAGTTCCCATGTCCCAGACGCTTTTTTACTTGCCTCTATATACGCGTTTCTTTAATTTAGATGCGCTTATACACGCATTACTGGCAGTTTATACGCGTTAATACACGCGTAATTTCCAGGGTATCCGCGTAGATACACGCGAGTTTTAGCAGTGTTGACGCGTGGATACACGCGAACAGAGAGCAAAAGAAAAATCCAGAGAGTGCTATTTGGTGCCTGAATACTGTTCCAGCATTCCAGCACCCAATAGCACTCTCTGGTTTAGGGTTTTTGGTGCATTAGACCATCCCATTAGACCATCCACGAAGAACATATGCACGAGGGAGATTAAGACAAGAACGACATGAATGCATACATTGTCATTACACGATTCAAGACAGCCATGAATGTAATACTATCGATCAATCAATTCAATATTACTATCAAAATTTCATACATGTATACAAGGGAGTCCATATCTCGAAGTAGCCCATGGCTTGAGTTTACAAAAAAATATATACAATCACATCCTAAATATGGAATGTGATACTACAAGTCTGAGTACTACTCAGACCCAGATGATGACTCGGTGCTCCCCCCATGCTCAGATGAGCTCGCATCGGTCGGAATGTCCGAGGAGTAGTGCTCATGTCCACCCTCTGCAGCGGCCGGTGGATCATCAGCAGCTTGTGCCTGTTCAAGTAATATATAGTATATAAGTATATATATATGCAATTCAATAAACCAAAACCATTCGTTACGAATTTTCAAGTACCTGTCGACCGTATGGTCTCATGGCCAACTCAAACTGCGCGTCCGTAATACGTCCCTCGGCTCTGAAGATGGCCCACGTGTCACGTCTGCTATGCCGGCGAGCATACGCAGTATCGTGGGTTGTGGGCTTCCTCCCCGTAACCCGTCGCTGTATCATAATCAACACAATTTGTAAGATTAAAACAATTCATAGAATCAATGAATTAAGTAAACAATCAAATAAAGTGGCAGGATACTTACGAACTCTGCCTCCCATGACTCGACGCCGCCAGATCCGAAATGCGAAGATCCAACGGTCTCCATCTGGATCCGTCGTGCCTCCACATGCTGCCTGCTCTTCACGCCACCCTCTGCTCGTTTCTTTGCCTCCTTCCACTCGCGTTTGTGCGCAGTGGCAGGTTTCTCGGCAGGATAGCCACCCGCAGCTACATTTAGCCGGTCATCATACGCGAGTTTTTTAAGGTGAGATCTTTTATTACTTAAGATCTCCCTTATTCGCGTCCTTCCCCATACATCCGAGAATGTAGCATGTGGGGGATTGGGGTACCGACTATGTACAGCCTCTATCACCTCCCCAACTAATCGGCTATTTTGATCTTTAAATTTAATAAAACAATTTCTATATGAGTTTGATACTACCCCACGCATGTACTCCATTACCTCCCTCCCCCTCGCATCCATCACTATCCCGCCCCTATCCGTCACATCATAGCAAACCACTCTCTCCATCTCTCTCATCTCCTCCTCTTCCGAACTATCTCCTCTAACTCTTCTCCCTCTATCTCCTCTCTCACCGCGTGCTCTACTACCTCCCCCACCTCCCCCACCTCCCCCACCAAAGCACCCGCCGCATCCTCCACTGCTCCCACTCTTCCTACTGCTGCGGGTGGAGTCACGACTTGGGGATTGTCTACGTGACGGTGGCTGTGAGCCCTGACGTGACGGTGGCTCTGAGGGAGCACGTGATGGTGGCTGTGAGGGTGTACGTGAGTGTGTCTGGGACGAGGTATGTCTCCTCGGTGGACATGGAAGAGGAGAAGCTGCATGCCGTCTCGTCGGACTCGGAGGAATAGACGGCACTGGAGTGCCCTGGATACTCGCGGTAGGGGTATAGACACCAGGCAGGGAAGGAGGGGGATGGGCATACATATACTCTGTAAGCTCAACCGGACCAGGTTGGCGCCCAAAGTGATTCATCATCTCCATCAACCAATTGCTGTACGCAAATGGATCGGATGAAGAACCTGGAATATCCATAAAGAACCTGCAAACAACATGTACATCATGGGCTGTCTCTTGACTCACACATTGTCATTACACAAGTCAATTGCCTGCAAACCATGAAATCTGAAACGCCGTAGTTTTTTGTCTGCAGAAACGCGTGTATACACCCGTCAAAAAACGCGTGTATACACCCGGCCAAAAACGCGTCTACCTGCGCGTGAAAAAACTCTGCAGACAGGTTACACGCGCTCCTACACGCGTTTTTACACGCGACCTGCGAAAAAATTTCTCGAAAAGACCGACCCCCCGACAAAGACAGAATGTCCTGATAAAAGGACCAGCCATTGTCGCCCCTGTCAGGATGCAGCAACCCAATCGTGTGCAAAAAGACAAACCCAAAGAGCAAAGAGCAAAGTAAACAAATCTGACAAAAAGAGACAAGGCACAGGACAAAGTGACTCACCTCTGAAAAAGTGAGTCCTCTCTGCTCCTTCTCTGCTCCCTCCTTCTCCCGTGTGTGTGCTCCTTTCTCTGCTCCCTCCTTGCTGTTGGAAGAGGCGAAAACAGGCGAAAACGCATGTACTGTTGATTTCTAAGTTCAAAATCTATATTTGGAGAAGGCGGGCTATTTTTAGTTTAAATATGCCGCCGCGTTTATGTTCGCGTTTATGAACGCAGGTATATTCGCGTGTATATGCTTTTAGCTGCGTTGATACACGCGTTTTGCAGAAATTAGCTGCGTACACGCGTTTTTTAGGAATTAGCCGCGTTAATACACGCAAATTTTAGGAAATAGCCGCGTGAATACACGCGATTTTGTGCTTTCATTAAAAATATATAATGAGTTTGTGTTTTCTGATTTGTACACAGGATGTCATCAACCTCTTCAAGCAGTTCTAGGGAAGATGAGACAATGCGTCATCGTAATCGCGATGTGTGGTTGGGACAACGGATCAAATGTATGTGTAATCGATGTCAAGGATGCATTGTACGAGCACGTCGAATTACCTTGAATCACATCTCCATGTATGGAGAATGGAATCAAACAGGTTTAGAGGTGAGTAGATGTAAATTGATGATATTCAAATGACTCATGGTATCCAAATTAAATTAATAGAGTTGTAACATATAATTTGATAAATTGAAGCAGGATGCAGTACCACACCCTAACATGGTACCCTACGCGCGACGAGAGCACGTAAAGCGTCGACGAGATGATGCTGGAGCTTCGGGATCTATTGTCAGAGATGAGTGGGAAAGGGACGACAATAGCCCTGCACCCCACGAAGTTGTGGAAGAGGAGGTGCTTGATGATATGGTGCGGAATCTTTTTAAGGATGATCCCAAAGGTATGGACGACGATGATATGGAACAAGAGCATCTTTATAAAGCTTCATCGACACCGGTGTTTGAAGGGTGCACATTCTCAGTTTTACGTGCTTCACTTGAACTACTTAATATACAAACAGTTTATGGATGGAGCAATGCAAGTCTTGACGCATTGTTGAAGTAAGCATTCTAACTTATAAATTTGAATTAGTGGTTTAAGGTTTAGGATTTAAGACTAATTATAATTGATGATATTGGATGCAGGCTATTGTCAAACATGCTTCCAAAGGAAAATAGACTACCCACCTCAAGAGACATAGCGAGGCGCTATGTGACATCTCTTGGAGGACTGGATTATGATAAAATACATGCATGCGTCAATGATTGCATTCTCTTTCGTGGGACGCATAAGGAGGCTCTGACATGTCCCACTTGTGGTGAAGCAAGGTACAGAACAGATATGAAGAGTTTTGATGTACCTCGTAAAGTCTTGCGACACTTTCCTATAATTCCTCGCATCAAACACATGTTCAAGTGCAAATCCATAGCAGAGCTCATGTCATGGCATTCCTCACATCGATCGGATGATGGCATGTGGAGAATTCCCGCAGACACTCCTGCTTGGAAGCATATTGAAGATGAGTGGCCCAGCTTTAAAACAGAGCCCAGAAACTTGAGACTTGGCCTGGGTATGGATGGAGTGAATCCATTTGGTTTCAAAAGCACCGCATACAGCGTGTGGCCAGTTGTGCTGGTGAATTACAACCTTCCACCATCAATGGCGATCAAGAAGGGACATCTTATGTTATCCCTTCTAATTCCAGGGAAACATAAAGTCAAGCATATGGATGTTTATCTTGAACCACTGATTGATGAGTTGGAGGAACTATGGAGAGGTGTTGCGGTGGTGGACATTAGTAGGCCTCCCTCCTCTCGACACTTCGACTTAAAAGCAGTGTTGATGTGGACAATGCATGACTTTCCAAGATACAGCGATTGTTCTGGTAAGAATTCTAATTACCTCCCTACTCTATTACTATTGGCTATATATATTAATTAGACGGTTTGAATTTATTATTCTAACTTTTATTTATATTTTAACAGGTTTGAAGATGATGGTGATGTTGATGAGGATGATCAGGACATCGATACCATTATCAATGGAGTACAGAATATCGATAGTGGAATAAATTTAATCGTAGCCTTACCAATTGATCAAATGGATATTGATGTTGATCGTTTGACAAGGATGGATCTTATTGAAGATGAGATCGAACCCTGACCAATCCATCACTGTATGTTCTAAATTGATGACATTTCTATGATCTCATATGCATGATTTATTTTTGAATATATTTCATTGTTGTAAATGCATGTAGTGGGATTGTGTAATGATGTATACTGTAATGTACTATGAGATGGTTTAAGGAAAATAGTTTTTATTTTGGTAAGGAATTTTTTTTCAGTTTTTCTCTGCCATGCGTGTATTAATCCGTGTATAGTAGCGTGTATTTATCCGTGTATAATAGCGAGTATCATCCCGTAAATATTATCGTGTATTTATGCGTGTATTACTGCGTGTATATAAACAAAACAAAGGAGTAGCATTCATGTTATTCAAACATTATTAGTTTTAACTTGATAGAGATGCTATGAATTTTGTGAAAAAGGATATATCATAATATGAGAGAGAGAGAGAGAGAGAGAGAGAGAGAGAGAGCCATGCCACTAGCATCAATATAAAATCCAATTGCTTTTGACAAAGTCATGTTATCTAGGTTGAGAGATCCTAAAACCTTGCGCACACAATGGTGGGCACTCTGTTGATTTGAATGATATTCCTTCTTCCAAATCTATGTCTTATATTATTTATAATAACATGCCTACTTAATTTACTCTCCACTTCCTCTACTTTCTTTGTTTTTTATTTTCATATGGAGAGGAAAAAGAATAAAAAGATTTCATGTTTCTTCTACTTCAACTTCTCATCAAACATAAGGTAATATGACAAGGAGGGAAGAACATAAGAAGAATAAGAAAAGAGAAACTTATGTTTTTGAATATCTTCGCGAATGCATCCCTCAACTCAGCATAGTTAGAAAAATGGTCATCATCAAATTGCATGAGCCAATCCATCAGAATATCTTCAAAGGTGGTAGCAAATTGATCTCTTTTGAGCTCCTTTAGGATTCTCTTATTGGCTTATAGACCTTCCATGCCTGCTCATGGCCTGCTCAAATGTATTGATGTGGATGTCAGGGTCATTTGACTTTTCACCCTTAAACATCAGGAAGTGATTATTTGTTCAAGTTTTTAGTCGTAAAAACTAGTCAAATATTCTATCTTCTAATTCTTTACCCCACCAAAACTATTTATTCCATGAGTCTCATAGACCAAGATGATCATGTATGATTAATAAAATTAAGAATAACTCATCATTAAGCACGCCCTATATCGACTCCGATTCTCTTGTATACACTTATCTATTTATTTATTTCATATCAAAAGAATTTGAAGAAAAATAATAAAAAGAGAGTTTGTGTACTTCCCTGATATATTTGAAGATGTCTTGATTGATTGGGAATCCATGTCTACTCTCAAGAAGTTATGGAAGAGCTGTTTGTAGATTTAGCAAGCCTCTTAGATCTGCTGTCAGGGGTGCAACGTGCAACAGGTATAGCTTCATGCACAGTTATCAGAAACTTGTCGTGTGGGTACTTAAAATTACTAGAACATGTGTATTCTACAACCAAGTGTGGGCGAAATTGCCAAAATTAGTTGTATGTGAAAGTCAACTCCCCCTCCCCTCCATAATTCATAAACAAGAAATTAGAATTGGAACACATAAATAAATTACAACATAGAGCATGATAGATAATAATCTTCAATAGTAGACATGAGTGAGAGAGAGAAAGAAATAGACAGAGTACACCGTCAACACTATCACCGAGTACAATCATCCCCCCCCCTTGCATGAGTATTTAAATGTATTAATTTTGTTTCAGGCCAAAGTGACCTGTTTACAAGAAGTGTCCTTTTACAAATATTAAAGAAGGTAATTAAATATTAGATAAAATAAAACATCTTAATTTTATCTATTTTTAGGCCTGCAAAACTAATGTATGTCAAAAGTACTCCTCTGATGCATTGAATTCTAAAGAAAGTCACAACATAAATATTAGATCGTATAAATGTCTAATTTTGCATACTTTTTTGTTATTTACAGTCTTGTCCAAATACCTTCACTCATTTTAACTTTGCTAAAAATATAATATCGCGATAAATATAATCATGCCAAAATGTGTACCAATATGTACGCCAAAAATGTGTAACCATCATCATGTCGTCCGTACTAGCCATGCCACTGATCCATTGTAACATACCTCTGAGATTAACCAAGTTATGATTAAAGATAATCCTAAGTTTTGGATGCTACAGATTTCAGTAATGAATTCCAATAGGTTTTCAGTGGTTTTTTAGCAGTAAAGATTCTAAGTGTTAAAATGAAGTGAAAGTTTAAGATTGAGTTTTCAATTAGTTAGCATACTTAAAAGAAGCCTTTAAGTGTGTAGATGGACATGCAAACCAAAATTTTATAAAAAAGTAAAACGTGACCTATTTTTGGTAACGACTTTCACATACAACAGATTTTAGCGATTTCACCCACGTTGGGTTGTAGGCCGCACATATTCCAGTAATTTTAGGTATCCATACAGCTAGTATCTGATAACTCTGCGCGGAGTTATACCTGTTGTCGCAGATTATAGCCCTGACAGCAGATTTGAGAGCCTTGCCAAATCTAGAAGCGATTTTTCCACAACTTCAAGAGAGTAGACATGGATTCCCAAAATCAATCAAGACATCATCAAATATATCAGGGAAGTATACAAACACTCTTTCTATTATTTTTCTTTAATTTATTTTGAGATTAAATAAATATATTGATAAGCGCATATTTGGGAGAATTTGAGTCGATGTATGGCATGCTTAACCATGGGAATGATGGGAAACCACCACGAGAAGAGGAGGAGGGGGGGTTCCCACAAAGAACTATTGTTGATTGCCTTAGTTCGACTCATAGAATAAAACTTTGGAGTTAAAGAATTAGAAGATAGAATATTTGACTAGTTTATGACTAGAGTCTAGGAATAACCTTCATTAGGGGGTATTTTGCAAAGACTCTATCTGTCCGTGTGTTTAGAATCAGATTTTGAGATAAACAACTCTACAAGAGTGTAAGAGACTATAGAAAGCCAAATTCCTTTTGTTTTTGAGTTATTCGAGTGCAAAGGGGGCACTTGGCTGTTTTTTATAGTTTCACGCTGAAAACACAACTTTGGCTGTTTTGAATGCTCTCAAAGAGACCTTAGAACTCATTTTTAGAGAACCATCACTGAGACGTGCTTTAAAGAGCATTAGAAGTCCTAAAACTTTATAGTTTTGTCCTTTCTCTAATTCTACATAGATTGAAAGATATTACTCTCCCAAAGAAACCAGTTATTAGGCTTTGTCTTAGAAATTGCTATCAAGATTGACTACCTTGTCTATATACACCGGATGGACTAATGCATAAGCATAGTTAAGACTTAGTTATAGTGACTAGAGATGACCTCACTCGTTAGAACATGATAATTGATATTATGTTCAAAACAAGGACTTCCATGTGACTTAAAAGATAAAGAGAAGTTAAAGACTTTAAATTAAAAGCTTGTTTTATACTTGAAATTGATTTTGATTGATTTGAATATGCATGCCTTGAAAGATTATGGACTAGACATGAGTGTGGGATGATATGTATGAGTTATGATTGCTTTGTTTTGGGATGAATGATTAATATGCACGCGTATGACTTATTGATATGCATGTGTATGATGAGACGCGACATGAGATTTTGAGATTTAAGCTGGCCATCCTTAGACAGGGAACGCCGGACAGAGAATGCGATTTATGCCCTTTGGGAGCCATGTGGTAGAACTAGAGAGGACGAGATTCACAAAGAGGCATACCCGAGGATACCCGCGATGTCTAGTGTGGAGGTTGGGTGAGGTTGGGTGGACGGGCATCGGAGAAAGCCCTAGATTGGCTGGATTTTGGTCAGTATGACTAACTTTGTTGTCGAGCATGGTGATGATGATAGAGTCTTGAGATAGACACATACATTGTGATTGATTGAGATGCTATGCTGTAATTGATAGAGATTTATATCATGTGAATGTTTGTTTGAGATTACATGATTCTTTGGTTATGTGATAAGAATCTTAGATATGCATGCATGCTTGTTTGCTATTTGAGAAGGTTGATTTGATTGTATTGCTGTAGAAACATCAGGATTAAATAAGTTTAATGTTTTCTTAGATGAAGTTGTAAGATTAAGATATGGTTAGAATTTGGGTACGTTTCATCCGTTATCAAACACACATGCACAAGATTATATCTAGTGACTATCTACCAAACACGGTGCGACCAGCACCTCACTAACCTTGTGGCAGATAATCAGAAATAAATATCGACGATAAAATTATCTATTAAAATAACATTTTTAATAATTCAAATAATTTTCATAATCCATAATATTCGATCAATGTATCTGCATTCTAAGTGCCCTTTTTCTATCCATAACATTCAATCAATGTATCCATAACCTTCTGTCAATGTATTTGCATACTAAATATCCTTTTTGTATCCATAACATTCGGTCAATGTATCTGCATACTAAATGCCCTTTTTGTTTGATTTTGGACATTTTTTAGAGTAATTCTTCATTACTACATGTGTCTCTACATCTTTCAATTAATCTTTGAGCTTTTTTTTATAAGTGGCTAAGTCTCTTGGGAAGGTATTGATGACACCACCTTTCTACCTTACCCTTTAATGAACACAAAAGGTAATCCAAATAACTCTCTTCAATCCCGTTAAGTTGTGTCCACTTTTAGAATGCTTGCATTTGTACTTTTGTATCCCATTTAAGTATTGGACTCACCATTTTGATTGTCCCTTAACTGGATTTTGTTTTCTTGTTCTCATCTATGCAAAGTAGAAGAATCGAGGGTGACTATCCCCTCGCTCATGTCTTCTTGAATTTTTTTCTTATGAACTGGATAAGTGTGTGACGAAGGTCCAAACCTTGGGGTTAAGCCTCAAAGGGAAATCTAGTCAATGGTTTCAATCACTAAGATTGTTGGCCAATGATGAGATTTAGAAGCTCTTTAATTATAGATTTACTTATAAAAATGAAGCATATAGAATGATTTTTATAATTATGCACCATATTTTTTAACATCTACTCAATCTAAGGTTTCCTTAAAAAGAATATTTTGGAACCTTACTTTTGAATCTTACACTAAATCATTGTAGTTTTAGGTTTAGTTTTATTTACATTGCAATTGAGCAGAGATTACATAGCATATTTCACCTATCCTCTTCCACCAGACAAAGGAAGAGTGGCTCCAAGATACATGCTATCCTAGTTGCATACAGGCTTTCATCATTGCTTGAGTAGTGCATCCTTTTGGGGGCCGCTTCTCTAAGATTTGCTTTCCTATCCACACCTTCACTGGTCCAGTCCCCAGGGGGTTTTCTATGAAGGCTACAAAAGTAAAGGAGGGGTGTTTGACTTTTCGGTACCATCTTCTAGTCTTTGGCCCAAATTTTGGGGAGCTTTGCCTTCACTTCATACCTTGGATACCCCTGTGCGAGGAACGTGCCCCGCTCGATTGAGCATGCACGCGAGAATTAAAAGGTCATGTCGCTCACTCACCTCAAGAGTAGAGTTGTCTCCCTTAGCTATATTGTTAATTGTATTTCTAAGTTTAAGTGGGCATGCAAGGTTTATTGGTTTTCCTTGTCTATTGTTCCCACTGCAGAAGCAGCTTTAGCTTTTCTAGGGACGACAAAGATAGCAAACATGATTTTATAACTTATATAAAGAATAATATAGCATGTGAATAATAATGACCAGTCTAATGATGTTTGAGAGGCTTTCCCTCTTTTTGGGGGAGGTGGTAAGTGACACCAACTTTGGTTGAAACGTGGCGCATGCGTATATAAGGAGACCACAAATTCTATTAGACCGGGAATGTACGCACGATGTGCATGTTACTGGGCGCGAGAGAGACAAGGGCAAAGGTTGTGTTTGAAGCGGAACTAGAATATTAGTCGGATATCAGTCATGAGACTTCGTGACAAAGTTCGATTGTGCACACCAGTTCATGAGACCTCGGTCTGCCGACGAGATATTTCTCTCTCATACTCATCCAGCCGGGGAGAGCTCTTTCTCCGCTAATCGCTTGCCCTCAGCAGCCGTCGTCCAGTAAGTCCTCAGTACGAGCACGTTAATCTCTCTGTATGATTTATATACCATACTATTGTATGGTTATATATCTGTATAATTATATTCTAACGCACATATATTGAACTTAGTCCGAAGTCGATATAGTATAGTTCGCATAATTTATACACTTCCTCCACACAAATTATATCGAGAGAACATTTTGTTGGTGGCCAAAATATTATATTATATTTATATTTATATAATATTGACAGCAGCACTAGTTGTGTGATGGAATCGGAGGCGTCCTCTCAGGAAAACGGAGGCACTAGTAGTACTGACTAGTCGTAGGCAAGACTAGTAATTGGGAGGCCTGCTGCTAGCGCATTATAAAAGCAAGCAGCGCTGCGCCCCTCTAATACAGCACAGCCAGCCATATCATAATTAAGCCACCCCCTTGGGCTGATCTACACACAGCGAGCGCAGTACTGTCCCAAATTATAGTAGCCTCTTGCCTGCTCTGCTCGTCTCGTCTCCTGCGCTAGCTAGCTCGCCGCCGCCATGCCGATCTCCACCACCAATGGCGCCGCATGCAAAGCCAAATTAGCCAAAGCCCAAGCCGATGGCCCTGCCAGCGTGCTCGCCATGGGCAGCGCCACCCCTCCGCACCTCTTCAAGCAGCACGAGTACCCGGACTTCTACTTCAACGTCACCGACAGCAACCATATGACCGACCTCAAGCAAAAGTTCCAGCGCATTTGTAAGCCCCCTCATATATACTAATATATAATTGCAATAATACTGTATAATAATATGCAGGTGAGACGCAACTCCAAGCTAACGTTGCTCTCTCTGTACGTACTACGTACTACTGCAGGTGAGAGATCAGGCATCCAGAAGAGGCACATGTACCTGAACGAGGAGATTCTGCGGGCCAACCCGAGCATGTGCGACTTCTGGGGCCAGTCCTTGGATGCGAGGCAAGAGCACATGGTGGAGGAGATACCCAGGCTTGGTGGGGAAGCTGCCCTCAAGGCGTTGGAGGAGTGGGGCCGCCCCAAGTCCTGCATCACCCACCTTGTCTTCTGCTCAACGGGCGGCATGGACTTGCCCGGGGCGGACTGGGCTCTCACCAAGCGTCTGGGTTTGCGCCACAATATCAAGAGGCTGATGCTGTACTCGCAGGGCTGCTTTGGTGGAGGCACGGCCCTCCGCATGGCCACGGAGCTGGCCGAGAACAACAAGGGCGCACGCGTGCTAGTGGTCTGCAGTGAGATCACCGTGGTGACCTTTCGTGGGCCTAATGAGACCCATATCGACAGCCTTGTGGGTCAGGCTTTGTTCAGCGACGGTGCGTCCGCCCTCATCGTCGGCTCCGACCCCATCGCTCACGTGGAGAAACCCTGGTTTCAGGTTCACTGGACCGGCTCCTACATCTTGCCCGACAGTGATGGTGCCATCCAAGGCCACTGGAAGCAAATCGGCCTCACATTCCACCTCCACAAAACCGTTCCACAGCTTGTCTCTCAGAACCTGCCTGCCGTCTTGCAAGATGCCCTGGATAATGTCCATGATGATGATGGCCATGCCCCTAGTCCCAATGACATCTTCTGGATCACGCACCCAGGTGGCCCCGCCATTCTCAACCAAATGGAGCAGGCACTCAAGCTCAAACCAGAGAAACTCGCAGCCACTAGACAAGTGCTCGCTGAATGCGGCAACATGTCCAGCGCTTGTGTTTTCTTCATCATGGAGCAGATGCGGCGCAACTCTTTGGAAAAGAAGCTCGCCACTTCTGGCGAGGGATTCGATTGGGGGGTGCTCGTCAGCTTTGGCCCGGGTGTGACTTGCGAGGCTCTTCTCCTTAAGAGCCTCCCCCTTGCTTAAACTACTCGGCTGGAAATGAAAATATCAGAGGATTTTACCCTAGGAAGATTTAGGCCCAGGCACCTTCATTCATTCTAGTTTTCCTTGAATAAAGATACACCTAGAAAGGCTATGGCATGTGGGCACTCGTAGAGTTGGTTGGGTCTATTGCAAGATGATGATTAGTAGCGTGTGTGGTTCATCTTCTTGGCATTTCTACGTTCTTTCCGGCCCATGATAACATGTCTTCTTGTTGCCATTTCTACTAAGTCTCTATATGTGTGCCCTCTTATCATATAAGAGACATATTGAATTTCATAATTATAAAATTTCTTGTTTTTAGTATTTATCTCATGGAGATGCTATGAATTTTGTAAAGAAGGATTAATATTATCATGACAGAGAGAGAGAGAGAGAGAGAAAGAGAGAGAGCATGCCGTGTCAGGAGCATCAATATAGAATCCATTTTCCTTCGCTAAAGTCATATTATCTAGGTTTACAGGTCCTAAAATCTTGAGCACACGGCAGTGGGCACTCTCTTGCTTTGAACGCTATTCCTTGCCATGCTACATCTTATAGTATTTGTAATAACATGACCAATCAATTTACACTCCTCTTTCTCTTATTTCTCTTCTTTCTTCTTTTTATTTACATTCAGAGAGGAAGAAGAATAGAAGATTTTATGTTTCTTCTACCTCGACTTCTCATCAAGAATAAGATAATAAGACATAAAAAGAACAAGAAAAGAGAAACTTACGAATGGATAAAGAGATATTGCAAGTCCCTACTGGATAATAAACACACTTAGAACCTTATTTTTGAGAAAATAAAAATAAAGCCTAACAAAAAAGATAGAAGCTTAAGCCCAAAATATAATTTACTTGACGAGATTGTTTCTTATTGTGTAAATAACTTAAAGTATATAATTGAGAGATGAATGGTGTTGCATAGAGGAATAATAGATGAATGGTGTTGCATAGAGGAATAATTGATACATTTTACAAATTGCTAAAGCCATGTTGGAACAAAAATGTATGCTCATTATTGGGCAAAAGCTTGCAATTATGGTGTGTTTGAAGTATGGATGTGACGTTGAAGATATAGAATGATGGAGATCAAGGTGTATAGGTACCAAGAAGAGGGTCACTCATTCAGAGGTTAGCTTATGATACCTTTCTATCTCCACATTACGCTTTTATGGTAGCTATATCATAATGGAATGAACTTGATTTTCTCAGAAGTGCTAAAGAATGGAAAAATATTATAAATGAGGAGATTAGTGTGAATTTATTTTATCAAGTACATGCAAGTAGAATGAACTCGAGTAGATTTGGCAAGTCATATGAGTTTTAAAGCCTATATAAACAACTCATTCCTTTGTATACACATACAAGGATTTTTATCAAATACAGAAATGATCTTCTTTTTGTGGGCATGTCTTTTGATGCTTGCTCAAACACGTGTGCATTCTGGGCTCATTAATCAAGTCATTAGCCTCTTCATAATTATCTCTTAATTCCCTCATTAATTATATCCATCACACTATTGTTGCATCAATTTTATGTCTGAGGGTTTAGAGTAAAGTCTTGTGGGTTTTTGGTGGATTTTGTCTTTGAATTCTAGTTTGGAGAGAGCGTGAGAAGCGAGTATCCTTGTAGGCATATATAGTAGCTTCCTTTAGAAAAAAATTTCAATAGGCTTTCAACAAGGAGAGTGGAGCTTCAACAAGTAGTTGAGATTTAGTACTTAAAGAGGCATAATCTTGAGAGAGCGAGGTAAGATTTCAATGACAAGTTGCATTCCATTCTTTCTTCTCTATGAATGAGTAGAGTTTTACGTAGGTATAAAGGGGGCTCAAACATAGGTTTACTTCACTAAAGTGTATATTCTACATTTGAATTTCTTGATTCAAAATCTGTGGGAAATTTTGTCTCTTTATATTCTAGTCCTCCATGACATATATGTTTGGGAGGTCGATGTGACTTATGAAACTCCTTCTACATCTACATGAGTTTTAACAAATTTGTCAAATTTTCAAGACGTACTCACTACCTTCATCACTTCTCAAGACTTGAACTTATAATTACATTAGTTTTCTATAAATTTTTTAAATTCAACAAAGTTCTTAGAAGCTTCACTTTTATGTTTAACTGATTAGATCCATAACGTCCTTGCGCAATCATGAATTGAGGTGATATAATAATGAGATCCACCAATGCTTGGCATTTTTTTTGTTGGATCCCGTATCTTTTTAAGCCTTAACTAATGAGAAAAAGTGTAGCCTTAATACTTCATTTAATTTCCAACAAACATGGACTGATAATGTTGGACAAGTCCTTATCTTTGAAGTTAGCTAGTCCTTCTATCTTCATACATTTGTATGACCCAATATCTTATGCCATCGCTCAAACTTTGGTAGACTATTGTTCTTTACAAAAGAGCACACTTTGTGCTATAAAATAACATCCAAAACAAACATTATACCATCTGTGTTAGCTTTGCCCAAAACCTTACAATTATTGTTGTGCTCTTACAGCGTGCATTCATATGAATTGAGAATAACCTCTAAATTTCATTCCTCAATCTCACCAACTGACACAATATTTTAAATTATACTTGGAACACACAATACATCATGCAAATATTTCACAACATTATTTGAAAAATCAACTACTGTCACCTATAACAGTAATAGAATGTGTTGAGTCTTATTTTATGGACACAAATGCAAGACCCTTAATTTATTTCTTATATGAAAACCATACTTCATGAGAATTTATATGGTAAAAACACTTATCATCAAAGGGCTCTTCAATTATAACACTAACCATATGTTGCATTAGAAAGTATGTGCTCCTCTCTGTCACCGTTGTTTTAAGTTGATGTTGATGCATGACTACCTTTATTAAAATTTTCTTCTCGCACATCTCTTTATCTACCCTGTTTCACATATTTTTATCTTGAAAAACAATATTTTATGACATGACCTGGCTTATAATAGTAGTGATACATTGGCCTTTGATTTCATAAATTTAAAAAACACCTCTTATATCTTGATATGCATAACATGTACCTCATTCTATTGTTGAAATTTTTAAGCTCCCCTTTTGCATCACATTCTAAAAATCTACTCTTACTTGTTGAACATTTGAAGCTTACCTTGCCTCTTGAATTCTAAAAAGCCTACTTGTGATCCTCCACAATTTCCAAGAATTTTAATGTTGGGTTTGATATGAGGTTTGATTAGCGCTTCCATATGAGTCAGAGCCGCTTCCTTTATTTCTTTTTCCTTTAGAATTTTTAAGGAAATGATTGCATCCTGACCATACTAATTATTATAAGACTTTGATGTACCTCCAAGAATGTGTTCTTCTTGGATCGTCTTTTACAATGAGATCCTTAAAAGTAGGTAACTCTTCTATCACCATGATAAATGAATAAAACAATATATATTCACAACAAAAGCTATTCAAGCATGCTTGAAACACAATTCTTTAACATAATTTGAGATGGAAATATTTTAGCTTTTAACATTATTCACGACTCTACTTTCAATTGCATTTTACATGAATTGGACACACTCTTATACATGTTTGCAAGAATATCCCATAATTCTTCAACTAAATCACAATGTTCAATGTGAGGTGTGATTACTTGCCTTACATTTTGCTCATCACTGTTTTGTTCTTGAGATTCAAATTCTTGAGCTCCATGTGCTAGTGGTTGGCTAAATCGTAGGCTTCTTTAACTATTTGCTTACGTTTCCCATAATGAAGAACAAAGGGCACTGGTTTCTCCTCTATACTTGTCACTGTGCTCCTATTTTGAATCTCTGCACATGATAATGTTTATTGTCTAGTTTCTTTATGGTGCCCCAATAAAACTTTAACATTTTAAAGATCTTTGTAAACAACTTAACATAAAAGAAAAGGCTTCAAAAAATTGACTTTCTTCACACATGCAAGTGTGGGCTTCCAAAAACATACCTCGCTCTCGCAAATCTAAGTGGGCACATTAAACTTGATCAAAACTTTTGCAAGGAAACTCTAGTGAATTAATGACATCATCAACTCACTCAATTATAGACACAAAAATTCATGCATACAAAAAACTTATTTTACATGTATAGCCCCTTCAAAAGCTGAAAACTTCATAGTTTTGTCCTTTCTCTAATTCTACATAGATTGAAAGATATTACTCTCCCAAAGAAACCAGTTATTAGGCTTTGTCTTAGAAATTGCTATCAAGATTGACTACCTTGTCTATATACACTGGTGGATGGACTAATGCATAAGCATAGTTAAGACTTAGTTATAGTGACTAGAGATGACCTCACTCGTTAGAACATGATAATTGATTATGTTCAAAACAAGGACTCCCATGTGACTTAAAAGATAAAGAGAAGTTAAAGACTTTAAATTAAAAGCTTGTTTTATACTTGAAATTGATTTTGATTGATTTGAATATGCATGCCTTGAAAGATTATGGACTAGAGATGAGTGTGGGATGATATGTATGAGTTATGATTGCTTTGTTTTGGGATGAATGATTAATATGCACGCGTATGACTTATTGATATGCATGTGTATGATGAGTCGCGACGAGATTTTGAGATTCAAGCTGGCCATCCTTAGACAGGGAACGCCGGACAGAGAACGCGATTTATGCCCTTTGGGAGCCATGTGGTAGAACCTAGAGAGGACGAGATTCACAAAGAGGCATACCCGAGGATAGCCGCGATGTCTAGTGTGGAGGTTGGGTGAGGTTGGGTGGACGGGCATCGGAGAAAGCCCTAGATTGGCTGGATTTGGTCAGTATGACTAACCATGTTGTCGAGCATGGTGATGATGATAGAGTCTTGAGATAGACACATACATTGTGATTGATTGAGATGCTATGCTGTAATTGATAGAGATTTATATCATGTGAATGTTTGTTTGAGATTACATGATTCTTTGGTTATGTGATAAGAATCTTAGATATGCATGCATGCTTGTTTGCTATTTGAGAAGGTTGATTTGATTGTATTGCTGTAGAAACATCAGGATTAAATAAGTTTAATATTTTCTTAGATGAAGTTGTAAGATTAAGATATGGTTAGAATTTGGGTACGTTTCATCCGTTATCAAACACACATGCACAAGATTATATCTAGTGACTATCTACCAAACACGGTGCGACCAGCACCTCACTAACCATGTGGTAGATAATCAGAAATAAATATCGACGATAAAATTATCTATTAAAATAACATTTTTAATAATTCAAATAATTTTCATAATCCATAATATTCGATCAATGTATCTGCATTCTAAGTGTCCTTTTTCTATCCATAACATTCAATCAATGTATCCATAACCTTCTGTCAATGTATTTGCATACTAAATATCCTTTTTGTATCCATAACATTCGGTCAATGTATCTGCATACTAAATGCCCTTTTTGTTTGATTTTGGACATTTTTTAGAGTAATTCTTCATTACTACATGTGTCTCTACATCTTTCAATTAATCTTTGAGCTTTTTTTATAAGTGGCTAAGTCTCTTGGGAAGGTATTGATGACACCACCTTTCTACCTTACCCTTTAATGAACACAAAAGGTAATCCAAATAACTCTCTTCAATCCCGTTAAGTTGTGTCCACTTTTAGAATGCTTGCATTTGTACTTTTGTATCCCATTTAAGTATTGGACTCACCATTTTGATTGTCCCTTAACTGGATTTTGTTTTCTTGTTCTCATCTATGCAAAGTAGAAGAATCGAGGGTGACTATCCCCTAGCTCATGTCTTCTTGAATTTTTTTCTTATGAACTGGATAAGTGTGTGACGAAGGTCCAAACCTTGGGGTTAAGCCTCAAAGGGAAATCTAGTCAATGGTTTCAATCACTAAGATTGTTGGCCAATGATGAGATTTAGAAGCTCTTTAATTATAGATTTACTTATAAAAATGAAGCATATAGAATGATTTTTATAATTATGCACCATATTTTTTAACATCTACTCAATCTAAGGTTTCCTTAAAAAGAATATTTTGGAACCTTACTTTTGAATCTTACACTAAATCATTGTAGTTTTAGGTTTAGTTTTATTTACATTGCAATTGAGCAGAGATTACATGGCATATTTCACCTATCCTCTTCCACCAGACAAAGGAAGAGTGGCTCCAAGATACATGGTACCCTAGTTGCATACAGGCTTTCATCATTGCTTAAGTAGTGCATCCTTTTGGGGGCCGCTTCTCCAAGATTTGCTTTCCTATCCACACCTTCACCACTGGTCCAGTCCCCAGGGGGTTTTCTATAAAGGCTACAAAAGTAAAGGAGGGGTGTTTGACTTTTCGGTACCATCTTCTAGTCTTTGGCCCAAATTTTGGGGAGCTTTGCCTTCACTTCATACCTTGGATACCCCTGTGCGAGGAACGTGCCCCGCTCGATTGAGCATGCACGCGAGAATTAAAAGGTCATGTCGCTCACTCACCTCAAGAGTAGAGTTGTCTCCCTTAGCTATATTGTTAATTGTATTTCTAAGTTTAAGTGGGCATGCAAGGTTTATTGGTTTTCCTTGTCTATTGTTCCCACTGCAGAAGCAGCTTTAGCTTTTCTAGGGACGACAACGATAGCAAACATGATTTTATAACTTATATAAAGAATAATATAGCATGTGAATAATAATGACCAGTCTAATGATGTTTGAGAGGCTTTCCCTCTTTTTGGGGGAGGTGGTAAGTGACACCAACTTTGGTTGAAACGTGGCGCATGCGTATATAAGGAGACCACAAATTCTATTAGACCGGGAATGTACGCACGATGTGCATGTTACTGGGCGCGAGAGAGACAAGGGCAAAGGTTGTGTTTGAAGCGGAACTAGAATATTAGTCGGATATCAGTCATGAGACTTCGTGACAAAGTTCGCCAGTTCATGAGACTTCGGTCTGCCGACGAGATATTTCTCTCTCATACTCATCCAGCCGGGGAGAGCTCTTTCTCCGCTAATCGCTTGCCCTCAGTAGCCGTCGTCCAGTAAGTCCTCAGTACGAGCACGTTAATCTCTCTGTATGATTTATATACCATAGTATTGTATGGTTATATATCTGTATAATTATATTCTAACGCACATATATTGAATTTAGTCCGAAGTCGATATAGTATAGTTCGCATAATTTATACACTTCCTCCACACAAATTATATCGAGAGAACATTTTGTTGGTGGCCATAATATTATATTATATTTATATTTATATAATATTGACAGCAGCACTAGTTGTGTGATGGAATCGGAGGCGTCCTCTCAGGAAAACGGAGGCACTAGTAGTACTGACTAGTCGTAGGCAAGACTAGTAATTGGGAGGCCTGCTGCTAGCGCATTATAAAAGCAAGCAGCGCTGCGCCCCTCTAATACAGCACCGCCAGCCATATCATAATTAAGCCACCCCCTTGGGCTGATCTACACACAGCGAGCGCAGTATTGTCCCAAATTATAGTAGCCTCTTGCCTGCTCTGCTCGTCTCGTCTCCTGCGCTAGCTAGCTCGCCGCCGCCATGCCGATCTCCACCACCAATGGCGCCGCATGCAAAGCCAAATTAGCCAAAGCCCAAGCCGATGGCCCTGCCAGCGTGCTCGCCATGGGCAGCGCCACCCCTCCGCACCTCTTCAAGCAGCACGAGTACCCGGACTTCTACTTCAACGTCACCAACAGCAACCACATGACCGACCTCAAGCAAAAGTTCCAGCGCATTTGTAAGCCCCCTCATATATACTAATATATAATTGCAATAATACTGTATAATAATATGCAGGTGAGACGCAACTCCAAGCTAACGTTGCTTTCTCTGTACGTACTACGTACTACTGCAGGTGACAGATCAGGCATCCAGAAGAGGCACATGTACCTGAACGAGGAGATTCTGCGGGCCAACCCGAGCATGTGCGACTTCTGGGGCCAGTCCTTGGATGCGAGGCAAGAGCACATGGTGGAGGAGATACCCAGGCTTGGTGGGGAAGCTGCCCTCAAGGCGTTGGAGGAGTGGGGCCGCCCCAAGTCCTGCATCACCCACCTTGTCTTCTGCTCAACGGGCGGCATGGACTTGCCCGGGGCGGACTGGGCTCTCACCAAGCGTCTGGGTTTGCGCCACAATATCAAGAGGCTGATGCTGTACTCGCAGGGCTGCTTTGGTGGAGGCACGGCCCTCCGCATGGCCACGGAGCTGGCCGAGAACAACAAGGGCGCACGCGTGCTAGTGGTCTGCAGTGAGATCACCGTGGTGACCTTTCGTGGGCCTAATGAGACCCATATCGACAGCCTTGTGGGTCAGGCTTTGTTCAGCGACGGTGCGTCCGCCCTCATCGTCGGCTCCGACCCCATCGCTCACGTGGAGAAGCCCTGGTTTCAGGTTCACTGGACCGGCTCCTACATCTTGCCCGATAGTGATGGTGCCATCCAAGGCCGCTAAAAGCAAATCGGCCTCACATTCCACCTCCACAAAACCGTTCCACAGCTTGTCTCTCAGAACCTGCCTGCCGTCTTGCAAGATGCCCTGGATAATGTCCATGATGATGATGGCCATGCCCCTAGCCCCAATGACATCTTCTGGATCACGCACCCAGGTGGCCCCGCCATTCTCAACCAAATGGAGCAGGCACTCAAGCTCAAACCCGAGAAACTCGCAGCCACTAGACAAGTGCTCGCTGAATGCGGCAACATGTCCAGCGCTTGTGTTTTCTTCATCATGGAGCAGATGCGGCGCAACTCTTTGGAAAAGAAGCTCGCCACTTCTGGCGCGGGATTCGATTGGGGGGTGCTCGTCAGCTTTGGCCCGGGTGTGACTTGCGAGGCTTTTCTCCTTAAGAGCCTCCCCCTTGCTTAAACTACTCGGCTGGAAATGAAAATATGAGAGGATTTTACCCCAGAAAGATTTAGGCCCAGGCACCTTCATTCATTCTAGTTTTCCTTGAATAAAGATACACCTAGAAAGGCTATGGCATGTGGGCACTCGTAGAGTTGGTTTGGTCTATTGCAAGATGATGATTAGTAGCGTGTGTGGTTCATCTTCTTGGCATTTCTACGTTCTTTCCCGCCCATGATAACATGTCTTCTTCTTGCCATTTCTACTAAGTCTCTATATGTGTGCCCTCTTATCATATAAGAGACATATTGAATTTCATAATTATAAAATTTCTTGTTTTTAGTATTTATCTCATGGAGATGCTATGAATTTTGTAAAGAAGGATTAATATTATCATGAGAGAGAGAGAGAGAGAGAGAGAGAGAGAGAGAGAGAGAGAAACATCAATATAGAATCCATTTTCCTTCGCTAAAGTCATATTATCTAGGTTTACAGGTCCTAAAATCTTGAGCACACGGCAGTGGGCACTCTCTTGCTTTGAACGCTATTCCTTGCCATGCTACATCTTATAGTATTTGTAATAACATGACCAATCAATTTACACTCCTCTTTCTCTTATTTCTCTTCTTTCTTCTTTTTATTTACATTCAGAGAGGAAGAAGAATAGAAGATTTTATGTTTCTTCTACCTCGACTTCTCATCAAGAATAAGATAATAAGACATAAAAAGAACAAGAAAAGAGAAACTTACGAATGGATAAAGAGATATTGCAAGTCCCTACTGGATAATAAACACACTTAGAACCTTATTTTTGAGAAAATAAAAATAAAGCCTAACAAAAAAGATAGAAGCTTAAGCCCAAAATATAATTTACTTGACGAGATTGTTTCTTATTGTGTAAATAACTTAAAGTATATAATTGAGAGATGAATGGTGTTGCATAGAGGAATAATTGATACATTTTACAAATTGCTAAAGCCATGTTGGAACAAAAATGTATGCTCATTATTGGGCAAAAGCTTGCAATTATGGTGTGTTTGAAGTATGGATGTGACGGTGAAGATATAGAATGATGGAGATCAAGGTGTATAGGTACCAAGAAGAGGGTCACTTATTCAGAGGTTAGCTTACAGGGATTTAATATTCACGTGATCACAAGATTTTTTGTGATAATAACACATGTGAACAAGCTATTCACATGTTCTCATGTTACCGTTCACAAAATAACAGGTCACTTGCTCTTTGGGAACCCCTTAAAAGCTTGGCTACACATGGGAATAAGCTATTCATATGTTCTCATGTTACCATCTTCACATAATAGCAGGTAAGTGGCCACCTAAGAAGATTTTTTATGCCCGACAAAGATATTTTTTTTAGGCCCTTGTGAAAGCTTTGTGAATATAACATGTGATCACAAGATTTTTTGTGTTATTAACATATGTTATTAACATGTTCACATGTTCTCGTTTACGTCAGTGAAATCCCTGTTAGCTTATGATACCTTTCTATCTCCACATTACGCTTTTATGGTAGCTATATCATAATGGAATGAACTTGATTTTCTCAGAAGTGCTAAAGAATGGAAAAATATTATAAATGAGGAGATTAGTGTGAATTTATTTTATCAAGTACATGCAAGTAGAATGAACTCGAGTAGATTTGGCAAGTTATGAGTTTTAAAGCCTATATAAACAACTCATTCCTTTGTATACACATACAAGGATTTTTATCAAATACAGAAATGATCTTCTTTTTGTGGGCATGTCTTTTGATGCTGATGCTTGCTCAAACACGTGTGCATTCTGGGCTCATTAATCAAGTCATTAGCCTCTTCATAATTATCTCTTAATCCCCTCATTAATTATATCCATCACACTATTGTTGCATCAATTTTATGTCTGAGGGTTTAGAGTAAAGTCTTGTGGGTTTTTGGTGGATTTTGTCTTTGAATTCTAGTTTGGAGAGAGCGTGAGAAGCGAGTATCCTTGTAGGCAGATATAGTAGCTTCCTTTAGAAAAAAATTTCAATAGGCTTTCAAGGAGAGTGGAGCTTCAACAAGTAGTTGAGATTTAGTACTTAAAGAGGCATAATCTTGAGAGAGCGAGGTAAGATTTCAATGACAAGTTGCATTCCATTCTTTCTTCTCTATGAATGAGTAGAGTTTTACATAGGTATAAAGAGGGCTCAAACATAGGTTTACTTGACTAAAGTGTATATTCTACATTTGAATTTCATGATTCAAAATCTGTGGGAAAATTTGTCTCTTTATATTCTAGTCCTCCATGACATATATGTTTGGGAGGTCGATGTGACTTATGAAACTCCTTCTACATCTACATGAGTTTTAACAAATTTGTCAAATTTTCAAGACGTACTCACTACCTTCATTACTTCTCAAGACTTGAACTTATAATTACATTAGTTTCCTATAAATTCTTTAAATTGAACAAACTTCTTAGAAGCTTCACTTTTATGTTTAACGGATTAGATCCATAACGTCCTTGCGCAATCATGAATTGAGGTGATATAATAATGAGATCCACCAATGCTTGGCATTTTTTTTTGTTGGATCCCGTATCTTTTTAAGCCTTAACTAATGAGAAAAAGTGTAGCCTTAATACTTCATTTAATTTCCAACAAACATGGACTGATAATGTTGGACAAGTCCTTATCTTTGAAGTTAGCTAGTCCTTCTACCTTCATACATTTGTATGACCCAATATCTTATGCCATCGCTCAAACTTTGGTAGACTATTGTTCTTTACATAAGAGCACACTTTGTGCTATAAAATAACATCCAAAACAAACATTATACCATCTTTGTTAGCTTTGCCCAAAACCTTACAATTATTGTTGTGCTCTTACAGCGTGCATTCATATGAATTGAGAATAACCTCTAAATTTCATTCCTAAATCTCACCAACTGACACAATATTTTAAATTATACTTGGAACACACAATACATCATGCAAATATTTCACAACATTATTTGAAAAATCAACTACTGTCACCTATAAACAGTAATAGAATGTCTTGAGTCTTATTTTATGGACACAAATGCAAGACCCTTAATTTATTTCTTATATGAAAACCATACTTCATGAGAATTTATATGGTAAAAACACTTATCATCAAATGGCTCTTCAATTATAACACTAACCATATGTTGCATTAGAAAGTATGTGCTCCTCTCTGTCACCGTTGTTTTAAGTTGATGTTGATGCATGACTACCTTTATTAAAATTTTCTTCTCGCACATCTCTTTATCTACCCTGTTTCACATATTTTTATCTTGAAAAACAATATTTTATGACATGACCTGGCTTATAATAGTAGTGATACATTGGCCTTTGATTTCATAAATTTAAAAAACACCTCTTATATCTTGATATGCATAACATGTACCTCATTCTATTGTTGAAATTTTTAAGCTCCCCTTTTGTATCGCATTCTAAAAATCTACTCTTACTTGTTGAACATTTGAAGCTTACCTTGCCTCCTGAATTCTAAAAAGCCTACTTGTGATCCTCGGTAATTTCCAAGAATTTTAATGTTGGGTTTGATATGAGGTTTGATTAGCGCTTCCATATGAGTCAGAGCCGCTTCCTTTATTTCTTTTTCCTTTAGAATTTTTAAGGAAATGATTGCATCCTGACCATACTAATTATTATAAGACTTTGATGTACCTCCAAGAATGTGTTCTTCTCGGATCGTCTTTTACAATGAGATCCTTAAAAGTAGGTAACTCTTCTATCACCATGATAAATGAATAAAACAATATATATTCACAACAAAAGCTATTCAAGCATGCTTGAAACACAATTCTTAACATAATTTGAGATGGAAATATTTTAGCTTTTAACATTATTCACGACTCTACCTTCAATTGCATTTTACGTGAATTGGACACACTCTTATACATGTTTGCAAGAATATCCCATAATTCTTCAACTAAATCACAATGTTCAATGTGAGGTGTGATTACTTGCCTCACATTTTGCTCATCACTGTTTTGTTCTTGAGATTCAAATTCTTGAGCTCCATGTGCTAGTGGTTGGCTAAATCGTAGGCTTCTTTAACTATTTGCTTACGTTTCCCATAATGAAGAACAAAGGGCATTGGTTTCTCCTCTATACTTGTCACTGTGCTCCTATTTTGAATCTCTGCACATGATAATGTTTATTGTCTAGTTTCTTTATGGTGCCCCAATAAAACTTTAACATTTTAAAGATCTTTGTAAACAACTTAACATAAAAGAAAAGGCTTCAAAAAATTGACTTTCTTCACACATGCAAGTGTGGGCTTCCAAAAACATACCTCCCTCTCGCAAACCTAAGTGGGCACATTAAACTTGATCAAAACTTTTGCAAGGAAACTTTAGTGAATTAATGACATCATCAACTCACTCAATTATAGACACAAAAATTCATGCATACAAAAAACTTATTTTACATGTATAGCCCCTTCAAAACTTTTCTGCTGCTGAAAACTTCATCAGTTCATGATTTTGCACACTATATATACTACTCATAACATTATCGATTAGACATCTTAGCCAAAACATGCACTTATAAATTATCTATAAAGATTTTGTTTATGTAGAACAGCAACACCCTCTTATACCATGAAGGTGTTAAAGCCTTATTTATCCCAAATATTAAGCATAGGTTAGAATTTATCTTTGTTTCAAACATTCGTTTGGAATTTATAACATCATATGAAATCTTGATCTTGGCAATGGCTATAAAGCAAACACAATGGTTCACACCATTTTGTTGGATGTTTTTAGGTGGGGTTGACTACTTGTTTACATCAACAAGGTTCTTTAAAAGGCATGCTTTGTCTTAGGATCATCTAGGGCTTTACAAAATCATGTTTAATATCTAGCCTTGAGATCTTAGATACCAACCCTTATCACAAAAAAAATGTGATTGTCTTCATATAGTAGTAGATTATGCTTTGAGCATAGTGCAGTTTTCACAGGTTTAATTAAAAACTAATAATGAAAATAAAAATTAATGAGTAGGAACTTGGGTAAATGAAAAACAAAATGAGTAATGGTTTAAATGCTATTGGACAAGGGAAAGGCTTTTATACCGAAATGATATAAAACTAGTGTGGTGGATATAATCAATGAGGGGATTAAAAAATAATTATGAAGAGACTAATGACTTGATTATTGAACGTGAAATGTGAACACTTTAATAAGAATCAAGCAAAGAACAACCTTTCTTTGCTTGTTAAAATTACTTGTATATATTTACAAAACAAAGGAGTAGCATTCATGTTATTCAAACATTATTAGTTTTAACTTGATAGAGATGCTATGAATTTTGTGAAAAAGGATATATCATAATATGAGAGAGAGAGAGAGAGCCATGCCACTAGCATCAATATAAAATCCAATTGCTTTTAACAAAGTCATGTTATCTAGGTTGAGAGATCCTAAAACCTTGTGCACACAATGGTGGGCACTCTGTTGATTTGAATGATATTCCTTCTTCCCAGTCTATGTCTTATATTATTTATAATAACATGCCTACTTAATTTACTCTCCACTTCCTCTACTTTCTTCGTTTTTATTTTCATATGGAGAGGAAAAAGAATAAAAAGATTTCATGTTTCTTCTACTTCGACTTCTCATCAAACATAAGGTAATATGACAAGGAGGTAAGAACATAAGAAGAATAAGAAAAGAGAAACTTATGTTCTTGAATATCTTCGCGAATGCATCCCTCAACTCAGCATAGTTAGAAAAATGGTCATCATCAAATTGCATGAGCCAATCCTTCCATGCCTGCTCATGCCTGCTCAAATGTATTGATGTGGATGTCAGGGTCATTTGACTTTTCACCCTTAAACATCAGGAAGTGATTATTTGTTCAAGTTTTTAGTCATAAACTAGTCAAATATTCTATCTTCTAATTCTTTACCCCACCAAAACTATTTATTCCATGAGTCTCATAGACCAAGATGATCATGTATGATTAATAAAATTAAGAATAACTCATCATTAAGCACGCCCTATATCGACTCGGATTCTCTCGTATATACACTTATCGATTTATTTATTTCATATCAAAAGAATTTGAAGAAAAATAATAAAAAGAGAGTTTGTGTACTTCCCTGATATATTTGAAGATGTCTTGATTGATTGGGAATCCATGTCTACTCTCAAGAAGTTGTGGAAGAGCTGTTTGTAGATTTAGCAAGCCTCTTAGATCTGCTGTCAGGGGTGCAACGTGCAATAGGTATAACTTCATGCACAGTTACAGAAACTTGTCGTGTGGGTACTTAAAATTACTAGAACATGTGTATTCTACAACCAAGTGTGGGCGGAATTGCCAAAATTAGTTGTGTGTGAAAGTCAACTCCCCCCCCCTCCATAATTGATAAATAAGAAATTAGAATTGGAACACATAAATAAATTACAACATAGAGCATGATAGATAATAATCTTCAATAGTAGACATGAGTGAGAGAGAGAAAGAAATAGACAAAGTACACCGTCAACACTATCACCGAGTACAATCATCCCCCCCCCTTGCATGAGTATTTAAATGTATTAATTTTGTTTTAGGCCAAAGTGACCTATTTACAAGAAGTGTCCTTTTACAAATATTAAAGAAGGTAATTAAATCTTAGATAAAATAAAACATCTTAATTTTATCTATTTTTAGGCCTGCAAAACTAATGTATGTCAAAAGTACTCCTCTGATGCATTGAATTCTAAAGAAAGTCACAACATAAATATTAGATCGTATAAATGTCTAATTTTGCATACTTCTTTGTTATTTACAGTCTCGTCCAAATACCTTCACTCATTTCAACTTTGCTAAAAATATAATATCGCGATAAATATAATCATGCCAAAATGTGTACCAATATGTACGCCAAAAATGTGTAACCATCATCATGTCGTCCGTACTAGCCCTGCCACCCACTGATCCATTGTAACATACCTCTGAGATTAACCAAGTTATGATTAAAGATAATCCTAAGTTTTGGATGCTACAGATTTCAGTAATGAATTCCAACAGGTTTTTCAGTGGTTTTTTAGCAGTAAAGATTCTAAGTGTTGAAATTAAGTGAAAATTTAAGATTGAGTTTTCAATTAGTTAGCATACTTAAAAGAAGCCTTTAAGTGTGTAGATGGACATGCAAACCAAAATTTTATAAAAAAGTAAAACGTGACCTATTTTTGGTGACGACTTTCACATACAACAGATTTTAGCGATTTCACCCACGTTGGGTTGTAGGCCGCACATATTCCAGTAATTCTAGGTATCCATACAGCTAGTATCTGATAACTCTGCGCGGAGTTATACCTCTTGTTGCAGATTATAGCCCTGACAGCAGATCTGAGAGGCTTGCCAAATCTAGAAGCGGTTTTTCCACAACTTCAGGAGAGTAGACATGGATTCCCAAAATCAATCAAGACATCAGCAAATATATCAGGGAAGTATACAAACACTCTTTCTATTATTTTTCTTTAAATTATTTTGAGATTAAATAAATATATTGATAAGCGTATATATGGGAGAATTTGAGTCGATGTATGGCATGCTTAACCATGGGAATGATGGGAAACCACCACGAGAAGAGGAGGAGGGGGGGTTCCCACAAAGAACTATTATTGATTGCCTTAGTTCGACTCATAGAATAAAACTTTGGAGTTAAAGAATTAGAAGATAGAATATTTGACTAGTTTATGACTAGAGTCTAGGAATAACCTTCATTAGGGGCTATTTTGCAAAGACTCTATCTGTCCGTGCGTTTAGAATCAGATTTTGAGATAAACACGAAAGTTTTAGAGGACAAGAAACTCTACAAGAGTGTAAGAGACTATAGAAAGCCAAATTCCTTTTGTTTTTGAGTTATTCAAGTGCAAAGTGGGCACTTGGCTGTTTTTTATAGTTTCACGCTGAAAACACAACTTTGGCTGTTTTGAATGCTCTCAAAGAGACCTTAGCACTCATTTTTAGAAAACCATCACTAAGACGTGCTTTAAAGAGCATTAGAAGTCCTAAAACTTTATAGTTTTGTCCTTTCTCTAAATCTACATAGATTGAAAGATATTACTCTCCCAAAGAAACCAGTTATTAGGCTTTGTCTTAGAAATTGCTATCAAGATTGACTACCTTGTCTATATACATCGGATGGACTAATGCATAAGCATAGTTAAGACTTAGTTATAGTGACTAGAGATGACCTCACTCGTTAGAACATGATAATTGATTATGTTCAAAACAAGGACTCCCATGTGACTTAAAAGATAAAGAGAAGTTAAAGACTTTAAATTAAAAGCTTGTTTTATACTTGAAATTGATTTTGATTGATTTGAATATGCATGATTTGAATATGCATGCCTTGAAAGATTATGGACTAGAGATGAGTGTGGGATGATATGTATGAGTTATGATTGCTTTGTTTTATACTTGAAATTGATTTTGATTGATTTGAATATGCATGCCTTGAAAGATTATGGACTAGAGATGAGTGTGGGATGATATGTATGAGTTATGATTGCTTTGTTTTGGGATGAATGATTAATATGCACGCGTATGACTTATTGATATGCATGTGTATGATGAGACGCGACATGAGATTTTGAGATTCAAGCTGGCCGTCCTTAGAGAGGGAACGACGGACAGAGAACGAGATTTATGCCCTTTGGGAGCCATGTGGTAGAACCTAGAGAGGACGAGATTCACAAAGAGGCATACCCGAGGATAGCCGCGATGTCTAGTGTGGAGGTTGGGTGAGGTTGGGTGGACGGGCATCGGAGAAAGCCCTAGATTGGCTGGATTTTGGTCAGTATGACTAACCATGTTGTCGAGCATGGTGATGATGATAGAGTCTTGAGATAGACACATACATTGTGATTGATTGAGATGCTATGATGTAATTGATAGAGATTTATATCATGCGAATGTTTGTTTGAGATTACATGATTCTTTGGTTATGTGATAAGAATCTTAGATATGCATGCATGCTTGTTTGCTATTTGAGAAGGTTGATTTGATTGTATTGCTGTAGAAACATCACGATTAAATAAGTTCAATGTTTTCTTAGATGAAGTTGTAAGATTAAGATATGGTTAGAATTTGGGTACGTTTCATCCGTTATCAAACACACATGCACAAGATTATATCTAGTGACTATCTACCGAACACGGTGCGACCAGCACCTCACTAACCATGTGGCAGATAATCAGAAATAAATATCGACGATAAAATTATCTATTAAAATAACGTTTTTAATAATTCAAAAAATTTCCATAATCCATAATATTTGATCAATGTATCTGCATTCTAAATGCCCTTTTTCTATCCATAACATTCAATCAATGTATCCATAACCTTCTGTCAATGTATTTGCATACTAAATATCCTTTTTGTATCCATAACATTCGGTCAATGTATGTGCATACTAAATGCCCTTTTTGTTTGATTTTGGACATATTTTAGAGTAATTCTTCATTACTACATGTGTCTCTACATCTTTCAATTAATCTTTGAGCTTTTTTTATAAGTGGCTAAGTCTCTTGGGAAGGTATTGATGACACACCTTTCTACCTTACCCTTTAATGAACACAAAAGGTAATCCAAATAACTCTCTTCAATCCCGTTAAGTTGTGTCCACTTTTAGAATGCTTGCATTTGTACTTTTGTATCCCATTTAAGTATTGGACTCACCTGTTAGACATATACATTAATTTCGTCCGAGGCAATTAGGCCTAGACCGGACATTATTAGTGTGTGCACGGGCAAGGGCCTAGTGGGCCCACGTTCGTAGCTCAGGGGTTAGCCAAGGAGCGCAGGAATGGGAGCTAAGAGAGCACTTTTACCTTTTGCTTGATAAGGAGGTAAGAACATGCTCTAGGGGACTTCCATTTATAGAAGCTCATGGGCTATATTGGCTGGGAGGTGAGAAGCGCACACATGTCATTTTTGAGCCCTCTTACATTTGGTATCCGAGCTTCTGGTTACGAGCGCTGGGGAACAAGCGGTGGAAAAAAAAAAGCGGTGCAGTAGGCTTTTCTCTGTTAACAAAAAAAAAAAAGAGAGAGATGGGCTACGCTGCGCCATAGCGAACGCTGCAAACAGCTGCTTACATAAGAGGGGACGCAACAGCTGACTACGCAAGAGAGGACGCAGGGATTCTGCCAACGGCGTGCGCACGTCAACCCAGCCCGTCAACTAGAGAGCGCTCTCTCTCTTTTGCTTTGAAAGATAAGAGGCCACGCTTTACATGTTAAACCCTTCGCCTTATGCTTGTGTTTGCTTATGTGGGATTTTGTTCAAACAGTTCAAGCTCTCTCAGCGCCTCTGGAAAGTTGAGGATGGTGCAGACGTCTGGCGAAAGCTGTAGTCCGTCACGTGAATGCTCAAAATTGGTGCCAGATATGCGTTTCTGACTCTTTAATGCTTCAAAAGGGTGTTCTAGTACATGTATAAAGTGCGCAGGCAGTGTTTATGTGTGGATATGCGTGCATGGAGTGAATTGCACATCAATTTGTGACTCTGCAGTTTCTGGTTTTTCACACCAAAGAGCAAAGTTTGACTTGTTTTGCATCTACATCTTTGTGAAATAGATGTTTTGAGCAAAATTGAAGCTATTGATGTATACTTTTTGGGGTTATCATGCATTTTATGCTGTTATGCTGGTAAATTGCATTCAAAGACAATAAAGTGCAGAAGTTACAAGTGCAAATAGTGTTTGTGTGACAGTTTGCTAGCTGTAAATATTTGGGTGCTTTTCCTATACTCTTTTCATCAAACCATAAAAAAAAAAAAAGAGAAAACATGGAAGGAGAATCCTCACAGCAGCAAACAGGTGCCTGATTCGACCATGCATGACGAGGATGAAACACTTGATGTGACTACTATGGTTGCTCGTATTGATTCTATGGAAAACACTATGCAATTAGTTCTTAATCAAATGAAAGAATTGACTGAAATGCGGGAAAAAGATTTAGAAAAGTCTATATCCATCCCTCTTGATGAGGAAATCAATCAAGGCGGTCTTGGAGAGCCAGGAACCTCGGCTAGAGTGCCTACTTTGGGGCGAGCCAAGTGGCAACTTAAAGATCTCAAACCGCCTAAATATAATGGCAATACAGCAGCTCGCACAGCAGATGCAGTGGAACAATGGCTTTCCAAGTGGGAGCAATGTTTTAGGCTGTGCCATATAAATGATGATGTGGCTTATAAGATTCAGCAAGCCACGTATAACCTCCTCGATGTGGCCATCGATGGTGGAGGAAGATAGAAAAGGACAAAGCTGAGCCTGTTACCTGGAATGCCTTTAAAGTTATATTTTATAATAACTTTGTGCCACCTGATGAGCACAGTCAAGTGCTTGATTCTTGGTTTTTCATGTCGGAGAAGAACTATTCTGTTCAAGAATATGCGGATAGGTATCGGAAAATCTTGCTAAAAGTGCCAGAGCATATTCCTGATTTCCTGCAAGTTCATAAATTTGTGTTGGGACTTAAAGGCTGTGCCATATAAATGATGATGTGGCTTATAAGATTCAGCAAGCCACGTATAACCTCCTCGATGTGGCCATCGATGGTGGAGGAAGATAGAAAAGGACAAAGCTGAGCCTGTTACCTGGAATGCCTTTAAAGTTATATTTTATAATAACTTTGTGCCACCTGATGAGCACAGTCAAGTGCTTGATTCTTGGTTTTTCATGTCGGAGAAGAACTATTCTGTTCAAGAATATGCGGATAGGTATCGGAAAATCTTGCTAAAAGTGCCAGAGCATATTCCTGATTTCCTGCAAGTTCATAAATTTGTGTTGGGACTTAAAGAAACTCTTCGGCCTCTAGTGTGCAAAGAGAAATGCTCTACGTTGAATGAGGCCATTGAATTAGCAATTGTGCTTGAGGATGGCAAGAAATTTCCTTCGGGAGGTGGAGGCCAGAAATCCTCTTGGACTCGCGCCCCTAGATTTTTGGCCCCAGCTTCCTCTACTTTACCATCCACCAGTGAGGGTAGGGGTAAAGAGATTAATGAGATTCATATGATCAAAACTGCAAAGGGGACCAAAAGAAAAGTTTCTGCTATGGCAGAAAGGGCTTTTAATAGATCTATGCTTACTCCGCAGCAAAGGGATAAAGCAATGAAGGAAGGGCTATGTTATGGACGTATGGGCCAGCATAAATTTAAAGATTGCCCAAAGAAGTCAAAGATCACGGCTAGTATGATGGTTAATCCAATGCAAGTGTCCGAGGACAGTGAGGATGACTTGTTGGATGACACTCCACAAGATTATCCTAAAAGGATTTTAGCTATTTCAGTAACCAAGAAGGTGCCTACAGCTCCAGATGCAGTCTTGTCTCCTGGGGCACAGCAGGGTTACCAGTTTCCAGACACCGAGCTTATAGTATTGAAGGGGACTGTGCAAGCAACGCCAGTCAAGATCCTTTTTGATACTGGCTCTACTCATAATGTAATTAGCTCAAGGCTTGTCAAGAAGCTAAAGCTCCAAACGCAGCCTTCAGAGTACAGCTACACAGTGGAGCTAGCTGACGGCAAGGGCACAGAAGTGTGGGATCGTCAAGTCAGAGGACTCCTATTCCAGATCCAATCCTACGAGGACAGATTGGACTTTGAAATTACACGGCTTGCGAGATTCGATCTAGTTCTCGGCAAGCAATGGCATGCATGGAAGAAGCCAACGATAGACTTTTCTTCCCACGTCATCCAGTTCGAGCATAGCGGCAGACGCCTTTTGATTCGCGGGGAACCCGATTTCCCAGAAACGAAATTGTTAAAGGCTACCAAGATGCTCAAGTTAGACTGTAAGTATATTTACTTTTGTTATATTGTAAATATTTCTAAATCAAATCCAAGGATGGATTCGACAGTTGGTGGCAGTTTTATTACCTCAGCTTTAAATCTTTCTAATAAGATAAAAGCTGAATTCGAAGATGTATTTAAAACTGAGTTACCTGTTGGTTTACCTCCTCGCAGGAATGTGGAGCATAGGATTGAGCTCATTCCAGGAGCTAATCCAGTTGCTAGACCACCATATCGCATGAGTCTCAAGGAGGAGAACGAGGTTAGGAAGGTGGTGGACGAATACCTTAGTAAAGGCCTGATTCGTTCGAGTTTTTCACCTTTTGCCTCGCCTGTTTTACTTGTAAAGAAAAAGAATGGTTCTTTTAGGATGTGCGTAGATTACAGAGCACTCAATAAAATTACTGTCAAGCATCGTTATCCTATGCCTAGGATCGATGATCTCTTAGATGCTCTTGGTGGTGCTACTATTTTTAGTAAAATAGATTTGAAAAGTGGTTACCACCAGATAAGAGTAAGAGAAGAAGATGTATATAAAACAACTTTTAGAACCAGGTTTGGTCAGTATGAGTATTTAGTAATGCCATTTGGTTTGACTAATGCTCCAGCTACTTTTATGATGTTAATGAATGATATTTTAAGACCATTCATGGGTAAATTTGTGGTAGATTTCATTGATGATGTGCTAGTTTATAGCAAGAACATCATAGAACATGAATCACATTTAATTTTTGTTTTTCAAGCGTTGCGTGAAACAAGTTTGTTTGTCAACAAGGAAAAGACTTTTTTGTGTATGACCGAGATTGAATATCTAGGTCATATAGTTTCTGCAGATGGGATTAGAATGGATCCCAAGAAAGTTTCCGTGATATTGGCATGGCCAGTGCCAGAAAATATCACTGCACTTAGATCCTTTTTGGAATTAAGTGGTTTTTATCGTAGATTTATAGAGCTCTATTCTCTAATAGCAGCTCCTATGTCAGATTTGTTGCAAGAATAGGTGCCCTATGTGTGGACATCTATGCAACAAGAAAGTTTTGATACAATGAAACAAGCAGTTTCAACAGCTCCAGTTTTGAAAGTGGTCGACCTAGAAAAGCCTTTGGTCTTAGAAACTGACGCCAGCGGTGTGGCTGTTGGCGCAGTGTTAAGCCAAGATGGTAGGCCAGTGGCCTTTGAAAGCAAGAAGCTTTTGCCAACTCAACAGAATT
Source organism: Cibotium barometz (assembly GCF_041138505.1). NCBI lineage: Eukaryota > Viridiplantae > Streptophyta > Polypodiopsida > Cyatheales > Cibotiaceae > Cibotium > Cibotium barometz. The sequence continues at coordinate 50,527,681 of NC_141048.1, read as the reverse complement.
GGCCAGTCCATGAGCAAGAATTGTATGCTATTATACATGCTCTCAGAATTTGGCGGCACTATCTTTATGGTGCTGAGTTTAAAGTATATACAGATCATCATACACTTAAGTATTTTTGCAGTCAACCTGATCTACGAGGAAGACAAGGTAGATGGGCTGAGTTGATGCAAGAATTTCATATGGAAATTTTGTATCGTAAAGGTCGAGATAATGTAGTCGCTGACACATTATCTAGAATTATGTATAATATGAGTTTTACAGTTTTAGAAAACTCATTGCTTCAAGAAATCAAGGAAGCACAGTTGGAGGACCTTTATGCACATACAGTAAGGTCCAGACTCGAGTCTAGTATGCATACTAGTGAGGAGTTAGCTTCGTCTACTTCTTCACTAAGACCTTCATCAAGTCCGTATGCCAATTTCTCAGTTGAGAACGGATGGCTAAAGCGGAAAGGAAAGATATATGTTCCTTGTGCACGGGAACTAAGAACAAAAGTTTTGCAAGAGAACCATGATAGTCCCTCTGCTGGGCATCCTGGTCAAGATAAAACAGTTCAGCTTGTTAGACGGGCATTTTGGTGGCCACATCTATTTAGAGATGTCCACAAGTATGTCCAACAATGCTTTCAATGCCAAGCAATAAAGGCAAAAAGAGTAAAGAGCCCAGGGTTACTACATCCCTTACAAATTCCAGAATCTAACTGGCAAAGCATATCCATGGATTTTATCACGGGATTGCCACGAACTCAAAGACAAAAAAATACCATTTTGGTGGTAGTTGACCGCCTGAGCAAGATGGCTCATTTTATAGAAACCAAGGACACTGTGGAAGCTCCACAGGTTGCAGATTTGTTTATCCAAAATGTATTTAGATTACATGGATTACCTTTGTCTATTGTCTCAGACAAAGATGTGCGTTTTTGTGGACATTTCTGGAGACATATTTTTGCAAAGTTGAATGTTACTCTCAATATGAGTAGTGGTGACCACCCCCAGACAAATGGTCAGACGGAAAGGGTCAACCAAGTACTCGAGGACATGTTACGTGCTTATGTATCTGATAGCCAGACAGATTGGGATTTATACTTAGCCTTGCTAGAGTTTGCATATAATAATAGACCTCATAAGGTAACCGGTATATCTCCTTGCTAGAGTTTGCATATAATAATAGACCTCATAAGGTAACCGGTATATCTCCTTTTGAGATGAATTATGGTATATCTCCCTTAACTCCTCGTACTATAGGCACACCACAGAAATGTCCTAGTGCAGCAGAATTTTTGGCAAGAATGCAAGATACTCTAGCATTGGCTAAAACTAAGCTTCAGCAAGCAGCTGAAAGAGCTAAGTTTTATGCTGATAAGAAAAGATCTTCTCGATCTTTTGAAAAGGGAGAAAAAGTTTTTCTTCAAGTACCATTAAACTCTACATCTTTATTTACTGGAAAGTGTCCTAAGCTTTCGCCTAGATTTTGTGGACCTTGGACCATTATGGAGAAGCTTAGTGACATAGCTTACCGGTTGGAACTTCCACCATGCTGTCGTGTCCGATGTTTCATGTTAGTAAACTCAAGAGATATATATCTAAGGATGATAACCTAATTGATGGTCTTAGTTCTCTGCAGGAAAATGACTCTGTAGACCATGGTCCAGACAAGATACTAGATCGCAGAGAGAAGCGGTTACATAATCGCGTTCTCTGAGAGTTTCTAGTTGTCTGGAAAGGTCTTCCTTTAACCGATGCTACTTGGGAATCAGAAGCTCTGATTCGTAAACATTTCCCACAGCTGATCATCGAGGACGATGATCTTAGAAGGGGGAGAGAATGTTAGACATATACATTAATTTCGTCCGAGGCAATTAGGCCTAGACCGGACATTATTAGTGTGTGCACGGGCAAGGGCCTAGTGGGCCAAGGTCCGTAGCTCGGGGGTTAGCCAAGGAGCGCGGGAATGGGAGCTAAGAGAGCACTTTTACCTTTTGCTTGATAAGGAGGTAAGAACATGCTCTAGGGGACTTCCATTTATAGAAGCTCATGGGCTATATTGGCTGGGAGGTGAGAAGCACACACATGTCATTTTTGAGCCCTCTTACATCACCATTTTGATTGTCCCTTAACTGGATTTTGTTTTCTTGTTCTCATCTATGCAAAGTAGAAGAATCGAGGGTGACTATCCCCTCGCTCATGTCTTCTTGAATTTTTTTCTTATGAACTGGATAAGTGTGTGACGAAGGTCCAAACCTTGGGGTTAAGCCTCAAAGGGAAATCTAGTCAATGGTTTCAATCACTAAGATTGTTGGCCAATGATGAGATTTAGAAGCTCATAAATTATAGATTTACTTATAAAAATGAAGCATATAGAATGATTTTTATAATTACGCACCATATTTTTTAACATCTACTCAATCTAAGGTTTCCTTAAAAAGAATATTTTGGAACCTTACTTTTTAATCTTACACTAAATCATTGTAGTTTTAGGTTTAGTTTTATTTACATTGCAATTGAGCAGAGATTACATAGCATATTTCACCTATCCTCTTCCACCAGACAAAGGAAGAGTGGCTCCAAGATACATGGTACCCTAGTTGCATACAGGCTTTCATCATTGCTTGAGTAGTGCATCCTTTTGGGGGCCGCTTCTCCAAGATTTGCTTTCCTATCCACACCTTCACCACTGGTCCAGTCCCCCAGGGGGTTTTCTATGAAGGCTACAAAAGTAAAGGAGGAGTGTTTGACTTTTCATTACCATCTTCTAGTCTTTGGCCCAAATTTTGGGGAGCTTTGCCTTCACTTCATACCTTGGATACCCCTGTGTGAGGAACGTGCCCCGCTCGATTGAGCATGCACGCGAGAATTAAAAGGTCATGTCGCTCACTCACCTCAAGAGTAGAGTTGTCTCCCTTAGCTATATTGTTAATTGTATTTCTAAGTTTAAGTGGGCATGCAAGGTTTATTGGTTTTCCTTGTCTATTGTTCCCACTGCAGAAGCAGCTTTAGCTTTTCTAGGGACGACAACGATAGCAAACATGATTTTATAACTTATATAAAGAATAATATAGCATGTGAATAATAATGACCAGTCTAATGATGTTTGAGAGGCTTTCCCTCTTTTTGGGGGAGGTGGTAAGTGACACCAACTTTGGTTGAAACGTGGCGCATGCTTATATAAGGAGACCACAAATTCTATTAGACCGGGAATGTACGCACGATGTGCATGTTACTGGGCGCGAGAGAGACAAGGGCAAAGGTTGTGTTTGAAGCGGAACTAGAATATTAGTCGGATATCAGTCATGAGACTTCGTGACAAAGTTCGATTGTGCACACCAGTTCATGAGACTTCGGTCTGCCGACGAGATATTTCTCTCTCATACTCATCCAGCCGGGGAGAGCTCTTTCTCCGCTAATCGCTTGCCCTCAGTAGCCGTCGTCCAGTAAGTCCTCAGTACGAGCACGTTAATCTCTCTATATGATTTATATACCATAGTATTGTATGGTTATATATCTGTATAATTATATTCTAACGCACATATATTGAATTTAGTCCGAAGTCGATATAGTATAGTTCGCATAATTTATACACTTTCTCCACACAAATTATATCGAGAGAACATTTTGTTGGTGGCCATAATATTATATTATATTTATATTTATATAATATTGACAGCAGCACTAGTTGTGTGATGGAATCGGAGGCGTCCTCTCAGGAAAACGGAGGCACTAGTAGTACTGACTAGTCGTAGGCAAGACTAGTAATTGGGAGGCCTGCTGCTAGCGCATTATAAAAGCAAGCAGCGCTGCGCCCCTATAATACAGCACAGCCAGCCATATCATAATTAAGCCACCCCCTTGGGCTGATCTACACACAGCGAGCGCAGTACTGTCCTGCGCTAGCTAGCTCGCCGCCGCCATGCCGATCTCCACCACCAATGGCGCCGCATGCAAAGCCAAATTAGCCAAAGCCCAAGCCGATGGCCCTGCCAGCGTGCTCGCCATGGGCAGCGCCACCCCTCCGCACCTCTTCAAGCAGCACGAGTACCCGGACTTCTACTTCAACGTCACCAACAGCAACCACATGACCGACCTCAAGCAAAAGTTCCAGCGCATTTGTAAGCCCCCTCATATATACTAATATATAATTGCAATAATACTGTATAATAATATGCAGGTGAGACGCAACTCCAAGCTAACGTTGCTCTCTCTGTACGTACGTACTACTGCAGGTGACAGATCAGGCATCCAGAAGAGGCACATGTACCTGAACGAGGAGATTCTGCGGGCCAACCCGAGCATGTGCGACTTCTGGGGCCAGTCCTTGGATGCGAGGCAAGAGCACATGGTGGAGGAGATACCCAGGCTTGGTGGGGAAGCTGCCCTCAAGGCGTTGGAGGAGTGGGGCCGCCCCAAGTCCTGCATCACCCACCTTGTCTTCTGCTCAACGGGCGGCATGGACTTGCCCGGGGCGGACTGGGCTCTCACCAAGCGTCTGGGTTTGCGCCACAATATCAAGAGGCTGATGCTGTACTCGCAGGGCTGCTTTGGTGGAGGCACGGCCCTCCGCATGGCCACGGAGCTGGCCGAGAACAACAAGGGCGCACGCGTGCTAGTGGTCTGCAGTGAGATCACCGTGGTGACCTTTCGTGGGCCTAATGAGACCCATATCGACAGCCTTGTGGGTCAGGCTTTGTTCAGCGACGGTGCCTCCGCCCTCATCGTCGGCTCCGACCCCATCGCTCACGTGGAGAAGCCCTGGTTTCAGGTTCACTGGACCGGCTCCTACATCTTGCCCGACAGTGATGGTGCCATCCAAGGCCACTGGAAGAAAATTACCCTAGGAAGATTTAGGCCTAGGCACCTTCATTCATTCTAGTTTTCCTTGAATAAAGATACACTTAGAAAGGCTATGGCATGTGGGCACTCGTAGAGTTGGTTGGGTCTATTGCAAGATGATGATTAGTAGCGTGTGTGGTTCATCTTCTTGGCATTTTTACGTTCTTTCCGGCCCATGATAACATGTCTTCTTCTTGCCATTTCTACTAAGTCTCTATATGTGTGCCTTCTTATCATATAAGAGACATATTGAATTTCATAATTATAAAATTTCTTGTTTTTAGTATTTATCTCATGGAGATGCTATGAATTTTGTAAAGAAGGATTAATATTATCATGATAGAGAGAGAGAGAGAGAGAGAGAGAGAGAGAGAGAGAGAGAGCATGCCGAGTCAAGAGCATCAATATAGAATCCATTTTCCTTCGCTAAAGTCATATTATCTAGGTTGACAGGTCCTAAAATCTTGAGCACACGGCAGTGGGCACTCTCTTGCTTTGAACGCTATTCCTTGCCATGCTACATCTTATAGTATTTGTAATAACATGCCCAATCAATTTACACTCCTCTTTCTCTTATTTCTCTTCTTTCTTCTTTTTCTTTACATTTAGAGAGGAAGAAGAATAGAAGATTTTATGTTTCTTCTACCTCGACTTCTCATCAAGAATAAGATAATAAGACATAAAAAGAACAAGAAAAGAGAAGTTTACCAATGGATAAAGAGATATTGCAAGTCCCTACTGGATAATAAACACACTTAGAACCTTATTTTTGAGAAAATAAAAATAAAGCCTAACAAAAAAGATAGAAGCTTAAGCCCAAAATATAATTTACTTGACGAGATTGTTTCTTATTGTGTAAATAACTTAAAGTATATAATTGAGAGATGAATGGTGTTGCATAGAGGAATAATTGATACATTTTACAAATTGCTAAAGCCATGTTGGAACAAAAATGTATGCTCATTATTGGGCAAAAGCTTGCAATTATGGTGTGTTTGAAGTATGGATGTGACGTTGAAGATATAGAATGATGGAGATCACAGGGTCACTCATTCAGAGGTTAGCTTATGATACCTTTCTATCTCCACATTACGCTTTTATGGTAGCTATATCATAATGGAATGAACTTGATTTTCTCAGAAGTGCTAAAGAATGGAAAAATATTATAAATGAGGAGATTAGTGTGAACTTATTTTATCAAGTACATGCAAGTAGAATGAACTCGAGTAGATTTGGCAAGTCATATGAGTTTTAAAGCCTATATAAACAACTCATTCCTTTATATACACATACAAGGATTTTTATCAAATACAGAAATGGTCTTCTTTTTGTGGGCATGTCTTTTGATGCTTGCTCAAACACGTGTGCATTCTGGGCTCATTAATCAAGTCATTAGCCTCTTCATAATTATCTCTTAATCTCCTCATTAATTATATCCATCACACTATTGTTGCATCAATTTTATGTCTGAGGGTTTAGAGTAAAGTCTTGTGGGTTTTTGGTGGATTTTGTCTTTGAATTCTTTTGAGAGAGCGTGAGAAGCGAGTATCCTTGTAGGCAGATATAGTAGCTTCCCTTAGAAAAAATTTTCAATAGGCTTTCAAGGAGAGTGGAGCTTCAACAAGTAGTTGAGATTTAGTACTTAAAGAGGCATAATCTTGAGAGAGCGAGGTAAGATTTCAATGACAAGTTGCATTCCATTCTTTCTTCTCTATGAATGAGTAGAGTTTTACATAGGTATAAAGGGGGCTCAAACATAGGTTTACTTGACTAAAGTGTATATTCTACATTTGAATTTCTTGATTCAAAATCTGTGGGAAAATTTGTCTCTTTATATTCTAATCCTCCATGACATATATGTTTGGGAGGTCGACGTGACTTATGAAACTCCTTCTACATCTACATGAGTTTTAACAAATTTGTCAAATTTTCAAGACGTACTCACTACCTTCATCACTTCTCAAGACTTTGAACTTATAATTACATTAGTTTTCTATAAATTTTTTAAATTCAACAAACTTCTTAGAAGCTTCACTTTTATGTTTAACGGATTAGATCCATAATGTCCTTGCGCAATCATGAATTGAGGTGATATAATAATGAGATCCACCAATGCTTGGCATTTTTTTTGTTGGATCCCGTATCTTTTTAAGCCTTAACTAATGAGAAAAAGTGTAGCCTTAATACTTCATTTAATTTCCAACAAACATGGACTGATAATGTTGGACAAGTCCTTATCTTTGAAGTTAGCTAGTCCTTCTACCTTCATACATTTGTATGACCCAATATCTTATGCCATTGCTCAAACTTTGGTAGACTATTGTTCTTTACATAAGAGCACACTTTGTGCTATAAAATAACATCCAAAACAAACATTATACCATCTTTGTTAGCTTTGCCCAAAACCTTACAATTATTGTTGAGCTCTTACAGCGTGCATTCATATGAATTGAGAATAACCTCTAAATTTCATTCCTCAATTTCACCAACTGACACAAAAATGCTATTGGACAAGGGAAAGGCTTTTTTACCGAAATGATATAAAACTAGTGTGGTGGATATAATCAATGAGGGGATTAAAAAATAATTATGAAGAGACGAATGACTTGATTATTGAACGTGAAATGTGAACACTTTAATAAGAATCAAGCAAAGAACAACCTTTTTTTGCTTGTTAAAATTACTTGTATATATTTACAAAACAAAGGAGTAGCATTCATGTTATTCAAACATTATTAGTTTTAACTTGATAGAGATGCTATGAATTTTGTGAAAAAGGATATATCATAATATGAGAGAGAGAGAGAGAGAGAGAGGGAGGGAGAGAGAGAGAGAGAGAGAGAGAGAGAGAGAGAGAGAGAGCCATGCCACTAGCATCAATATAAAATCCAATTGCTTTTGACAAAGTCATGTTATCTAGGTTGAGAGATCCTAAAACCTTGTGCACATAATGGTGGGCACTCTGTTGATTTGAATGATATTCCTTCTTCCCAGTCTATGTCTTATATTATTTATAATAACATGCCTACTTAATTTACTCTCCACTTTCTCTACTTTCTTCGTTTTTATTTTCATATGGAGAGGAAAAAGAATAAAAAGATTTCATGTTTCTTCTACTTCGACTTCTCATCAAACATAAGGTAATATGACAAGGAGGGAAGAACATAAGAAGAATAAGAAAAGAGAAACTTATGTTCTTGAATATCTTCGCAAATGCATCCCTCAACTCAGCATAGTTAGAAAAATGGTCATCATCAAATTGCATGAGCCAATCCATCAGAATATCTTCAAAGGTGGTAGCAAATTGATCTCTTATTGGCTTATAGACCTTCCATGCCTGCTCATGCCTGCTCAAATGTATTGATGTGGATGTCAGGGTCATTTGACTTTTCACCCTTACACATCAGGAAGTGATTATTTGTTCAAGTTTTTAGTCATAAACTAGTCAAATATTCTATCTTCTAATTCTTTACCCCACCAAAACTATTTATTCCATGAGTCTCATAGACCAAGATGATCATGTATGATTAATAAAATTAAGAATAACTCATCATTAAGCACGCCCTATATCGACTCGGATTCTCTCGTATACACTTATCGATTTATTTATTTCATATCAAAAGAATTTGAAGAAAAATAATAAAAAGAGAGTTTGTGTACTTCCCTGATATATTTGAAGATGTCTTGATTGATTGGGAATCCATGTCTACTCTCAAGAAGTTGTGGAAGAGCTGTTTGTAGATTTAGCAAGCCTCTTAGATCTGCTATCAGGGGTGCAACGTGCTACAGGTATAACTTCATGCACAGTTATCAGAAACTTGTCGTGTGGGTACTTAAAATTACTAGAACATGTGTATTCTACAACCAAGTGTGGGCAAAATTGCCAAAATTAGTTGTATGTGAAAGTCAACTCCCCCCCTCCATAATTGATAAACAAGAAATTAGAATTGGAACACATAAATAAATTACAACATAGAGCATGATAGATAATAATCTTCAATAGTAGACATGAGTGAGAGAGAGAAAGAAATAGACAGAGTACACCGTCAACACTATCACCGAGTACAATCATCCCCCCCCCTTGCATGAGTATTTAAATGTATTAATTTTGTTTCAGGCCAAAGTGACCTGTTTACAAGAAGTGTCCTTTTACAAATATTAAAGAAGGTAATTAAATCTTAGATAAAATAAAACATCTTAATTTTATCTATTTTTAGGCCTGCAAAACTAATGTATGTCAAAAGTACTCCTCTGATGCATTGAATTCTAAAGAAAGTCACAACATAAATATTAGATCGTATAAATGTCTAATTTTGCATACTTTTTTGTTATTTACAGTCTTGTCCAAATATCTTCACTCATTTCAACTTTGCTAAAAATATAATATCGTGATAAATATAATCATGCCAAAATGTGTACCAATATGTACGCCAAAAATGTGTAACCATCATCATGTCGTCCGTACTAGCCCTGCCACACTGATCCATTGTAACATACGTCTGAGAAATAAATATCGACGATAAAATTATCTATTAAAATAATATTTTTAATAATTCAAATAATTTCCATAATCCATAATATTCGATCAATGTATCTACATTCTAAATGCCCTTTTTCTATGCATAACATTCAATCAATGTATCCATAACCTTCTGTCAATGTATTTGCATACTAAATATCCTTTTTGTATCCATAACATTCGGTCAATGTATCTGCATACTAAATGCCCTTTTTGTTTGATTTTGGACATTTTTTAGAGTAATTCTTCATTACTACATGTGTCTCTACATCTTTCAATTAATCTTTGAGCTTTTTTTATAAGTGGCTAAGTCTCTTGGGAAGGTATTGATGACACCACCTTTCTACCTTACCCTTTAATGAACACAAAAGGTAATCCAAATAACTCTCTTCAATCCCGTTAAGTTGTGTCCACTTTTAGAATGCTTGCATTTGTACTTTTGTATCCCATTTAAGTATTGGACTCACCATTTTGATTGTCCCTTAACTGGATTTTGTTTTCTTGTTCTCATCTATGCAAAGTAGAAGAATCTAGGGTGACTATCCCCTGGCTCATGTCTTCTTGAATCTTTTTCTCATGAACTGGATAAGTGTGTGATGAAGGTCCAAACCTTGGGGTTAAGCCTCAAAGGGAAATCTAGTCAATGGTTTCAATCACTAAGATTGTTGGCCAATGATGAGATTTAGAAGCTCATAAATTATAGATTTACTTATAAAAATGAAGCATATAGAATGATTTTTATAATTACGCACCATATTTTTTAACATCTACTCAATCTAAGGTTTCCTTAAAAAGAATATTTTGGAACCTTAGTTTTTAATCTTACACTAAATCATTGTAGTTTTAGGTTTAGTTTTATTTACATTGCAATTGAGCAAAGATTACATAGCATATTTCACCTATCCTCTTCCACCAGACAAAGGAAGAGTGGCTCCAAGATACATGGTACCCTAGTTGCATACAGGCTTTCATCATTGCTTGAGTAGTGCATCCTTTTGGGGGCCGCTTCTCCAAGATTTGCTTTCCTATCCACACCTTCACCACTGGGTCCAGTCCCCAGGGGGTTTTCTATAAAGGCTACAAAAGTAAAGGAGGGGTGTTTGACTTTTCGGTACCATCTTCTAGTCTTTGGCCCAAATTTTGGGGAGCTTTGCCTTCACTTCATACCTTGGATACCCCTGTGCGAGGAACATGTCCCGCTCGATTGAGCATGCACGCAAGAATTAAAAGGTCATGTCGCTCACTCACCTCAAGAGTAGAGTTGTCTCCCTTAGCTATATTGTTAATTGTATTTCTAAGTTTAAGTGGGCATGCAAGGTTTATTGGTTTTCCTTGTCTATTGTTCCCACTGCAAAAGCAGCTTTAGCTTTTCTAGGGACGACAACGATAGCAAACATGATTTTATAACTTATATAAAGAATAATATAGCATGTGAATAATAATGACCAGTCTAATGATGTTTGAGAGGCTTTCCCTCTTTTTGGGGGAGGTGGTAAGTGACACCAACTTTGGTTGAAACATGGCGCATGCGTATATAAGGAGACCACGGAGCTGGCCGAGAACAACAAGGGCGCACGCGTGCTAGTGGTCTGCAGTGAGATCACCGTGGTGACCTTTCGTGGGCCTAATGAGACCCATATCGACAGCCTTGTGGGTCAGGCTTTGTTCAGCGACGGTGCCTCCGCCCTCATCGTCGGCTCCGACCCCATCGCTCACGTGGAGAAGCCCTGGTTTCAGGTTCACTGGACCGGCTCCTACATCTTGCCCGACAGTGATGGTGCCATCCAAGGCCACTGGAAGCAAATCGGCCTCACATTCCACCTCCACAAAACCGTTCCACAGCTTGTCTCTCAGAACCTGCCTGCCGTCTTGCAAGATGCCCTGGATAATGTCCATGATGATGATGGCCATGCCCCTAGTCCCAATGACATCTTCTGGATCACGCACCCAGGTGGCCCCGCCATTCTCAACCAAATGGAGCAGGCACTCAAGCTCAAACCCGAGAAACTCGCAGCCACTAGACAAGTGCTCGCTGAATACGGCAACATGTCCAGCGCTTGTGTTTTCTTCATCATGGAGCAGATGCGGCGCAACTCTTTGGAAAAGAAGCTCGCCACTTCTGGTGAGGGATTCGATTGGGGGGTGCTCGTCAGCTTTGGCCCGGGTGTGACTTGCGAGGCTCTTCTCCTTAAGAGCCTCCCCCTTGCTTAAACTACTCGGCTGGAAATGAAAATATGAGAGGATTTTACCCTAGGAAGATTTAGGCCCAGGCACCTTCATTCCACCTTCCTTCATTCCACCTTCATTCATTCTAGTTTTCCTTGAATAAAGATACACCTAGAAAGGCTATGGCATGTGGGCACTCGTAGAGTTGGTTGGGTCTATTGCAAGATGATGATTAGTAGCGTGTGTGGTTCATCTTCTTGGCATTTCTACGTTCTTTCCGGCCCATGATAACATGTCTTCTTCTTGCCATTTCTACTAAGTCTCTATATGTGTGCCCTCTTATCATATAAGAGACATATTGAATTTCATAATTATAAAATTTCTTGTTTTTAGTATTTATCTCATGGAGATGCTATGAATTTTGTAAAGAAGGATTAATATTATCATGATACAGAGAGAGAGAGAGAGAGAGAGAGAGAGAGAGAGAGAGCATGCCGTGTCAAGAGCATCAATATAGAATCCATTTTCCTTCGCTAAAGTCATATTATCTAGGTTGACAGGTCCTAAAATCTTGAGCACACGGCAGTGGGCACTCTCTTGCTTTGAACGCTATTCCTTGCCATGCTACATCTTATAGTATTTGTAATTACATGCCCAATCAATTTACACTCCTCTTTCTCTTATTTCTCTTCTTTCTTCTTTTTCTTTACATTTAGAGAGGAAGAAGAATAGAAGATTTTATGTTTCTTCTACCTCGACTTCTCATCAAGAATAAGATAATAAGACATAAAAAGAACAAGAAAAGAGAAACTTACCAATGGATAAAGAGATATTGCAAGTCCCTACTGGATAATAAACACACTTAGAACCTTATTTTTGAGAAAATAACAATAAAGCCTAACAAAAAAGATAGAAGCTTAAGCCCAAAATATAATTTACTTGACGAGATTGTTTCTTATTGTGTAAATAACTTAAAGTATATAATTGAGAGATGAATGGTGTTGCATAGAGGAATAATTGATACATTTTACAAATTGCTAAAGCCATGTTGGAACAAAAATGTATGCTCATTATTCGGCAAAAGCTTGCAATTATGGTGTGTTTGAAGTATGGATGTGACGTTGAAGATATAGAATGATGGAGATCAAGGTGTATAGGTACCAAGAAGAGGGTCACTCATTCAGAGGTTAGCTTATGATACCTTTCTATCTCCACATTACGCTTTTATGGTAGCTATATCATAATGGAATGAACTTGATTTTCTCAGAAGTGCTAAAGAATGGAAAAATATTATAAATGAGGAGATTAGTGTGAATTTATTTTATCAAGTACATGCAAGTAGAATGAACTCGAGTAGATTTGGCAAGTCATATGAGTTTTAAAGCCTATATAAACAACTCATTCCTTTGTATACACATACAAGGATTTTTATCAAATACAGAAATGATCTTCTTTTTGTGGGCATGTCTTTTGATGCTTGCTCAAACACGTGTGCATTTTGGGCTCATTAATCAAGTCATTAGCCTCTTCATAATTATCTCTTAATCTCCTCATTAATTATATCCATCACACTATTGTTGCATCAATTTTATGTCTGAGGGTTTAGAGTAAAGTCTTGTGGGTTTTTGGTGGATTTTGTCTTTGAATTCTTTGGAGAGAGCGTGAGAAGCGAGTATCCTTGTAGGCAGATATAGTAGCTTCCTTTAGAAACATTTTTCAATAGGCTTTCAAGGAGAGTGGAGCTTCAACAAGTAGTTGAGATTTAGTACTTAAAGAGGCATAATCTTGAGAGAGCGAGGTAAGATTTCAATGACAAGTTGCATTCCATTCTTTCTTCTCTATGAATGAGTAGAGTTTTACATAGGTATAAAGGGGGCTCAAACGTAGGTTTACTTGACTAAAGTGTATATTCTACATTTGAATTTATTGATTCAAAATCTGTGAAAAAATTTGTCTCATTATATTCTAATCCTCCATGACATATATGTTTGGGAGGTCGACGTGACTTATGAAACTCCTTCTACATCTACATGAGTTTTAACAAATTTGTCAAATTTTCAAGACGTACTCACTACCTTCATCACTTCTCAAGACTTTGAACTTATAATTACATTAGTTTTCTATAAATTTTTTAAATTCAACAAACTTCTTAGAAGATTCACTTTTATGTTTAACGGATTAGATCCATAACGTCCTTGCGCAATCATGAATTGAGGTGATATAATAATGAGATCCACCAATGCTTGGCTTTTTTTTTTGTTGGATCCTGTATCTTTTTAAGCCTTAACTAATGAGAAAAAGTGAAGCCTTAATACTTCATTTAATTTCCAACAAGCATGGATTGATAATGTTGGACAAGTCCTTATCTTTGAAGTTAGCTAGTCCTTCTACCTTCATACATTTGTATGACCCAATATCTTATGCCATTGCTCAAACTTTGGTAGACTATTGTTCTTTACATAAGAGCACACTTTGTGCTATAAAATAACATCCAAAACAAACATTATACCATCTTTGTTAGCTTTGCCCAAAACCTTACAATTATTGTTGTGCTCTTACAGCGTGCATTCATATGAATTGAGAATAACCTCTAAATTTCATTCCTCAATCTCACCAACTGACACAATATTTTAAATTATACTTGGAACACACAATACATCATGCAAATATTTCACAACATTATCTGAAAAATCAACTACTGTCACCTATAACAGTAATAGAATGTGTTGAGTCTTATTTTATGGACACAAATGCAAGAACCTTAATTTATTTCTTATATGAAAACCATACTTCATGAGAATTTATATGGTAAAAACACTTATCATCAAATGGCTGTTCAATTATAACACTAACCATATGTTGCATTAGAAAGTATGTGCTCCTCTCTGTCACCGTTGTTTTAAGTTGATGTTGATGCATGACTACCTTTATTAAAATTTTCTTCTCGCATATCTCTTTATCTACCCTGTTTTACATATTTTTATCTTGAAAAATAATATTTTATGACATGACCTGGCTTATAATAGTAGTGATACATTGGCCTTTGATTTCATAAATTTAAAAAACACCTCTTATATCTTGATATGCATAACATGTACCTCATTCTATTGTTGAAATTTTAAAGCTCACCTTTTCTATCGCATTCTAAAAATCTACTCTTACTTGTTGAACATTTGAAGCTTACCTTGCCTCTTGAATTCTAAAAAGCCTACTTGTGATCCTCGACAATTTCCAAGAATTTTAATGTTGGGTTTGATATGAGGTTTGATTAGCGCTTCCATATGAGTCAAAGCCGCTTCCTTTATTTCTTTTTCCTTTAGAATTTTTAAGGGAATGATTGCATCCTAACCATACTAATTAGTATAAGACTTTGATGTACCTCCAAGAATGTGTTCTTCTTGGATCGTCTTTTATAATGAGATCCTTAAAAGTAGGTAACTCTTCTATCACCATGATAAATGAATAAAACAATTTATATTCACAACAAAAGCTATTCAAGCATGCTTGAAACACAATTCTTTAACATAATTTGAGATAGAAATATTTTAGCTTTTAACATTATTCACGACTCTACTTTCAATTGCATTTTATGTGAATTGGACACACTCTTATGCATGTTTGCAAGAATATCGCATAATTCTTCAACTAAATCACAATGTTCAATGTGAGGTGTGATTACTTGCCTTGCATTTCGCTCATCACTGTTTTGTTCTTGAGATTCAAATTCTTGAGCTCCATGTGCTAGTGGTTGGCTAAATTGTAGGCTTCTTTAACTATTTGCTTACCTTTCCCATGATGAAGAACAAAGGGCACTGGTTTCTCCTCTATACTTGTCACTGTGCTTCTATTTTGAATCTCTGCACATGATAATTTTTATTGTCTAGTTTCTTTATGGTGTCCCAAAAAACTTTAACATTTTAAAGATCTTTGTAAACAACTTAACATAAAAGAAAAGGCTTCAAAAAATTGACTTTCTTCACACATGCAAGTGTGGGCTTCCAAAAACATACCTCGCTCTCTCAAACCTATGTGGGCACATTAAACTTGATCAAAACTTTTGCAAGGAAACTTTAGTGAATTAATGACATCATCAACTCACTCAATTATAGACACAGAAATTCATGCATACAAAAAACTTATTTTACATGTATAGCCTCTTCAAAACTTTTCTGCTGCAAAAAACTTCATCAGTTCATGATTTTGCACACTATATATACTACTCATAACATTATCGATTAGACATCTTTGCCAAAACATGCACTTATAAATTATCTATAGAGATTTTGTTTATGTAGAATAGCAACGCTCTCTTATACCATGAAGGTGTTAAAGCCTTATTTATCCCAAATATTAAGCATAGGCTAGAATTTATCTTTGTTTCAAACATTTATTTGGATTTTGTAACATCAAATGAAATCTTAATCTTGGCAATGGCTATAAAGCAAACACAATGGTTCACACCATTTTGCTGGATGTTTTTAAGTGGGGTTGATTACTTGTTTACATCAACAAGGTTCTTTAAAAGGCATGCTTTGTCTTAGGATCATCTAGTGGTGCACAAATCATGCAAAGTGTTGCTCTTCCTCAATCTATTCTGCACATTGCTCAATGTTAATGAAACAAGTAATAATCCTTATAAGGCTTTACAAAATCATGTTTAATATCTAGCCTTGAGAACTTAGATACCAACCCTTATCACAAAAAACATGTGATTGTCTTTTTATAGTAGTAGATTATGCTTTAAGCATAGTGCAGTTTTCACAGGTTTAATTAAAAACTAATAATGAAAATAAAAATTAATGGGTAGGAACTTGGGTAAATGAAAGACAAAATGAGTAATGGTTTAAATGCTATTGGACAAGGGAAAGACTTTTATACCGAAATGATATAGAACTAGTGTGGTGGATATAATCAATGAGGGGATTAAAAAATAATTATGAAGAGACTAATGACTTGATTATTGAACATGAAATGTGAACACTTTAATAAGAATCAAGCAAAGAACAACCTTTCTTTGCTTGTTAAAATTACTTGTATATATTTACAAAACAAAGGAGTAGCATTCATGTTATTCAAACATTATTAGTTTTAACTTGATAGAGATGCTATGAATTTTGTGAAAAAGGATATATCATAATATGAGAGAGAGAGAGAGAGAGAGAGAGAGAGAGAGAGATGCCACTAGCATCAATATAAAATCCAATTGCTTTTGACAAAGTCATGTTATCTAGGTTGAGAGATCCTAAAACCTTGTGCACACGATGGTGGGCACTCTGTTGATTTGAATGATATTCCTTCTTCCCAGCCTATGTCTTATATTATTTATAATAACATGCCTACTTAATTTACTCTCCACTTCCTCTACTTTCTTCGTTTTTATTTTCATATGGAGAGGAAAAAGAATAAAAAGATTTCATGTTTCTTCTACTTCGACTTGTCATCAAACATAAGGTAATATGACAAGGAGGGAAGAACATAAGAAGAATAAGAAAAGAGAAACTTATGTTCTTGAATATCTTCGGGAATGCATCCCTCAACTCAGCATAGTTAGAAAAATGGTCATCATCAAATTGCATGAGCCAATCCATCAGAATATCTTCAAAGGTGGTAGCAAATTGATCTCTTTTGAGCTCCTTTAAGAGTTCTCTTATTGGCTTATAGACCTTCCATGCCTGCTCAAATGTATTGATGTGGATGTCAGGGTCATTTGACTTTTCACCCTTAAACATCAGGAAGTGATTATTTGTTCAAGTTTTTAGCTATTTTAAACCACACTTTGACCTTTGTGTTTTGTCAAGTCAACACTTCTCTGAGTTTTTAGTGCCCCTCATATCCTATTTTATCTAGTTTTCTCAACATTGTATTGAATTGCTTCTCCTCATAAAAACACTCCTAGTTTTGAGTTGTTGATGCCATTATTCTGTGTGCAAGTTGATGATGCCATTGAGACTCTGATTCTAATTCTGAAGTTTCATTGGAGGTGCATTTGTTCTTCTTCTTCAGAGGTGGTCTCATACTTCTTCTTCATCTCCTTTTCCTCCTTATCAGAGTCACTATGTGACTAAGATTGTGTCTTTGGTTCTTCTTGCCTTTCGTTCCTTTTATCAACAAACATGATGGTGTTCTTAATAAAATCTTCCAAGATCTTTGTAGGATTATATTGTTCCATTTTCTTAATGTCCTTGTCCCTTAGGCCATTGGTAGCAATCATCTAAGGTTTTGCACCATTGGTGGGTTTTCCACTTTCTGGGCCTTTTTCTTGATTCGATGTCATGGAAAGAGAGAATTTTCATAAGCTAAATTGATATAAAAATGTGACGGTCTCGAATGTAGCCATATCATAATCGTGTAACTTAATCTAAGAAAACATTGAAACTCACTTAATCGTGCTATTTCTACATAGCAATACAATCAAAGCAATCCTCTCAAATAACAAAATAAGCATGCATGCCATATCCAAGATTCTTATCACATAAGTAAAGAATCATGTAATCTCAAACAAACATTCACATAATATAAATCTCTCTATCAATTAAAGCATCTCATCTCAATCAATCACAATGTATGTGTCTATCTCAAGATTCTATCATCATTACCATGCTTGACGACATGGTTACTCACATAATGACCAAAATCCAACCAATCTAGGGCTTTCTCCGATGCTTGTCCGCCCAACCTCCACACTCGACATCCCGGCCATCTTGAGTATGCCTCTTTCTGAATCTTGTCCTCTCTGGGTTCTACCACATGGCTTTCAGAGGGCATAAATCTCGTTCTTTGTCCGACGTTCCCTGTCTCAGGATGGCCGGCATGCATATCAATCATTCCTTTCATAAAAAAGCAATCACAAGTCATACTTATCATCTTATACTATCTCTAGTCCATAATCTTTCAAGGCATGCATATTCAAATCAATCAAATCAATCAAAATCAACTTCAAGTATAAAACTAGCTTTTAATTCAAACAGTTTAACTTCTCTTAGTATTTCAAGTCACACGAGAATCTTTATTTTTAACAGAATCAATTATCATGTTCTAACTAGCGAGATCATCTCTAGTCACTACTATAGCTAAGTCTTCACTATGCTTATGTCCGGTCTATGCGTTAGTCCATCCGATCAATATAGATAAGATAGTCAATCTTGATGGCAATTTCTAAGGCAAAGCCTGACAACTTGTCTCTTTTGAAGAGTAATACCTTCCAATTTATTTGGAATTAGAGAAAAGTCAAAACTACAAAGTGTTAGGACTTCTAATTCTCTATAAAACATATCTCAGTGATGGTCTTCTAAAAATGAGTTCTAAGGTCTCTTTAAGAGCTACATTCAAAATGGCCAAAGTTGTGTTTTAAACATAAAACTGTAAAAAACAACCAATGCCGCACTTTGTACTTGAATAACTAAAAAACGAAAGGGATTTGGCTTTCTAGCCTCTCATACACTCTTATAGAGTTCTTTGCCATCTAAAACTTTTGTCTTTATGTTAAAATTTGATTCTAAACACACGGAAAGATAAATGCTTCGCAAAACACTTCCTAATAAAGGTTATACCTAAAATTTAGTCACAAACTAGTCAAATATTCTATCTTCTAATTCTTTACCCCACCAAAACTATTTATTCCATGAGTCTCATAGACCAAGATTATCATGTATAATTAAAAAAGTTAAGAATTACTCATCGTTAAGCACGCCCTATATCGGATTCTCTCGTATACACTTATCGATTTATTTATTGCATATCAAAATAATTTGAGAAAAAATAATAAAAAGAGAGTTTGTGTACTTCCCTGATATATTTGAAGAGGTCTTGATTGATTGGGCAGGCCTGAAAAATGATGTGCTTTGGTACTTGAAGCAATGTCTCTCATGCCAAAGGATCAAAGCTGAAAGGGTTAAGATGCCTGGAAAACTTCAACCCTTAGATATTCCCCAAATGAAGTGGGAGTGCATTAGTATGGATTTTGTCAGTCCTCAAACTTCATGGTCTCCCAAAAAGGATAGTAATAAGTGATCGGGATTCTGACTTCACTTCAAAGTTCTGGCAATCCTTATTTCAAGCCCTGGGAACTCAACTTTGCTTTAGCACAGTTTATCATCCAGAGACCGATGGCCAGACTGAGAGAGTCAATCAAGTAATTGAAGACATTCTCAGAGCATATTGTGGACGAGAACCAAGAAGTTTGATTCAATACCTTCCTCTTGTAGAATTTGCCTACAATGCATCTTATCATCAAAGCATAGGAATGTCACCGTTTAAAGCACTCTATGGGGCAAGAATGCTTGTCTCCTCTAAATTTCTCTGATCTGACCATAAGAGTTGAGGCATCCAGGAAAATTCTCGAAGAGATGGAGGAACAAACCAAGGCAATCCAAAAGGATATTAAAACTGCCCAAGATCGACAAAAGCATTATGCTGACACCAAGAGGTCTCAAAGGATCTTCAAGGAAGGAGACAGAGTTCTTCTACGAGTGCGACCCAAATGAAGTTCTCTATCACTTGGGAAATATAAGAAACTTAGCCCTAGGTATTGTGGTCCCTATACAATTATCAAGTGTCTAGGTAAAAGTGCCTATAAACTCCAGCTCCCAGCCCATATCAAAGTCCACAATGTATTTCGTGTTAGTTTATTAAAACCATATGTACCCAGTCTGGATCATATTCTTAATGATGAAGAAGTTGTAATCCCTACTCAAGGAGTCCTTGAATTACAGCCCAATAGCATCATAGATTCTAGGGAAAGGCAACTGCGAAAATAGAACTCTTGTAGAACATCTAGTACAGTGGAAAGATTACCCTGAAGAAGATGCAACTTGGGAAGATGAAGCTACACTCTTAAGGGATTATCCCCAATTCATGACGAGATGAGGACATCTCGATTTCTTTAAGGGGGGAAGGATGTAACATACCCATCTTCACTAATAAAGAAATGTTCATGTAATAGATAAATTTATGAGTTTTTATGGTATAAAAATTAATGATTTTATTATTTGAGTCATTTCTACTTAGAATCTTCAAATTCTAAGCCCAAATTTGAAATCTGCGTGTGATTTTACCCTAATATAGGATTTTACAGCATCCAAAACGGACACCGGATCAAGCTTATACGCAAATTTCAGTCATTTGAGTTAAAAAGCGACAAACTTTAAACCTTAATAAATGCACGACCGGGCATCTGATTGACAAACAGTCTGAACCCCAACGACCAGCAGAACCTCTCCGACAAAAAAAAAAAATCACTCTCGGGGCGATCCGGCACGCAAATCGAGGCGGACGCCCAAATTTGGGTACCCCGCCCCAAAAAATTAGACCGTACACACTTACTAGGGTGCCCGTAAGATGGCTGCCCAAGAGCCAAAGGACGGTTGCCTACTGTATGGTCCACACGTACCTCTACGTGGACACCCATGCTATCCCAGACCAGATAAGGTACATGCGTACCACTCCTTTCCCGGACAATTGACACCGTACCTTTCCCCTAGACCCATGCAAGCCACTGATCCATAGTCTTTGATAGTACACCGTCCTTTCATCCTTGCTTTGCGCAGCGCCCGTACCCTCACCCCTCAGCTATATAAACCCCTAGGGTGCTCCACAAACGGCACACATTTCTGTGCTGCGTATCCCCTGTTGTACCGTCATCCGTACCGCCATTTGTCCCTGTGTAGCGTACTTGCTGTAGTACAGCCGCCCCTTGCATCTCACACCCCCCTCATTTGCCTCTTTTCAGATAAGCTAATTTTCCTCCATCCCCCTCTTGCTAGGAGGCAGTGTCCTTAAGTCTTCTCCCCCCCACGTGTGAATAGACTTACAACAGCCCTCTCAGCCCTCCTCCATGTTTTTGGTCTTAAGGACATCTCACAATCCCCCCCATTTGCGTAGACTTTAATAAGGGATTTTTGCCTTTAGATAGAGTTCATATGCTATAGTCTTTTGCTCATACGGTGAGCAAACGATCACAGAATTGAGATCCGAGTGAAGCGTTTCGACCGCATCAGTGAGCCCTACAAGTCCACGTCCAAGATGGCCCCATCCCGGAAACGTCAGAATATTTCCCCGAGAGGAGCACGCAACAACGAAATTAGGGAAGATGCTCCCAATGCGGCTCCAACCCTCCCTCTTCAAGCTCCTCAAGGAAATGGTGGCCAGGTTAGATTGGTTATATTTTAAAGAAATTTTTTTGTTATATATATTGCTAATAAATGTGTATCTTTTCCTTTTTGAAATAATGACATAAAATTGTATGAAGTTACGAATTGTGTGATGGTGTATTTATTAATAAATTGCATTGAAATTGTTATCTTTAAAGAGTGCAAGTTTTCCTGGCTTCAACGCTAACTCCGTTCCGTGCTTGTGTAACCAGGTGGCGTCGTTAGCAAAGCCCGCGACGAATGGCCCAAGGTATCCCTCGTACCATGGAAAGAATAAGGTTCGCCGATTGAGGCGAGAGGTTATGATGCTGTCTAGTTCTGAGGGCCCAGGCTAGTGTGGTAAATAAGCCCACCCTAGTGTGCAGACATCCCTCTGAGGGGCGGGAGGATCAAACGATGGAGCCTAAGAGGGCGACAGGCTGGCTTGAGTCCTCGCCAGCGACCGATGATGAGGTGTATGGTCGCATAGGGTTTTGCCCAGCATGTAGTGGCTGGAAGGCCGAATTCTAGATCATCGACAGAGTAAAGGAAAAGAATAAGAGAGCCGGTTTGGCTTGTATGGAATTGATTCATGTATCAACTTTCTATATATATATCTTGTCTTTGGCATGATTGTATTGTGTAAAAAGGCTGTTTTAACAAACCTTGTGAAAAGGGCCATAACTAAGGAACATGTTTATTTATGTCAAACAGTGTGGTAGGATTAATTAGAAAACAAATTGACGCGTGAGTAGGGTGGAAAGTGGGAGGATGGAATGCCCCGACGGCACCATCCTACGGACAGGTGGACCCAATTAGTCCGGTAACTTTCCAACAGATATTAAGTGAAAGCCCTACGCTAGATAATTAGGTTCTTGGGCAACTCTATTCTAGAAGACTAGGTCAGCGGCTGTGCCTTGCATGGATGAGAAAAAAAGTGTTGTCTCTAGAAATCAAGTCTAGTGGTTGCCCAATTTATGATAAATTACCCTATGGGTGATTTGACTTTGAGAAGCAAGAAACAAACCCCTGAGATGTGAGAAATTGATCAAGCTTGATGTACCATGAGCGTGAAGCTTGTTTTAGTCCATACAAAGCATGGTGGAGTTGGCATACAAGATGTTCCTTTTCGGGAATTGTAAATCCTTCAGGTTGCTTCTATGCATGAAAATCAAATATGATAAAAATAACACTTTTATAATAAAAATAATAATCTTTTATGGATACTTCTATGCATGAAAATCAATTATGATAAAAGTAACACTTTTATAGGAAAAATTAATCTCTTATGCATACTTCTATGCATGAAAATCAAATATGATAAAAGTAACACTTTTATAATTAAAAAAATAATCTTTTATGCATACTTCTATGCATGAAAATCAATTATGATAAAAGTAACACTTTTATAATAAAAAATAATAATCTTTTATGTATGAAAATCAAATATGATAGAAGTAACACTTTTATAATAAAAAAATAATCTTTTATCCATACTTCTATGCATGAAAATCAAATATGATAAAAGTAACACTTTTATAATAAAAATAATAATCTTTTATGCAAACTTCTATGCATGAAAATCAATTATGATAAAAGTAACACTTTTATAATTAAAAAAATATCTTTTATGCATACTTTTATGCATGAAAATCAAATATGATGAAAGTAACACTTTTATAGTAAAAAAATAATCTTTTATGCATACTTTTATGCATAAAAATCAAATATGATAAAAGTAACACTTTTATAATAATAAATTAATCTTTTATGCATACTTCTATGCATGAAAATCAAATATAATGAAAGTAATACTTTTATAATAATACTAATTTTCTTTTATACAAATAATCAAAATGCATCTTCTATGCAAGTCATATGAGTTTTAAAGCCTATATAAACAACTCATTCCTTTGTATACACATACAAGGATTTTTATCAAATACAGAAATGATCTTCTTTTTATGGGCATATCATTTGATGCTTGCTCAAACACGTGTGCATTCTTGGCTCATTAATCAAGTCATTAGCCTCTTCATAATTATCTCTTAATCCCCTCATTAATTATATCCATCACACTATTGTTGCATCAATTTTATGTCTGAGGGTTTAGAGTAAAGTCTTGTGGGTTTTTGGTGGATTTTGTCTTTGAATTCTTTGGAGAGAGCGTGAGAAGCGAGTATCCTTGTAGGCAGATATAGTAGCTTCCTTTAGAAAAAAATTTCAATAGGCTTTCAGGGAGAGTGGAGCTTCAACAAGTAGTTGAGATTTAGTACTTAAAGAGGCATAATCTTGAGAGAGCGAGGTAAGATTTCAATGACAAGTTGCATTCCATTCTTTCTTCTCTATGAATGAGTAGAGTTTTACATAGGTATAAAGGGGGCTCAAACATAGGTTTACTTGACTAAAGTGTATATTCTACATTTGAATTTCTTGATTCAAAATCTGTGGGAAAATTTGTCTCTTTATAGTCTAATCCTCCATGACATATATGTTTGGGAGGTCGATGTGACTTATGAAACTCCTTCTACATCTACATGAGTTTTAACAAATTTGTCAAATTTTCAAGACGTACTCACTACCTTCATCACTTCTCAAGACTTTGAACTTATAATTACATTAGTTTTCTATAAATTTTTTAAATTCAACAAACTTCTTAGAAGCTTCACTTTTATGTTTAACGGATTAGATCCATAACGTCCTTGCGCAATCATGAATTGAGGTGATATAATAATGAGATCCACCAATGCTTGGTATTTTTTTTTGTTGGATCCCGTATCTTTTTAAGCCTTAACTAATGAGAAAAAGTGTAGCCTTCATACTTCATTTAATTTCCAACAAACATGGACTGATAATGTTGGACAAGTCCTTATCTTTGAAGTTAGCTAGTCCTTCTACCTTCATACATTTGTATGACCCAATATCTTATGCCATTGCTCAAACTTTGGTAGACTATTGTTCTTTACATAAGAGCACACTTTGTGCTATAAAATAACATCCAAAACAAACATTATACCATCTTTGTTAGCTTTGCCCAAAACCTTACAATTATTGTTGTGCTCTTACAGCGTGCATTCATATGAATTGAGAATAACCTCTAAATTTCATTCCTCAATCTCAGCAACTGACACAATATTTTAAATTATACTTGGAACACATAATACATCATGCAAATATTTCACAACATTATTTGAAAAATCAACTACTGTCACCTATAACAGTAATAGAATGTGTTGAGTCTTATTTTATGGACACAAATGCAAGACCCTTAATTTATTTCTTATATGAAAACCATACTTCATGAGAATTTATATGGTAAAAACACTTATTATGAAATGGCTCTTCAATTATAACACTAACCATATGTTGCATTAGAAAGTATGTGCTCCTCTCTGTCACCGTTGTTTTAAGTTGATGTTGATGCATGACTACCTTTATTAAAATTTTCTTCTCGCACATCTCTTTATCTACCCTGTTTCACATATTTTTATCTTAAAAAATAATATTTTATGACATGACCTGGCTTATAATAGTAGTGATACATTGGCCTTTGATTTCATAAATTTAAAAAACACCTCTTATATCTTGATATGCATAACATGTACCTCATTCTATTGTTGAAATTTTTAAGCTCCCCTTTTGTATCGCATTCTAAAAATCTACTCTTACTTGTTGAACATTTGAAGCTTACCTTGCCTCTTGAATTCTAAAAAGCCTACTTGTGATCCTCGGCAATTTTCAAGAATTTTAATGTTGGGTTTGATATGAGGTTTGATTAGCGCTTCCATATGAGTCAGAGCCGCTTCCTTTATTTCTTTTTCCTTTAGAATTTTTAAGGAAATGATTGCATCCTGACCATACTAATTATTATAAGACTTTGATGTACCTCCAAGAATGTGTTCTTCTCGGATCGTCTTTTATAATGAGATCCTTAAAAGTAGGTAACTCTTCTATCACCATGATAAATGAATAAAACAATATATATTCACAACAAAAGCTATTCAAGCATGCTTGAAACACAATTCTTTAATATAATTTGAGATGGAAATATTTTAGCTTTTAACATTATTCACGACTCTACTTTCAATTGCATTTTACGTGAATTGGACACACTCTTATACATGTTTGCAAGAATATCCCATAATTCTTCAACTAAATCACAATGTTCAATGTGAGGTGTGATTACTTGCCTTACATTTTGCTCATCACTGTTTTGTTCTTGTTGAGATTTTGAGATTCAAGCTGGCCATCCTTAGACAGGGAACGCCGGACAGAGAACGAGATTTATGCCCTTTGGGAGCCATGTGGTAGAACCTAAAGAGGACGAGATTCACAAAGAGGCATACCCGAGGATAGCCGCGATGTCTAGTGGGTGAGGTTGGGTGGACGGGCATCGGAGAAAGCCCTAGATTGGCTGGATTTTGGTCAGTATGACTAACCATGTTGTCGAGCATGGTGATGATGATAGAGTCTTAAGATAGACACATACATTGTGATTGATTGAGATGCTATGCTGTAATTGATAGAGATTTATATCATGTGAATGTTTGTTTGAGATTACATGATTCTTTGGTTATGTGATAAGAATCTTAGATATGCATGCATGCTTGTTTGCTATTTGAGAAGGTTGATTTGATTCTATTGCTGTAGAAACATCAGGATTAAATAAGTTTAATGTTTTCTTAGATGAAGTTGTAAGATTAAGATATGGTTAGAATTTGGGTACGTTTCATCCGTTATCAAACACACATGCACAAGATTATATCTAGTGACTATCTACCAAACACGGTGCGACCAGCACCTCACTAACCATGTGGCAGATAATCAGAAATAAATATCGACGATAAAATTATCTATTAAAATAACATTTTTAATAATTCAAATAATTTTCATAATCCATAATATTCGATCAATGTATCTGCATTCTAAGTGCCCTTTTTCTATCCATAACATTCAATCAATGTATCCATAACCTTCTATCAATGTATTTGCATACTAAATATCCTTTTTGTATCCATAACATTCGGTCAATGTATCTGCATACTAAATGCCCTTTTTGTTTGATTTTGGACATTTTTTAGAGTAATTCTTCATTACTACATGTGTCTCTACATCTTTCAATTAATCTTTGAGCTTTTTTTTATAAGTGGCTAAGTCTCTTGGGAAGGTATTGATGACACCACCTTTCTACCTTACCCTTTAATGAACACAAAAGGTAATCCAAATAACTCTCTTCAATCCCGTTAAGTTGTGTCCACTTTTAGAATGCTTGCATTTGTACTTTTGTATCCCATTTAAGTATTGGACTCACCATTTTGATTGTCCCTTAACTGGATTTTGTTTTCTTGTTCTCATCTATGCAAAGTAGAAGAATCGAGGGTGACTATCCCCTCGCTCATGTCTTCTTGAATTTTTTTCTTATGAACTGGATAAGTGTGTGACGAAGGTCCAAACCTTGGGGTTAAGCCTCAAAGGGAAATCTAGTCAATGGTTTCAATCACTAAGATTGTTGGCCAAATGATGAGATTTAGAAGCTCATAAATTATAGATTTACTTATAAAAATGAAGCATATAGAATGATTTTTATAATTATGCACCATATTTTTTAACATCTACTCAATCTAAGGTTTCCTTAAAAAGAATATTTTGGAACCTTACTTTTGAATCTTACACTAAATCATTGTAGTTTTAGGTTTAGTTTTATTTACATTGCAATTGAGCAGAGATTACATAGCATATTTCACCTATCCTCTTCCACCAGACAAAGGAAGAGTGGCTCCAAGATACATGCTACCCTAGTTGCATACAGGCTTTCATCATTGCTTGAGTAGTGCATCCTTTTGGGGGTCGCTTCTCCAAGATTTGCTTTCCTATCCACACCTTCACCACTGGTCCAGTCCCCAGGGGGTTTTCTATGAAGGCTACAAAAGTAAAGGAGGGGTGTTTGACTTTTCGGTACCATCTTCTAGTCTTTGGCCCAAATTTTGGGGAGCTTTGCCTTCACTTCATACCTTGGATACCCCTGTGCGAGGAACGTGCCCCGCTCGATTGAGCATGCACGCGAGAATTAAAAGGTCATGTCGCTCACTCACCTCAAGAGTAGAGTTGTCTCCCTTAGCTATATTGTTAATTGTATTTCTAAGTATGCAAGGTTTATTGGTTTTCCTTGTCTATTGTTCCCACTGCAGAAGCAGCTTTAGCTTTTCTAGGGAGGACAACGATAGCAAACATGATTTTATAACTTATATAAAGAATAATATAGCATGTGAATAATAATGACCAGTCTAATGATGTTTGAGAGGCTTTCCCTGTTTTTGGGGAAGGTGGTAAGTGACACCAACTTTGGTTGAAACGTGGCGCATGCGTATATAAGGAGACCACAAATTCTATTAGACCGGGAAAAACGTGGCGCATGCGTATATAAGGAGACCACAAATTCTATTAGACCGGGAATGTACGCACGATGTGCATGTTACTGGGCGCGAGAGAGACAAGGTTGTGTTGAAGCGGAACTAGAATATTAGTCGGAACTAGAATATTAGTCGGAACTTCGTGACAAAGTTCGATTGTGCACACCAGTTCATGAGACTTCGGTCTGCCGACGAGATATTTCTCTCTCATACTCATCCAGCCGGGGAGAGCTCTTTCTCCGCTAATCGCTTGCCCTCAGTAGCCGTCGTCCAGTAAGTCCTCAGTACGAGCACGTTAATCTCTCTGTATGATTTATATACCATACTATTGTATGGTTATATATCTGTATAATTATATTCTAACGCACATATATTGAACTTAGTCCGAAGTCGATATAGTATAGTTCGCATAATTTATACACTTTCTCCACACAAATTATATCGAGAGAACATTTTGTTGGTGGCCATAATATTATATTATATTTATATTTATATAATATTGACAGCAGCACTCGTCCTCTCAGGAAAACGGAGGCACTAGTAGTACTGACTAGTCGTAGGCAAGACTAGTAATTGGGAGGCCTGCTGCTAGCGCATTATAAAAGCAAGCAGCGCTGCGCCCCTCTAATACAGCACAGCCAGCCATATCATAATTAAGCCACCCCCTTGGGCTGATCTACACACAGCGAGCGCAGTACTGTCCCAAATTATAGTAGCCTCTTGCCTGCTCTGCTCGTCTCGTCTCCTGCGCTAGCTAGCTCGCCGCCGCCATGCCGATCTCCACCACCAATGGCGCCGCATGCAAAGCCAAATTAGCCAAAGCCCAAGCCGATGGCCCTGCCAGCGTGCTCGCCATGGGCAGCGCCACCCCTCCGCACCTCTTCAAGCAGCACGAGTACCCGGACTTCTACTTCAACGTCACCAACAGCAACCACATGACCGACCTCAAGCAAAAGTTCCAGCGCATTTGTAAGCCCCCTCATATATACTAATATATAATTGCAATAATACTGTATAATAATATGCCGGTGAGACGCAACTCCAAGCTAACGTTGCTCTCTCTGTACACACTACGTACTACTCCAGGTGACAGATCAGGCATCCAGAAGAGGCACATGTACCTGAACGAGGAGATTCTGCGGGCCAACCCGAGCATGTGCGACTTCTGGGGCCAGTCCTTGGATGCGAGGCAAGAGCACATGGTGGAGGAGATACCCAGGCTTGGTGGGGAAGCTGCCCTCAAGGCGTTGGAGGAGTGGGGCCGCCCCAAGTCCTGCATCACCCACCTTGTCTTCTGCTCAACGGGCGGCATGGACTTGCCCGGGGCGGACTGGGCTCTCACCAAGCGTCTGGGTTTGCGCCACAATATCAAGAGGCTGATGCTGTACTCGCAGGGCTGCTTTGGTGGAGGCACGGCCCTCCGCATGGCCACGGAGCTGGCCGAGAACAACAAGGGCGCACGCGTGCTAGTGGTCTGCAGTGAGATCACCGTGGTGACCTTTCGTGGGCCTAATGAGACCCATATCGACAGCCTTGTGGGTCAGGCTTTGTTCAGCGACGGTGCGTCCGCCCTCATCGTCGGCTCCGACCCCATCGCTCACGTGGAGAAGCCCTGGTTTCAGGTTCACTGGACCGGCTCCTACATCTTGCCCCACAGTGATGGTGCCATCCAAGGCCACTGGAAGCAAATCGGCCTCACATTCCACCTCCACAAAACCGTTCCACAGCTTGTCTCTCAGAACCTGCCTGCCGTCTTGCAAGATGCCCTGGATAATGTCCATGATGATGATGGCCATGCCCCTAGTCCCAATGACATCTTCTGGATCACGCACCCAGGTGGCCCCGCCATTCTCAACCAAATGGAGCAGGCACTCAAGCTCAAACCCGAGAAACTCGCAGCCACTAGACAAGTGCTCGCTGAATACGGCAACATGTCCAGCGCTTGTGTTTTCTTCATCATGGAGCACATGCGGCGCAACTCTTTGGAAAAGAAGCTCGCCACTTCTGGCGAGGGATTCGATTGGGGGGTGCTCGTCAGCTTTGGCCCGGGTGTGACTTGCGAGGCTCTTCTCCTTAAGAGCCTCCCCCTTGCTTAAACTACTCGGCTGGAAATGAAAATATGAGAGGATTTTACCCTAGGAAGATTTAGGCCCAGGCACCTTCATTCATTCTAGTTTTCCTTGAATAAAGATACACCTAGAAAGGCTATGGCATGTGGGCACTCGTAGAGTTGGTTGGGTCTATTGCAAGATGATGATTAGTAGCGTGTGTGGTTCATCTTCTTGGCATTTCTACGTTCTTTCCGGCCCATGATAACATGTCTTCTTCTTGCCATTTCTACTAAGTCTCTATATGTGTGCCCTCTTATCATATAAGAGACATATTGAATTTCATAATTATAAAATTTCTTGTTTTTAGTATTTATCTCATGGAGATGCTATGAAATTTGTAAAGAAGGATTAATATTATCATGACAGAGAGAGAGAGAGAGAGAGAGAGAGACAGAGAGAGAGAGATAGAATCCATTTTCCTTCGCTAAAGTCATATTATCTAGGTTGACAGGTCCTAAAATCTTGAGCACACGGTAGTGGGCACTGTCTTGCTTTGAACTCTATTCCTTGCCATGCTACATCTTATAGTATTTGTAATAACATGACCAATCAATTTACACTCCTCTTTCTCTTATTTCTCTTCTTTCTTCTTTTTCTTTACATTCAAAGAGGAAGAAGAATAGAACATTTTATGTTTCTTCTACCTCGACTTCTCATCAAGAATAAGATAATAAGACATAAAAAGAACAAGAAAAGAGAAACTTACCAATGGATAAAGAGATATTGCAAGTCCCTACTGGATAATAAACACACTTAGAACCTTATTTTTGAGAAAATAAAAATAAAGCCTAACAAAAAAGATAGAACCTTAAGCCCAAAATATAATTTACTTAACGAGATTGTTTCTTATTGTGTAAATAACTTAAAGTATATAATTGAGAGATGAATGGTGTTGCATAGAGGAATAATTGATACATTTTACAAATTGCTAAAGCCATGTTGGAACAAAAATGTATGCTCATTATTGGGCAAAAGCTTGCAATTATGGTGTGTTTGAAGTATGGATGTGACGTTGAAGATATAGAATGATGGAGATCAATGTGTATAGGTACCAAGAAGAGGGTCACTCATTCAGAGGTTAGCTTATGATACCTTTCTATCTCCACATTACGCTTTTATGGTAGCTATATCATAATGGAATGAACTTGATTTTCTCAGAAGTGCTAAAGAATGGAAAAATATTATAAATAAGGAGATTAGTGTGAATTTATTTTATCAAGTACATGTAAGTAGAATGAACTCGAGTAGATTTGGCAAGTCATATGAGTTTTAAAGCCTATATAAACAACTCATTCCTTTGTATACACATACAAGGATTTTTATCAAATACAGAAATGATCTTCTTTTTGTGGGCATGTCTTTTGATGCTTGCTCAAACACGTGTGTATTCTGGGCTCATTAATCAAGTCATTAGCCTCTTCATAATTATCTCTTAATCCCCTCATTAATTATATCCATCACACTATTGTTGCATCAATTTTATGTCTGAGGGTTTAGAGTAAAGTCTTGTGGGTTTTTGGTGGATTTTGTCTTTGAATTCTTTGGAGAGAGCGTGAGAAGCGAGTATCCTTGTAGGCAGATATAGTAGCTTCCTTTAGAAAAAAATTTCAATAGGCTTTCAAGGAGAGTGGAGCTTCAACAAGTAGTTGAGATTTAGTACTTAAAGAGGCATAATCTTGAGAGAGCGAGGTAAGATTTCAATGACAAGTTGCATTCCATTCTTTCTTCTCTATGAATGAGTAGAGTTTTACGTAGGTATAAAGGGGGCTCAAACATAGGTTTACTTGACTAAAGTGTATATTCTACATTTGAATTTCTTGATTCAAAATCTGTGGGAAATTTTGTCTCTTTATATTCTAGTCCTCCATGACATATATGTTTGGGAGGTCGATGTGACTTATGAAACTCCTTCTACATCTACATGAGTTTTAACAAATTTGTCAAATTTTCAAGACGTAGTCACTACCTTCATCACTTCTCAAGACTTGAACTTATAATTACATTAGTTTTCTATAAATTTTTTAAATTCAACAAACTTCTTAGAAGCTTCACTTTTATGTTTAACTGATTAGATCCATAACGTCCTTGCGCAATCATGAATTAAGGTGATATAATAATGAGATCCACCAATGCTTGGCATTTTTTTTGTTGGATCCCGTATCTTTTTAAGCCTTAACTAATGAGAAAAAGTGTAGCCTTAATACTTCATTTAATTTCCAACAAACATGGACTGATAATGTTGGACAAGTCCTTATCTTTGAAGTTAGCTAGTCCTTCTATCTTCATACATTTGTATGACCCAATATCTTATGCCATCGCTCAAACTTTGGTAGACTATTGTTCTTTACATAAGAGCACACTTTGTGCTATAAAATAACATCCAAAATAAACATTATACCATCTGTGTTAGCTTTGCCCAAAACCTTACAATTATTGTTGTGCTCTTACAGCGTGCTTTCATATGAATTGAGAATAACCTCTAAATTTCATTCCTCAATCTCACCAACTGACACAATATTTTAAATTATACTTGGAACACACAATACATCATGCAAATATTTCACAACATTATTTGAAAAATCAACTACTGTCACCTATAACAGTAATAGAATGTGTTGAGTCTTATTTTATGGACACAAATGCAAGACCCTTAATTTATTTCTTATATGAAAACCATACTTCATGAGAATTTATATGGTAAAAACACTTATCATCAAATGGCTCTTCAATTATAACACTAACCATATGTTGCATTAGAAAGTATGTGCTCCTCTCTGTCACCGTTGTTTTAAGTTGATGTTGATGCATGACTACCTTTATTAAAATTTTCTTCTCGCACATCTCTTTATCTACCCTGTTTCACATATTTTTATCTTGAAAAACAATATTTTATGACATGACCTGGCTTATAATAGTAGTGATACATTGGCCTTTGATTTCATAAATTTAAAAAACACCTCTTATATCTTGATATGCATAACATGTACCTCATTCTATTGTTGAAATTTTTAAGCTCCCCTTTTGTATCACATTCTAAAAATCTACTCTTACTTGTTGAACATTTGAAGCTTACCTTGCCTCTTGAATTCTAAAAAGCCTACTTGTGATCCTCCGCAATTTCCAAGAATTTTAATGTTGGGTTTGATATGAGGTTTGATTAGCGCTTCCATATGAGTCAGAGCCGCTTCCTTTATTTCTTTTTCCTTTAGAATTTTTAAGGAAATGATTGCATCTTGACCATACTAATTATTATAAGACTTTGATATACCTCCAAGAATGTGTTCTTCTCGGATCGTCTTTTATAACGAGATCCTTAAAAGTAGGTAACTCTTCTATCACCATGATAAATGAATAAAACAATATATATTCACAACAAAAGCTATTCAAGCATGCTTGAAACACAATTCTTTAACATAATTTGAGATGGAAATATTTTAGCTTTTAACATTATTCACGACTCTACTTTCAATTGCATTTTACGTGAATTGGACACACTCTTATACATGTTTGCAAGAATATCCCATAATTCTTCAACTAAATCACAATGTTCAATGTGAGGTGTGATTACTTGCCTTACATTTTGCTCATCACTGTTTTGTTCTTGAGATTCAAATTCTTGAGCTCCATGTGCTAGTGGTTGGCTAAATCGTAGGCTTCTTTAACTATTTGCTTACGTTTCGATCTTCCCATAATGAAGAACAAAGGGCACTGGTTTCTCCTCTATACTTGTCACTGTGCTCCTATTTTGAATCTCTGCACATGATAATGTTTATTGTCTAGTTTCTTTATGGTGCCCCAATAAAACTTTAACATTTTAAAGATCTTTGTAAACAACTTAACATAAAAGAAAAGGCTTCAAAAAATTGACTTTCTTCACACATGCAAGTGTGGGCTTCCAAAAACATACCTCCCTCTCGCAAATCTAAGTGGGCACATTAAACTTGATCAAAACTTTTGCAAGGAAACTTTAGTGAATTAATGACATCATCAACTCACTCAATTATAGACACAAAAATTCATGCATACAAAAAACTTATTTTACATGTATAGCCCCTTCAAAACTTTTCTGCTCTGCTGAAAACTTCATCAGTTCATGATTTTGCACACTATATATACTACTCATAACATTATCGATTAGACATCTTAGCCAAAACATGCACTTATAAATTATCTATAAAGATTTTGTTTATGTAGAATAGCAACGCCCTCTTATACCATGAAGGTGTTAAAGCCTTATTTATCCCAAATATTAAGCATAGGTTAGAATTTATCTTTGTTTCAAACATTCTTTGGATTTTGTAACATCAAATGAAATGTTGATCTTGGCAATCGCTATAAAGCAAACACAATGGTTCACACCATTTTGTTGGATGTTTTTAAGTGGGGTTGACTACTTGTTTACATCAACAAGGTTCTTTAAAAGGCATGCTTTGTCTTAGGATCATCTAGTGGTGCACAAATCATGCAAAGTGTTGCTCTTCCTCAATCTATTCTGCACATTGCTCAATGTTAATGAAAGAAGTAATAAGTCTTACAAGGCTTTACAAAATCATGTTTAATATCTAGCCTTGAGATCTTAGATACCAACCCTTATCACAAAAAACATGTGATTGTCTTCATATAGTAGTAGATTATGCTTTGAGCATAGTGCAGTTTTCACAGGTTTAATTAAAAACTAATAATGAAAATAAAAATTAATGGGTAGAAACTTGGGTAAATGAAAGACAAAATGAGTAATGGTTTAAATGCTATTCGACAAGGGAAAGGCTTTTATACCGAAATGATATAAAACTAGTGTGGTGGATATAATCAATGAGGGGATTAAAAAATAATTATGAAGAGACTAATGACTTGATTATTGAACGTGAAATGTGAACACTTTAATAAGAATCAAGCAAAGAACAATCTTTCTTTGCTTGTTAAAATTACTTGTATATATTTACAAAACAAAGGAGTAGCATTCATGTTATTCAAACATTATTAGTTTTAACTTGATAGAGATGCTATGAATTTTGTGAAAAAGGATATATCATAATATGAGAGAGAGAGAGAGAGAGAGAGAGAGAGAGAGAGAGAGAGAGCCATGCCACTAGCATCAATATAAAATCCAATTGCTTTTGACAAAGTCATGTTATCTAGGTTGAGAGATCCTAAAACCTTGTGCACACAATGGTGGGCACTCTGTTGATTTGAATGATATTCCTTCTTCCAAATCTATGTCTTATATTATTTATAATAACATGCCTACTTAATTTACTCTCCACTTCCTCTACTTTCTTTGTTTTTTATTTTCATATGGAGAGGAAAAAGAATAAAAAGATTTCATGTTTTTTCTACTTCGACTTCTCATCAAACATAAGGTAATATGACAAGGAGGGAAGAACATAAGAAGAATAAGAAAAGAGAAACTTATGTTCTTGAATATCTTCGCGAATGCATCCCTCAACTCAGCATAGTTAGAAAAATGGTCATCATCAAATTGCATGAGCCAATCCATCAGAATATCTTCAAAGGTGGTAGCAAATTGATCTCTTTTGAGCTCCTTTAGGATTCTCTTATTGGCTTATAGACCTTCCATGCCTGCTCATGGCCTGCTCAAATGTATTGATGTGGATGTCAGGGTCATTTGACTTTTCACCCTTAAACATCAGGAAGTGATTATTTGTTCAAGTTTTTAGTCGTAAAAACTAGTCAAATATTCTATCTTCTAATTCTTTACCCCACCAAAACTATTTATTCCATGAGTCTCATAGACCAAGATGATCATGTATGATTAATAAAATTAAGAATAACTCATCATTAAGCACGCCCTATATCGACTCCGATTCTCTTGTATACACTTATCTATTTATTTATTTCATATCAAAAGAATTTGAAGAAAAATAATAAAAAGAGAGTTTGTGTACTTCCCTGATATATTTGAAGATGTCTTGATTGATTGGGAATCCATGTCTACTCTCAAGAAGTTGTGGAAGAGCTGTTTGTAGATTTAGCAAGCCTCTTAGATCTGCTGTCAGGGGTGCAACGTGCAACAGGTATAGCTTCATGCACAGTTATCAGAAACTTGTCGTGTGGGTACTTAAAATTACTAGAACATGTGTATTCTACAACCAAGTGTGGGCGAAATTGCCAAAATTAGTTGTATGTGAAAGTCAACTCCCCCTTCCCTCCATAATTCATAAACAAGAAATTAGAATTGGAACACATAAATAAATTACAACATAGAGCATGATAGATAATAATCTTCAATAGTAGACATGAGTGAGAGAGAGAAAGAAATAGACAGAGTACACCGTCAACACTATCACCGAGTACAATCATCCCCCCCCCCTTGCATGAGTATTTAAATGTATTAATTTTGTTTCAGGCCAAAGTGACCTGTTTACAAGAAGTGTCCTTTTACAAATATTAAAGAAGGTAATTAAATATTAGATAAAATAAAACATCTTAATTTTATCTATTTTTAGGCCTGCAAAACTAATGTATGTCAAAAGTACTCCTCTGATGCATTGAATTCTAAAGAAAGTCACAACATAAATATTAGATCGTATAAATGTCTAATTTTGCATACTTTTTTGTTATTTACAGTCTTGTCCAAATACCTTCACTCATTTTAACTTTGCTAAAAATATAATATCGCGATAAATATAATCATGCCAAAATGTGTACCAATATGTACGCCAAAAATGTGTAACCATCATCATGTCGTCCGTACTAGCCATGCCACTGATCCATTGTAACATACCTCTGAGATTAACCAAGTTATGATTAAAGATAATCCTAAGTTTTGGATGCTACAGATTTCAGTAATGAATTCCAATAGGTTTTCAGTGGTTTTTTAGCAGTAAAGATTCTAAGTGTTAAAATGAAGTGAAAATTTAAGATTGAGTTTTCAATTAGTTAGCATACTTAAAAGAAGCCTTTAAGTGTGTAGATGGACATGCAAACCAAAATTTTATAAAAAAGTAAAACGTGACCTATTTTTGGTAACGACTTTCACATACAACAGATTTTAGCGATTTCACCCACGTTGGGTTGTAGGCCGCACATATTCCAGTAATTTTAGGTATCCATACAGCTAGTATCTGATAACTCTGCATGGAGTTATACCTGTTGTCGCAGATTACAGCCCTGACAGCAGATTTGAGAGCCTTGCCAAATCTAGAAGCGATTTTTCCACAACTTCAGGAGAGTAGACATGGATTCCCAAAATCAATCAAGACATCAGCAAATATATCAGGGAAGTATACAAACACTCTTTCTATTATTTTTCTTTAATTTATTTTGAGATTAAATAAATATATTGATAAGCGCATATTTGGGAGAATTTGAGTCGATGTATGGCATGCTTAACCATGGGAATGATGGGAAACCACCACGAGAAGAGGAGGAGGGGGGGTTCCCACAAAGAACTATTGTTGATTGCCTTAGTTCGACTCATAGAATAAAACTTTGGAGTTAAAGAATTAGAAGATAGAATATTTGACTAGTTTATGACTAGAGTCTAGGAATAACCTTCATTAGGGGGTATTTTGCAAAGACTCTATCTGTCCGTGTGTTTAGAATCAGATTTTGAGATAAACACGAAAGTTTTAGAGGACAAGAAACTCTACAAGAGTGTAAGAGACTATAGAAAGCCAAATTCCTTTTGTTTTTGAGTTATTCGAGTGCAAAGGGGGCACTTGGCTGTTTTTTATAGTTTCACGCTGAAAACACAACTTTGGCTGTTTTGAATGCTCTCAAAGAGACCTTAGAACTCATTTTTAGAGAACCATCACTGAGACGTGCTTTAAAGAGCATTAGAAGTCCTAAAACTTCATAGTTTTGTCCTTTCTCTAATTCTACATAGATTGAAAGATATTACTCTCCCAAAGAAACCAGTTATTAGGCTTTGTCTTAGAAATTGCTATCAAGATTGACTACCTTGTCTATATACACTGGTGGATGGACTAATGCATAAGCATAGTTAAGACTTAGTTATAGTGACTAGAGATGACCTCACTCGTTAGAACATGATAATTGATTATGTTCAAAACAAGGACTTCCATGTGACTTAAAAGATAAAGAGAAGTTAAAGACTTTAAATTAAAAGCTTGTTTTATACTTGAAATTGATTTTGATTGATTTGAATATGCATGCCTTGAAAGATTATGGACTAGAGATGAGTGTGGGATGATATGTATGAGTTATGATTGCTTTGTTTTGGGATGAATGATTAATATGCACGCGTATGACTTATTGATATGCATGTGTATGATGAGTCGCGACATGAGATTTTGAGATTCAAGCTGGCCATCCTTAGACAGGGAACGCCGGACAGAGAACGAGATTTATGCCCTTTGGGAGCCATGTGGTAGAACTAGAGAGGACAAGATTCACAAAGAGGCATACCCGAGGATAGCCGCGATGTCTAGTGTGGAGGTTGGGTGAGGTTGGGTGGACGGGCATCGGAGAAAGCCCTAGATTGGCTGGATTTTGGTCAGTATGACTAACCATGTTGTCGAGCATGGTGATGATGATAGAGTCTTGAGATAGACACATACATTGTGATTGATTGAGATGCTATGCTGTAATTGATAGAGATTTATATCATGTGAATGTTTGTTTGAGATTACATGATTCTTTGGTTATGTGATAAGAATCTTAGATATGCATGCATGCTTGTTTGCTATTTGAGAAGGTTGATTTGATTGTATTGCTGTAGAAACATCAGGATTAAATAAGTTTAATGTTTTCTTAGATGAAGTTGTAAGATTAAGATATGGTTAGAATTTGGGTACGTTTCATCCGTTATCAAACACACATGCACAAGATTATATCTAGTGACTATCTACCAAACACGGTGCGACCAGCACCTCACTAACCTTGTGGCAGATAATCAGAAATAAATATCGACGATAAAATTATCTATTAAAATAACATTTTTAATAATTCAAATAATTTTCATAATCCATAATATTCGATCAATGTATCTGCATTCTAAGTGCCCTTTTTCTATGCATAACATTCAATCAATGTATCCATAACCTTCTGTCAATGTATTTGCATACTAAATATCCTTTTTGTATCCATAACATTCGATCAATGTATCTGCATACTAAATGCCCTTTTTGTTTGATTTTGGACATTTTTTAGAGTAATTCTTCATTACTACATGTGTCTCTACATCTTTCAATTAATCTTTGAGCTTTTTTTTATAAGTGGCTAAGTCTCTTGGGAAGGTATTGATGACACCACCTTTCTACCTTACCCTTTAATGAACACAAAAGGTAATCCAAATAACTCTCTTCAATCCCGTTAAGTTGTGTCCACTTTTAGAATGCTTGCATTTGTACTTTTGTATCCCATTTAAGTATTGGACTCACCATTTTGATTGTCCCTTAACTGGATTTTGTTTTCTTGTTCTCATCTATGCAAAGTAGAAGAATCGAGGGTGACTATCCCCTTGCTCATGTCTTCTTGAATTTTTTTCTTATGAACTGGATAAGTGTGTGACGAAGGTCCAAACCTTGGGGTTAAGCCTCAAAGGGAAATCTAGTCAATGGTTTCAATCACTAAGATTGTTGGCCAATGATGAGATTTAGAAGCTCTTTAATTATAGATTTACTTATAAAAATGAAGCATATAGAATGATTTTTATAATTATGCACCATATTTTTTAACATCTACTCAATCTAAGGTTTCCTTAAAAAGAATATTTTGGAACCTTACTTTTGAATCTTACACTAAATCATTGTAGTTTTAGGTTTAGTTTTATTTACATTGCAATTGAGCAGAGATTACATAGCATATTTCACCTATCCTCTTCCACCAGACAAAGGAAGAGTGGCTCCAAGATACATGCTACCCTAGTTGCATACAGGCTTTCATCATTGCTTAAGTAGTGCATCCTTTTGGGGGCCGCTTCTCCAAGATTTGCTTTCCTATCCACACCTTCACCACTGGTCCAGTCCCCAGGGGGTTTTCTATGAAGGCTACAAAAGTAAAGGAGCGGTGTTTGACTTTTCGGTACCATCTTCTAGTCTTTGGCCCAAATTTTGGGGAGCTTTGCCTTCACTTCATACCTTGGATACCCCTGTGCGAGGAACGTGCCCCGCTCGATTGAGCATGCACGCGAGAATTAAAAGGTCATGTCGCTCACTCACCTCAAGAGTAGAGTTGTCTCCCTTAGCTATATTGTTAATTGTATTTCTAAGTTTAAGTGGGCATGCAAGGTTTATTGGTTTTCCTTGTCTATTGTTCCCACCTGCAGAAGCAGCTTTAGCTTTTCTAGGGACGACAACGATAGCAAACATGATTTTATAACTTATATAAAGAATAATATAGCATGTGAATAATAATGACCAGTCTAATGATGTTTGAGAGGCTTTCCCTCTTTTTGGGGGAGGTGGTAAGTGACACCAACTTTGGTTGAAACGTGGCGCATGCTTATATAAGGAGACCACAAATTCTATTAGACCGGGAATGTACGCACGATGTGCATGTTACTGGGCGCGAGAGAGACAAGGGCAAAGGTTGTGTTTGAAGCGGAACTAGAATATTAGTCGGATATCAGTCATGAGACTTCGTGACAAAGTTCGCCAGTTCATGAGACTTCGGTCTGCCGACGAGATATTTCTCTCTCATACTCATCCAGCCGGGGAGAGCTCTTTCTCCGCTAATCGCTTGCCCTCAGTAGCCGTCGTCCAGTAAGTCCTCAGTACGAGCACGTTAATCTCTCTGTATGATTTATATACCATACTATTGTATGGTTATATATCTGTATAATTATATTCTAACGCACATATATTGAATTTAGTCCGAAGTCGATATAGTATAGTTCGCATAATTTATACACTTCCTCCACACAAATTATATCGAGAGAACATTTTGTTGGTGGCCATAATATTATATTATATTTATATTTATATAATATTGACAGCAGCACTAGTTGTGTGATGGAATCGGAGGCGTCCTCTCAGGAAAACGGAGGCACTAGTAGTACTGACTAGTCGTAGGCAAGACTAGTAATTGGGAGGCCTGCTGCTAGCGCATTATAAAAGCAAGCAGCGCTGCGCCCCTCTAATACAGCACCGCCAGCCATATCATAATTAAGCCACCCCCTTGGGCTGATCTTCACACAACGAGCGCAGTATTGTCCCAAATTATTGTAGCCTCTTGCCTGCTCTGCTCGTCTCGTCTCCTGCGCTAGCTAGCTCGCCGCCGCCATGCCGATCTCCACCACCAATGGCGCCGCATGCAAAGCCAAATTAGCCAAAGCCCAAGGCGATGGCCCTGCCAGCGTGCTCGCCATGGGCAGCGCCACCCCTCCGCACCTCTTCAAGCAGCACGAGTACCCGGACTTCTACTTCAACGTCACCAACAGCAACCACATGACCGACCTCAAGCAAAAGTTCCAGCGCATTTGTAAGCCCCCTCATATATACTAATATATAATTGCAATAATACTGTATAATAATATGCAGGTGAGACGCAACTCCAAGCTAACGTTGCTCTCTCTGTACGTACTACGTACTACTGCAGGTGACAGATCAGGCATCCAGAAGAGGCACATGTACCTGAACGAGGAGATTCTGCGGGCCAACCCGAGCATGTGCGACTTCCGGGGCCAGTCCTTGGATGCGAGGCAAGAGCACATGGTGGAGGAGATACCCAGGCTTGGTGGGGAAGCTGCCCTCAAGGCGTTGGAGGAGTGGGGCCGCCCCAAGTCCTGCATCACCCACCTTGTCTTCTGCTCAACGGGCGGCATGGACTTGCCCGGGGCGGACTGGGCTCTCACCAAGCGTCTGGGTTTGCGCCACAATATCAAGAGGCTGATGCTGTACTCGCAGGGCTGCTTTGGTGGAGGCACGGCCCTCCGCATGGCCACGGAGCTGGCCGAGAACAACAAGGGCGCACGCGTGCTAGTGGTCTGCAGTGAGATCACCGTGGTGACCTTTCGTGGGCCTAATGAGACCCATATCGACAGCCTTGTGGGTCAGGCTTTGTTCAGCGACGGTGCGTCCGCCCTCATCGTCGGCTCCGACCCCATCGCTCACGTGGAGAAGCCCTGGTTTCAGGTTCACTGGACCGGCTCCTACATCTTGCCCGACAGTGATGGTGCCATCCAAGGCCGCTAAAAGCAAATCGGCCTCACATTCCACCTCCACAAAACCGTTCCACAGCTTGTCTCTCAGAACCTGCCTGCCGTCTTGCAAGATGCCCTGGATAATGTCCATGATGATGATGGCCATGCCCCTAGCCCCAATGACATCTTCTGGATCACGCACCCAGGTGGCCCCGCCATTCTCAACCAAATGGAGCAGGCACTCAAGCTCAAACCCGAGAAACTCGCAGCCACTAGACAAGTGCTCGCTGAATGCGGCAACATGTCCAGCGCTTGTGTTTTCTTCATCATGGAGCAGATGCGGCGCAACTCTTTGGAAAAGAAGCTCGCCACTTCTGGCGAGGGATTCGATTGGGGGGTGCTCGTCAGCTTTGGCCCGGGTGTGACTTGCGAGGCTTTTCTCCTTAAGAGCCTCCCCCTTGCTTAAACTACTCGGCTCGAAATGAAAATATGAGAGGATTTTACCCCAGAAAGATTTAGGCCCAGGCACCTTCATTCATTCTAGTTTTCCTTGAATAAAGATACACCTAGAAAGGCTATGGCATGTGGGCACTCGTAGAGTTGGTTTGGTCTATTGCAAGATGATGATTAGTAGCGTGTGTGGTTCATCTTCTTGGCATTTCTACGTTCTTTCCCGCCCATGATAACATGTCTTCTTCTTGCCATTTCTACTAAGTCTCTATATGTGTGCCCTCTTATCATATAAGAGACATATTGAATTTCATAATTATAAAATTTCTTGTTTTTAGTATTTATCTCATGGAGATGCTATGAATTTTGTAAAGAAGGATTAATATTATCATGACAGAGAGAGAGAGAGAGAGAGAGAGAGAGAGAGAGCATGCCGTGTCAGGAGCATCAATATAGAATCCATTTTCCTTCGCTAAAGTCATATTATCTAGGTTTACAGGTCCTAAAATCTTGAGCACACGGCAGTGGGCACTCTCTTGCTTTGAACGCTATTCCTTGCCATGCTACATCTTATAGTATTTGTAATAACATGACCAATCAATTTACACTCCTCTTTCTCTTATTTCTCTTCTTTCTTCTTTTTATTTACATTCAGAGAGGAAGAAGAATAGAAGATTTTATGTTTCTTCTACCTCGACTTCTCATCAAGAATAAGATAATAAGACATAAAAAGAACAAGAAAAGAGAAACTTACGAATGGATAAAGAGATATTGCAAGTCCCTACTGGATAATAAACACACTTAGAACCTTATTTTTGAGAAAATAAAAATAAAGCCTAACAAAAAAGATAGATGCTTAAGCCCAAAATATAATTTACTTGACGAGATTGTTTCTTATTGTGTAAATAACTTAAAGTATATAATTGAGAGATGAATGGTGTTGCATAGAGGAATAATTGATACATTTTACAAATTGCTAAAGCCATGTTGGAACAAAAATGTATGCTCATTATTGGGCAAAAGCTTGCAATTATGGTGTGTTTGAAGTATGGATGTGACGTTGAAGATATAGAATGATGGAGATCAAGGTGTATAGGTACCAAGAAGAGGGTCACTTATTCAGAGGTTAGCTTACAGGGATTTAATATTCACGTGATCACAAGATTTTTTGTGATAATAACACATGTGAACAAGCTATTCACATGTTCTCATGTTACCGTTCACAAAATAACAGGTCACTTGCTCTTTGGGAACCCCTTAAAAGCTTGGCTACACATGGGAATAAGCTATTCATATGTTCTCATGTTACCATCTTCACATAATAGCAGGTAAGTGGCCACCTAAGAAGATTTTTTATGCCCGACAAAGATAATTTTTTTAGGCCCTTGTGAAAGCTTTGTGAATATAACATGTGATCACAAGATTTTTTGTGTTATTAACATATGTTATTAACATGTTCACATGTTCTCGTTTACGTCAGTGAAATCCCTGTTAGCTTATGATACCTTTCTATCTCCACATTACGCTTTTATGGTAGCTATATCATAATGGAATGAACTTGATTTTCTCAGAAGTGCTAAAGAATGGAAAAATATTATAAATGAGGAGATTAGTGTGAAT
The DNA here is from genome assembly GCF_041138505.1 of Cibotium barometz. Taxonomy (NCBI): domain Eukaryota; kingdom Viridiplantae; phylum Streptophyta; class Polypodiopsida; order Cyatheales; family Cibotiaceae; genus Cibotium; species Cibotium barometz. Next base: position 50,483,385 of record NC_141048.1, on the reverse strand, counting down.
TTATTTTATCAAGTACATGCAAGTAGAATGAACTCGAGTAGATTTGGCAAGTTATGAGTTTTAAAGCCTATATAAACAACTCATTCCTTTGTATACACATACAAGGATTTTTATCAAATACAGAAATGATCTTCTTTTTGTGGGCATGTCTTTTGATGCTTGCTCAAACACGTGTGCATTCTGGGCTCATTAATCAAGTCATTAGCCTCTTCATAATTATCTCTTAATCCCCTCATTAATTATATCCATCACACTATTGTTGCATCAATTTTATGTCTGAGGGTTTAGAGTAAAGTCTTGTGGGTTTTTGGTGGATTTTGTCTTTGAATTCTAGTTTGGAGAGAGCGTGAGAAGCGAGTATCCTTGTAGGCAGATATAGTAGCTTCCTTTAGAAAAAAATTTCAATAGGCTTTCAAGGAGAGTGGAGCTTCAACAAGTAGTTGAGATTTAGTACTTAAAGAGGCATAATCTTGAGAGAGCGAGGTAAGATTTCAATGACAAGTTGCATTCCATTCTTTCTTCTCTATGAATTAGTAGAATTTTACATAGGTATAAAGAGGGCTCAAACATAGGTTTACTTGACTAAAGTGTATATTCTACATTTGAATTTCTTGATTCAAAATCTGTGGGAAAATTTGTCTCTTTATATTCTAGTCCTCCATGACATATACGTTTGGGAGGTCGATGTGACTTATGAAACTCCTTCTACATCTACATGAGTTTTAACAAATTTAACAAATTTGTCAAATTTTCAAGACGTACTCACTACCTTCATTACTTCTCAAGACTTGAACTTATAATTACATTAGTTTTCTATAAATTCTTTAAATTGAACAAACTTCTTAGAAGCTTCACTTTTATGTTTAACGGATTAGATCCATAACGTCCTTGCGCAATCATGAATTGAGGTGATATAATAATGAGATCCACCAATGCTTGGCATTTTTTTTTGTTGGATCCCGTATCTTTTTAAGCCTTAACTAATGAGAAAAAGTGTAGCCTTAATACTTCATTTAATTTCCAACAAACATGGACTGATAATGTTGGACAAGTCCTTATCTTTGAAGTTAGCTAGTCCTTCTACCTTCATACATTTCTATGACCCAATATCTTATGCCATCGCTCAAACGTTGGTAGACTATTGTTCTTTACATAAGAGCACACTTTGTGCTATAAAATAACATCCAAAACAAACATTATACCATCTTTGTTAGCTTTGCCCAAAACCTTACAATTATTGTTGTGCTCTTACAGGGTGCATTCATATGAATTGAGAATAACCTCTAAATTTCATTCCTCAATCTCACCAACTGACACAATATTTTAAATTATACTTGGAACACGCAATACATCATGCAAATATTTCACAACATTATTTGAAAAATCAACTACTGTCACCTATAAACAGTAATAGAATGTCTTGAGTCTTATTTTATGGACACAAATGCAAGACCCTTAATTTATTTCTTATATGAAAACCATACTTCATGAGAATTTATATGGTAAAAACACTTATCATCAAATGGCTCTTCAATTATAACACTAACCATATGTTGCATTAGAAAGTATGTGCTCCTCTCTGTCACCGTTGTTTTAAGTTGATGTTGATGCATGACTACCTTTATTAAAATTTTCTTCTCGCACATCTCTTTATCTACCCTGTTTCACATATTTTTATCTTGAAAAACAATATTTTATGACATGACCTGGCTTATAATAGTAGTGATACATTGGCCTTTGATTTCATAAATTTAAAAAACACCTCTTATATCTTGATATGCATAACATGTACCTCATTCTATTGTTGAAATTTTTAAGCTCCCCTTTTGTATCGCATTCTAAAAATCTACTCTTACTTGTTGAACATTTGAAGCTTACCTTGCCTCCTGAATTCTAAAAAGCCTACTTGTGATCCTCGGCAATTTCCAAGAATTTTAATGTTGGGTTTGATATGAGGTTTGATTAGCGCTTCCATATGAGTCAGAGCCGCTTCCTTTATTTCTTTTTCCTTTAGAATTTTTAAGGAAATGATTGCATCCTGACCATACTAATTATTATAAGACTTTGATGTACCTCCAAGAATGTGTTCTTCTCGGATCGTCTTTTACAATGAGATCCTTAAAAGTAGGTAACTCTTCTATCACCATGATAAATGAATAAAACAATATATATTCACAACAAAAGCTATTCAAGCATGCTTGAAACACAATTCTTTAACATAATTTGAGATGGAAATATTTTAGCTTTTAACATTATTCACGACTCTACCTTCAATTGCATTTTACGTGAATTGGACACACTCTTATACATGTTTGCAAGAATATCCCATAATTCTTCAACTAAATCACAATGTTCAATGTGAGGTGTGATTACTTGCCTCACATTTTGCTCATCACTGTTTTGTTCTTGAGATTCAAATTCTTGAGCTCCATGTGCTAGTGGTTGGCTAAATCGTAGGCTTCTTTAACTATTTGCTTACGTTTCCCATAATGAAGAACAAAGGGCACTGGTTTCTCCTCTATACTTGTCACTGTGCTCCTATTTTGAATCTCTGCACATGATAATGTTTATTGTCTAGTTTCTTTATGGTGCCCCAATAAAACTTTAACATTTTAAAGATCTTTGTAAACAACTTAACATAAAAGAAAAGGCTTCAAAAAATTGACTTTCTTCACACATGCAAGTGTGGGCTTCCAAAAACATACCTCCCTCTCGCAAACCTAAGTGGGCACATTAAACTTGATCAAAACTTTTGCAAGGAAACTTTAGTGAATTAATGACATCATCAACTCACTCAATTATAGACACAAAAATTCATGCATACAAAAAACTTATTTTACATGTATAGCCCCTTCAAAACTTTTCTGCTGCTGAAAACTTCATCAGTTCATGATTTTGCACACTATATATACTACTCATAACATTATCGATTAGACATCTTAGCCAAAACATGCACTAATTATCTATAAAGATTTTGTTTATGTAGAACAGCAACACCCTCTTATACCATGAAGGTGTTAAAGCCTTATTTATCCCAAATATTAAGCATAGGTTAGAATTTATCTTTGTTTCAAACATTCGTTTGGAATTTGTAACATCATATGAAATCTTGATCTTGGCAATGGCTATAAAGCAAACACAATGGTTCACACCATTTTGTTGGATGTTTTTAGGTGGGGTTGACTACTTGTTTACATCAACAAGGTTCTTTAAAAGGCATGCTTTGTCTTAGGATCATCTAGTGGTGCACAAATCATGCAAAGTGTTGCTCTTCCTCAATCTATTCTGCACATTGCGCAATGTTAATGAAAGAAGTAATAAGTCTTATAAGGCTTTACAAAATCATGTTTAATATCTAGCCTTGAGATCTTAGATACCAACCCTTATCACAAAAAACATGTGATTGTCTTCATATAGTAGTAGATTATGCTTTGAGCATAGTGCAGTTTTCACAGGTTTAATTAAAAACTAATAATGAAAATAAAAATTAATGAGTAGGAACTTGGGTAAATGAAAGACAAAATGAGTAATGGTTTAAATGCTATTGGACAAGGGAAAGGCTTTTATACCGAAATGATATAAAACTAGTGTGGTGGATATAATCAATGAGGGGATTAAAAAATAATTATGAAGAGACTAATGACTTGATTATTGAACGTGAAATGTGAACACTTTAATAAGAATCAAGCAAAGAACAACCTTTCTTTGCTTGTTAAAATTACTTGTATATATTTACAAAACAAAGGAGTAGCATTCATGTTATTCAAACATTATTAGTTTTAACTTGATAGAGATGCTATGAATTTTGTGAAAAAGGATATATCATAATATGAGAGAGAGAGAGAGAGAGAGAGAGAGAGAGAGAGAGAGAGCCATGCCACTAGCATCAATATAAAATCCAATTGCTTTTAACAAAGTCATGTTATCTAGGTTGAGAGATCCTAAAACCTTGTGCACACAATGGTGGGCACTCTGTTGATTTGAATGATATTCCTTCTTCCCAGTCTATGTCTTATATTATTTATAATAACATGCCTACTTAATTTACTCTCCACTTCCTCTACTTTCTTCGTTTTTATTTTCATATGGAGAGGAAAAAGAATAAAAAGATTTCATGTTTCTTCTACTTCGACTTCTCATCAAACATAAGGTAATATGACAAGGAGGGAAGAACATAAGAAGAATAAGAAAAGAGAAACTTATGTTCTTGAATATCTTCGCGAATGCATCCCTCAACTCAGCATAGTTAGAAAAATGGTCATCATCAAATTGCATGAGCCAATCCTTCCATGCCTGCTCATGCCTGCTCAAATGTATTGATGTGGATGTCAGGGTCATTTGACTTTTCACCCTTAAACATCAGGAAGTGATTATTTGTTCAAGTTTTTAGTCATAAACTAGTCAAATATTCTATCTTCTAATTCTTTACCCCACCAAAACTATTTATTCCATGAGTCTCATAGACCAAGATGATCATGTATGATTAATAAAATTAAGAATAACTCATCATTAAGCACGCCCTATATCGACTCGGATTCTCTCGTATATACACTTATCGATTTATTTATTTCATATCAAAAGAATTTGAAGAAAAATAATAAAAAGAGAGTTTGTGTACTTCCCTGATATATTTGAAGATGTCTTGATTGATTGGGAATCCATGTCTACTCTCAAGAAGTTGTGGAAGAGCTGTTTGTAGATTTAGCAAGCCTCTTAGATCTGCTGTCAGGGGTGCAACGTGCAATAGGTATAACTTCATGCACAGTTACAGAAACTTGTCGTGTGGGTACTTAAAATTACTAGAACATGTGTATTCTACAACCAAGTGTGGGCGGAATTGCCAAAATTAGTTGTGTGTGAAAGTCAACTCCCCCCCTCTCCATAATTGATAAATAAGAAATTAGAATTGGAACACATAAATAAATTACAACATAGAGCATGATAGATAATAATCTTCAATAGTAGACATGAGTGAGAGAGAGAAAGAAATAGACAGAGTACACCGTCAACACTATCACCGAGTACAATCATCCCCCCCCCTTGCATGAGTATTTAAATGTATTAATTTTGTTTTAGGCCAAAGTGACCTGTTTACAAGAAGTGTCCTTTTACAAATATTAAAGAAGGTAATTAAATCTTAGATAAAATAAAACATCTTAATTTTATCTATTTTTAGGCCTGCAAAACTAATGTATGTCAAAAGTACTCCTCTGATGCATTGAATTCTAAAGAAAGTCACAACATAAATATTAGATCGTATAAATGTCTAATTTTGCATACTTTTTTGTTATTTACAGTCGTCCAAATACCTTCACTCATTTCAACTTTGCTAAAAATATAATATCGCGATAAATATAATCATGCCAAAATGTGTACCAATATGTACGCCAAAAATGTGTAACCATCATCATGTCGTCCGTACTAGCCCTGCCACCCACCACTGATCCATTGTAACATACCTCTGAGATTAACCAAGTTATGATTAAAGATAATCCTAAGTTTTGGATGCTACAGATTTCAGTAATGAATTCCAACAGGTTTTTCAGTGGTTTTTTAGCAGTAAAGATTCTAAGTGTTGAAATTAAGTGAAAATTTAAGATTGAGTTTTCAATTAGTTAGCATACTTAAAAGAAGCCTTTAAGTGTGTAGATGGACATGCAAACCAAAATTTTATAAAAAAGTAAAACGTGACCTATTTTTGGTGACGACTTTCACATACAACAGATTTTAGCGATTTCACCCACGTTGGGTTGTAGGCCGCACATATTCCAGTAATTCTAGGTATCCATACAGCTAGTATCTGATAACTCTGCGCGGAGTTATACCTCTTGTTGCAGATTATAGCCCTGACAGCAGATCTGAGAGGCTTGCCAAATCTAGAAGCGGTTTTTCCACAACTTCAGGAGAGTAGACATGGATTCCCAAAATCAATCAAGACATCAGCAAATATATCATAGAAGTATACAAACACTCTTTCTATTATTTTTCTTTAAATTATTTTGAGATTAAATAAATATATTGATAAGCGTATATATGGGAGAATTTGAGTCGATGTATGGCATGCTTAACCATGGGAATGATGGGAAACCACCACGAGAAGAGGAGGAGGGGGGGTTCCCACAAAGAACTATTATTGATTGCCTTAGTTCGACTCATAGAATAAAACTTTGGAGTTAAAGAATTAGAAGATAGAATATTTGACTAGTTTATGACTAGAGTCTAGGAATAACCTTCATTAGGGGCTATTTTGCAAAGACTCTATCTGTCCGTGCGTTTAGAATCAGATTTTGAGATAAACACGAAAGTTTTAGAGGACAAGAAACTCTACAAGAGTGTAAGAGACTATAGAAAGCCAAATTCCTTTTGTTTTTGAGTTATTCAAGTGCAAAGTGGGCACTTGGCTGTTTTTTATAGTTTCACGCTGAAAACACAACTTTGGCTGTTTTGAATGCTCTCAAAGAGACCTTAGCACTCATTTTTAGAAAACCATCACTAAGACGTGCTTTAAAGAGCATTAGAAGTCCTAAAACTTTATAGTTTTGTCCTTTCTCTAAATCTACATAGATTGAAAGATATTACTCTCCCAAAGAAACCAGTTATTAGGCTTTGTCTTAGAAATTGCTATCAAGATTGACTACCTTGTCTATATACATCGGATGGACTAATGCATAAGCATAGTTAAGACTTAGTTATAGTGACTAGAGATGACCTCACTCGTTAGAACATGATAATTGATTATGTTCAAAACAAGGACTCCCATGTGACTTAAAAGATAAAGAGAAGTTAAAGACTTTAAATTAAAAGCTTGTTTTATACTTGAAATTGATTTTGATTGATTTGAATATGCATGCCTTGAAAGATTATGGACTAGAGATGAGTGTGGGATGATATGTATGAGTTATGATTGCTTTGTTTTATACTTGAAATTGATTTTGATTGATTTGAATATGCATGCCTTGAAAGATTATGGACTAGAGATGAGTGTGGGATGATATGTATGAGTTATGATTGCTTTGTTTTGGGATGAATGATTAATATGCACGCGTATGACTTATTGATATGCATGTGTATGATGAGACGCGACATGAGATTTTGAGATTCAAGCTGGCCGTCCTTAGAGAGGAAACGACGGACAGAGAACGAGATTTATGCCCTTTGGGAGCCATGTGGTAGAACCTAGAGAGGACGAGATTCACAAAGAGGCATACCCGAGGATAGCCGCGATGTCTAGTGTGGAGGTTGGGTGAGGTTGGGTGGACGGGCATCGGAGAAAGCCCTAGATTGGCTGGATTTTGGTCAGTATGACTAACCATGTTGTCGAGCATGGTGATGATGATAGAGTCTTGAGATAGACACATACATTGTGATTGATTGAGATGCTATGATGTAATTGATAGAGATTTATATCATGCGAATGTTTGTTTGAGATTACATGATTCTTTGGTTATGTGATAAGAATCTTAGATATGCATGCATGCTTGTTTGCTATTTGAGAAGGTTGATTTGATTGTATTGCTGTAGAAACATCACGATTAAATAAGTTCAATGTTTTCTTAGATGAAGTTGTAAGATTAAGATATGGTTAGAATTTGGGTACGTTTCATCCGTTATCAAACACACATGCACAAGATTATATCTAGTGACTATCTACCGAACACGGTGCGACCAGCACCTCACTAACCATGTGGCAGATAATCAGAAATAAATATCGACGATAAAATTATCTATTAAAATAACATTTTTAATAATTCAAAAAATTTCCATAATCCATAATATTTGATCAATGTATCTGCATTCTAAATGCCCTTTTTCTATCCATAACATTCAATCAATGTATCCATAACCTTCTGTCAATGTATTTGCATACTAAATATCCTTTTTGTATCCATAACATTCGGTCAATGTATGTGCATACTAAATGCCCTTTTTGTTTGATTTTGGACATTTTTTAGAGTAATTCTTCATTACTACATGTGTCTCTACATCTTTCAATTAATCTTTGAGCTTTTTTTATAAGTGGCTAAGTCTCTTGGGAAGGTATTGATGACACACCTTTCTACCTTACCCTTTAATGAACACAAAAGGTAATCCAAATAACTCTCTTCAATCCCGTTAAGTTGTGTCCACTTTTAGAATGCTTGCATTTGTACTTTTGTATCCCATTTAAGTATTGGACTCACCTGTTAGACATATACATTAATTTCGTCCGAGGCAATTAGGCCTAGACCGGACATTATTAGTGTGTGCACGGGCAAGGGCCTAGTGGGCCCACGTCCGTAGCTCAGGGGTTAGCCAAGGAGTGCAGGAATGGGAGCTAAGAGAGCACTTTTACCTTTTGCTTGATAAGGAGGTAAGAACATGCTCTAGGGGACTTCCATTTATAGAAGCTCATGGGCTATATTGGCTGGGAGGTGAGAAGCGCACACATGTCATTTTTGAGCCCTCTTACATTTGGTATCCGAGCTTCTGGTTACGAGCGCTGGGGAACAAGCGGTGGAAAAAAAAAAGCGGTGCAGTAGGCTTTTCTCTGTTAACAAAAAAAAAAAAGAGAGAGATGGGCTGCGCTGCGCCATAGCGAACGCTGCAAACAGCTGCTTACATAAGAGGGGACGCAACAGCTGACTACGCAAGAGAGGACGCAGGGATTCTGCCAACGGCGTGCGCACGTCAACCCATCCCGTCAACTAGAGAGCGCTCTCTCTCTTTTGCTTTGAAAGATAAGAGGGCACGCTTTACATGTTAAACCCTTCGCCTTATGCTTGTGTTTGCTTATGTGGGATTTTGTTCAAACAGTTCAAGCTCTCTCAGCGCCTCTGGAAAGTTGAGGATGGTGCAGACGTGTGGCGAAAGCTGCAGTCCGTCACGTGAATGCTCAAAATTGGTGCCAGATATGCGTTTCTGACTCTTTAATGCTTCAAAAGGGTGTTCTAGTACATGTATAAAGTGCACAGGCAATGTTTATGTGTGGATATGCGTGCATGGAGTGAATTGCACATCAATTTGTGACTCTGCAGTTTCTGGTTTTTCACACCAAAGAGCAAAGTTTGACTTGTTTTGCATCTACATCTTTGTGAAATAGATGTTTTGAGCAAAATTGAAGCTATTGATGTATACTTTTTGGGGTTATCATGCATTTTATGCTGTTATGCTGGTAAATTGCATTCAAAGACAATAAAGTGCAGAAGTTACAAGTGCAAATAGTGTTTGTGTGACAGTTTCCTAGCTGTAAATATTTGGGTGCTTTTCCTATACTCTTTTCATCAAACCATTAAAAAAAAAAAGAGAAAACATGGAAGGAGAATCCTCACAGCAGCAAACAGGTGCCTGATTCGACCATGCATGACGAGGATGAAACACTTGATGTGACTACTATGGTTGCTCGTATTGATTCTATGGAAAACACTATGCAATTAGTTCTTAATCAAATGAAAGAATTGACTGAAATGCGGGAAAAAGATTTAGAAAAGTCTATATCCATCCCTCTTGATGAGGACATCAATCAAGGCGGTCTTGGAGAGCCAGGAACCTTGGCTAGAGTGCCTACTTTGGGGCGAGCCAAGTGGCAACTTAAAGATCTCAAACCGCCTAAATATAATGGCAATACAGCAGCTCGCACAGCAGATGCAGTGGAACAATGGCTTTCCAAGTGGGAGCAATGTTTTAGGCTGTGCCATATAAATGATGATGTGGCTTATAAGATTCAGCAAGCCACGTATAACCACCATCGATGTGGCCCCCATCGATGGTGGAGGAAGATAGAAAAGGACAAAGCTGAGCCTGTTACCTGGAATGCCTTTAAAGTTATATTTTATAATAACTTTGTGCCACCTGATGAGCACAGTCAAGTGCTTGATTCTTGGTTTTTCATGTCGGAGAAGAACTATTCTGTTCAAGAATATGCGGATAGGTATCGGAAAATCTTGCTAAAAGTGCCAGAGCATATTCCTGATTTCCTGCAAGTTCATAAATTTGTGTTGGGACTTAAAGGCTGTGCCATATAAATGATGATGTGGCTTATAAGATTCAGCAAGCCACGTATAACCTCCTCGATGTGGCCATCGATGGTGGAGGAAGATAGAAAAGGACAAAGCTGAGCCTGTTACCTGGAATGCCTTTAAAGTTATATTTTATAATAACTTTGTGCCACCTGATGAGCACAGTCAAGTGCTTGATTCTTGGTTTTTCATGTCGGAGAAGAACTATTCTGTTCAAGAATATGCGGATAGGTATCGGAAAATCTTGCTAAAAGTGCCAGAGCATATTCCTGATTTCCTGCAAGTTCATAAATTTGTGTTGGGACTTAAAGAAACTCTTCGGCCTCTAGTGCGCAAAGAGAAATGCTCTACGTTGAATGAGGCCATTGAATTAGCAATTGTGCTTGAGGATGGCAAGAAATTTCCTTCGGGAGGTGGAGGCCAGAAATCCTCTTGGACTCGTGCCCCTAGATTTTTGGCCCCAGCTTCCTCTACTTTACCATCCACCAATGAGGGTAGGGGTAAAGAGATTAACGAGATTCATATGATCAAAACTGCAAAGGGGACCAAAAGAAAAGTTTCTGCTATGGCAGAAAGGGCTTTTAATAGATCTATGCTTACTCCGCACAGCAAAGGGATAAAGCAATGAAGGAAGGGCTGTGTTATGGACGTATGGGCCAGCATAAATTTAAAGATTGCCCAAAGAAGTCAAAGATCACGGCTAGTATGATGGTTAATCCAATGCAAGTGTCCGAGGACAGTGAGGATGACTTGTTGGATGACACTCCACAAGATTATCCTAAAAGGATTTTAGCTATTTCAGTAACCAAGAAGGTGCCTACAGCTCCAGATGCCGTCTTGTCTCCTGGGGCACAGCAGGGTTACCAGTTTCCAGACACCGAGCTTATAGTATTGAAGGGGACTGTGCAAGCAACGCCAGTCAAGATCCTTTTTGATACTGGCTCTACTCATAATGTAATTAGCTCAAGGCTTGTCAAGAAGCTAAAGCTCCAAACGCAGCCTTCAGAGTACAGCTACACAGTGGAGCTAGCTGACGGCAGCAAGGGCACAGAAGTGTGGGATCGTCAAGTCAGAGGACTCCTATTCCAGATCCAATCCTACGAGGACAGATTGGACTTTGAAATTACACAGCTTGCGAGATTCGATCTAGTTCTCGGCAAGCAATGGCATGCATGGAAGAAGCCAACGATAGACTTTTCTTCCCACGTCATCCAGTTCGAGCATAGCGGCAGACGCCTTTTGATTCGCGGGGAACCCGATTTCCCAGAAACGAAATTGTTAAAGGCTACCAAGATGCTCAAGTTAGACTGTAAGTATATTTACTTTTGTTATATTGTAAATATTTCTAAATCAAATCCAAGGATGGATTCGACAGTTGGTGGCAGTTTTATTACCTCAGCTTTAAATCTTTCTAATAAGATAAAAGCTGAATTCGAAGATGTATTTAAAACTGAGTTACCTGTTGGTTTACCTCCTCGCAGGAATGTGGAGCATAGGATTGAGCTCATTCCAGGAGCTAATCCAGTTGCTAGACCACCATATCGCATGAGTCTCAAGGAGGAGAACGAGGTTAGGAAGGTGGTGGACGAATACCTTAGTAAAGGCCTGATTCGTTCGAGTTTTTCACCTTTTGCCTCGCCTGTTTTACTTGTAAAGAAAAAGAATGGTTCTTTTAGGATGTGCGTAGATTACAGAGCACTCAATAAAATTACTGTCAAGCATCGTTATCCTATGCCTAGGATCGATGATCTCTTAGATGCTCTTGGTGGTGCTACTATTTTTAGTAAAATAGATTTGAAAAGTGGTTACCACCAGATAAGAGTAAGAGAAGAAGATGTATATAAAACAGCTTTTAGAACCAGGTTTGGTCAGTATGAGTATTTAGTAATGCCATTTGGTTTGACTAATGCTCCAGCTACTTTTATGATGTTAATGAATGATATTTTAAGACCATTCATGGGTAAATTTGTGGTAGATTTCATTGATGATGTGCTAGTTTATAGCAAGAACATCATAGAACATGAATCACATTTAATTTTTGTTTTTCAAGCGTTGCGTGAAACAAGTTTGTTTGTCAACAAGGAAAAGACTTTTTTGTGTATGACCGAGATTGAATATCTAGGTCATATAGTTTCTGCAGATGGGATTAGAATAGATCCCAAGAAAGTTTCCGTGATATTGGCATGGCCAGTGCCAGAAAATATCACTGCACTTAGATCCTTTTTGGAATTAAGTGGTTTTTATCGTAGATTTATAGAGCTCTATTCTCTAATAGCAGCTCCTATGTCAGATTTGTTGCAAGAATAGGTGCCCTATGTGTGGACATCTATGCAACAAGAAAGTTTTGATACAATGAAACAAGCAGTTTCAACAGCTCTAGTTTTGAAAGTGGTCGACCTAGAAAAGCCTTTTGTCTTAGAAACTGATGCCAGCGGTGTGGCTGTTGGCGCAGTGTTAAGCCAAGATGGTAGGCCAGTGGCCTTTGAAAGCAAGAAGCTTTCGCCAACTCAACAGAATTGGCCAGTCCATGAGCAAGAATTGTATGCTATTATACATGCTCTCAGAATTTGGCGGCACTATCTTTATGGTGCTGAGTTTAAAGTATATACAGATCATCATACACTTAAGTATTTTTGCAGTCAACTTGATCTACGAGGAAGACAAGGTAGATGGGCTGAGTTGATGCAAGAATTTCATATGGAAATTTTGTATCGTAAAGGTCGAGATAATGTAGTCACTTCTTCACTAAGACCTTCATCAAGTCCGTATGCCAATTTCTCAGTTGAGAACGGATGGCTAAAGCGGAAAGGAAAGATATATGTTCCTTGTGCACGGGAACTAAGAACAAAAGTTTTGCAAGAGAACCATGATAGTCCCTCTGCTAGGCATCCTGGTCAAGATAAAACAGTTCAGCTTGTTAGACGGGCATTTTGGTGGCCACATCTATTTAGAGATGTCCACAAGTATGTCCAACAATGCTTTCAATGCCAAGCAATAAAGGCAAAAAGAGTAAAGAGCCCAGGGTTACTACATCCCTTACAAATTCCAGAATCTAACTAGCAAAGCATATCCATGGATTTTATCACGGGATTGCCACGAACTCAAAGACAAAAAAATACCATTTTGGTGGTAGTTGACCGCCTGAGCAAGATGGCTCATTTTATAGAAACCAAGGACACTGTGGAAGCTCCACAGGTTGCAGATTTGTTTATCCAAAATGTATTTAGATTACATGGATTACCTTTGTCTATTGTCTCAGACAAAGATGTGCGTTTTTGTGGACATTTCTGGAGACATATTTTTGCAAAGTTGAATGTTACTCTCAATATGAGTAGTGGTGACCACCCCCAGACAAATGGTCAGACGGAAAGGGTCAACCAAGTACTCGAGGACATGTTACGTGCTTATGTATCTGATAGCCAGACAGATTGGGATTTATACTTAGCCTTGCTAGAGTTTGCATATAATAATAGACCTCATAAGGTAACCGGTATATCTCCTTGCTAGAGTTTGCATATAATAATAGACCTCATAAGGTAACCGGTATATCTCCTTTTGAGATGAATTATGGTATATCTCCCTTAACTCCTCGTACTATAGGCACACCACAGAAATGTCCTAGTGCAGCAGAATTTTTGGCAAGAATGCAAGATACTCTAGCATTGGCTAAAACTAAGCTTCAGCAAGCAGCTGAAAGAGCTAAGTTTTATGCTGATAAGAAAAGATCTTCTCGATCTTTTGAAAAGGGAGAAAAAGTTTTTCTTCAAGTACCATTAAACTCTACATCTTTATTTACTGGAAAGTGTCCTAAGCTTTCGCCTAGATTTTGTGGACCTTGGACCATTATGGAGAAGCTTAGTGACATAGCTTACCGGTTGGAACTTCCACCATGCTGTCGTGTCCGATGTTTCATGTTAGTAAACTCAAGAGATATATATCTAAGGATGATAACCTAATTGATGGTCTTAGTTCTCTGCAGGAAAATGACTCTGTAGACCATGGTCCAGACAAGATACTAGATCGCAGAGAGAAGCGGTTACGTAATCGCGTTCTCTGAGAGTTTCTAGTTGTCTGGAAAGGTCTTCCTTTAACCGATGCTACTTGGGAATCAGAAGCTCTGATTCGTAAACATTTCCCACAGCTGATCATCGAGGACGATGATCTTAGAAGGGGGAGAGAATGTTAGACATATACATTAATTTCGTCCGAGGCAATTAGGCCTAGACCGGACATTATTAGTGTGTGCACGGGCAAGGGCCTAGTGGGCCAAGGTCCGTAGCTCGGGGGTTAGCCAAGGAGCGCGGGAATGGGAGCTAAGAGAGCACTTTTACCTTTTGCTTGATAAGGAGGTAAGAACATGCTCTAGGGGACTTCCATTTATAGAAGCTCATGGGCTATATTGGCTGGGAGGTGAGAAGCACACACATGTCATTTTTGAGCCCTCTTACATCACCATTTTGATTGTCCCTTAACTGGATTTTGTTTTCTTGTTCTCATCTATGCAAAGTAGAAGAATCGAGGGTGACTATCCCCTCGCTCATGTCTTCTTGAATTTTTTTCTTATGAACTGGATAAGTGTGTGACGAAGGTCCAAACCTTGGGGTTAAGCCTCAAAGGGAAATCTAGTCAATGGTTTCAATCACTAAGATTGTTGGCCAATGATGAGATTTAGAAGCTCATAAATTATAGATTTACTTATAAAAATGAAGCATATAGAATGATTTTTATAATTACGCACCATATTTTTTAACATCTACTCAATCTAAGGTTTCCTTAAAAAGAATATTTTGGAACCTTACTTTTTAATCTTACACTAAATCATTGTAGTTTTAGGTTTAGTTTTATTTACATTGCAATTGAGCAGAGATTACATAGCATATTTCACCTATCCTCTTCCACCAGACAAAGGAAGAGTGGCTCCAAGATACATGGTACCCTAGTTGCATACAGGCTTTCATCATTGCTTGAGTAGTGCATCCTTTTGGGGGCCGCTTCTCCAAGATTTGCTTTCCTATCCACACCTTCACCACTGGTCCAGTCCCCCAGGGGGTTTTCTATGAAGGCTACAAAAGTAAAGGAGGAGTGTTTGACTTTTCATTACCATCTTCTAGTCTTTGGCCCAAATTTTGGGGAGCTTTGCCTTCACTTCATACCTTGGATACCCCTGTGTGAGGAACGTGCCCCGCTCGATTGAGCATGCATGCGAGAATTAAAAGGTCATGTCGCTCACTCACCTCAAGAGTAGAGTTGTCTCCCTTAGCTATATTGTTAATTGTATTTCTAAGTTTAAGTGGGCATGCAAGGTTTATTGGTTTTCCTTGTCTATTGTTCCCACTGCAGAAGCAGCTTTAGCTTTTCTAGGGACGACAACGATAGCAAACATGATTTTATAACTTGTATAAAGAATAATATAGCATGTGAATAATAATGACCAGTCTAATGATGTTTGAGAGGCTTTCCCTCTTTTTGGGGGAGGTGGTAAGTGACACCAACTTTGGTTGAAACGTGGCGCATGCTTATATAAGGAGACCACAAATTCTATTAGACCGGGAATGTACGCACGATGTGCATGTTACTGGGCGCGAGAGAGACAAGGGCAAAGGTTGTGTTTGAAGCGGAACTAGAATATTAGTCGGATATCAGTCATGAGACTTCGTGACAAAGTTCGATTGTGCACACCAGTTCATGAGACTTCGGTCTGCCGACGAGATATTTCTCTCTCATACTCATCCAGCCGGGGAGAGCTCTTTCTCCGCTAATCGCTTGCCCTCAGTAGCCGTCGTCCAGTAAGTCCTCAGTACGAGCACGTTAATCTCTCTGTATGATTTATATACCATAGTATTGTATGGTTATATATCTGTATAATTATATTCTAACGCACATATATTGAATTTAGTCCGAAGTCGATATAGTATAGTTCGCATAATTTATACACTTTCTCCACACAAATTATATCGAGAGAACATTTTGTTGGTGGCCATAATATTATATTATATTTATATTTATATAATATTGACAGCAGCACTAGTTGTGTGATGGAATCGGAGGCGTCCTCTCAGGAAAACGGAGGCACTAGTAGTACTGACTAGTCGTAGGCAAGACTAGTAATTGGGAGGCCTGCTGCTAGCGCATTATAAAAGCAAGCAGCGCTGCGCCCCTATAATACAGCACAGCCAGCCATATCATAATTAAGCCACCCCCTTGGGCTGATCTACACACAGCGAGCGCAGTACTGTCCTGCGCTAGCTAGCTCGCCGCCGCCATGCCGATCTCCACCACCAATGGCGCCGCATGCAAAGCCAAATTAGCCAAAGCCCAAGCCGATGGCCCTGCCAGCGTGCTCGCCATGGGCAGCGCCACCCCTCCGCACCTCTTCAAGCAGCACGAGTACCCGGACTTCTACTTCAACGTCACCAACAGCAACCACATGACCGACCTCAAGCAAAAGTTCCAGCGCATTTGTAAGCCCCCTCATATATACTAATATATAATTGCAATAATACTGTATAATAATATGCAGGTGAGACGCAACTCCAAGCTAACGTTGCTCTCTCTGTACGTACGTACTACTGCAGGTGACAGATCAGGCATCCAGAAGAGGCACATGTACCTGAACGAGGAGATTCTGCGGGCCAACCCGAGCATGTGCGACTTCCGGGGCCAGTCCTTGGATGCGAGGCAAGAGCACATGGTGGAGGAGATACCCAGGCTTGGTGGGGAAGCTGCCCTCAAGGCGTTGGAGGAGTGGGGCCGCCCCAAGTCCTGCATCACCCACCTTGTCTTCTGCTCAACGGGCGGCATGGACTTGCCCGGGGCGGACTGGGCTCTCACCAAGCGTCTGGGTTTGCGCCACAATATCAAGAGGCTGATGCTGTACTCGCAGGGCTGCTTTGGTGGAGGCACGGCCCTCCGCATGGCCACGGAGCTGGCCGAGAACAACAAGGGCGCACGCGTGCTAGTGGTCTGCAGTGAGATCACCGTGGTGACCTTTCGTGGGCCTAATGAGACCCATATCGACAGCCTTGTGGGTCAGGCTTTGTTCAGCGACGGTGCCTCCGCCCTCATCGTCGGCTCCGACCCCATCGCTCACGTGGAGAAGCCCTGGTTTCAGGTTCACTGGACCGGCTCCTACATCTTGCCCGACAGTGATGGTGCCATCCAAGGCCACTGGAAGCAAATCGGCCTCACATTCCACCTCCACAAAACCGTTCCACAGCTTGTCTCTCAGAACCTGCCTGCCGTCTTGCAAGATGCCCTGGATAATGTCCATGATGATGATGGCCATGCCCCTAGCCCCAATGACATCTTCTGGATCACGCACCCAGGTGGCCCCGCCATTCTCAACCAAATGGAGCAGGCACTCAAGCTCAAACCCGAGAAACTCGCAGCCACTAGACAAGTGCTCGCTGAATACGGCAACATGTCCAGCGCTTGTGTTTTCTTCATCATGGAGCAGATGCGGCGCAACTCTTTGGAAAAGAAGCTCGCCACTTCTGGCGAGGGATTCGATTGGGGGGTGCTCGTCAGCTTTGGCCCGGGTGTGACTTGCGAGGCTCTTCTCCTTAAGAGCCTCCCCCTTGCTTAAACTACTCGGCTGGAAATGAAAATATGAGAGGATTTTACCCTAGGAAGATTTAGGCCTAGGCACCTTCATTCATTCTAGTTTTCCTTGAATAAAGATACACTTAGAAAGGCTATGGCATGTGGGCACTCGTAGAGTTGGTTGGGTCTATTGCAAGATGATGATTAGTAGCGTGTGTGGTTCATCTTCTTGGCATTTTTACGTTCTTTCCGGCCCATGATAACATGTCTTCTTCTTGCCATTTCTACTAAGTCTCTATATGTGTGCCTTCTTATCATATAAGAGACATATTGAATTTCATAATTATAAAATTTCTTGTTTTTAGTATTTATCTCATGGAGATGCTATGAATTTTGTAAAGAAGGATTAATATTATCATGATAGAGAGAGAGAGAGAGAGAGAGAGAGAGAGAGAGAGCATGCCGTGTCAAGAGCATCAATATAGAATCCATTTTCCTTCGCTAAAGTCATATTATCTAGGTTGACAGGTCCTAAAATCTTGAGCACACGGCAGTGGGCACTCTCTTGCTTTGAACGCTATTCCTTGCCATGCTACATCTTATAGTATTTGTAATAACATGCCCAATCAATTTACACTCCTCTTTCTCTTATTTCTCTTCTTTCTTCTTTTTCTTTACATTTAGAGAGGAAGAAGAATAGAAGATTTTATGTTTCTTCTACCTCGACTTCTCATCAAGAATAAGATAATAAGACATAAAAAGAACAAGAAAAGAGAAGTTTACCAATGGATAAAGAGATATTGCAAGTCCCTACTGGATAATAAACACACTTAGAACCTTATTTTTGAGAAAATAAAAATAAAGCCTAACAAAAAAGATAGAAGCTTAAGCCCAAAATATAATTTACTTGACGAGATTGTTTCTTATTGTGTAAATAACTTAAAGTATATAATTGAGAGATGAATGGTGTTGCATAGAGGAATAATTGATACATTTTACAAATTGCTAAAGCCATGTTGGAACAAAAATGTATGCTCATTATTGGGCAAAAGCTTGCAATTATGGTGTGTTTGAAGTATGGATGTGACGTTGAAGATATAGAATGATGGAGATCAAGGTGTATAGGTACCAAGAAGAGGGTCACTCATTCAGAGGTTAGCTTATGATACCTTTCTATCTCCACATTACGCTTTTATGGTAGCTATATCATAATGGAATGAACTTGATTTTCTCAGAAGTGCTAAAGAATGGAAAAATATTATAAATGAGGAGATTAGTGTGAATTTATTTTATCAAGTACATGCAAGTAGAATGAACTCGAGTAGATTTGGCAAGTCATATGAGTTTTAAAGCCTATATAAACAACTCATTCCTTTGTATACACATACAAGGATTTTTATCAAATACAGAAATGGTCTTCTTTTTGTGGGCATGTCTTTTGATGCTTGCTCAAACACGTGTGCATTCTGGGCTCATTAATCAAGTCATTAGCCTCTTCATAATTATCTCTTAATCTCCTCATTAATTATATCCATCACACTATTGTTGCATCAATTTTATGTCTGAGGGTTTAGAGTAAAGTCTTGTGGGTTTTTGGTGGATTTTGTCTTTGAATTCTTTGGAGAGAGCGTGAGAAGCGAGTATCCTTGTAGGCAGATATAGTAGCTTCCCTTAGAAAAAATTTTCAATAGGCTTTCAAGGAGAGTGGAGCTTCAACAAGTAGTTGAGATTTAGTACTTAAAGAGGCATAATCTTGAGAGAGCGAGGTAAGATTTCAATGACAAGTTGCATTCCATTCTTTCTTCTCTATGAATGAGTAGAGTTTTACATAGGTATAAAGGGGGCTCAAACATAGGTTTACTTGACTAAAGTGTATATTCTACATTTGAATTTCTTGATTCAAAATCTGTGGGAAAATTTGTCTCTTTATATTCTAATCCTCCATGACATATATGTTTGGGAGGTCGACGTGACTTATGAAACTCCTTCTACATCTACATGAGTTTTAACAAATTTGTCAAATTTTCAAGACGTACTCACTACCTTCATCACTTCTCAAGACTTTGAACTTATAATTACATTAGTTTTCTATAAATTTTTTAAATTCAACAAACTTCTTAGAAGCTTCACTTTTATGTTTAACGGATTAGATCCATAACGTCCTTGCGCAATCATGAATTGAGGTGATATAATAATGAGATCCACCAATGCTTGGCATTTTTTTTGTTGGATCCCGTATCTTTTTAAGCCTTAACTAATGAGAAAAAGTGTAGCCTTAATACTTCATTTAATTTCCAACAAACATGGACTGATAATGTTGGACAAGTCCTTATCTTTGAAGTTAGCTAGTCCTTCTACCTTCATACATTTGTATGACCCAATATCTTATGCCATTGCTCAAACTTTGGTAGACTATTGTTCTTTACATAAGAGCACACTTTGTGCTATAAAATAACATCCAAAACAAACATTATACCATCTTTGTTAGCTTTGCCCAAAACCTTACAATTATTGTTGAGCTCTTACAGCGTGCATTCATATGAATTGAGAATAACCTCTAAATTTCATTCCTCAATCTCACCAACTGACACAAAAACGCTATTGGACAAGGGAAAGGCTTTTATACCGAAATGATATAAAACTAGTGTGGTGGATATAATCAATGAGGGGATTAAAAAATAATTATGAAGAGACTAATGACTTGATTATTGAACGTGAAATGTGAACACTTTAATAAGAATCAAGCAAAGAACAACCTTTTTTTGCTTGTTAAAATTACTTGTATATATTTACAAAACAAAGGAGTAGCATTCATGTTATTCAAACATTATTAGTTTTAACTTGATAGAGATGCTATGAATTTTGTGAAAAAGGATATATCATAATATGAGAGAGAGAGAGAGAGAGAGGGAGGGAGAGAGAGAGAGAGAGAGAGAGAGAGAGAGAGAGAGAGAGAGCCATGCCACTAGCATCAATATAAAATCCAATTGCTTTTGACAAAGTCATGTTATCTAGGTTGAGAGATCCTAAAACCTTGTGCACATAATGGTGGGCACTCTGTTGATTTGAATGATATTCCTTCTTCCCAGTCTATGTCTTATATTATTTATAATAACATGCCTACTTAATTTACTCTCCACTTTCTCTACTTTCTTCGTTTTTATTTTCATATGGAGAGGAAAAAGAATAAAAAGATTTCATGTTTCTTCTACTTCGACTTCTCATCAAACATAAGGTAATATGACAAGGAGGGAAGAACATAAGAAGAATAAGAAAAGAGAAACTTATGTTCTTGAATATCTTCGCAAATGCATCCCTCAACTCAGCATAGTTAGAAAAATGGTCATCATCAAATTGCATGAGCCAATGCATCAGAATATCTTCAAAGGTGGTAGCAAATTGATCTCTTTTAAGCTCCTTTAGGATTCTCTTATTGGCTTATAGACCTTCCATGCCTGCTCATGCCTGCTCAAATGTATTGATGTGGATGTCAGGGTCATTTGACTTTTCACCCTTAAACATCAGGAAGTGATTATTTGTTCAAGTTTTTAGTCATAAACTAGTCAAATATTCTATCTTCTAATTCTTTACCCCACCAAAACTATTTATTCCATGAGTCTCATAGACCAAGATGATCATGTATGATTAATAAAATTAAGAATAACTCATCATTAAGCACGCCCTATATCGACTCGGATTCTCTCGTATACACTTATCGATTTATTTATTTCATATCCAAAGAATTTGAAGAAAAATAATAAAAAGAGAGTTTGTGTACTTCCGTGATATATTTGAAGATGTCTTGATTGATTGGGAATCCATGTCTACTCTCAAGAAGTTGTGGAAGAGCTGTTTGTAGATTTAGCAAGCCTCTTAGATCTGCTATCAGGGGTGCAACGTGCTACAGGTATAACTTCATGCACAGTTATCAGAAACTTGTCGTGTGGGTACTTAAAATTACTAGAACATGTGTATTCTACAACCAAGTGTGGGCAAAATTGCCAAAATTAGTTGTATGTGAAAGTCAACTCCCCCCCTCCATAATTGATAAACAAGAAATTAGAATTGGAACACATAAATAAATTACAACATAGAGCATGATAGATAATAATCTTCAATAGTAGACATGAGTGAGAGAGAGAAAGAAATAGACAGAGTACACCGTCAACACTATCACCGAGTACAATCATCCCCCCCCCCTTGCATGAGTATTTAAATGTATTAATTTTGTTTCAGGCCAAAGTGACCTGTTTACAAGAAGTGTCCTTTTACAAATATTAAAGAAGGTAATTAAATCTTAGATAAAATAAAACATCTTAATTTTATCTATTTTTAGGCCTGCAAAACTAATGTATGTCAAAAGTACTCCTCTGATGCATTGAATTCTAAAGAAAGTCACAACATAAATATTAGATCGTATAAATGTCTAATTTTGCATACTTTTTTGTTATTTACAGTCTTGTCCAAATATCTTCACTCATTTCAACTTTGCTAAAAATATAATATCGTGATAAATATAATCATGCCAAAATGTGTACCAATATGTACGCCAAAAATGTGTAACCATCATCATGTCGTCCGTACTAGCCCTGCCACACTGATCCATTGTAACATACGTCTGAGAAATAAATATCGACGATAAAATTATCTATTAAAATAACATTTTTAATAATTCAAATAATTTCCATAATCCATAATATTCGATCAATGTATCTACATTCTAAATGCCCTTTTTCTATGCATAACATTCAATCAATGTATCCATAACCTTCTGTCAATGTATTTGCATACTAAATATCCTTTTTGTATCCATAACATTCGGTCAATGTATCTGCATACTAAATGCCCTTTTTGTTTGATTTTGGACATTTTTTAGAGTAATTCTTCATTACTACATGTGTCTCTACATCTTTCAATTAATCTTTGAGCTTTTTTTATAAGTGGCTAAGTCTCTTGGGAAGGTATTGATGACACCACCTTTCTACCTTACCCTTTAATGAACACAAAAGGTAATCCAAATAACTCTCTTCAATCCCGTTAAGTTGTGTCCACTTTTAGAATGCTTGCATTTGTACTTTTGTATCCCATTTAAGTATTGGACTCACCATTTTGATTGTCCCTTAACTGGATTTTGTTTTCTTGTTCTCATCTATGCAAAGTAGAAGAATCGAGGGTGACTATCCCCTGGCTCATGTCTTCTTGAATCTTTTTCTCATGAACTGGATAAGTGTGTGACGAAGGTCCAAACCTTGGGGTTAAGCCTCAAAGGGAAATCTAGTCAATGGTTTCAATCACTAAGATTGTTGGCCAATGATGAGATTTAGAAGCTCATAAATTATAGATTTACTTATAAAAATGAAGCATATAGAATGATTTTTATAATTACGCACCATATTTTTTAACATCTACTCAATCTAAGGTTTCCTTAAAAAGAATATTTTGGAACCTTAGTTTTTAATCTTACACTAAATCATTGTAGTTTTAGGTTTAGTTTTATTTACATTGCAATTGAGCGAAGATTACATAGCATATTTCACCTATCCTCTTCCACCAGACAAAGGAAGAGTGGCTCCAAGATACATGGTACCCTAGTTGCATACAGGCTTTCATCATTGCTTGAGTAGTGCATCCTTTTGGGGGCCGCTTCTCCAAGATTTGCTTTCCTATCCACACCTTCACCACTGGTCCAGTCCCCAGGGGGTTTTCTATAAAGGCTACAAAAGTAAAGGAGGGGTGTTTGACTTTTCGGTACCATCTTCTAGTCTTTGGCCCAAATTTTGGGGAGCTTTGCCTTCACTTCATACCTTGGATACCCCTGTGCGAGGAACGTGTCCCGCTCGATTGAGCATGCACGCAAGAATTAAAAGGTCATGTCGCTCACTCACCTCAAGAGTAGAGTTGTCTCCCTTAGCTATATTGTTAATTGTATTTCTAAGTTTAAGTGGGCATGCAAGGTTTATTGGTTTTCCTTGTCTATTGTTCCCACTGCAAAAGCAGCTTTAGCTTTTCTAGGGACGACAACGATAGCAAACATGATTTTATAACTTATATAAAGAATAATATAGCATGTGAATAATAATGACCAGTCTAATGATGTTTGAGAGGCTTTCCCTCTTTTTGGGGGAGGTGGTAAGTGACACCAACTTTGGTTGAAACGTGGCGCATGCGTATATAAGGAGACCACAAATTCTGTTAGACCGGGAATGTACGCACGATGTGCATGTTACTGGGCGCGAGAGAGACAAGGGCAAAGGTTGTGTTTGAAGCGGAACTAGAATATTAGTCGGATATCAGTCATGAGACTTCGTGACAAAGTTCGCCAGTTCATGAGACTTCGGTCTGCCGACGAGATATTTCTCTCTCATACTCATCCAGCCGGGGAGAGCTCTTTCTCCGCTAATCGCTTGCCCTCAGTAGCCGTCGTCCAGTAAGTCCTCAGTACGAGCACGTTAATCTCTCTGTATGATTTATATACCATAGTATTGTATGGTTATATATCTGTATAATTATATTCTAACGCACATATATTGAATTTAGTCCGAAGTCGATATAGTATAGTTCGCATAATTTATACACTTTCTCCACACAAATTATATCGAGAGAACATTTTGTTGGTGGCCATAATGTTATATTATATTTATATTTATATAATATTGACAGCAGCACTAGTTGTGTGATGGAATCGGAGGCGTCCTCTCAGGAAAACGGAGGCACTAGTAGTACTGACTAGTCGTAGGCAAGACTAGTAATTGGGAGGCCTGCTGCTAGCGCATTATAAAAGCAAGCAGCGCTGCGCCCCTCTAATACAGCACAGCCAGCCATATCATAATTAAGCCACCCCCTTGGGCTGAGCTACACACAGCGAGCGGAGTACTGTCCCAAATTATAGTAGCCTCCTGCCTGCTCTGCTCGTCTCGTCTCCTGCGCTAGCTAGCTCGCCGCCGCCATGCCGATCTCCACCACCAATGGCGCCGCATGCAAAGCCAAATTAGCCAAAGCCCAAGCCGATGGCCCTGCCAGCGTGCTCGCCATGGGCAGCGCCACCCCTCCGCACCTCTTCAAGCAGCACGAGTACCCGGACTTCTACTTCAACGTCACCAACAGCAACCACATGACCGACCTCAAGCAAAAGTTCCAGCGCATTTGTAAGCCCCCTCATATATACTAATATATAATTGCAATAATACTGTATAATAATATGCAGGTGAGACGCAACTCCAAGCTAACGTTGCTCTCTCTGTACGTACTACGTACTACTGCAGGTGACAGATCAGGAATCCAGAAGAGGCACATGTACCTGAACGAGGAGATTCTGCGGGCCAACCCGAGCATGTGCGACTTCCGGGGCCACTCCTTGGATGCGAGGCAAGAGCACATGGTGGAGGAGATACCCAGGCTTGGTGGGGAAGCTGCCCTCAAGGCGTTGGAGGAGTGGGGCCGCCCCAAGTCCTGCATCACCCACCTTGTCTTCTGCTCAACGGGCGGCATGGACTTGCCCGGGGCGGACTGGGCTCTCACCAAGCGTCTGGGTTTGCGCCACAATATCAAGAGGCTGATGCTGTACTCGCAGGGCTGCTTTGGTGGAGGCACGGCCCTCCGCATGGCCACGGAGCTGGCCGAGAACAACAAGGGCGCACGCGTGCTAGTGGTCTGCAGTGAGATCACCGTGGTGACCTTTCGTGGGCCTAATGAGACCCATATCGACAGCCTTGTGGGTCAGGCTTTGTTCAGCGACGGTGCTTCCGCCCTCATCGTCGGCTCCGACCCCATCGCTCACGTGGAGAAGCCCTGGTTTCAAGTTCACTGGACCGGCTCCTACATCTTGCCCGACAGTGATGGTGCCATCCAAGGCCACTGGAAGCAAATCGGCCTCACATTCCACCTCCACAAAACCGTTCCACAGCTTGTCTCTCAGAACCTGCCTGCCGTCTTGCAAGATGCCCTGGATAATGTCCATGATGATGATGGCCATGCCCCTAGTCCCAATGACATCTTCTGGATCACGCACCCAGGTGGCCCCGCCATTCTCAACCAAATGGAGCAGGCACTCAAGCTCAAACCCGAGAAACTCGCAGCCACTAGACAAGTGCTCGCTGAATACGGCAACATGTCCAGCGCTTGTGTTTTCTTCATCATGGAGCAGATGCGGCGCAACTCTTTGGAAAAGAAGCTCGCCACTTCTGGCGAGGGATTCGATTGGGGGGTGCTCGTCAGCTTTGGCCCGGGTGTGACTTGCGAGGCTCTTCTCCTTAAGAGCCTCCCCCTTGCTTAAACTACTCGGCTGGAAATGAAAATATGAGAGGATTTTACCCTAGGAAGATTTAGGCCCAGGCACCTTCATTCCACCTTCCTTCATTCCACCTTCATTCATTCTAGTTTTCCTTGAATAAAGATACACCTAGAAAGGCTATGGCATGTGGGCACTCGTAGAGTTGGTTGGGTCTATTGCAAGATGATGATTAGTAGCGTGTGTGGTTCATCTTCTTGGCATTTCTACGTTCTTTCCGGCCCATGATAACATGTCTTCTTCTTGCCATTTCTACTAAGTCTCTATATGTGTGCCCTCTTATCATATAAGAGACATATTGAATTTCATAATTATAAAATTTCTTGTTTTTAGTATTTATCTCATGGAGATGCTATGAATTTTGTAAAGAAGGATTAATATTATCATGATACAGAGAGAGAGAGAGAGAGAGAGAGAGAGAGAGAGAGAGAGAGAGAGAGCATGCCGTGTCAAGAGCATCAATATAGAATCCATTTTCCTTCGCTAAAGTCATATTATCTAGGTTGACAGGTCCTAAAATCTTGAGCACACGGCAGTGGGCACTCTCTTGCTTTGAACGCTATTCCTTGCCATGCTACATCTTATAGTATTTGTAATTACATGCCCAATCAATTTACACTCCTCTTTCTCTTATTTCTCTTCTTTCTTCTTTTTCTTTACATTCAGAGAGGAAGAAGAATAGAAGATTTTATGTTTCTTCTACCTCGACTTCTCATCAAGAATAAGATAATAAGACATAAAAAGAACAAGAAAAGAGAAACTTACCAATGGATAAAGAGATATTGCAAGTCCCTACTGGATAATAAACACACTTAGAACCTTATTTTTGAGAAAATAACAATAAAGCCTAACAAAAAAGATAGAAGCTTAAGCCCAAAATATAATTTACTTGACGAGATTGTTTCTTATTGTGTAAATAACTTAAAGTATATAATTGAGAGATGAATGGTGTTGCATAGAGGAATAATTGATACATTTTACAAATTGCTAAAGCCATGTTGGAACAAAAATGTATGCTCATTATTCGGCAAAAGCTTGCAATTATGGTGTGTTTGAAGTATGGATGTGACGTTGAAGATATAGAATGATGGAGATCAAGGTGTATAGGTACCAAGAAGAGGGTCACTCATTCAGAGGTTAGCTTATGATACCTTTCTATCTCCACATTACGCTTTTATGGTAGCTATATCATAATGGAATGAACTTGATTTTCTCAGAAGTGCTAAAGAATGGAAAAATATTATAAATGAGGAGATTAGTGTGAATTTATTTTATCAAGTACATGCAAGTAGAATGAACTCGAGTAGATTTGGCAAGTCATATGAGTTTTAAAGCCTATATAAACAACTCATTCCTTTGTATACACATACAAGGATTTTTATCAAATACAGAAATGGTCTTCTTTTTGTGGGCATGTCTTTTGATGCTTGCTCAAACACGTGTGCATTCTCGGCTCATTAATCAAGTCATTAGCCTCTTCATAATTATCTCTTAATCTCCTCATTAATTATATCCATCACACTATTGTTGCATCAATTTTATGTCTGAGGGTTTAGAGTAAAGTCTTGTGGGTTTTTGGTGGATTTTGTCTTTGAATTCTTTGGAGAGAGCGTGAGAAGCGAGTATCCTTGTAGGCAGATATAGTAGCTTCCCTTAGAAAAAATTTTCAATAGGCTTTCAAGGAGAGTGGAGCTTCAACAAGTAGTTGAGATTTAGTACTTAAAGAGGCATAATCTTGAGAGAGCGAGGTAAGATTTCAATGACAAGTTGCATTCCATTCTTTCTTCTCTATGAATGAGTAGAGTTTTACATAGGTATAAAGGGGGCTCAAACATAGGTTTACTTGACTAAAGTGTATATTCTACATTTGAATTTCTTGATTCAAAATCTGTGGGAAAATTTGTCTCTTTATATTCTAATCCTCCATGACATATATGTTTGGGAGGTCGACGTGACTTATGAAACTCCTTCTACATCTACATGAGTTTTAACAAATTTGTCAAATTTTCAAGACGTACTCACTACCTTCATCACTTCTCAAGACTTTGAACTTATAATTACATTAGTTTTCTATAAATTTTTTAAATTCAACAAACTTCTTAGAAGCTTCACTTTTATGTTTAACGGATTAGATCCATAACGTCCTTGCGCAATCATGAATTGAGGTGATATAATAATGAGATCCACCAATGCTTGGCATTTTTTTTGTTGGATCCCGTATCTTTTTAAGCCTTAACTAATGAGAAAAAGTGTAGCCTTAATACTTCATTTAATTTCCAACAAACATGGACTGATAATGTTGGACAAGTCCTTATCTTTGAAGTTAGCTAGTCCTTCTACCTTCATACATTTGTATGACCCAATATCTTATGCCATTGCTCAAACTTTGGTAGACTATTGTTCTTTACATAAGAGCACACTTTGTGCTATAAAATAACATCCAAAACAAACATTATACCATCTTTGTTAGCTTTGCCCAAAACCTTACAATTATTGTTGAGCTCTTACAGCGTGCATTCATATGAATTGAGAATAACCTCTAAATTTCATTCCTCAATCTCACCAACTGACACAAAAATGCTATTGGACAAGGGAAAGGCTTTTATACCGAAATGATATAAAACTAGTGTGGTGGATATAATCAATGAGGGGATTAAAAAATAATTATGAAGAGACTAATGACTTGATTATTGAACGTGAAATGTGAACACTTCAATAAGAATCAAGCAAAGAACAACCTTTTTTTGCTTGTTAAAATTACTTGTATATATTTACAAAACAAAGGAGTAGCATTCATGTTATTCAAACATTATTAGTTTTAACTTGATAGAGATGCTATGAATTTTGTGAAAAAGGATATATCATAATATGAGAGAGAGAGAGAGAGAGAGGGAGGGAGAGAGAGAGAGAGAGAGAGAGAGAGAGAGAGAGAGAGAGAGAGAGAGAGCCATGCCACTAGCATCAATATAAAATCCAATTGCTTTTGACAAAGTCATGTTATCTAGGTTGAGAGATCCTAAAACCTTGTGCACATAATGGTGGGCACTCTGTTGATTTGAATGATATTCCTTCTTCCCAGTCTATGTCTTATATTATTTATAATAACATGCCTACTTAATTTACTCTCCACTTTCTCTACTTTCTTCGTTTTTATTTTCATATGGAGAGGAAAAAGAATAAAAAGATTTCATGTTTCTTCTACTTCGACTTCTCATCAAACATAAGGTAATATGACAAGGAGGGAAGAACATAAGAAGAATAAGAAAAGAGAAACTTATGTTCTTGAATATCTTCGCAAATGCATCCCTCAACTCAGCATAGTTAGAAAAATGGTCATCATCAAATTGCATGAGCCAATGCATCAGAATATCTTCAAAGGTGGTAGCAAATTGATCTCTTTTAAGCTCCTTTAGGATTCTCTTATTGGCTTATAGACCTTCCATGCCTGCTCATGCCTGCTCAAATGTATTGATGTGGATGTCAGGGTCATTTGACTTTTCACCCTTAAACATCAGGAAGTGATTATTTGTTCAAGTTTTTAGTCATAAACTAGTCAAATATTCTATCTTCTAATTCTTTACCCCACCAAAACTATTTATTCCATGAGTCTCATAGACCAAGATGATCATGTATGATTAATAAAATTAAGAATAACTCATCATTAAGCACGCCCTATATCGACTCGGATTCTCTCATATACACTTATCGATTTATTTATTTCATATCAAAAGAATTTGAAGAAAAATAATAAAAAGAGAGTTTGTGTACTTCCGTGATATATTTGAAGATGTCTTGATTGATTGGGAATCCATGTCTACTCTCAAGAAGTTGTGGAAGAGCTGTTTGTAGATTTAGCAAGCCTCTTAGATCTGCTATCAGGGGTGCAACGTGCTACAGGTATAACTTCATGCACAGTTATCAGAAACTTGTCGTGTGGGTACTTAAAATTACTAGAACATGTGTATTCTACAACCAAGTGTGGGCAAAATTGCCAAAATTAGTTGTATGTGAAAGTCAACTCCCCCCCTCCATAATTGATAAACAAGAAATTAGAATTGGAACACATAAATAAATTACAACATAGAGCATGATAGATAATAATCTTCAATAGTAGACATGAGTGAGAGAGAGAAAGAAATAGACAGAGTACACCGTCAACACTATCACCGAGTACAATCATCCCCCCCCCCTTGCATGAGTATTTAAATGTATTAATTTTGTTTCAGGCCAAAGTGACCTGTTTACAAGAAGTGTCCTTTTACAAATATTAAAGAAGGTAATTAAATCTTAGATAAAATAAAACATCTTAATTTTATCTATTTTTAGGCCTGCAAAACTAATGTATGTCAAAAGTACTCCTCTGATGCATTGAATTCTAAAGAAAGTCACAACATAAATATTAGATCGTATAAATGTCTAATTTTGCATACTTTTTTGTTATTTACAGTCTTGTCCAAATATCTTCACTCATTTCAACTTTGCTAAAAATATAATATCGTAATAAATATAATCATGCCAAAATGTGTACCAATATGTACGCCAAAAATGTGTAACCATCATCATGTCGTCCGTACTAGCCCTGCCACACTGATCCATTGTAACATACGTCTGAGAAATAAATATCAACGATAAAATTATCTATTAAAATAACATTTTTAATAATTCAAATAATTTCCATAATCCATAATATTCGATCAATGTATCTACATTCTAAATGCCCTTTTTCTATGCATAACATTCAATCAATGTATCCATAACCTTCTGTCAATGTATTTGCATACTAAATATCCTTTTTGTATCCATAACATTCGGTCAATGTATCTGCATACTAAATGCCCTTTTTGTTTGATTTTGGACATTTTTTAGAGTAATTCTTCATTACTACATGTGTCTCTACATCTTTCAATTAATCTTTGAGCTTTTTTTATAAGTGGCTAAGTCTCTTGGGAAGGTATTGATGACACCACCTTTCTACCTTACCCTTTAATGAACACAAAAGGTAATCCAAATAACTCTCTTCAATCCCGTTAAGTTGTGTCCACTTTTAGAATGCTTGCATTTGTACTTTTGTATCCCATTTAAGTATTGGACTCACCATTTTGATTGTCCCTTAACTGGATTTTGTTTTCTTGTTCTCATCTATGCAAAGTAGAAGAATCGAGGGTGACTATCCCCTGGCTCATGTCTTCTTGAATCTTTTTCTCATGAACTGGATAAGTGTGTGACGAAGGTCCAAACCTTGGGGTTAAGCCTCAAAGGGAAATCTAGTCAATGGTTTCAATCACTAAGATTGTTGGCCAATGATGAGATTTAGAAGCTCATAAATTATAGATTTACTTATAAAAATGAAGCATATAGAATGATTTTTATAATTACGCACCATATTTTTTAACATCTACTCAATCTAAGGTTTCCTTAAAAAGAATATTTTGGAACCTTAGTTTTTAATCTTACACTAAATCATTGTAGTTTTAGGTTTAGTTTTATTTACATTGCAATTGAGCGAAGATTACATAGCATATTTCACCTATCCTCTTCCACCAGACAAAGGAAGAGTGGCTCCAAGATACATGGTACCCTAGTTGCATACAGGCTTTCATCATTGCTTGAGTAGTGCATCCTTTTGGGGGCCGCTTCTCCAAGATTTGCTTTCCTATCCACACCTTCACCACTGGTCCAGTCCCCAGGGGGTTTTCTATAAAGGCTACAAAAGTAAAGGAGGGGTGTTTGACTTTTCGGTACCATCTTCTAGTCTTTGGCCCAAATTTTGGGGAGCTTTGCCTTCACTTCATACCTTGGATACCCCTGTGCGAGGAACGTGTCCCGCTCGATTGAGCATGCACGCAAGAATTAAAAGGTCATGTCGCTCACTCACCTCAAGAGTAGAGTTGTCTCCCTTAGCTATATTGTTAATTGTATTTCTAAGTTTAAGTGGGCATGCAAGGTTTATTGGTTTTCCTTGTCTATTGTTCCCACTGCAAAAGCAGCTTTAGCTTTTCTAGGGACGACAACGATAGCAAACATGATTTTATAACTTATATAAAGAATAATATAGCATGTGAATAATAATGACCAGTCTAATGATGTTTGAGAGGCTTTCCCTCTTTTTGGGGGAGGTGGTAAGTGACACCAACTTTGGTTGAAACGTGGCGCATGCGTATATAAGGAGACCACAAATTCTATTAGACCGGGAATGTACGCACGATGTGCATGTTACTGGGCGCGAGAGAGACAAGGGCAAAGGTTGTGTTTGAAGCGGAACTAGAATATTAGTCGGATATCAGTCATGAGACTTCGTGACAAAGTTCGATTGTGCACACCAGTTCATGAGACTTCGGTCTGCCGACGAGATATTTCTCTCTCATACTCATCCAGCCGGGGAGAGCTCTTTCTCCGCTAATCGCTTGCCCTCAGTAGCCGTCGTCCAGTAAGTCCTCAGTACGAGCACGTTAATCTCTCTGTATGATTTATATACCATAGTATTGTATGGTTATATATCTGTATAATTATATTCTAACGCACATATATTGAATTTAGTCCGAAGTCGATATAGTATAGTTCGCATAATTTATACACTTTCTCCACACAAATTATATCGAGAGAACATTTTGTTGGTGGCCATAATGTTATATTATATTTATATTTATATAATATTGACAGCAGCACTAGTTGTGTGATGGAATCGGAGGCGTCCTCTCAGGAAAACGGAGGCACTAGTAGTACTGACTAGTCGTAGGCAAGACTAGTAATTGGGAGGCCTGCTGCTAGCGCATTATAAAAGCAAGCAGCGCTGCGCCCCTCTAATACAGCACAGCCAGCCATATCATAATTAAGCCACCCCCTTGGGCTGAGCTACACACAGCGAGCGCAGTACTGTCCCAAATTATAGTAGCCTCCTGCCTGCTCTGCTCGTCTCGTCTCCTGCGCTAGCTAGCTCGCCGCCGCCATGCCGATCTCCACCACCAATGGCGCCGCATGCAAAGCCAAATTAGCCAAAGCCCAAGCCGATGGCCCTGCCAGCGTGCTCGCCATGGGCAGCGCCACCCCTCCGCACCTCTTCAAGCAGCACGAGTACCCGGACTTCTACTTCAACGTCACCAACAGCAACCACATGACCGACCTCAAGCAAAAGTTCCAGCGCATTTGTAAGCCCCCTCATATATACTAATATATAATTGCAATAATACTGTATAATAATATGCAGGTGAGACGCAACTCCAAGCTAACGTTGCTCTCTCTGTACGTACTACGTACTACTGCAGGTGACAGATCAGGAATCCAGAAGAGGCACATGTACCTGAACGAGGAGATTCTGCGGGCCAACCCGAGCATGTGCGACTTCTGGGGCCAGTCCTTGGATGCGAGGCAAGAGCACATGGTGGAGGAGATACCCAGGCTTGGTGGGGAAGCTGCCCTCAAGGCGTTGGAGGAGTGGGGCCGCCCCAAGTCCTGCATCACCCACCTTGTCTTCTGCTCAACGGGTGGCATGGACTTGCCCGGGGCGGACTGGGCTCTCACCAAGCGTCTGGGTTTGCGCCACAATATCAAGAGGCTGATGCTGTACTCGCAGGGCTGCTTTGGTGGAGGCACGGCCCTCCGCATGGCCACGGAGCTGGCCGAGAACAACAAGGGCGCACGCGTGCTAGTGGTCTGCAGTGAGATCACCGTGGTGACCTTTCGTGGGCCTAATGAGACCCATATCGACAGCCTTGTGGGTCAGGCTTTGTTCAGCGACGGTGCCTCCGCCCTCATCGTCGGCTCCGACCCCATCGCTCACGTGGAGAAGCCCTGGTTTCAAGTTCACTGGACCGGCTCCTACATCTTGCCCGACAGTGATGGTGCCATCCAAGGCCACTGGAAGCAAATCGGCCTCACATTCCACCTCCACAAAACCGTTCCACAGCTTGTCTCTCAGAACCTGCCTGCCGTCTTGCAAGATGCCCTGGATAAT
Source organism: Cibotium barometz (assembly GCF_041138505.1). NCBI lineage: Eukaryota > Viridiplantae > Streptophyta > Polypodiopsida > Cyatheales > Cibotiaceae > Cibotium > Cibotium barometz. The sequence continues at coordinate 50,449,610 of NC_141048.1, read as the reverse complement.
GTCCATGATGATGATGGCCATGCCCCTAGTCCCAATGACATCTTCTGGATCACGCACCCAGGTGGCCCCGCCATTCTCAACCAAATGGAGCAGGCACTCAAGCTCAAACCCGAGAAACTCGCAGCCACTAGACAAGTGCTCGCTGAATACGGCAACATGTCCAGCGCTTGTGTTTTCTTCATCATGGAGCAGATGCGGCGCAACTCTTTGGAAAAGAAGCTCGCCACTTCTGGCGAGGGATTCGATTGGGGGGTGCTCGTCAGCTTTGGCCCGGGTGTGACTTGCGAGGCTCTTCTCCTTAAGAGCCTCCCCCTTGCTTAAACTACTCGGCTGGAAATGAAAATATGAGAGGATTTTACCCTAGGAAGATTTAGGCCCAGGCACCTTCATTCCACCTTCCTTCATTCCACCTTCATTCATTCTAGTTTTCCTTGAATAAAGATACACCTAGAAAGGCTATGGCATGTGGACACTCGTAGAGTTGGTTGGGTCTATTGCAAGATGATGATTAGTAGCGTGTGTGGTTCATCTTCTTGGCATTTCTACGTTCTTTCCGGCCCATGATAACATGTCTTCTTCTTGCCATTTCTACTAAGTCTCTATATGTGTGCCCTCTTATCATATAAGAGACATATTGAATTTCATAATTATAAAATTTCTTGTTTTTAGTATTTATCTCATGGAGATGCTATGAATTTTGTAAAGAAGGATTAATATTATCATGATACAGAGAGAGAGAGAGAGAGAGAGAGAGAGAGAGAGAGAGAGAGCATGCCGTGTCAAGAGCATCAATATAGAATCCATTTTCCTTCGCTAAAGTCATATTATCTAGGTTGACAGGTCCTAAAATCTTGAGCACACGGCAGTGGGCACTCTCTTGCTTTGAACGCTATTCCTTGCCATGCTACATCTTATAGTATTTGTAATTACATGCCCAATCAATTTACACTCCTCTTTCTCTTATTTCTCTTCTTTCTTCTTTTTCTTTACATTCAGAGAGGAAGAAGAATAGAAGATTTTATGTTTCTTCTACCTCGACTTCTCATCAAGAATAAGATAATAAGACATAAAAAGAACAAGAAAAGAGAAACTTACCAATGGATAAAGAGATATTGCAAGTCCCTACTGGATAATAAACACACTTAGAACCTTATTTTTGAGAAAATAACAATAAAGCCTAACAAAAAAGATAGAAGCTTAAGCCCAAAATATAATTTACTTGACGAGATTGTTTCTTATTGTGTAAATAACTTAAAGTATATAATTGAGAGATGAATGGTGTTGCATAGAGGAATAATTGATACATTTTACAAATTGCTAAAGCCATGTTGGAACAAAAATGTATGCTCATTATTCGGCAAAAGCTTGCAATTATGGTCTGTTTGAAGTATGGATGTGACGTTGAAGATATAGAATGATGGAGATCAAGGTGTATAGGTACCAAGAAGAGGGTCACTCATTCAGAGGTTAGCTTATGATACCTTTCTATCTCCACATTACGCTTTTATGGTAGCTATATCATAATGGAATGAACTTGATTTTCTCAGAAGTGCTAAAGAATGGAAAAATATTATAAATGAGGAGATTAGTGTGAATTTATTTTATCAAGTACATGCAAGTAGAATGAACTCGAGTAGATTTGGCAAGTCATATGAGTTTTAAAGCCTATATAAACAACTCATTCCTTTGTATACACATACAAGGATTTTTATCAAATACAGAAATGATCTTCTTTTTGTGGGCATGTCTTTTGATGCTTGCTCAAACACGTGTGCATTTTGGGCTCATTAATCAAGTCATTAGCCTCTTCATAATTATCTCTTAATCTCCTCATTAATTATATCCATCACACTATTGTTGGATCAATTTTATGTCTGAGGGTTTAGAGTAAAGTCTTGTGGGTTTTTGGTGGATTTTGTCTTTGAATTCTCGTTTGGAGAGAGCGTGAGAAGCGAGTATCCTTGTAGGCAGACATAGTAGCTTCCTTTAGAAACATTTTTCAATAGGCTTTCAAGGAGAGTGGAGCTTCAACAAGTAGTTGAGATTTAGTACTTAAAGAGGCATAATCTTGAGAGAGCGAGGTAAGATTTCAATGACAAGTTGCATTCCATTCTTTCTTCTCTATGAATGAGTAGAGTTTTACATAGGTATAAAGGGGGCTCAAACATAGGTTTACTTGACTAAAGTGTATATTCTACATTTGAATTTCTTGATTCAAAATCTGTGGGAAAATTTGTCTCATTATATTCTAATCCTCCATGACATATATGTTTGGGAGGTCGACGTGACTTATGAAACTCCTTCTACATCTACATGAGTTTTAACAAATTTGTCAAATTTTCAAGACGTACTCACTACCTTCATCACTTCTCAAGACTTTGAACTTATAATTACATTAGTTTTCTATAAATTTTTTAAACTCAACAAACTTCTTAGAAGATTCACTTTTATGTTTAACGGATTAGATCCATAACGTCCTTGCGCAATCATGAATTGAGGTGATATAATAATGAGATCCACCAATGCTTGGCTTTTTTTTTTGTTGGATCCTGTATCTTTTTAAGCCTTAACTAATGAGAAAAAGTGAAGCCTTAATACTTCATTTAATTTCCAACAAGCATGGATTGATAATGTTGGAAAAGTCCTTATCTTTGAAGTTAGCTAGTCCTTCTACCTTCATACATTTGTATGACCCAATATCTTATGCCATTGCTCAAACTTTGGTAGACTATTGTTCTTTACATAAGAGCACACTTTGTGCTATAAAATAACATCCAAAACAAACATTATACCATCTTTGTTAGCTTTGCCCAAAACCTTACAATTATTGTTGTGCTCTTACAGCGTGCATTCATATGAATTGAGAATAACCTCTAAATTTCATTCCTCAATCTCACCAACTGACACAATATTTTAAATTATACTTGGAACACACAATACATCATGCAAATATTTCACAACATTATCTGAAAAATCAACTACTGTCACCTATAACAGTAATAGAATGTGTTGAGTCTTATTTTATGGACACAAATGCAAGAACCTTAATTTATTTCTTATATGAAAACCATACTTCATGAGAATTTATATGGTAAAAACACTTATCATCAAATGGCTGTTCAATTATAACACTAACCATATGTTGCATTAGAAAGTATGTGCTCCTCTCTGTCACCGTTGTTTTAAGTTGATGTTGATGCATGACTACCTTTATTAAAATTTTCTTCTCGCATATCTCTTTATCTACCCTGTTTCACATATTTTTATCTTGAAAAATAATATTTTATGACATGACCTGGCTTATAATAGTAGTGATACATTGGCCTTTGATTTCATAAATTTAAAAAACACCTCTTATATCTTGATATGCATAACATGTACCTCATTCTATTGTTGAAATTTTAAAGCTCCCCTTTTCTATCGCATTCTAAAAATCTACTCTTACTTGTTGAACATTTGAAGCTTACCTTGCCTCTTGAATTCTAAAAAGCCTACTTGTGATCCTCGGCAATTTCCAAGAATTTTAATGTTGGGTTTGATATGAGGTTTGATTAGCGCTTCCATATGAGTCAAAGCCGCTTCCTTTATTTCTTTTTCCTTTAGAATTTTTAAGGGAATGATTGCATCCTAACCATACTAATTAGTATAAGACTTTGATGTACCTCCAAGAATGTGTTCTTCTTGGATCGTCTTTTATAATGAGATCCTTAAAAGTAGGTAACTCTTCTATCACCATGATAAATGAATAAAACAATTTATATTCACAACAAAAGCTATTCAAGCATGCTTGAAACACAATTCTTTAACATAATTTGAGATAGAAATATTTTAGCTTTTAACATTATTCACGACTCTACTTTCAATTGCATTTTATGTGAATTGGACACACTTTTATGCATGTTTGCAAGAATATCGCATAATTCTTCAACTAAATCACAATGTTCAATGTGAGGTGTGATTACTTGCCTTGCATTTCGCTCATCACTGTTTTGTTCTTGAGATTCAAATTCTTGAGCTCCATGTGCTAGTGGTTGGCTAAATTGTAGGCTTCTTTAACTATTTGCTTACCTTTCCCATGATGAAGAACAAAGGGCACTGGTTTCTCCTCTATACTTGTCACTGTGCTTCTATTTTGAATCTCTGCACATGATAATTTTTATTGTCTAGTTTCTTTATGGTGTCCCAATAAAACTTTAACATTTTAAAGATCTTTGTAAACAACTTAACATAAAAGAAAAGGCTTCAAAAAATTGACTTTCTTCACACATGCAAGTGTGGGCTTCCAAAAACATACCTCGCTCTCTCAAACCTATGTGGGCACATTAAACTTGATCAAAACTTTTGCAAGGAAACTTTAGTGAATTAATGACATCATCAACTCACTCAATTATAGACACAGAAATTCATGCATACAAAAAACTTATTTTACATGTATAGCCTCTTCAAAACTTTTCTGCTGCAAAAAACTTCATCAGTTCATGATTTTGCACACTATATATACTACTCATAACATTATCGATTAGACATCTTTGCCAAAACATGCACTTATAAATTATCTATAGAGATTTTGTTTATGTAGAATAGCAACGCTCTCTTATACCATGAAGGTGTTAAAGCCTTATTTATCCCAAATATTAAGCATAGGTTAGAATTTATCTTTGTTTCAAACATTTATTTGGATTTTGTAACATCAAATGAAATCTTAATCTTGGCAATGGCTATAAAGCAAACACAATGGTTCACACCATTTTGCTGGATGTTTTTAAGTGGGGTTGATTACTTGTTTACATCAACAAGGTTCTTTAAAAGGCATGCTTTGTCTTAGGATCATCTAGTGGTGCACAAATCATGCAAAGTGGTACTCTTCCTCAATCTATTCTGCACATTGCTCAATGTTAATGAAACAAGTAATAATCCTTATAAGGCTTTACAAAATCATGTTTAATATCTAGCCTTGAGATCTTAGATACCAACCCTTATCACAAAAAACATGTGATTGTCTTTTTATAGTAGTAGATTATGCTTTAAGCATAGTGCAGTTTTCACAGGTTTAATTAAAAACTAATAATGAAAATAAAAATTAATGGGTAGGAACTTGGGTAAATGAAAGACAAAATGAGTAATGGTTTAAATGCTATTGGACAAGGGAAAGACTTTTATACCGAAATGATATAGAACTAGTGTGGTGGATATAATCAATGAGGGGATTAAAAAATAATTATGAAGAGACTAATGACTTGATTATTGAACATGAAATGTGAACACTTTAATAAGAATCAAGCAAAGAACAACCTTTCTTTGCTTGTTAAAATTACTTGTATATATTTACAAAACAAAGGAGTAGCATTCATGTTATTCAAACATTATTAGTTTTAACTTGATAGAGATGCTATGAATTTTGTGAAAAAGGATATATCATAATATGAGAGAGAGAGAGAGAGAGAGAGAGAGAGAGAGAGAGAGATGCCACTAGCATCAATATAAAATCCAATTGCTTTTGACAAAGTCATGTTATCTAGGTTGAGAGATCCTAAAACCTTGTGCACACGATGGTGGGCACTCTGTTGATTTGAATGATATTCCTTCTTCCCAGCCTATGTCTTATATTATTTATAATAACATGCCTACTTCATTTACTCTCCACTTCCTCTACTTTCTTCGTTTTTATTTTCATATGGAGAGGAAAAAGAATAAAAAGATTTCATGTTTCTTCTACTTCGACTTGTCATCAAACATAAGGTAATATGACAAGGAGGGAAGAACATAAGAAGAATAAGAAAAGAGAAACTTATGTTCTTGAATATCTTCGGGAATGCATCCCTCAACTCAGCATAGTTAGAAAAATGGTCATCATCAAATTGCATGAGCCAATCCATCAGAATATCTTCAAAGGTGGTAGCAAATTGATCTCTTTTGAGCTCCTTTAAGAGTTCTCTTATTGGCTTATAGACCTTCCATGCCTGCTCAAATGTATTGATGTGGATGTCAGGGTCATTTGACTTTTCACCCTTAAACATCAGGAAGTGATTATTTGTTCAAGTTTTTAGCTATTTTAAACCACACTTTGACCTTTGTGTTTTGTCAAGTCAACACTTCTCTGAGTTTTTAGTGCCCCTCATATCCTATTTTATCTAGTTTTCTCAACATTGTATTGAATTGCTTCTCCTCATAAAAACACTCCTAGTTTTGAGTTGTTGATGCCATTATTCTGTGTGCAAGTTGATGATGCCATTGAGACTCCGATTCTAATTCTGAAGTTTCATTGGAGGTGCATTTGTTCTTCTTCTTCAGAGGTGGTCTCATACTTCTTCTTCATCTCCTTTTCCTCCTTATCAGAGTCACTATGTGACTAAGATTGTGTCTTTGGTTCTTCTTGCCTTTCGTTCCTTTTATCAACAAACATGATGGTGTTCTTAATAAAATCTTCCAAGATCTTTGTAGGATTATATTGTTCCATTTTCTTAATGTCCTTGTCCCTTAGGCCATTGGTAGCAATCATCTAAGGTTTTGCACCATTGGTGGGTTTTCCACTTTCTGGGCCTTTTTCTTGATTCGATGTCATGGAAAGAGAGAATTTTCATAAGCTAAATTGATATAAAAATGTGACGGTCTCGAATGTAGCCATATCATAATCTTGTAACTTAATCTAAGAAAACATTGAAACTCACTTAATCGTGCTATTTCTACATAGCAATACAATCAAAGCAATCCTCTCAAATAACAAAATAAGCATGCATGCCATATCCAAGATTCTTATCACATAAGTAAAGAATCATGTAATTTCAAACAAACATTCACATAATATAAATCTCTCTATCAATTAAAGCATCTCATCTCAATCAATCACAATGTATGTGTCTATCTCAAGATTCTATCATCATTACCATGCTTGACGACATGGTTACTCACATAATGACCAAAATCCAACCAATCTAGGGCTTTCTCCGATGCTTGTCCGCCCAACCTCCACACTCGACATCCCGGCCATCTTGAGTATGCCTCTTTCTGAATCTTGTCCTCTCTGGGTTCTACCACATGGCTTTCAGAGGGCATAAATCTCGTTCTTTGTCTGACGTTCCCTGTCTCAGGATGGCCGGCATGCATATCAATCATTCCTTTCATAAAAAAGCAATCACAAGTCATACTTATCATCTTATACTATCTCTAGTCCATAATCTTTCAAGGCATGCATATTCAAATCAATCAAATCAATCAAAATCAACTTCAAGTATAAAACTAGCTTTTAATTCAAACAGTTTAACTTCTCTTAGTATTTCAAGTCACACGAGAATCTTTATTTTTAACAGAATCAATTATCATGTTCTAACTAGCGAGATCATCTCTAGTCACTACTATAGCTAAGTCTTCACTATGCTTATGTCTGGTCTATGTGTTAGTCCATCCGATCAATATAGATAAGATAGTCAATCTTGATGGCAATTTCTAAGGCAAAGCCTGACAACTTGTCTCTTTTGAAGAGTAATACCTTCCAATTTATTTGGAATTAGAGAAAAGTCAAAACTACAAAGTGTTAGGACTTCTAATTCTCTATAAAACATATCTCAGTGATGGTCTTCTAAAAATGAGTTCTAAGGTCTCTTTAAGAGCTGCATTCAAAATGGCCAAAGTTGTGTTTTAAACATAAAACTGTAAAAAACAACCAATGCCACACTTTGTACTTGAATAACTAAAAAACGAAAGGGATTTGGCTTTCTAGCCTCTCATACACTCTTATAGAGTTCTTTGCCATCTAAAACTTTTGTCTTTATGTTAAAATTTGATTCTAAACACACGGAAAGATAAATGCTTCGCAAAACACTTCCTAATAAAGGTTATACCTAAAATTTAGTCACAAACTAGTCAAATATTCTATCTTCTAATTCTTTACCCCACCAAAACTATTTATTCCATGAGTCTCATAGACCAAGATTATCATGTATAATTAAAAAAGTTACGAATTACTCATCGTTAAGCACGCCCTATATCGGATTCTCTCGTATACACTTATCGATTTATTTATTGCATATCAAAATAATTTGAGAAAAAATAATAAAAAGAGAGTTTGTGTACTTCCCTGATATATTTGAAGAGGTCTTGATTGATTGGGCAGGCCTGAAAAATGATGTGCTTTGGTACTTGAAGCAATGTCTCTCATGCCAAAGGATCAAAGCTGAAAGGGTTAAGATGCCTGGAAAACTTCAACCCTTAGATATTCCCCAAATGAAGTGGGAGTGCATTAGTATGGATTTTGTCAGTCCTCAAACTTCATGGTCTCCCAAAAAGGATAGTAATAAGTGATCGGGATTCTGACTTCACTTCAAAGTTCTGGCAATCCTTATTTCAAGCCCTGGGAACTCAACTTTGCTTTAGCACAGTTTATCATCCAGAGACCGATGGCCAGACTGAGAGAGTCAATCAAGTAATTGAAGACATTCTCAGAGCATATTGTGGACGAGAACCAAGAAGTTTGATTCAATACCTTCCTCTGGTAGAATTTGCCTACAATGCATCTTATCATCAAAGCATAGGAATGTCACCGTTTAAAGCACTCTATGGGGCAAGAATGCTTGTCTCCTCTAAATTTCTCTGATCTGACCATAAGAGTTGAGGCATCCAGAAAAATTCTCGAAGAGATGGAGGAACAAACCAAGGCAATCCAAAAGGATATTAAAACTACCCAAGATCGACAAAAGCATTATGTTGACACCAAGAGGTCTCAAAGGATCTTCAAGGAAGGAGACAGAGTTCTTCTACGAGTGCGACCCAAATGAAGTTCTCTATCACTTGGGAAATATAAGAAACTTAGCCCTAGGTATTGTGGTCCCTATACATTTATCAAGTGTCTAGGTAAAAGTGCCTATAAACTCCAGCTCCCAGCCCATATCAAAGTCCACAATGTATTTCGTGTTAGTTTATTAAAACCATATGTACCCAGTCTGGATCATATTCTTGATGATGAACAAGTTGTAATCCCTACTCAAGGAGTCCTTGAATTACAGCCCAATAGCATCATAGATTCTAGGGAAAGGCAACTGCGAAAATAGAACTCTTGTAGAACATCTAGTACAGTGGAAAGATTACCCTGAAGAAGATGCAACTTGGGAAGATGAAGCTACACTCTTAAGGGATTATCCCCAATTCATGACGAGATGAGGACATCTCGATTTCTTTAAGGGGGGAAGGATGTAACATACCCATCTTCACTAATAAAGAAATGTTCATGTAATAGATAAATTTATGAGTTTTTATGGTATAAAAATTAATGATTTCATTATTTGAGTCATTTCTACTTAGAATCTTCAAATTCTAAGCCCAAATTTGAAATTTGCGTGCGATTTTACCCTAATATAGGATTTTACAGCATCCAAAACGGACACCGGATCAAGCTTATACGCAAATTTCAGTCATTTGAGTTAAAAAGCGACAAACTTTAAACCTTAATAAATGCACGACCGGGCATCTGATTGACAAACAGTCTGAACCCCAACGACCAGCAGAACCTCTCCGACAAAAAAAAATACTCTCGGGGCGATCCGGCACGCAAATCGAGGCGGACACCCAAATTTGGGTACCCCACCCCAAAAAATTAGACCGTACACACTTACTAGGGTCCCCGTAAGATGGCTGCCCAAGAGCCAAAGGACGGTTGCCTACTGTATGGTCCACACGTACCTCTACGTGGACACCCATGCTATCCCAGACCAGATAAGGTACATGCGTACCACTCCTTTCCCGGACAATTGACACCGTACCTTTCCCCTAGACCCATGCAAGCCACTGATCCATAGTCTTTGATAGTACACCGTCCTTTCATCCTTGCTTTGCGCAGCGCCCGTACCCTCACCCCTCAGCTATATAAACCCCCAGGGTGCTCCACAAACGGCACACATTTCTGTGCTGCGTATCCCCTGTTGTACCGTCATCCGTGCCGCCATCTGTCCCTGTGTAGCGTACTTGCTGTAGTACAGCCGCCCCTTGCATCTCACACCCCCCTCATTTGCCTCTTTTCAGATAAGCTAATTTTCCTCCATCCCTCTCTTGCTAGGAGGCAGTGTCCTTAAGTCTTCTCCTCCCCACGTGTGAATAGACTTACAACAGCCCTCTCAGCCCTCCTCCATGTTTTTGGTCTTAAGGACATCTCACAATCCCCCCCATTTGCGTAGACTTTAATAAGGGATTTTTGCCTTTAGATAGAGTTCATATGCTATAGTCTTTTGCTCATACGGTGAGCAAACGATCACAGAATTGAGATCCGAGTGAAGCATTTCGACCGCATCAGTGAGCCCTACAAGTCCACGTCCAAGATGGCCCCATCCCGGAAACGTCAGAATATTTCCCCGAGAGGAGCACGCAACAACGAAATTAGGGAAGATGCTCCCAATGCGGCTCCAACCCTCCCTCTTCAAGCTCCTCAAGGAAATGGTGGCCAGGTTAGATTGGTTATATTTTAAAGAAATTTTTTTGTTATATATATTGCTAATAAATGTGTATCTTTTCCTTTTTGAAATAATGACATAAAATTGTATGAAGTTACGAATTGTGTGATGGTGTATTTATTAATAAATTGCATTGAAATTGTTATCTTTAAAGAGTGCAAGTTTTCCTGGCTTCAACGCTAACTCCGTTCCGTGCTTGTGTAACCGGGTGGCGTCGTTAGCAAAGCCCGCGACGAATGGCCCAAGGTATCCCTCGTACCATGGAAAGAATAAGGTTCGCCGATTGAGGCGAGAGGTTATGATGCTGTCTAGTTCTGAGGGCCCAGGCTAGTGTGGTAAATAAGCCCACCCTAGTGTGCAGACATCCCTCTGAGGGGCGGGAGGATCAAACGATGGAGCCTAAGAGGGCGACAGGCTGGCTTGAGTCCTCGCCAGCGACCGATGATGAGGTGTATGGTCGCATAGGGTTTTGCCCAGCATGTAGTGGCTGGAAGGCCGAATTCTAGATTATCGACAGAGTAAAGGAAAAGAATAAGAGAGCCGGTTTGGCTTGTATGGAATTGATTCATGTATCAACTTTTTATATATATATCTTGTCTTTGGCATGATTGTATTGTGTAAAAAGGCTGTTTTAACAAACCTTATGAAAAGGGCCATAACTAAGGAACATGTTTATTTATGTCAAACAGTGTGGTAGGATTAATTAGAAAACAAATTGACGCGTGAGTAGGGTGGAAAGTGGGAGGATGGAATGCCCCGACGGCACCATCCTACGGACAGGTGGACCCAATTAGTCCGGTAACTTTCCAACAGATATTAAGTGAAAGCCCTACGCTAGATAATTAGGTTCTTGGGCAACTCTATTCTAGAAGACTAGGTCAACGGCTGTGCCTTGCATGGATGAGAAAAAAAGTGTTGTCTCTAGAAATCAAGTCTAGTGGTTGCCCAATTTATGATAAATTACCCTATGGGTGATTTGACTTTGAGAAGCAAGAAACAAACCCCTGAGATGTGAGAAATTGATCAAGCTTGATGTACCATGAGCGTGAAGCTTGTTTTAGTCCATACAAAGCATGGTGGAGTTGGCATACAAGATGTTCCTTTTCAGGAATTGTAAATCCTTCAGGTTGCTTCTATGCATGAAAATCAAATATGATAAAAATAACACTTTTATAATAAAAATAATAATCTTTTATGGATACTTCTATGCATGAAAATCAATTATGATAAAAGTAACACTTTTATAAGAAAAATTAATCTCTTATGCATACTTCTATGCATGAAAATCAAATATGATAAAAGTAACACTTTTATAATTAAAAAAATAATCTTTTATGCATACTTCTATGCATGAAAATCAATTATGATAAAAGTAACACTTTTATAATAAAAAATAATAATCTTTTATGTATGAAAACCAAATATGATAGAAGTAACACTTTTATAATAAAAAAATAATCTTTTATACATACTTCTATGCATGAAAATCAAATATGATAAAAGTAACACTTTTATAATAAAAATAATAATCTTTTATGCAAACTTCTATGCATGAAAATCAATTATGATAAAAGTAACACTTTTATAATTAAAAAAATATCTTTTATGCATACTTTTATGCATGAAAATCAAATATGATGAAAGTAACACTTTTATAGTAAAAAAATAATCTTTTATGCATACTTTTATGCATAAAAATCAAATATGATAAAAGTAACACTTTTATAATATAAAAATAATCTTTTATGCATACTTCTATGCATGAAAATCAAATATAATGAAAGTAATACTTTTATAATAATACTAATTTTCTTTTATACAAATAATCAAAATGCATCTTCTATGCATGAAAATGATACTTTAGAATATAGAAACCATAAGGATTACTCTTTTAGAATAATAAAAGATGAAATTTATTTCACTAATTTTTAAAAATTTTGCCATAACCTCCTTTGTATGGCTGACCATTTTTCAAATTTTTAGTCTCTAAAATTAATTAAAAGTGCACCGAGTATTAAAATTATTCTAAATAAACATTTTTCTACTTATTTAAGACCAACATAAAAACTTGACTTTAATCATTAATCATTCACCTAGGATAGAGAATGGTTGGATTTACTAGAGAAGAGAGGGGAATGCCTTTTGCAATGAGGCATAACATCACTTGCAATTTTAGAGAAGACAAAAAGCATAAAAAAAACATAAAAACCATAAAATAAATGGAAAAGAGAAGAATCACCAACTTACTAATGAATTTGAGAGCTTTCCTTTGGCTTGATGGTTTGAAGGTTCAACTCTTGTTTGAGACAAGAGTGGCCACCAATCTTCTAGAAGAAGGAAGGTCAAAAACTATTGAATTATGAATACAATTCACTATTTTTGGCACTTAGGAGAGAAAGGGTAACAGTGCAAAACACTATTAAGTTTCAACAAAGGGGAAGGCTTCTATTTATAGGAAAAAATGAGCTTCTAACCAAGCCAACTGATTCTAGAATTTTCCAGATCAGTTTGGTCAATTTTTGACCATTTTTAGGTCAGTTTTGCTCACTTTTTGGATCTAGTTGAAACAGGAGAGAGGAGAGATAAAAATATCCCATTATTTGGGAGTTTAAAACTCATTCAAGCATGTGAAATAGGCGCCTCCTTCATGAGGGAAATTCCCCCCATGCAGAGGTGTCAAAAATGCATCATTTCACCTAAATATCTCTCTTTTTTAACTATTAACCTTGTCCTTAGTCAACTCTTCATCTTATGTGAGTATTTACTCATTTTTGGAAAAATTTTATTTTATTTCCTCATTTATCTCCTCCCTATTTGGATGAATCTTATTGGTCCATAGGAACCTTAATTGAAAATTTCGAAAAAATCTTCACCCCCAAGATAATGTCTCTTGAACAGATTATACTTAATATCTAATGCACCTTCTCAAAATCTTTTTGAACTTCTGTTTTAGGGAAACTTATTTTAATAAGATGAGATATTTTTCTATCCAAAAATATTTAAAATCTGAATATTCTCTTTCTAGAATATTTTCTCTCTCTCTATGCCAAAACTGGTAGAAACAAGATCTTTTATATTTCCGAAGAGGGATTTGATTACAGGAGAAGATGCTGGACATCTTGAGAGGCTGGGGAGGAATCTTACATTCTCTCCCACTTGAAAAACGCGAGATGTCCTCATCTCACAAACTGGGGGTAATCCCGCAAACAGATCGGCTTCATTCTCCCAGGTGGCATCTTCAAAAGGATAGAACTTCCATTTTACTAATAATTCTCTGAGAATTCTGTTCTTGAGAATCTTTTCTCGAACATCAAGAATTTCTTCAAGTTGGAGTTCCATCTGCCCTTGGGATGAAGAGGTCAGGATTTCATCATCAAGCACATGATTTGGGCTTGGCACATATTTCTTTAGAAGGCTTACATGGAATACATCTACACCTAGTCGAGTTCACCTACAATGCTTCTTATCACCGAAGTATCGGGATGAGCCATTTTAAAGCTTTGTATGGACAAGATTGCTTAACACCATTAACTTGGTCTGACCCATTGATTAGGGTCGAGATGTCCAGACAGATGCTTGATGACATGGAGCAGCAGATGCAGGCAATTTGTAAAGATATAAAAGCTGCCCAGGATCGACAGAAGCACTATGCAGATAAGAAGAGAATAGATAGAGAATTCAAAGAAGCATATATGGTCTTCATTCGAGTACGGCCCAAAAGAAGTTCTTTATCTCTTGGGAAGTATAAGAAGTTATCCCCCAGATATTGTGGGCCATATCTGATTACAAAGAAAGTAGGTGACTTAGCCTACGAGTTTCTTCTGCCTCCTCATCTTAAAGTTCATAGCTTAGCCACTTCTTGGGTTCCTTGCCACCCACAGCATGACCGAAGTATATCTTCAATTACTTGGTTTACTCTTTAAGTTTGACCATCGGTCTCAGGGTGATAAGTTATGCTGAGATCCAAGAAAGTTCCCACTGCTTCGAAAAATGCAGTCCAGAACCTTGAAGTAAATTTGGGACCTCGGTCACTTACTATTCTCCTGGGTAGGCCATGCAATCTGAAGATTTCTTTGAGGAACACTCTGGCCACATCCACTGCAGTGTAGGATTCTTTTACTGGAATCAGATGGACAACTTTGGTTAGTCTGTCAACTACCACGAAAATGGAGTTGTAACCTGATTGTACTGAAGGTAATCGAGTAATAAAATCCATACTGATACATTCCCATTTCATCTGGGGGATGTCCAATGGATGTAGCTTCCCAGACATTTTTACTCTTTCAGCTTTGACTTTCTGGCATGTTAGACATTGACGTACATGATTCAGTACATCCTTTTCAGACGAGGACAAAAGAAGCTTTTCTTTACAGACATGTAGGTTTTGATGAAACCTGGATCATGGGCTTCATTCAGAATTTGATTCTTGGTTCCCTTATCATTGGGAATGCATAGCCTGCGATTATAATACATATAATGCCATCATGCAGGTTGTATCCTTGAACTCTGTTCAACTCCTGAGGAGTTTTGCTTTCCTACATAAGTAGGGTAGTAATAGGGCAAAAGAATCTATCCTGCATGATCTTCTCACTAACGCAAGGAGGGAGCAGAGAAGGAGCACACAACACGGGTGAAGGAAACCGATCAAGAAAGAAGACTCACTTTTTCATAGGTGAGTCAGTTTGTCCTTTGCCTTGTCTCCTTCCTCAGATTTGTTCTCAAATTTGTTTATGCTATTGTGTCTTTGCTTTTTGGGTTTGTCTCCGTCCTTTTGCTTCTGTGGTTGCAATTTTGGGTGAACAATTCTGACAAGGGCGACAGTGGATCTTTTATAAGGACACATTGTCGGAGGTCAGTCGCTTTCGAAATTTTTTTTGAACAGGTCGCGTGTAAAAACGCGTGTATCCTGTCTGCACACAGACTGTTCAGGCGGTTATACATGCGTTTCTAGACGAGTGTATACACGCGTTTGTGGCTGGGTGTATACACGCGTTTCTGGACGGGTGTATATACGAGACTGTGTTTCCTGTTTCTATGGTTTACAGGCTGATAGGTGACTTAAATGATGATATTTGTGTGAGTCAAGAGACAGCCCATGATGTACATGAGGATTATTTTTGCAGATTCTTTATGGATATTCCAGGTTCTTCATCCGATCCATTTGCGTATAGCAATTGGCTGATGGAGATGCTAAATCATTTTGGGCGCCATCCTAGTCCAGTTGAGCTTACAGAGTATATGTATGCCCATCCCCCTCCTTCCATGCCTGGTATCTATACCCCTACCGCGAGTATCCAGGGCACTCCACAGCCGTCTATGCCTATGAGTCCGACGAGACGGCATGCAGCTTCTCCTCTTCCACGCCCACCGAGGAGACATACCTCGTCCCATACATACTCACGCACACCCTCCCAAGCACCGTCACGTCAGGGCTCACAGCCACCATCACGTACTCCCTCAGAGCTACCGTCACGTCAGGGCTCACAGCCACCGTCACGTAGACAATCCCCCAGTCGTGACTCCACCCGCAGCAGTAGGAAGAGTGGGAGTGGAGGATGCGGCGGGTGCTTTGGTGGGGGAGGTAGTAAGTAGGGCACGCGGTGAGAGAGGAGATAGAGGGAGAAGAGTTAGAGGAGACAGTTCGAAAGAGGAGGAGATGAGAGAGGTGGAGGGAGTGATCTGCTATGATGTGACGGATAGGGGCGGGATAGTGATGGATGCTGCGAGGAGGAGGGAGGTAATGGAGTACATGCATGGGGTAGTATCAAACTTGTATAGAAATTGTTTTATTAAATTTAAAGATCAAAATAGCCGATTAGTTGGGGAGGTGATAGAGGCTGTACATAGTCGGTACCCCAATCCCCCACATGCTACATTCTCGGATGTATGGGGAAGGACGCGAATAAGGGAGATCTTAAGTAATAAAAGATCTCACCTTAAAAAACTCGCGTACGATGATGGGCTAAATGTAGCTGCGGGTGGCTATCCTGCCGAGAAACCTGCCACCCACCACTGTGCACAAACGCGAGTGGAAGGAGGCAAAGAAACGAGCAGAGGGTGGCGTGAAGAGCAGGCAGCATGTGGAGGCACGACGGATCCAGATGGAGACAATTGGATCTTCGCATTTCAGATCTGGCGGCGTCGAGTCATGGGAGACAGAGTTCGTAAGTATCTTGCCACTTTATTTGATTGTTTACTTAATTCATTGATTCTATGATTGTTTTAATCTTACAAATTGTGTTGATTATGATACAGTGAGACGGGTTAGGGGGAGGAAGCCCACAACCCACGATACTGCGTATGCTCGCCGGCATAGCAGACGTGACACATGGGGCATCTTCAGAGCCGAGGGACGTATTACGGACGCGCAGTTTGAGATGGCCATGAGACCATACGGTCGACAGGTACTTGAAAACTCTAAACGAATGATTTTGGTTTATTGAATTACATATATATATACTTATATACTATATATTACTTGAGCAGGCACAAGCTGCTGAGATGATCCACTCGCCGCCACTGCAGAGGGTGGACATGAGTACTACTCATCGGACATTCGGACCGATGTAAGCTCATCTGAGCATGGAGGGAGCACTGAGTCATCATCTGGGTCTGAGTAGTACTCAGACTTATAGTATCACATTCCATATTGAGGATGTGGTTGTATATATTTTTTTGTAAACCGAAGCCATGGGCTACTTCGACATATGGACTCCCTTGTATATATGTGTGAAATTTTGATAATAATATTAAATCGTGAATCGATAGTATTGCATTCATGTCTGTCTTGAATCGTGTATTGACAATGTATGCATTCATGTCGTTCTTGTCTTAATCTTTCTCGTGGATATGTTCTTCGTGGATGGTCCAATGCACCAAAAAAAAAATCCAGAGAGTGTTATTGGGTGCTCGAATGCTGGAACAGCATTCAGGTACCAAATAGCACTCTCTGGATTTTTTTTTTGTTCTCTATTCGCGTGTATAAACGCATCAGAACGGAAAAAGGCGCGTGTATATACGCGGATAATCTGTAAAATGCACGTGTATAAACGCGTCAAATCTGAGAAATACGCGTGTATAAGCGCATCTAAAGTCACAAAATGCGTGTATAGACGCTTGTATCAGCGCGTCTAAATAATGCAGCTGGAACTGACAGAACGCGTGTATACGCCCGTGTATCAGCGCGTCTGAACAGTCCTATACACGCAATTTTACACGCATGTCTGTGGTCGCGATGATACACGCGCTGATACACGGGCCCGCTACTTTTTTTCACAAGTCATTTTTAGCGGCTAGGAGCGCGGTTATGAGCCCGATCCCTTGTAGTGTGGACAGAGGCAGATGGCTGAGCTAGACTTCTTCTGGGGTTTCCCTGGCTTGGGCAAGACAGACCCTGATTAGACTGGTATGAAGGGGTTGGTCTCTGAACTCGGGGTCCTTGACTTCCCTGTCCCCTTGACATGGGAGGAGTCGGGTAGTCTTTTAACTGGTGACCAAAACCCTGGCATCCAAAACATCGTTTTTTAGTTCTGAGCTCATCCCTCTGATTTCTTGAAAGAGGTGGGGCTCCTGAGAAAGTATTCTGGGCGAAGGGTCTTCCTTCACTTTTGAATCTTTCTGCATCCTGATTATGATTCGGACCTTGCTGCCTCTTTGGAGGTGGAAAGTTTGAAGTACGTCCCTGGGCTTGGAATCTTTTAAAGTTAGAAGGTGCAGGCTTTGGCGGGACCTTTACTACAAACGCTTTGGCAAAATCTTTTGCCATTCTTACTGCTTCAACCATGGACACTAACTTGGCATTTTTGACTAGTGTGTCCAAGGGTTCGTTTATTCCCCGAATGAGCCTGGCCATGAGTTGCTCTTCATCTAGAGGTGGTGAATATTTGAGTAGAAGAGCAAAGGCCTGGTGATATTCCTTGATGGTTTTGCTCTCCTGCTTTAGCTCTAAGAATTCGTTCTAGTTGAGTCCTATGAAGAGCCTTGCGAACATCAGGGTCAAGCTCGTCATCTTCAAAGACAGGGTCTGGCTGACGGCCACGGTTTCCTCGTCTCATGATTCTGCCAAAATTTTTATATATTAATAAATTTTTATTTTGATATCATCCACGAGATCCTAAGATTTAAGAGATTCGGAAAACAATTTCTTAAACAAGACAATGATCTTATTGGAGATCTATGACAAATGTCCGATAACAGATTTTTCTTTATCAGATCTTTCGTAAACAATCACTTATACAACAGGGAATTTTTTCTCCGGAAAACATTTCTTTATTTATATAAAAGTTGCAATATGTACATAGAGCAGCTCGGCTCGAGAATCACCGCCTCAGTCGTAATCACATAAAGGAGCGAAACTGCGAAGAAGACATACCATGGTATACACGATTCATTACACAAAGAGGTGCTCTAATTCTATTTCTCGGGATAAAGCGGCTAAGAAGTCTAAAAAATCGGCATGAAGTTCTGAAGTTCCTGGGTGAATGATCACAGAGTAGAACACACTGAACAAGCCCTAGTCTTATCAGAATCATGGCCAAGGAAATATTTTGCCTGAGCCTCTTTTGTTGACTGGTACTGAGGTTAATATACCGTCCTCTAGAGAACCACATATATGGATGTCGCTCAAGAGGATCACAAAAGTAAAGACTCTCAAAATGGCGAGCGAGTCTCACTCTGCTCATTCGGGTCGTATAGCAGAGTTGATGAGGTGATCAAATGCAAAAGCTATCATATCCTGACTCTGAGAGAGTCTAGGAATTCCAGATAGGTTTGGGGTGTCCATCTATAAATTTCTAATTCAATTTATAAGTTTTCAATTTTTGAAGTTCATTCACATAGTATTAACAAGTGAAAAACATTTCTTTCCCAGATATCTATAAAAAAATTTAGGCAATTTCTGCTCTGATACCAACTGTGAGATCCCTCTGCCCCCCCTCCGTGCACCAGACTCCTGGTAGCTGACAACGGAAGCAGCTCCCTCATGCGCGGGGCAGGGTTTCTCACTCGGGGCTTCGCCTCCACGAATGTCCGGGCACGAGACTAGGCTGGTGGTCACTCCGAAAACCGAAACCGCGAAAATTTTCCATGCCCGAAAAGCGGAGACGATTCCACGTTTTTGAATTTTTCTTAACGAGTTTTCTAACGAGATCAAAATCTAAACTATCCTCCACCTGAATAAATGAGATAGAAGGAAACTATCACTGATATAATTTGATCATCTGAGCAATTTAACACTTTTTTCCTAATTAAGATTAGGCACAGCTGTTGATCCACTCAATCGAGAAAGGACATTAACTATCTACTCGAAGCCTAGCGTAATCCTAAGATTTTTTAGTTTGATTATTAAAACTCCATGATTCCAGCCTAACCTCATCCGGCGGCCCATGGGTTAGCCACCACCCTACCACTAGAATCGGTGGAACCAAACAAGTACTCACCCACCCATAATTGAAATGCCTTTCTTAACTTTAGCTTTAGAAAATAGATACGCACACACTCCTCTTTAAAACTTTAATAAAAACAATCCATTGACAAACAAATTACTGGTTACACATGTCATACTTCAAAATTTCCATTGAGTCTTTGTTTCTCACAAAACAGTATCACTCTGGACTCTCCGTTGAGACCAAAACAACAAGTCAACAACGAGATCTAGTGATAGAACCAATCAAACCTACACAAAACTGTTACCAAAGATCAATCTTGTAAGAAATGAAATCATAATCATAAATTGAACAAGAAGACGTAGATGCTTCTCTTATTATTAGAATCGCTTTGATACCATGTTGAGGGGGAGAGACGAGACAAGAGACACCATATACACTCCACAAGAATGAATCATATTAGTCTTAAGTCACATATATATAGGCAAGACCTAGAGTGAGTCAGGGCTAGCTATATATAGCTCCAACAGGAAACTCTTCTATCATCATGATAAATGAATAAAACAATTTATATTCACAACAAAAGCTATTCAAGCATGCTTGAAACACAATTCTTTAACATAATTTGAGATATAAATATTTTAGCTTTTAACATTATTCACGACTCTACTCTCAATTACATTTTATGTGAAATGGACACACTCTTATACATGTTTGCAAGAATATCCCATAATTCTTCAACTAAATCACAATGTTCAATGTGAGGTGTGATTACTTGCCTTACAATTTGCTCATCACCGTTTTGTTCTTGAGATTCAAATTCTTGAGCTCCATGTGCTAGTGGTTGGCTAAATCGTAGGCTTCTTTAACTATTTTCTTACCTTTTCCATAATAAAGAACAAAGGGCACTGGTTCCTCCTCTATACTTGTCACTGTGCTCCTATTTTGGATTTTTGTGCATGATAATGTTTTTTGTCTAGTTTCTTTATGGTGCTCCAGTAAAACTTTAACATCTTGACGATCTTTGTAAACAACTTAACATAAAAGAAAAGGCTTCAAAAAATTGACTTTCTTCACACGTGCAAGTGTGGGCTTCCAAAAACATACCTCCCTCTCCCAAACCTATGTGGGCACACTATCTTGATCAAAACTTTTGCAAGGAAACTTTAGTTTTACCAACCTTGAGTGAATTAATGACATCACCAAAAATTTAGTCATAAACTAGTCAAATATTCTATCTTCTAATTCTTTACCCCACCAAAACTATTTATTCCATGAGTCTCATAGACCTAGATGATCATGTATAATTAATAAAATTCAAAATTACTCATCATTAAGCACGCCCTATATCGACTCGGATTCTCTCGTATACACTTATCGATTTATTTATTTCATATCAAAAGAATTTGAAGAAAAATAATAAAAAGAGAGTTTAATTTGTGTACTTCCCTGATATATTTGAAGATGTCTTGATTGATTGGGAATCCATGTCTACTCTCAAGAAGTTGTGGAAGAGCTGTTTGTAGATTTAGCAAGCCTCTTAGATCTACTGTCAGGGGTGCAACGTGCAACGGGTATAACTTCATGCACAGTTATCAGAAACTTGTCGTGTGGGTACTTAAAATTACTAGAACATGTGTATTCTACAACCTAGTGTGGGGCGAAATTGCCAAAATTAGCTATATGTGAAAGTCAACTCCCCCCCTCCATAATTGATAAACAAGAAATTAGAATTGGATCACATAAATAAATTACAACATAGAGCATGATAGACAATAATCTTCAATAGTAGACATGAGTGAGAGAGAGAAAGAAATAGACAGAGAACACCGTCAACACTCTCACCGAGTACAATCATCCCCCCCTTGCATGAGTATTTAAATGTATTAATTTTGTTTCAGGCCAAAGTGACCTGTTTACAACAAGAAGTGTCCTTCTACAAATATTAAAGAAGGTAATTAAATCTTAGATAAAATAAAACATCTTAATTTTATCTGTTTTTAGGCCTGCAAAACTAATGTATGTCAAAAATACTCCTCTGATGCATTGAATTCTAAAGAAAGTCACAACATAAATATTAGATCATATAAATGTCTAATTTTGCATACTTTTTTGTTATTTACAGTCTTGTCCAAATACCTTCACTCATTTCAACTTTGCTAAAAATATAATATCGCTATAAATATAATCATGCCAAAATGTGAACCAATATGCACGCCAAAAATGTGTAACCATCATCATGTCACCGGCACTAGCCCTGCCACCACTGATCCATTGTAACATACCTCTGAGATTAACCAAGTTATGATTAAAGATAATACTAAGTTTTGGATGCTACAGATTTCAGTTAATGAATTCCAACAGGTTTTTAGTGGTTTTTTAGCAGTAAAGATTCTGAGTGTTAAAATTAAGTGAAAATTTAAGATTGAGTTTTCAATTAGTTAGCATACTCAAAAAAAGCCTTTATAAGTGTGTAGATGGACATGCAAATCAAAATTTTATAAAAAAGTAAAATGTGACCTATTTTTGGAGATGACTTTCACATACAGCAGATTTTAGTGATTTCACCCACGTTTTGTTGTAGGCCGCACATATTCCAGTAATTTTAAGTATCCATACAGCTAGTATGGAGGATAACTGTGCACGGAGTTATACCTGTTGATTACAGCCTTGACAACAGATTTGAGAGGCTTGCCAAATCTAGAAGCAGCTCTTCCACAACTTCAGGAGAGTAGACATGGATTCCCAATCAATCAAGACATCAGCAAATATATCGGGGAAGTATACAAACACTCTTTCTATTATTTTTCTTTAATTAAATAAATATATTGATAAGCGTGTATATGGGAGAATTTGAGTTGATGTATGGCATGTTTAACCATGGGAATGATGGGAAACCACCATGAGAAGAGGAGGAGGGGGGGTTCCCGCAAAGAACTATTGTTGATTGCCTTAGTTCGACTCATAGAATAAAACTTTGGAGTTAAAGAATTAGAAGATAGAATATTTGACTAGTTTATGACTAGAGTCTAGGAATAACCTTCATTAGGGGCTATTTTGCAAAGACTCTATCTGTCCGTGTGTTTAGAATTAGATTTTGAGATAAACACGAAAGTTCTAGAGGACAAGAAACTCTACAAGAGTGTAAGAGACTATAGAAAGCCAAATTCCTTTTGTTTTTGAGTTATTCGAGTGCAAAGTGGGCACTTGGCTGTTTTTTATAGTTTCACGCTGAAAACACAACTTTGGCTGTTTTGAATGCTCTCAAAGAGACCTTAGAACTCATTTTTAGAGAACCATCACTGAGACATGCTTTAAAGAGCATTAGAAGTCCTAAAACTTTATAGTTTTGTCCTTTCTCTAATTCTACATAGATTGAAAGATATTACTCTCCCAAAGAAACCAGTTATTAGGCTTTGTCTACCTTGTCTATATAGACCGGATGGACTAATGCATAAGCATAGTTAAGACTTAGTTATAGTGACTAGAGATGACCTCCCTCGTTAGAACATGATAATTGATTATGTTCAAAACAAGGACTCCCATGTGACTTAAAAGATAAATAGAAGTTAAAGACTTTAAATTAAAAGCTTGTTTTATACTTGAAATTGATTTTGATTGATTTGAATATGCATGCCTTGAAAGATTATGGACTAGAGATGATTGTGGGATGATATGTATGAGTTATGATTGCTTTGTTTTGGGATGAATGATTAATATGCATGCGTATGACTGATTGATATGCATGTGTATGATGAGACACGACATGAGATTTTGAGATTCAGGCCGGCCGTCCTTAGATAGGGAACGCCGGATAGAGAATGAGATTTATGCCCTCTGGGAGCCATGTGGTAGAACCTAGAGAGGACGAGATTCAGAAAGAGGCATACCCGAGGATAGCTGCGATGTCTAGTGTGGAGGTTGGGTGGATAGGCATCGGAGAAAGCCCTAGATTGGCTAGATTTTGGTCAGTATGACTAACCATGTTGTCGAGCATGGTGATGATGATAGAGTCTTGAGATAGACACATACATTGTGATTGATTGAGATGCTATGCTGTAATTGATAGAGATTTATATCATGTGAATATTTGTTTGAGATTACATGATTCTTTGGTTATGTGATAAGAATCTTAGATATGCATGCATACTGTAAAATTGATAGAGATTTATATCATGTGAATGTTTGTTTGAGATGCTATGCTGTAATTGATAGAGATTTATATCATGTGAATGTTTGTTTGAGATTACATGATTCTTTGGTTATGTGATAAGAATCTTAGATATGCATGCATGCTTGTTTGCTATTTGAGAAGGTTGATTTGATTGTATTGCTATGTAGAAACTTCAGGATTAAATGAGTTTAATGTTTTCTTAGATGAAGTTGTATGATTAGGATATGGTTAGAATCTGGGTACGTTTCATCCGTTATCAAACACACATGCACAAGATTATATCTAGTGACTATCTACCGAACACGGTGCGACCACCACCTCACTAACCATGTGGCAGATAATCAGAAATAAATATCGATGATAAAATTATCTATTAAAATAACATTTTCAATAATTCAAATAATTTTCATAATCCATAACATTCGATCAATGTATCTGCATTCTAAATGCCCTTTTTCTATCCATAACATTCAGTTAATGTATCCATAACCTTCTGTCAATGTATTTGCATACTAAATACCCTTTTTGTATCCATAACATTCGGTCAATGTATCTGCATACTAAATGCCCTTTTTGTTTGATTTTGGATATTTTTTAGAGTAATTCTTCATTACTACGTGTGTCTCTATATCTTTCAATTAGTCTTTGAGCTTTTTTTATGAGTGGCTAAGTCTCTTGGGAAGGTATTGATGACACCACCTTCTACCTTACCCTTTAATGAACACAAAAGGTAATCCAAATAACTCTCTTCAATCCCATTAAATTGTGTCCACTTTTAGAATTCTTGCATTTGTACTTTTGTATCCCATTTAAGTATTGGACTCAACCATTTTGATTGTCCCTTAACTGGATTTTGTTTTCTTGTTCTCATCTATGCAAAGTAGAAGAATCGAGGGTGACTATCTCCTCGCTCATGTCTTTTTGAATTTTTTTCTTATGAACTAGATAAGTGTGTGACGAAGGTCCAAACCTTGGGGTTAAGCCTCAAAGGGAAATCTAGTCAATGGTTTCAATCACTAAGATTGTTGGCCAATCATGAATTATAGATTTACTTATAAAAATGAAGCATATAGAATGATAGTGATCAAAGAAATACATGTATGCTCAAAGTCAATTTCATCCTTGTTAGATAATATAGTGATAATATTATCATACAAAGGATCCTTCACTGTATCAAGAAGGTGTGTAACCAATTGAGTTCGAGGAATAGGATCCCCTACAGAGCAGAAAGTTGATTCATAATACCTTTGAATGATTCAATGACTAGACATGGATGTACCTGCCCTTGAATTGAAGCTTGTCCAGAAGGTTACAGAGATACAGAATCTCTGTAACAGTTTTCTTCTCAAACATAGTGATAAGATAGTCCCATATAGCATATGACGTGGATAACGGATAAACATCTAGCATGAGTGAATGGTTAAGGGCAGAAAGTATATACCGATGAGTAGTCTTATCACGAGACGAATCCAGCGTGCATGATCAATTTTTCACTGTTCAAAAATAGGACCTTCGGTAATAATAACATCATTCTCTGAAGTGGATCAATAGGTTGACGAGGGCATGCAAGAATACCAAGAGCAATATCTACCAATTTGTCTCCTTCCAAAATTAATAGCATCTTGTATTTCCAACCAGGAAATCCTTGGCCTTGGAAAAGAGGAACAGAACGTTGCCCAGAAGGAAATCCGTTATCAAGTATGGTGTTTGCCATGTTGGGTTGTGAGAACACGTACAAGATAAGTTCACAGACCATGTACAAGATATCAGAAACGTAGCCAAAAATAGGCATGCACCAGACGACAAGCATAAAGTGATCATGTAAAGAATAGAACGTGAACCAAAATTAGAACTCTAAAAGTGGAGACCCGTGTCTCATGCACGTAAGCAAACTTAGAGGCCCATAAAAGACAAAAATAATAATAAGAAAAAGCACCGCGTTAAGAAAAAAAACACCGTGTTACGACGCGACTTGCACGGCAAGTGTTATATCTAATTGTAGCTTATACAGCAAGCATCCGTTTGAAACTTTCATGATCAAATCCTGCTTACGACTCAGACACAACTACCTATTTGCTCTCACAAAGAACCTAATTTACAGTTTGCCTGATGCAGTTTGCTTGAACTGTCCTAACTTTTGACTGAGAACTCCGATTGACAAACCGTTTTGATAGGTTTTAGTTTTAAGGACGCGATTAAGAAACAATTCTAATTACAACAAGTGGAGTTTTAAAATTATGTAGGCAACATATAATCAAACAACCAATCAAACCTACACAAAACTGTTACCAAAGATCAATCTTGTAAGAAATGAAATCATAATCATAAATTGAACAAGAAGACGTAGATGCTTCTCTTATGATTAGAATCGCTCTGATACCATGTTGAGGGAGAGAGACGAGACAAGAGACATCAATATGACCTTAAGGGGGAGACTTGAAACATCCACCTCACATGGTGCATAAGTATGTGCAGCTTGTAGCACAAATATGTCTTAGAACTTACAAAAATGAAGGGTTGGAGAGATAAGCTCAGGACGGGTTGAATAGTCATGTTAAGTCCACATAAGCCTAGTTAAATGTTAGATATGGTAATACCTACAATTCATGCAAGTAGATTTGGCAAGTCGTGTGGGTTTCAATACCTATGTAAATGGCTCATTCCAATGTAAACAGATACAAGAAATTTTATCAAGTACATGCAAGTAGAATGAACTCAAGTAGATTTGGCAAGTCATATGAGTTTTAAAGCCTATATAAACAACTCATTCCAATGTAAGCTCAGGACGGGTAGAATAGTCATGTTAAGTCCAAATAAGCCTAGTTAAATGTTAGATATGGTAATACCTACAATTCATGCAAGTAGATTTGGCAAGTCGTGTGGGTTTCAATTATACCTATGTAAATGGCTCATTCCAATGTAAACAGATACAAGAAATTTTATCAAGTACATGCAAGTAGAATGAACTCAAGTAGATTTGGCAAGTCATATGAGTTTTAAAGCCTATATAAACAACTCATTCCTTTGTATACACATACAAGGATTTTTATCAAATACAAAAATGATCTTCTTTTTGTGGGCATGTCTTTTGATGCTTGCTCAAACACGTGTGCATTCTGTGCTCATTAATCAAGTCATTAGCCTCTTCATAATTATCTCTTAATCTCCTCATTAATTATATCCATCACACTATTGTTGCATCAATTTTATGTCTGAGGGTTTAGAGTAAAGTCTTGTGGATTTTTGGTGGATTTTGTCTTTGAATTCTTTGGAGAGAGCTTGAGAAGGGAGTATCCTTGTAGGCAGATATAGTAGCTTCCTTTAGAAACATTTTTCAATAGGCTTTCAAGGAAAGTGGAGCTTCAACAAGTAGTTGAGATTTAGTACTTAAAGAGGCATAATCTTGAGAGAGCGAGTTAAGATTTCAATGACAAGTTGCATTCCATTCTTTCTTCTCTATGAATGAGTAGAGTTTTACATAGGTATAAAGGGGGCTCAAACATAGGTTTACTTGACTAAAGTGTATATTCTACATTTGAATTTCTTGATTCAAAATCTGTGGGAAAATTTGTCTCTTTACATTCTAATCCTCCATGACATATATGTTTGGGAGGTCGATGTGACTTATGAAACTCCTTCTACATCTACATAAGTTTTAACAAATTTGTCAAATTTTCAAGACGTACTCACTACCTTCATCACTTCTCAAGACTTTGAACTTATAATTACATTAGTTTTCTATAAATTTTTTAAATTCAACAAACTTCTTAGAAGATTCACTTTTTTGTTTAATGGATTAGATCCATAACGTCCTTGTGCAATCATGAATTGAGGTGATATAATAATGAGATCCACCAATGCTTGGCATTTTTTTTTTGTTGGATCCCGTATCTTTTTAAGCCTTAACTAATGAGAAAAAGTGTAGCCTTAATACTTCATTTAATTTCCAACAAACATGGACTGATAATGTTGGACAAGTCCTTATCTTTGAAGTTAGTTGGTCCTTCTACCTTCATACATTTGTATGACCCAATATCTTATGCTATTGCTCAAACTTTGGTAGACTATTGTTCTTTACATAAGAGCACACTTTGTGCTATAAAATAACATCCAAAACAAATATTATACCATCTTTGTTAGCTTTGCCCAAAACCTTACAATTATTGTTGTGCTCTTACAGCGTGCATTCATATGAATTGAGAATAACCTCTGAATTTCATTCCTCAATCTCACCAACTGACACAATATTTTAAATTATACTTGGAACATATACATTCCACAAGAATGAATCATATTAGTCTTAAGTCACATATATATTGGCAAGACCTAGAGTGAGTCAGGGCTAGCTATATATAGCTCCAACAGGAAGAAGTAGAAGAATCGAGGGTGACTATCCCCTCGCTCATGTCTTCTTAAATTTTTTTCTTATGAACTGGATAAGTGTGTGACGAAGGTCCAAACCTTGGGGTTAAGCCTAAAAGGGAAATCTAGTCAATGGTTTCAATCACTAAGATTGTTGGCCAATGATGAGATTTAGAAGCTCATAAATCATAGATTTACTTATAAAAATGAAGCATATAGAATGTTTTTTATAATTATGCACCATATTTTTTAACATCTACTCAATCTAAGGTTTCCTTAAAAAGAATATTTTAGAACCTTACTTTTTAATCTTACACTAAATCATTGTAGTTTTAGGTTTAGTTTTATTTACATTGCAATTGAGCAGAGATTACATAGCATATTTCACCTATCCTCTTCCCCCAGACAAAGGAAGAGTGGCTCCAAGATACATGGTACCCTAGTTGCATACAGGCTTTCATCATTGCTTGAGTAGTGCATCCTTTTGGGGGCCGCTTCTCCAAGATTTGCTTTCCTATCCACACCTTCACAACTGGTCCAGTCCCCAGGGGGTTTTCTATGAAGGCTACAAAAGTAAAGGAGGGGTGTTTGACTTTTCGGTACCATCTTCTAGTCGTTGGTCCAAATTTTGGGAAGCTTTGCCTTCACTTCATACCTTGGATACCCCTGTGCGAGGAATGTGCCCCGCTCGATTGAGCATGCACGCGAGAATTAGAAGGTCATGTTGCTCACTCACCTCAAGAGTAGAGTTGTCTCCCTTAGCTATAATATTGTTAATTGTATTTCTAAGTTTAAGTGGACATGCAAGGTTTATTGGTTTTCCTTGTCTATTGTTCCCACTGTATAGCAGCTTTACCTTTTCTAGGGAGGACAACGATAGCAAACATGATTTTATAACTTATGTAAAGAATAATATAGCATGTGAATAATAATGACCAGTCTAATGATGTTTGAGAGGCTTTCCCTCTTTTTGGGGAGGTGGTAAAGAAGTCCCGAGTGACACCAACTTTGATTGAAACGTGGCGTATGCGTATATAAGGAGACCACAAATTCTATTAGACCGGGAATGTACGCACGATGTGCATGTTACTGGGCCCGAGCGAGACAAGGGCAAAGGTTGTGTTTGAAGCGGAACTAGAATATTAGTCGGATATCAGTCATGAGACTTCGTGACAAAGTTCGATTGTGCACACCAGTTCATGAGACTTCGGTCTGCCGACGAGATATTTCTCTCTCATACTCATCCAGCCGGGGAGAGCTCTTTCTCCGCTAATCGCTTGCCCTCAGTAGCCGTCGTCCAGTAAGTCCTCAGTACGAGCACGTTAATCTCTCTGTATGATTTATATACCATACTATTGTATGGTTATATATCTGTATAATTATATTCTAACGCACATATATTGAATTTAGTCCGAAGTCGATATAGTATAGTTCGCATAATTTATACACTTTCTCCACACAAATTATATCGAGAAAACATTTTGTTGGTGGCCATAATATTATATTATATTTATATTAATATAATATTGACAGCAGCACTAGTTGTGTGATGGAATCGGAGGCGTCCTCTCAGGAAAACGGAGGCACTAGTAGTACTGACTAGTCGTAGGCAAGACTAGTAATTGGGAGGCCTGCTGCTAGCGCATTATAAAAGCAAGCAGCGCTGCGCCCCTCTAATACAGCACAGCCAGCCATATCATAATTAAGCCACCCCCTTGGGCTGAGCTACACACAGCGAGCGCAGTACTGTCCCAAATTATAGTAGCCTCTGCCTGCTCTGCTCGTCTCGTCTCCTGCGCTAGCTAGCTCGCCGCCGCCATGCCGATCTCCACCACCAATGGCGCCGCATGCAAAGCCAAATTAGCCAAAGCCCAAGCCGATGGCCCTGCCAGCGTGCTCGCCATGGGCAGCGCCACCCCTCCGCACCTCTTCAAGCAACACGAGTACCCGGACTTCTACTTCAACGTCACCAACAGCAACCACATGACCGACCTCAAGCAAAAGTTCCAGCGCATTTGTAAGCCCCCTCATATATACTAATATATAATTGCAATAATACCGTATAACAATATGCAGGTGAGACGCAACTCCAAGCTAACGTTGCTCTCTCTGTACGTACGTACTACTGCAGGTGACAGATCAGACATCCAGAAGAGGCACATGTACCTGAACGAGGAGATTCTGCGGGCCAACCCGAGCATGTGCGACTTCTGGGGCCAGTCCTTGGATGCGAGGCAAGAGCACATGGTGGAGGAGATACCCAGGCTTGGTGGGGAAGCTGCCCTCAAGGCGTTGGAGGAGTGGGGCCGCCCCAAGTCCTGCATCACCCACCTTGTCTTCTGCTCAACGGGCGGCATGGACTTGCCCGGGGCGGACTGGGCTCTCACCAAGCGTCTGGGTTTGCGCCACAATATCAAGAGGCTGATGCTGTACTCGCAGGGCTGCTTTGGTGGAGGCACGGCCCTCCGCATGGCCACGGAGCTGGCCGAGAACAACAAGGGCGCACGCGTGCTAGTGGTCTGCAGTGAGATCACCGTGGTGACCTTTCGTGGGCCTAATGAGACCCATATCGACAGCCTTGTGGGTCAGGCTTTGTTCAGCGACGGTGCCTCCGCCCTCATCGTCGGCTCCGACCCCATCGCTCACGTGGAGAAGCCCTGGTTTCAGGTTCACTGGACCGGCTCCTACATCTTGCCCGACAGTGATGGTGCCATCCAAGGCCACTGGAAGCAAATCGGCCTCACATTCCACCTCCACAAAACCGTTCCACAGCTTGTCTCTCAGAACCTGCCTGCCGTCTTGCAAGATGCCCTGGATAATGTCCATGATGATGATGGCCATGCCCCTAGCCCCAATGACATCTTTTGGATCACGCACCCAGGTGGCCCCGCCATTCTCAACCAAATGGAGCAGGCACTCAAGCTCAAACCCGAGAAACTCGCAGCCACTAGACAAGTGCTCGCTGAATACGGCAACATGTCCAGCGCTTGTGTTTTCTTCATCATGGAGCAGATGCGGCGCAACTCTTTGGAAAAGAAGCTCGCCACTTCTGGCGAGGGATTCGATTGGGGGGTGCTCGTCAGCTTTGGCCCGGGTGTGACTTGCGAGGCTCTTCTCCTTAAGAGCCTCCCCCTTGCTTAAACTACTCAGCTGGAAATGAAAATATGAGAGGATTTTACCCTAGGAAGATTTAGGCCCAGGCACCTTCATTCATTCTAGTTTTCCTTGAATAAAGATACACCTAGAAAGGCTATGGCATGTGGGCACTCGTAGAGTTGGTTGGGTCTATTGCAAGATGATGGTTAGTAGCGTGTGTGGTTCATCTTCTTGGCATTACTACGTTCTTTCCGGCCCATGATAACATGTCTTCTTCTTGCCATTTCTACTAAGTCTCTATATGTGTGCCCTCTTATCATATAAGAGACATATTGAATTTCATAATTATAAAATTTCTTGTTTTTAGTATTTATCTCATGGAGATGCTATGAATTTTGTAAAGAAGGATTAATATTATCATGAGAAGGAGAGAGAGAGAGAGAGAGAGAGAGAGCATGCCGTGTCAGGAGCATCAATATAGAATCCATTTTTCTTCGCTAAAGTCATATTATCTAGGTTGACAGGTCCTAAAATCTTGAGCACATGGCAGTGGGCACTCTCTTACTTTGAACGCTATTCCTTGCCATGCTACATCTTATAGTATTTGTAATAACATGCCCAATCAATTTACACTCCTCTTTCTCTTATTTCTCTTCTTTCTTCTTTTTCTTTACATTCAGAGAGGAAGAAGAATAGAAGATTTTATGTTTCTTCTACCTCGACTTCTCATCAAGAATAAGATAACAAGACATAAAAAGAACAAGAAAATAGAAACTTACCAATGGATAAAGAGATATTGCAAGTCCCTACTTGATAATAAACACACTTAGAACCTTATTTTTGAGGAAATAAAAATAAAGCCTAACAAAAAAGATAGAAGCTGAAGGCCAAAATATAATTTACTTGACCAGATTGTTTCTTATTGTGTAAATAACTTAAAGTATAGAATTGAGAGATGAATGGTGTTGCATGGAGAAATAATTGATACATTTTACAAATTACTAAAGCCATGTTGGAACAAAAATGTATGCTCATTATTGGACAAAAGCTTGCAATTATGGTGTGTTTGAAGTATGGATGTGACGTTGAAGATATAGAATGATGGAGATCAAGGTGTATAGGTACTAAGAAGAGGGTCACTCATTCAGAGGTTAGCTTATGATACCTTTCTATCTCCACATTACATTTTTTTGGTAGCTATATCATAATGGAATGAACTTGATTTTCTCAGAAGTGCTAAAGAATGGAAAAATATTATAAATGAGAAGATTAGTGTGAATTTATTTTATCAAGTACATGCAAGTAGAATGAACTCAAGTAGATTTGGCAAGTCATATGAGTTTTAAAGCCTATATAAACAACTCATTCCTTTGTATACACATACAAGGATTTTTATCAAATACAGAAATGATCTTCTTTTTGTGGGCATGTCTTTTGATGCTTGCTCAAACACGTGTGCATTCTGGGCTCATTAATCAAGTTATTAGCCTCTTCATAATTATCTCTTAATCGCCTCATTAATTATATCCATCACACTATTGTTGCATCAATTGGACACACTCTTATACATGTTTGCAAGAATATCGCATAATTCTTCAACTAAATCACAATGTTCAATGTGAGGTGTGTATACTTGCCGTACATTTTGCTCATCACTGTTTTGTTCTTGAGATTCAAATTCTTGAGCTCCATGTGCTAGTGGGGTTGGCTAAATCGTAGGCTTCTTTAACTATTTGCTTACCTTTCCCATAATGAAGAACAAAGGGCACTGGTTTCTCCTCTATACTTGTCACTGTGCTCCTATTTTGCATCTCTGCACATGATAATGTTTATTGTCTAGTTTCTTTATGGTGCCCCAATAAAACTTTAACATTTTAAAGATCTTTGTAAACAACTTAACAAAAAAGAAAAGGCTTCAAAAAATTGACTTTCTTCACACATGCAAGTGTGGGCTTCCAAAAACATACCTCCCTCTCGCAAACCTATGTGGGCACATTAAACTTGATCAAAACTTTTGCAAGAAAAATTTAGTGAATTAATGACATCATCAACTCACTCAATTATAGACACAAAAATTCATGCATACAAAAAACTTATTTTACATGTATAGCCCCTTCAAAACTTTTTTGCTGCTGAAAACTTGATCAGTTCATGAATTTGCACACTATATATACTACTCATAACATTATCGATTAGACATCTTAGCCAAAACATGCACTTATAAATTATCTATAAAGATTTTGTTTATGTAGAATAGCAACGCCCTCTTATACCATGAAGGTGTTAAAGCCTTATTTATCCCAAATATTAAGCATAGGTTAGAATTTATCTTTGTTTCAAACATTCGTTTGGATTTTGTAACATCAAATGAAATCTTGATCTTGGCAATGGCTATAAAGCAGACACAATGGTTCACACCATTTTGTTGGATGTTTTTAAGTGGGGTTGACTACTTGTTTACATCAACAAGGTTCTTTAAAAGGCATGCTTTGTCTTAGGATCATCTATTGGTGCACAAATCATGCAAAGTGTTGCTCTTCCTCAATCTATTCTACACATTGCTCAATGTTAATGAAACAAGTAATAAGCCTTATAAGGCTTTACAAAATCATGTTTAATATCTAGCCTTGAGATCTTAGATACCAACCCTTATCACAAAAAACATGTGATTGTCTTCATATAGTAGTAGATTATGCTTTGAGCATAGTGCAGTTTTCACAGGTTTAATTAAAAACTAATAATGAAAATAAAAATTAATGGGTAGGAACTTGGGTAAATGAAAGTCAAAATGAGTAATGGTTTAAATGCTATTGGACAAGGGAAAGGCTTTTATACCGAAATGATATAAAACTAGTGTGGTGGATATAATCAATGAGGGGATTAAAAAATAATTATGAAGAGACTAATGACTTCATTATTGAACGTAAAATGTGAACACTTTAATAAAAATCAAGCAAAGAACAACCTTTCTTTGCTTGTTAAAATTACTTGTATATATTTACAAAACAAAGGAGTAGCATTCATGTTATTCAAACATTATTAGTTTTAACTTGATAGAGATGCTATGAATTTTGTGAAAAAGGATATATCATAATATGAGAGAGAGAGAGAGAGAGAGAGAGAGAGAGACATGCCACTAGCATCAATAAAAAATCCAATTGCTTTTGACAAAGTCATGCTATCTAGGTTGAGAGATCCTAAAACCTTGTGCACACGATGGTGGGCACTCTATTGATTTGAATGATATTCCTTCTTCCCAGTCTATGTCTTATATTATTTATAATAACATGCCTACTTAATTTACTCTCCACTTCCTCTACTTTCTTCGTTTTTATTTTCATATGGAGAGGAAAAAGAATAAAAAGATTTCATGTTTCTTCTACCTTGACTTCTCATCAAACATAAGGTAATATGACAAGGAGGGAAGAACATAAGAAGAATCAGAAAAGAGAAACTTATGTTCTTGAATATCTTCGCGAATGCATCCCTCGACTCAGCATAGTTAGAAAAATGGTCATCATCAAATTGCATGAGCCAATCCATCAGAATATCTTCAAAGGTGGTAGCAAATTGATCTCTTTTGAGCTCCTTTAAGAGTTCTCTTATTGGCTTTTAGACCTTCCATGCTTGCTCATGCCTGCTCAAATGTATTGATGTGGATGTCAGGGTCATTTGACTTTTCACCCTTAAACATTAGGAAGTGATTATTTGTTCAAGTTTTTAGCTATTTTAAACCACACTTTGACCTTTGTGTTTTGTCAAGTCAACACTTCTCTGAGTTTTTAGTGCCACTTATATCCTATTTTATCTAGTTTTCTCAACATTGTATTGAACTGCTTCTCCTCATAAAAACACTCCTAGTTTTGAGTTGTTGATGCCATTATTCTGTGTGCAAGTTGATGATTCCATTGAGACTCTGATTCTAATTCTAAAGTTTCATTGGAGGTGCATTTGTTCTTCTTCTTCAGAGGTGGTCTCATACTTCTTCTTCATCTCCTTTTCCTCCTTATCAGAGTCACTATGTGACTAAGATTGTGTCTTTGGTTCTTCTTGCCTTTCGTTCCTTTTATCAACAAACATGATGGTGTTCTTAATAAAATCTTCCAAGATCTTTGTAGGATTATATTGTTCCATTTTCTTAATGTCCTTGTCCCTTAGGCCATTGGTAGCAATCATCTAAGGTTTTGCACCATAGGTGGGTTTTCCACTTTCTAGGCCTTTTCCTTGATTCGATGTCATGGAAAGAGAGAATTTTCATAAGCTAAATTGATATAAAAATGTGACGGTCTCGAATGTAGCCATATCATAATCGTGTAACTTAATCTAAGAAAACATTAAAACTCACTTAATCCTGCTATTTCTACATAGCAATACAATCAAAGCAATCCTCTCAAATAGCAAAATAAGCATGCATGCCATATCCAAGATTCTTATCACATAAGTAAAGAATCATGTAATCTCAAACAAACATTCACATAATATAAATCTCTCTATCAATTAAAGCATCTCATCTCAATCAATCACAATGTATGTGTCTATCTTAAGATTCTATTATCATTACCATGCTTGACGACATGGTTACTCACATAATGACCAAAATCCAACCAATCTAGGGCTTTCTCCGATGCTTGTCCACCCAACCTCCACACTGGACATCCCGGCCATCCTGAGTATGCCTCTTTCAGAATCTTGTCCTCTCTGGGTTCTACTACATGGCTTTCAGAGGGCATAAATCTCGTTCTTTGTCTGGCGTTCCCTGCCTCAAGATGGCCGGCATGCATATCAATCATTCATACACATGAATATCAATCATTCATACACATGAATATCAATCATTCATTTCATAAAAAAGCAATCACAAGTCATACTTATCATCTTATACTATCTCTAGTCCATAATCTTTCAAGGCATGCATATTCAAATCAATCAAAATCAACTTCAAGTATAAAACTAGCTTTTAATTCAAACAGTTTAACTTCTCTTAGTATTTCAAGTCACACGAGAATCTTTATTTTAAAAAAAATCAATTATCATGTTCTAACTAGTGAGATCATCTCTAGTCACTACTATAGGTAAGTCTTCACTATGCTTATGCATTAGTCCATCCGGTCTATGCGTTAGTCCATCCGATCAATATAGATAAGATAGTCAATCTTGATGGCAATTTGTAAGGCAAAGCCTGACAACTTGTCTCTTTCGGAGAGTAATACCTTCCAATTTATTTGGAATTAGAGAAAAGTCAAAACTACAAAGTGTTAGGACTTCTAATTCTCTATAAAACATATCTCAGTGATGGTTCTCTAAAAATGAGTTCTAAGGTCTCTTTGAGAGCTGCATTCAAAATGGCCAAAGTTGTGTTTAAAACATAAAACTGTAAAAAACAACCAATGCCGCAGTTTGTACTTGAATAACTCAAAAACGAAAGGGATTTGGCTTTCTAGCCTCTCATACACTCTTGTAGAGTTCTTTGCCGTCTAAAAATTTTGTCTTTATGTTAAAATCTGATTCTAAACACACAGAAAGATAAATGCTTTTCAAAACACTTCCTAATAAAGGTTATACCTAAATTTTAGTCACAAACTAGTCAAATATTCTATCTTCTAATTCTTTACCCCACCAAAACTATTTATTCCATGAGTCTCATAGACCAAGATGATCATGTATAATTAATAAAGTTTAGATTTACTTATCATTAAGCACGCCCTATATCGACTCGGATTCTCTCGTATACACTTATTGATTTATTTATTTCATATCAAAATAATTTGAGGAAAAATAATAAAAAGAGAGTTTGTGTACTTCCCTGATATATTTGAAGAGGTCTTCATCGATTAGGAATCCATGTCTACTCTCAAGAAATTGTGGAAGAGCTGTTTGTAGATTTAGCAAGCCTCTTAGATCTGTTATTAGGGGTGCAACCTACAACAGCTATAACTTCATGCACAGTTATCAGAAACTTGTTGTCTGGGTACTTAAAATTACTAGAACATGTGCATTCTATAACCTAGCACACGGGCGGAATTGCCAAAATCAGCATTATGTGAAAGTCAACTCCAAAAATAGGTCAGGTTTAACTTTTATTAAAAATTTCTTCTCACACATCTCTTTATCTAGATTAAAATTACCTTCTTTTACATATTTTTATCTTGAAAAATAATATTTTATAACATGACCTGGCTTATGGTAGTATTGATAAATGCATTGGGCCTTTGATTTCAGAAATTAAAAAAACAACTCTTATATCTTGATATGCATAGCATGTACCTCATTCTATTGTTTAAATTTTGAAGGTCCCCTTTTCTATCGCATTCTAAAAATCTACTCTTACTTGTTGAACGTTTGAAGCTCACCTTGCCTCTTGAATTCTAAAAATCTTACTTGTGATCCTCGGTAATTTCCAAGAAATTTAATGTTGGTTTTGATATGAGGTTTGATTAGCTCTTTCATATGAGTCAGAGCCGTGTCCTTTATTTCCTTTTCCTGTAGAACTTTTAAAGAAGTGATTGCATTCTGACCATACTAATTATTATAAGACTTTGATGTACCTCCAAGGATGTGTTCTTCTCGGATCGTCTTTAAAATGAGATCCTTAAAAGTAGGAAATGTTGAGGGAGAGAGACGAG
Source organism: Cibotium barometz (assembly GCF_041138505.1). Taxonomy (NCBI): domain Eukaryota; kingdom Viridiplantae; phylum Streptophyta; class Polypodiopsida; order Cyatheales; family Cibotiaceae; genus Cibotium; species Cibotium barometz. The sequence continues at coordinate 50,411,536 of NC_141048.1, read as the reverse complement.
ACAAGAGACACCACATACGCTCCATAAGAATGATACATATTAGTCACAAGTCACAAATATATAGGTAAGACCTAGAGTGAGTTAGGGCTAGCTATATATAGCTCCAACACCCCCACTCAAATAAAGGTCTCTAGCTGCGAGTAAAAAAACCCTTGAGAGCACAAGGGAAAAACCCGAGCTCCTACATATAAATGTACAATGCCACCTTAAAGTCCATGTGCAATGTGCTTCTATATACAAAGTACAAAGAATAAATGTGCATGATGTGAAGTAATGTGTGAAGTGTCCTAAAGTCTATAGGCTATGTACAAGTCTAGACAAAATTGACATGACATGAGATGTGCTAATCTCCAAAAAGAGAGGCTGCCGCAACTCCAAGTTCTGATCACAAAAGTGTAAACCGAGCTTCATGGAGTCCTTTGGTGAAAATGTCTGCAATCATTTGATCAATTGGAAAATGTTCTACCATTATTGCTCCTTTCCTTACTTCATGTCGAACATAGTGATAATGAACTGTAATATGCTTGGACTTGCTATGTTGCACGTAGTCCTTGGCTAGACTAATAGCACTTTGGTTGTCACATCTAAGAGGAGTGCTTGAGGAAGGAGAATGACCAATATCAGCAAGCAATTGTCGAAACCAAACCAATTCACAAGCTGCTAAAGATGCAGCTACATATTCAGACTTTGTAGTAGAAACTGTAATAAATCGTTGTTTCTTGCTAGCCCAAGATACCAAACAGCCATTGATAAAGAAGCAATTACCACTAGACAAGTTAGAGCTTGCCCAATCAGTATCTGAATAACCCAAAAGATTAAGAGAAGTTGTTGAAGATATGTCTTCTTGATGGCAGCGATATACAAGTCCGAAATCTCTAGTGCCCTTCAAGTACTTCAAAATAGGTTTAGCTTGAGACCAACGTCTTGTAGATGGAGAGGACAAGTATTGTCCTAATAGATTTGCTGCAAACAGAATATCAGGACGAGTGCTCATGCCCGCAAATTGAAGACTATCAACAAGATTAGCATAGGGTTGATTTAAAGCTAATGATTCAACCTCAATATTTGCAGAAGTACTGCTAGTAGAGCTTGCAATACAAGGAGTGTTTGTTGCCGAATGTGCAGTAGCCAATCCAAACTTTTGAACAATATCTTGGAAAAACTTTGTTTGACGAAGAAGCAAAATACCATTGTGACGATACCTTTGAGAACTTGAATACCAAGGCATGAATGGATGTCGCCAAGATTCACCATATCAAAGGCTGAGGATAAAACCTTTTTTACTTGTTGCATGAAAGATAGATTATTAGACACAAGTATAGTGTCATCAACATAAAGGGCCAATATCACAAAATGGTTATCCACATTGCGCTTGATATAAAGATTTGGATCAGAGAAGCAAGAAACAAACCCCTGAGATGTGAGAAATTGATCAAGCTTGATGTACCATGATCGTGAAGCTTGTTTTAGTCCATACAAAGCACGGTGGAGTTGGCATACAAGATGTTCCTTTTCGGGAATTGTAAATCCTTCAAGTTGCTCCATATATATTTCCTCCTTTAAGTCTCTATTAAGAAAAGCCGTCTTAACATCCATTTGATGTATTTCCAAATCAAACTTAGTTGCAGCTAGTAGTACTCGAATGCTTGTACTACGAACTACGGGTGAAAAAGTGTCATGATAGTCAATCCCTGCAATTTGTGAGTATCCCTTTGCAACAAAACGAGCTTTGAATTTATCAAAGGATCCATGTGCCTTTGTTTTAGTCTTGTAAACCCACTTACATTTGATAGGAGTACGATCAGAAGGTAGATTGGTAAGAACCCATGTACCTTTCGAGATCAAAGACTCATATTCAGCTTCCATGGCTTCCTTCCATTGTTCCTTTTGTGGAGAGGACATAGCTTCTGCATAAGTTGACTTCACAAACAGCCAATACGTGATTAAAGGTTTCAAGATCATCATCATATACATGATTTGCACCGTGCTCAAGTTCAATAGGAAGATCAACATAGATATCAAGATCTGTAGCAGTCTCCTTTCAAAACCGTAGGATGAACATCAATAGACTTGTCTCCAATATCCATCAAAAGAGTGTTGTCATCATGCAAATCATTGTCCAAAAGTAGAAAAGGAAATGAAGTGAGTAATGTTTTTGTATCATCCGCATCATCTGTGCACCATGAACCTCCCAATCATTGAATATAGCATCTCGACTAACAATTGCCTTTTGAGAACTTGGATCGTAAAACTTGTAACCCTTTGAGTTGTCAGAATAACCAATAAAAATAACCTTCAAACCTGAAGGTTCTAGCTTGTGTCGTGTCTCTTTTGGGACATGAATATAAGCAATATAAGAGATTACCATGTCGAGGAGAAACCGCAATAGTGGTGCATCCTTTTTGATGCGACACTTTGTATTATCAAATCCAACAAATAGACCAAGATCCACAAGCCGCACAACAAAAAGTAAGTTTCTTTGTAAATCAAGAACATGTAAAACTCCTCGCAATATTTTGGTTGAGGAAGAAGTTCCCAAATACAATTCACCAATACCAATTACTTGGCAAGTTATATTATTAGCAAGATAAACCACTTTCTTGATAGGCATTGGATGATAATTGTGTAACCATTGCAATTGATATGTCATGTTGCTAGTAGCACCAGAATCAACAATAAAGAGAGAACCATCACGAACATGTAGTACCTTTTCTGGAGAGACATTATATATAATGAACCAAATTAGCCTCTTGATAAACATTGTCCTAATCATGAGGATTTTGTTGACTAGCATAAGCTTGATTTCGAGCTTCATCACATAATGCCTCTTGAAGCATCGATTGGATGAATGCCTTGTGCTCCCACAATATTCACAGGCTACAGAAGAGAAAGAACCCCTTGATAAACGAGGTTGCTTATTTGTAATACCGTGTTCTTCATCCTACTCTCATGCCCAACATTCAGATACCAAGTGACCAGTTTTGTCACAATAAGAACAACGTTTTTGAGGAAATCTCAAACGAGAAGAATTACCTCCTCTTTGCTTCGGTAATAATAACATCATTCTCTGAAGTGGATCAATAGGTTGAGGAGGGCATGCAAGAATACCAAGAGCAACCAATTCGTCTCCTTCCAAAATTAATAGCATCTTGTATTTCCAACCAGGAAATCCTTGGCCTTGAAAAAGAGGAACAGAACGTTGCCCAGAAGGAAATCCGTTAACAAGTATCGTGTTTGCCATGTCTGGTTGTGAGAACACGTACAAGATAAGTTCGTAGAACTTGCAGACCATGTACGAGATATGAGAAACGTGGCCAAAAATAGGCATGCACTAGACGACGAGCATAAAATGATCATGTAAAGAATAGAACGTGAACCAAAATTAGAACTCTAAAAGTGGAGACCCGTGTCTCATGCACGTAAGCAAACTTAGAGGTCCATAAAAGACAAAAATAATAATAAGAAAAAGCACCGCGTTAAGAAAAAAAACACCGTGTTATGACATGACTTGCACGGCAAGTTTTATATCTAATTGTAGCTTGTACAACAAGCATCCGTCTGAAGCTTTCACGATCAAATCCTACTTACGACTTAGAGACAACTACCTATTTGCTCTCACAAAGAACCTGTTTTACTATTTTAGATGTAGTTTACCTGAACTGTCCTAACTTTTGACTGAGAACTCCGATTGACAAACCGTTTTGATAGGTTTTAGTTTTAAGGACGCGATTAAGAAACAATTCTAATTACAACAAGTGGAGATTTAAAATCATGTAGGCAGCATATAATCAAAGAACCTGTGAGATCCCTCTGCCCCCCTCCGCGCACCGGACTCCAGGTAAGCTGAGAGCGGAAGCAGCCCCCTCATGCGCTGTCGTGCCACGGCACGTCTATGGTGTGAAACCATGCATGTGAGGACATTAAATGCAAATCCAGATGCATGGGATTAAGTGCCTGTGTACATATGGGATGTATGGCGTGTGGAGGGTTTTGCTTTTGAGGGTGTCATGGATGCAGCAGTCAGACATAGGGTTTTGATGGAGTGTATGTGCGGGGACAAAGTTGAGATTCTGGAAGCAGGCTCGTCCGGAGCATAGTTTGCTGAAGGCGGTATCAGCTACTTGGCATCGAACGTGTGGGCGCGTCAAAAATACAATGGGTATTTGGGAGGTTGTGTTGAAGTGTGTGGAGCATGAGGGCAATAATGGAAAAGGGAGCCATGAGCCTTAGTATTGGTATGGAAGCAATATAGTGGCCATTAGGAGAGGAGCAAAATGAAAATTAAAAAAATGAATATTAAAATGACTTTTTGGAAAGTGGCGTGAAAGTGGGAGTTGCCGCCAGCGAGGTTTTTCCAGAAGGCTGGCGAAGGGGACTGAGGTGAGCAGGAGACGGCGGGGACTCTGGGGAGGGAGAGAGAGGACAGGGGGCCTCTGAAGACAGGGGGCCTCTGAAGACAGGGTGAGGCGCAGCTGCTGGGCGACAGGACAGAGGAGCCTGTGTGTGCGTCAAGGTTGATTCCGTACGTACGTACGGATCCGTACAGTACGGTACAGCCGTACGGTACGGTACAGTATTGTACTGTACGGATCCGTACGGTTTTTTTTAAAAAAAAAATAAGTGGCGTGGCGTGGCGAAACGTGTGTGGCGACCATGCGCTTGCGGATAAGCGACCAGATTTTGGGCATTAAGCCAAAAAATTTTGGGTCCATGTGAATACTTGCACAATCGTGTGTACCTGCAAAACTCTGCAGAGTAGCTTCTTCGCTCTTCTTCGCTCTCTCTCACGCCCAGGCTTCATCATGCCGCGCAAGAGTAACCCGAACTGGGCAATCCACACCAATGTCCTGAGGGTTGTTAACACCCCTTCTCAGCAAGGATCAGGTACTCGGCTATGGGCATGCAAGTATTGCGGGGAGCAGTACACTAGCACCATAACTCGCGTCATCAAGCACATGACAGGTATCGGGTGCACCAATCAATGTGGTCCATGTGATAAAATACCACAAGCTGTGAGGGACCAATTGATTGCGGAGAATTGTCCTGCAATGGGTGGTGCAAGCAGTGTTAGAGGTGGTGAAAGTACGCAAGATGCTCTCCATGATGCTTTTATTGGAGATGTTACAGGTTCAGGTACAGTAGATGAGGGTGAAAGTCTTTCGGCTTCAGCCCAATCCACCACAGGCAGGAAGAGGGCACGTATTGCTGATGATGAGGACCTCCTGCCACAAGATGCGAGAGGTACAGGGGAGGCATCAAAGCAATCCACTCTGCGTTCTTGTATCTCATCACAAGCTTGGGTAAAAGAGCGGCAAAGGGTGGCAGAAATGGAGATTTGTCGCACTCTTATTGAGTGTAATATATCCTTCAATGTGTTAAGGACAGACCAATGGAAAAGAATGGTGAAAGCAATTGCGCAGGTAGGGCCTACTGAGACATGGACAGGTCTTCAGTATACGAAGATGCGTACATCCATGTTGGATGAGCAGAAGGCCTTGATAGACAAGGCGCTCACACCTGTGAAAGCAGGTTGGCAGGAGTTTGGATGCACTATTATTTCAGATGGGTGGGCAGACATTCGCAAGAGGCACATAATCAATATCTTCATCTGATGATGAGATTTGAGACTCTTGCGTCTAGACTCTAGAGTCTAGACAACTGTGTAGTGTTTCATTGTTTTGCTTTTTGCACTTGTGGACCAGGACATGTGCTGGCAGCTGTAGACATGATATTTGTACTCTCTTTTATTATCTATGACTTTCATGGTTCTTACTTATATCACTATGACTGTTTAATGTTAACATGAGGTATTGTGTAATGGGCTTGGTAACTAATAATTGATTTAAACTTTAAGTAATGGGGTTCAGTCTCTTTATTTTAAGTATTTTGGTTGCTATGTCTACAAAATATTCAGGTTTCTAGGACTGTTTACAAATGGTACGTACTGTTTACGTACCTTAAAATTTGTTCCGTACAGAAGTACGTTCCGTACGTACTGATAGCGTACCGTACACTACGTACCTTACCACCTTGGTGTGCGTCTGGGTGGCAGCTGGGAGCCGACGTAGGTGATACAGCTGGAACTCTCTGGGGGAGAGTGTGAGGACAGAGCCCCGTGTGTTTTAATATTGGGTGGCTGCAGAGAAGAGCAGCGGTGAGAGAGAGCGAAGTACAGCTGAGGCGCTTGTGTTTTGGGTAGGTGGCCAGCAGCACTTCGAGAAATTGTAAGGCGTGAGTCGCCAGGGAGAGAAGCCGAAGAGAGAAGTCGCCAGAGGGAGTCGTCTATGCAGAAGGGGGCCGCCTGGGAAAATAAGGAGAGGAGCTGCAACTGGATAGGAGGAAAGAGCAGCCGGGCCATGTGGAGCTGCTGGGGACTCGCTGGCGCAGCTGCAAGACGAAGCTAGGGGAAGAACCCGCCTGGGAAAGAAGGTTGGGCACAGCTGCAAGATAAGTGTGGGAGGTGGCGTCAATAGTGATCAGCTGAACAGAGGGACTGCCAGCGCAAGAGACAGAAACACAGTTGCCTTGTGAAGAAAGGGAGCCGGGTGATCGTGAGTCTGCAGAGGCGCAGCTGAAGAGGCTGTATTATGTTCAGACACTCGTCTCTTTCCAAACAAAACGGCTAAAATAGCGAGGACAAGTGCTTACTTCAATACAACTGTAAAGAAACTAGGCCAACGGAATATTGTGAACAAAACATGGTTCCTCCTGTTTCAGTGCATGCCCTTAATCAAGAAGAGCTTTACAAGGACCCTTGGAAGGTTTTGGTGGCATGCATGCTCTTGAATAAAACTTCTGGGACTCAGATGCAAAGGGTAATCTGGGACTTGCTTAGCTCTGGAGATGAGGCTCCAGGTTCAATGAAGACTGTATCTGATATGAAGAGGATGCAAGTTTGAGGTTCTATCTTCTTGAGTCCACTTGTGGATGTTCACTTTCATGTCTATGTTTTTGTTCTTCTCGTGTATGAGTTCCCTTTCTCAGGGTTGTTGAGACATCTTTTTTAGCAAGTGCAAAGATGACTGAGGATTTGGTTTGAACATATGATAAATGGGATGATGGTAATACATGATGATATTTCTATGATGTTTGGGTGTTGTTTTGGATGAATCATTACATGTTATTAGTCTTGGATGAGCATGTTGTCTTGTTTGAAGGCTGTTGGGGCGTTTCTTGGGATAAAGGTTTAAGGTACGAGGGTTACAGAGCACATTAGTTGGATTGTAAGGGATTTTGGAACTTACTCTCACAGCCAGAAGCCTCGCGCTTTCCCAGCGACACCGCCCACGTCACGACATCTTTGGTGAACCCGACGTGAAACCGCTGGGGTGAGAGTACAAAATGGAGCATTTATATGCAGAAATGAAAGAGATTGAAGAGCGGTTCAGGAAGATTCAAGAAGAAAAGCGAATCCAGGAAGCAGTGGAAATTGCAGTGCAATTGGTATATGACAGGGTCAATATATTTGATGGTTACGATCCAGAAAGCTATCTAAGGTGTTATGAGACAGAGATGAAGAATCAAGGGGTTCCAAAAAACATGATGATTGCATCTTTTGCATACCTTGTAAGTCCTGATTTAAAAGATGAAGTGCTGGAACTAGCAGAGTATCACTCCAAACGATGGAGTGATTTTGCAGATGCACTTGTTTATGCGAGTTCCAGGTATAATGCAAGCTGTGATAGTGTTCCAGCAACAATCCGAGCCAATTTAGAAGCGATTGTTGATGCATGTCTTATGGAAGACAATCAATTGCTATTCAAGGCTGATACAGAGATTCTGGAGGCTGTTTATGCTAAATTGGGAATGCAAAAAGCCATTAGTGAGCAACAAGGCCTTCACAATGCCAAAAGGGATGCTTTGCTACTACAGCCTCATAAAGATGCAATGGGTGAACTCTGCAAGTATAATCTGTCTTCCTTGTTTGAGGGTGCAGACATACAGGGTCCTATGATCATACCACATGATGTGTGTATGCCTATGCTTGAGGAGACACTTGATTCAGAGAGCTTCAGGACAGGTGTTTCGAAGGGTATTCCTCAGGTGTCGTATCATATGTGTGAAGAAGAGCAGGAACCAATGCTTCTTGCTGAAAGCATGATTGCAGAGTTTGAAGGTCTAAGACAAGAAGAAGATGCTATCATTACTGCATTCTTATCTGGTTATGATGCTTATAAGCAGGATGATGTACATGAATATGCAGACGGGCCACAAGTATGTGTGATTGATTTAGAGGGGGTGAGTGATATGGGTGATTCCAACAGTGATGTTGTTTCTGAAGCTGGTTGCCAAGGTTCTTTGGATTTGGGTTATTCTGGAATGCTAACAGGGTGTTCCAACAATAAACAGGGTGATGCTATGTCATCAGTGTCAGGGTTACCTTGCAACCACATTTGTGAGCAACAGTCTCGAGCTTGGAAGCCTGTTTATGATGATGATTTGGAAAGGGAAATTGAGTCTGTCTTTTTGGATCATGCAGGGTTCAATGATATACAGATTCAAGGGTACTTGGGTGAGGGACCCATAATTCTAAGCCCATCTGCAGACAAGTATCAAGAAATACTGGGAGATAACATGCAGGATATGCAAAGTGTGGTCACAGAGCCTCATGAGGCTGCATATGAGCAACCAAATGGATATAGCTATGGGGGTATGAATGTTCATGATAATCAACATGTGGGATTGCAAGATGATAATGGCTTCAATGTGATTGATCCTGGATTGGATGCTATCTTAGATGATGCATTGGATGATTTCATGGTATATAATAGATCCCCATCAGCTTTGGACTCTTCTATGCTTGATGCTAGTCAACTGTTGGTTGCAAGTGAGGATATGCAGGTATTATGTAAGCCAAATGATTGTGATGAGATTGATTCAGATCTGGAGGCTATTCTCGATGATGCCTTATTGGATTTTGTATGTGTTGATGCTTTCCCGTCTTTGGATGAGAAGAATGAATGTTTATCAGTGGGTGAGTTGGATCCGGGCACAGTAGATTTGGATGGGATGTTACCAAATGTGTGTTCCATGCTGTTAATGCAGTTGTTATTTGGTGTGGCCATACAATATGTGGTGCAAAGGCTTCAAACATGGCCTGAGGAAAATTTTGAAGCAAATCATTTCGAAGAGCATCCCACATTGAATGATGAGGGTAATCATGCATATGCAGAGAATCTAAGTGAGGATAGGGTTTCATATGAGCAAAGGATATGGCACATATGCCAAAAGCGATTGGTATTTGATCCAGGTGGGAAAGCAGAACCATTCAGATGTGATTGCTGAGGCTTGTACATATACCAATGTTGGTGTGCAAATAATGCATGGACACTGAATTCCAGGACCTGTGTGGCACATACCAAAGGATGTGCAGGTTTAGAGGGGGTGGATGTCGTGCCACGGCACGTCTATGGTGTGAAACCATGCATGTGAGGACATTAAATGCAAATCCACATGCATGGGATTAAGTGCCTGTGTACATATGGGATGTATGGCGTGTGGAGGGTTTTGCTTTTGAGGGTGTCATGGATGCAGCAGTCAGACATAGGGTTTTGATGGAGTGTATGTGCGGGGACAAAGTTGAGATTCTAGAAGCAGGCTCGTCCGGAGCATAGTTTGCTGAAGGCGGTATCAGCTACTTGGCATCGAACGTGTGGGCGCGTCAAAAATACAATGGGTATTTGGGAGGTTGTGTTGAAGTGTGTGGAGCATGAGGGCAATAATGGAAAAGGGAGCCATGAGCCTTAGTATTGGTATGGAAGCAATATAGTGGCCATTAGGAGAGGAGCAAAATGAAAATAAAAAAAAATGAATATTAAAATGACTTTTTGGAATGGATGTTCACTTTCATGTCTATGTTTTTGTTCTTCTCGTGTATGAGTTCCCTTTCTCAGGGTTGTTGAGACATCTTTTTTAGCAAGTGCAAAGATGACTGAGGATTTGGTTTGAACATATGATAAATGGGATGATGGTAATACATGATGATATTTCTATGATGTTTGGGTGTTGTTTTGGATGAATCATTACATGTTATTAGTCTTGGATGAGCATGTTGTCTTGTTTGAAGGCTGTTGGGGCGTTTCTTGGGATGAAGGTTTAAGGTACGAGGGTTACAGAGCACATTAGTTGGATTGTAAGGGATTTTGGAACTTACTCTCACAGCCAGAAGCCTCGCGCTTTCCCAGCGACACCGCCCACGTCACGACAGCGCGGGGCAGGGTTTCTCACTCGGGGCCTCAATGTCCGGGCACGAGACTAGGCTGGTGGTCACTTCGAAAACCGAAACCGGGAAAATTTTCCATGCCCGAAAAGCGGGGACGATTCTACCTTTTTGAATTTTTCTTAACGAGTTTTCTAACGAGATCCAAATCTTAACTATCCTCCACTTGAATAAACCAGATAGAAGGAAACTATCATTAATATAATTTGATCATCTGAGCAATTCAACGCTTTTTTCCCAATCAAGATTGGGCACAGCCGTTGATTCACTCAATCGAGAAATTTATCAGGGCATTAACTATCTACTCGAAGCCTAGCATAATCCTAAGATTTTTCAGTTTGATTATTAAAACTCCATGATTCCAGCCTAACCCCATCCGGCCCATGGGTTAGCCACCACCCTACTACCACTGGAATCGGTGGAACCAAATAAGTACTCACCCACCCTTAATTGAAATGCCTTTCTTAACTTTAGCTTTAGAAAATAGATACGCACACACTCCTCTTTAAAACTTCAATAAAAACAATCCATTGACAAACAAATTACTGGTTACACATGTCATACTTCAAAATTTCCATTGAGTCTTTGTTTCTCACAAAACAATATCACTTTGGACTCTCCATGAGACCAGCGAGTCAACAACAAGATCCAGTGATAGTTACAATAACATTGGTCTGTTATACAATATCTTCCTCCATATACGAATGGGTGTCCTCGGCACCGCGAGCCCATGCATCGCCTGGTGAGAACCCTCCAGGATGTTCCTTAGGTGTCCTGGCACTTCACTCAGGGACCGCTTCGTCGACCCTCGTCCACCATCGTACCGAAAGCACACCATTTTAACCATACCGAGGCTGGTCAAGACCTCGGCAGGCTTTACCGCGTGAGCTGTCTCTCGAACACTCCCCGCCAGTTGTTGCAACCGAACTTCCCTTAGATAAACATATATGCCAAATGCTCTCTCCAGCATTCTGGCGTAAGACAGTCTTTTAAGAAAACAGGGTTTCTATGCAAGTTTTGTTTTGATTTTTGTTTGAAAACCATGAGTAATCTTAAATCTGTATCCCAATACTTCTAGATCCAGGTATGAATTCCAAACAGAATTCCTCGAATTCTGTTAACTTGATCCTCAGATCAAAATCAAAAGTCTTAACTAGTTTCAGATTCGGTGGGTGTTTTGAGTGCATTTTTCCTAAACTGATCACATCGTCATTGACGAAGGGATTAGGTCTTGGTCAATAGTCTGAATCAGAGTTTGGGTGGTCTGGAAAGGTTCTTCCTAAACTATCTTTCTTGAAAGGTACTATTTCAATTTCTCTTTTTCTAAGTTTTGTTCGACGAATATTTGCTTACAGATTTCTAAAACATGGATTTCTTAAAAGGAATAAAATACTCATTTATCTCGATCTCTGACTTCGATAGTTTAATTGAATTTTCTCATTACCATCTTAGTGAATATGAAATGGTAGAATTTTCTCTCACATATTATCTACCTATCCATTTTTCTAATTTTTACGAAAATTAACAGAAGATTAAAGAGAACCCTTATTTAATTATAAAGATTCTATATGCATCTAATTATGCATAAAATCCAATTCTGATGAAAGTCACACTTTTATCATCATAAAAAAAATCATTTATGGTGAAAATCACTCTTTTAATAAAAAATATCTTTTATGCACCCATTTATGCATAAAAAACCATTTATGATGAAAATCAAACTTTTAATATATAAAAAAAATCTTTTATGCACCCATTTATGCATAAAAACCATTTATGATAAAAATCACACTTTTAATATAAAAAAAATCTTTTATGCAGCCATTTATGCATAAAAACCATTTATGATTAAAATCACACTTTTAATATAAAAAAAATATCTTTTATGCACCCTTTTTTTATGCATAAAAACCATTTATGATGAAAATCACACTTTTAATATAAAAAAATATCTTTTATGCATACTTCTATGCATGAAAATCAATTATGATAAAAGTAACACTTTTATAATAAAAATTAATCTTTTATGCATACTTCTATGCATGAAAATCAAATATGATAAAAGTAACACTTTTATAATTAAAAAAATAATCTTTTATGCATACTTCTATGCATGAAAATCAATTATGATAAAAGCAACACTTTTATAATAAAAATTAATCTTTTATGCATACTTCTATGCATGAAAATCAATTATGATAAAAGTAACACTTTTATAATAAAAAATAATAATCTTTTATGTATGAAAATCAAATATGATAGAAGTAACACTTTTATAATAATAAAAAAATCTTTTATGCATACTTCTATGCATGAAAATCAAATATGATAAAAGTAACACTTTTACAGTAAAAATAATAATCTTTTATGCAAACTTCTATGCATGAAAATCAATTATGATAAAAGTAACACTTTTATAATTAAAAAATTATCTTTTATGCATGAAAATCAAATATGATGGAAGAAACACGTTTATAATAAAAAAATAATCTTTTATGCATACTTTTATGCATAAAAATCAAATATGATAAAAGTAACACTTTTATAATAAAAAAATAATCTTTTCTATGCATGAAAATCAAATATAATGAAAGTAATACTTTTATAATAATACTAATTTTCTTTTATACAAATAATCAAAATGCATCTTCTATGCATGAAAATGATACTTTAGAATATAGAAACCATAAGGATTACTCTTTTAGAATAATAAAAGATGAAACTTATTTCACTAATTTTAAAAAATTTTACCATAACCTCCTTTGTATGGCTGACCATTTTTTAATTTTTTAGTCTCTAAAATTAATTAAAAGTGCACCAAGAGTATTGAAATTATTCTAAAGTAAACATTTTTCTACTTATTTAAGACAAACATAAAAACTTGACTTTAATCATTAATCATTCACCTAGGATAGAGAATGGTTGGATTTACTAGAGAAGAGAGGGAAATGCCTTTTGCAATGAGGCATAACATCACTTGCAATTTTAGAGAAGACAAAAAGCATAAAAAAACCATAAAATAAATGGAAAAGAGAAGAATCACCAAATTACTAATGAATCTGAGAGCTTTCCTTTGGCTTGATGGTTTGAAGGTTTAACTCTTGTTTGAGACAAGAGTGGCCACCAATCTTCTAGAAGAAGGAAGGTCAAAAGCTAATGAATTATGAATACAATTCACTGTTTTTGGCACTTGGGAGAGACAGGGTAATAGTGCAAAACACTATTAAGTTTCAACAAAGGGGAAGGCTTCTATTTATAGGAAAAAATGAGCTTCTAACCAAGCCAACTGATTCTAGAGTTTTCCAGATCAGTTTGGTCAATTTTAACCATTTTTAGGTCAGTTTTGCTCACTTTTTGGATCTAGCTGAAACAGGAGAGAGGAGAGATAAAAATATCCCATTATTTGGGAGTTTAAAACTCATTCAAGCATGTGAAATAGGCACCTCCTTCATGAGGAAAATTCCCCCATGCAGAGGTGTCAAAAATACATCATTTCACCTAAATATCTCTCTTTTTTAACTATTAACCTTGTCCTTAGTCAACTCTTCATCTTATGTGAGTATTTACTCATTTTTGGGGGATTTTTCTTTTATCTCCTCCCTATTTGGATGAATCTTATTGGTCCATAGGAACCTTAATTTAAAATTTCGAAAAAATCTTCACCCCCAGGATAATGCCTCTTGAACAAATTATACTTAATATCTAATGCACCTTTTGGAAATCTTTTTGAACTTCTGTTTCAGGGGAACTTATTTTAATAAGATGAGATATTTTTCTATCCAAAAATATTTAAAATCTGAATATTCTCTTTCTAGAATATTTTCTCTCTCTAGGCTGGTAGAAACAAGATCTTTTATATTTCTGAAGAGGGATTTGATTACAAGAGAAGATGCTGGACATCTTGAGAGGCTAGGGAGGAATCTTACATTCTCTCCCACTTGAAAAATGCGAGATGTCCTCATCTCACAAACTGGGGGTAATCCCGCAAACAGATCGGCTTCATTCTCCCAGGTGGCATCTTCAAAAGGATAGAACTTCCATTTTACTAATAATTCTCTGAGAATTCTGTTCATGAGAATCTTTTCTCGAACATCAAGAATTTCTTCAAGTTGAAGTTCCATCTGCCCTTGGGTTGAAGAGGTCAGGATTTCATCATCAAGCGCATGATTTGGGCTTGGCACATATTTCTTTAGAAGGCTTACATGGAATACATTATGAACTTTAAGATGAGGAGGCAGAAGAAGCTCGTAGGCTAAGTCACCTACTTTCTTTGTAATCAGATATGGCCCACAATATCTGGGGGATAACTTCATGTACTTCCCAAGAGATAAAGAACTTCTTTTGGGCCGTACTCGAATGAAGACCATATCTGCTTCTTTGAATTCTCTGTCTATCGTCTTCTTATCTGCATACTTCTTCTGTCGATCCTGGGCAGCTTTTATATCTTTACAAATTGCCTGCATCTGCTGCTCCATGTTGTCAAGCATCTGTTTGGACATCTTGACCCTAATCAATGGGTCGGACCAAGTTAATGGAGTTAAGCAATCTTGTCCATACAAAGTTTTAAAAGGTCTCATCCCGATACTTCGGTGATAAGAAGCATTGTAGGCGAACTCGACTAGGTGTAGATAGCTTAGCCACTTCTTGGGTTCCCTGCCCCACAGCATGACCGAAGTATATCTTCAATTACTTGGTTTACTCTTTAAGTTTGACCATCGGTCTCAAGGTGATAAGTTGTGCTGAGATCCAAGAAAGTTCCCACTGCTTCGAAAAATGCAGTCCAGAACCTTGAAGTAAATTTGGGATCTCGGTCACTTACTATTCTCCTGGGTAGGCCATGCAATCTGAATATTTCTTTGAGGAACACTCTGGCCACATCCACTGCAGTGTAGGTTTCTTTTACTGGAATCAGATAGGCAACTTTGGTTAGTCTATCAACTACCACGAAAATGGAGTTGTAACCTGATTGTACTGAAGGTAATCGAGTAATAAAATCCATACTGATACATTCCCACTTCATCTGGGGGATGTCCAATGGATGTAACTTTCCAGGCATTTTTACTCTTTCAGCTTTGACTTTCTGGCATGTTAGACATTGACGTACATGATTCAGTACATCCTTTTTCAGACGAGGACAAAAGAAGCTTTTCTTTACAGACATGTAGGTTTTGATGAAACCTGGATGTCCTTCTATAAGGCTATCATGGGCTTCATTTAGAATTTGACCCTTCGTTCCCTCATCATTGGGAATGCATAGCCTGTGATTATAATACATATAATGCCATCATCTAGGTTGTACCCTTGAACTCTGTTCAACTCCCGAGGAGTTTTGCTTTCCTGCATAAGTAGGGTAGCAATAGGGCCAAAGAATCTATCCTGCATGATCTTCTTACTTGCTTGAATAATCAAAGGATTTGATATTACAGTAATTGCAAGCAAGGAGGCTTTTCTGCTGAGGGCATCTACTACCACATTCTCTTTGCCTGGGCAGTACTTGATTTCAAAATCAAATTCCTGCAAGGTCTGCATCCACCTTCTTTGGCGCATGTTGAGGTCCTTCTGAGTAAAGATCCACTTTAAGCTCTGATGATCATCAAAGTGAATCTTCTTCCCAGTAGGTAATGTCTCCACAACTTGCACTGCTGAAAGTAATTCCAAGTCGTAGACATCATAATTCCTCTCATGCGTTCTGAGCTTTCGGGATTCATAGGCCATTGCATGACCTTCCTACATGAGTGACCTCCTAGGGCAAAACCACTGGCATCAGTTACTACCTCAAAGGGTAGAGAGAAATCTGGCAGCTTCAGAACAGGACTGGTTACCAAGGCGGTCTTCAGCTTATCAAAAGCACTCTAGCACCTGGCAGATCATTGAAACGGGGTATTCTTCTTGAGAAGATTAGTCAGGGGGAAGCTATGAGAGCATACTTTGGTATAAAAATTCCATACCAACCAGTCAATCCCAAGAATCCTCTGACTTCTTTCACTGTCTTTGGTTCCGGCCAATCTATGACTGCTTGGACTTTTGCGGAATCTGGAGAAATTCCATCTTTGGATACCAGAAAGCCCAAGTATTCAACGTGGTCGGCAGAGAAAGTGCATTTTCTCTTTTTAGCAAAGAGTTGATGCTTCCTTAGAATCTCAAGAACTTTTCGGACATGAGTCTCATGATCAGCTGCATTCCTTGAGTAAATCAGAATGTCATCAAAGAAAACTAGAACAAAATCATCCAAGTATTCTCTGAGGATGTCTTGCAGTAGGCGATTGAATGTAGCTGGGGCATTAGTTAATCCGAATGGCATGACACTAAATTCATAATGCCCATAGCGAGTATTGATGACTGTTTTTGGTATATCTTGATCGTTGATCCTGATCTGGTAATACCCGGATTTGAGATCTATTTTTGTGAAGATCTGGGCTCCATTTAGCCTGTCCAAAAGCTCATCATTTCTTGGGATAGGATACTTATTCTTAACTGTCGGTTGATTTAGACCTCTGTAGTCCACACAGAGTCTAAGCGTCCCATCTTTCTTTTTCTGAAAGAGAACTGGCGCACCCCAAGGTGAAACACTGGGTCTTACAAATTCTTGTTCTAACAGCTGTCTAAGCTATTCCTTGAGTTCAATGGCTTCAAGAACTGGCATTTTGTACGTGCGCAGGGCTACTGGCGGAGGGTCAATTCAATCACATGATCTAATTCCTGAATTGGAGGCATTTTAGTTAGCTTTGCTGGGAATAGATCATCAAATTCACTTAACCATTCTGGTTCTTTAGCCTTAAGCTTTGAGTCTACTGGGTTCATTTTGACAACATAAATTTGCTACTTCTTCCTAAGTCCTTTCAGCAACCTAGAAGCTTTTACTAACTGAGGGCCTGGGGATCCGAAAACTCCAGTTCGTTGAACTTTGTTCCCGTGAAGGTCATGGAAGGAAATGGTTCCATTGTGACAGTGTATGTCAGCTTGATTTTTGTGGAGCCAATCCATTCCAAGGATCCCGTCGAAAACTCCCAGCGGTAAGACTTTAAACTGACAGTCGGTTACATTACCATCTAGATTGAACTGGATAAGATCTGTCTCATGGTGAGTGAAAAGAATCTTTCCACTAGCTAATAGGTTTCCCTGATTTCTGTTCTAAGACTAGCTTACGCAAGCATCGAGGGGAAATGAATGAATGAGAACTGCCTGAATCAATCAAAAGCTTAAAAGACTTACCTTGATACTCTACTGGAGAATGGATGACTGAGAACTGATGGTTAGGCCCTTGATTTTCAATTGCAGCATAGATCTGTCCTTTTTTCTCTTCTACTACATCTGAAATGGTGACTGCTCTGGCTACTGCAGTCTGAGGTGGAACTCTTTCTCTTTGGTTGCCCTAGTTCTGGAAAGGAGTTCTAAGATTACTTTGGACAGAGGCAGATGGCTGAGCTGGACTTTTTCTGGGGTTTCCCTGGCTTGGGTGAGATGGACCCTGATTAGACTGGTATGAAGGGGTTGGTCTCTGAACTCGGGGTCCTTGACTTCCTTGTCCCCTTGACATGGCAGGAGTCGGGTAGTCTTTTAACTGGTGACCAAAACCCTGGCATCCAAAACATCGGTTTTCAGTTCTGATCTCATCCCTCTGATTTCTTGAAAGGGGTGGGGCTTGTGAGAAAGTATTCTGGGGGAAGGATCTTCCTTCACTTCTGAATCTTCCTGCATCCTGATTCTGATTCGGGCCTTGCTTCCTCTTTGGGGGTGAAAAGTTTGAAGTACGTCCCTGGGCTTGGAATCTTTTAAAGTTAGAGGGTGCAGGCTTTGGCGGGACCTTTACTACAAACGCTTTGGCAAAATCTTTTGCCATTCTTACTGCTTCAGCCATGGACACTAACTTGGCATTTTTGACCAGTGTGTCCAAGGGTTCGTTTATTCCCCGAATGAACCTGGCCATGAGTTGCTCTTCATCTAGAGGTGGTGAATATTTGAGTAGAAGAGCAAAGGCCTGGTGATATTCCTCGATGGTTTTGCTCTCCTGCTTTAGCTCTAAGAATTCGTTCTGGGGCTGAGTCCTATGAAGAGCCTTGCGAACATCAGGGTCAAGCTCGTCATCTTCAAAGACAGGGTCTGGGTGACGGCCACGGTTTCCTCGTCTCATGATTCTGCCAAATTTTTTTATATATTATTAAATTTTTATTTTGATATCATCCACGAGATCCTAAGATTTAAGAGATTCGGAAAACAATTTCTTAAACAAGACAATGATCTTATTGGAGATCTATGACAAATGTCCGATAACATATTTTTCTTTATCAGATCTTTCGTAAACAATCACTTATACAACAGGAAATTTTTTCTCCATAAAACATTTCTTTATTTATATAAAAGTTGCAATATGTACATAGAGCAGCTCGGCTCGAGAATCACCGCCTCAGTCGTAATCACATAAAGGAGCGAAACTGCGAAGAAGACATACCATGGTATACACGATTCATTACATAAAGAGGTGCTCTAATTCTATTTCTCGAGATAAAGCGGCTAAGAAGTCTAAAAAATCGGCATGAAGTTTAAAAAATCGGCATGAAGTTCTGAAGTTCCTGGGGTGAATAATCACAGAGTAGAACGTGCTGAACAAGCCCTAGTCTTATCAGAATCATGGCCAAGGAAATATTTTGCCTGAGCCTCTGTTGTTGACTGGTACTGATGTTAATACACCGTCCTCCAGAGAACCACATATATGGATGTCGCTCAAGAGGATCAGGAAAGTAAAGACTCTCAAAATGGCGAGCGAGTCTCACTCTGCTCATTCGGGTTGTAGCAGAGTTGATGAGGTGATCAAACGCAAAAGCTATCATATCCTGACTCTGAGAGAGTCTAGGAATTCCAGATAGGTTTGGGGTGTCCATCTATAAATTTCTAATTCAATTTATAAGTTTTCAATTTTTGAAGTTCATTCACATAGTATTAACAAGTGAAAAACATTTCTTTCCAAGATATCTATAAAAAAAATTAGGCAATTTCTGCTCTAATACCAACTGTGAGATCCCTCTGCCCCCCTCTGCGCACCGGACTCCCGGTAGCTGACAATGGAAGCAGCCCCCTCCTGCGCAGGGCAAGGTTTCTCACTCGGGGCTTCGCCCACGAATGTCCGGGCACGAGACTAGGCTGGTGGTCACTCCGAAAACCGAAACCGCCAAAATTTTCCATGCCCGAAAAGCGGGGACGATTCCACCTTTTTGAATTTTTCTTAACGAGTTTTCTAACGAGATCAAAATCTAAACTATCCTCTACCTGAATAAACCAGATAGAAGAAAACTATCACTGATATAATTTGATCATCTGAGCAATTCAACACTTTTTTCCTAATTAAGAATAGGCACAGCCGTATCGAGAAATTTATCAGGGCATTAACTATCTACTCGAAGCCTAGCGTAATCCTAAGATTTTTCAGTTTGATTATTAAAACTCCATGATTCCAGCCTAACCCCATCCGGCGGCCCATGGGTTAGCCACCACCCTACCACTAGAATCGGTGGAACCAAACAAGTACTCACCCACCCATAATTGAAATACCTTTCTTAACTTTAGCTTTAGAAAATAGATACACACACACTCCTCTTTAAAACTTTCATAAAAACAATCCATTGACAAACAAATTACTGGTTACACATGTCATACTTCAAAATTTCCATTGAGTCTTTGTTTCTCACAAAACAGTATCACTCTGGACTCTCCGTTGAGACCAACGAGTCAACAACGAGATCCAATGATAGAACCAATCAAAACTACACAAAACTGTTACCAAAGATCAATCTTGTAAGAAATGAAATCATAATCATAAATTGAACAAGAAGACGTAGATGCTTCTCTTATTATTAGAATCGCTTTGATACCATGTTGAGGGGGAGAGACGAGACAAGAGACACCATATACACTCCACAAGAATGAATCATATTAGTCTTAAGTCACATATATATAGGCAAGACCTAGAGTGAGTCAAGGCTAGCTATATATAGCTCCAACAGGAAACTCTTCTATCACCATGATAAATGAATAAAACAATTTATATTCACAACAAAAGCTATTCAAGCATGCTTGACACACAATTCTTTAACATAATTTGAGATATAAATATTTTAGCTTTCAACATTATTCACGAATCTACTTTCAATTACATTTTATGTGAATTGGACACACTCTTATACATGTTTGCAAGAATATCCCATAATTCTTCAACTAAATCACAATGTTCAATGTGAGGTGTGATTACTTGCCTTACAATTTGCTCATCACTGTTTTGTTCTTCAGATTCAAATTCTTGAGCTCCATGTGCTAGTGGTTGGCTAAATCGTAGGCTTCTTGAACTATTTTCTTACCTTTTCCATAATAAAGAACAAAGGGCACTGGTTCCTCCTCTATACTTGTCACTCTGCTCCTATTTTGAATCTTTGTGCATGATAATGTGTATTGTCTAGTTTCTTTATGGTGCTCCAGTAAAACTTTAACATCTTGACGATCTTTGTAAACAACTTAACATAAAAGAAAAGGCTTTTAAAAATTGACTTTCTTCACACATGCAAGTGTGGGCTTCCAAAAACATACCTCCCTCTCCCAAACCTATGTGGGCACACTATCTTGATCAAAGCTTTTGCAAGGAAACTTTAGTTTTACCAACCTTGAGTGAATTAATGACATCACCAAAAATTTAGTCATAAACTAGTCAAATATTCTATCTTCTAATTCTTTACCCCACCAAAACTATTTATTCCATGAGTCTCATAGACCTAGATGATCATGTATAATTAATAAAATTCAAAATTACTCATCATTAAGCACGCCCTATATCGACTCGGATTCTCTCGTATACACTTATCGATTAATTTATTTCATATCAAAAGAATTTGAAGAAAAATACTAAAAAGAGAGTTTGTGTACTTCCCTGATATATTTGAAGATGTCTTGATTGATTGGAATCCATGTCGACTCTCAAGAAGTTGTGGAAGAGCTGTTCGTAGATTTAGCAAGCCTCTTAGATCTGCTGTCAAGGGTGCAATGTGCAACAGGTATAACTTCATGCATAGTTATCAGAAACTTGTCGTGTGGGTACTTAAAATTACTAGAACATGTGTATTCTACAACCTAGTGTGGGGCGAAATTGCCAAAATTAGCTGCATGTGAAAGTCAACTCCCCCCCTCCATAATTGATAAACAAGAAATTAGAATTGGATCACATAAATAAATTACAACATAGAGCATGATAGATAATAATCTTCAATAGTAGACATGAGTGAGAGAGAGAAAGAAATGGACAGAGAACACCGTCAACAGTCTCACCGAGTACAATCATCCCCCCCTTGCATGAGTATTTAAATGTATTAATTTTGTTTCAGGCCAAAGTGACCTGTTTACAAGAAGTGTCCTTCTATAAATATTAAAGAAGGTAATTAAATCTTAGATAAAATAAAACATCTTAATTTTATCTATTTTTAGGCCTACAAAACTAATGTATGTCAAAAGTACTCCTCTGATGCATTGAATTCTAAAGAAAGTCACAACATAAATATTAGATCGTATAAATGTCTAATTTTGCTTACTTTTTTGTTATTTACAGTCTTGTCCAAATACCTTCACTCATTTCAACTTTGCTAAAAATATAATATCGCAATAAATATAATCATGCCAAAATGTGAACCAATATGCACGTCAAAAATGTGTAACCATCATCATGTCGCCCGCACTAGCCCTGCCATCACTGATCCATTGTAACATACCTCTGAGATTAACCAAGTTATGATTAAAGATAATGCTAAGTTTTGGATGCTACAGATTTCAGTAATGCTAAGTTACAGATTTCAGTAATGAATTTCAACAGGTTTTCAGTGGTTTTTTAGCAGTAAAGATTCTAAGTGTTAAAATTAAGTGAAAATTTAAGATTGAGTTTTCAATTAGTTAGCATACTCAAAAAAAGCCTTTATAAGTGTGTAGATGGACAAGCAAATCAAAATTTTATAAAAAAGTAAAACGTGACCTATTTTTGGAGATGACTCACATACAGCAGATTTTAGTGATTTCACCCACGTTGGGGGTTGTAGGCCGCACATATTCCAGTAATTTTAAGTATCCATACAGCTAGTATGGATGATAACTGTGCGCGGAGTTATACCTGTTGTAGATTATAGCCTTGACAGCAGATTTGAGAGGCTTGCCAAATCTAGAAGTAGCTCTTCCACAACTTCACGAGAGTAGACATGGATTCCCAATCAATCAAGACATCAGCAAATATATCGGGGAAGTATACAAACACTCTTTCTATTATTTTTCTTTAAATTATTTTGAGATTAAATAAATATATTGATAAGCGTGTATATGGGAGAATTTGAGACGATGTATGGCATGTTTAACCATGGGAATGATGGGAAACCACCACGAGAAGAGGAGGAGGGGGGGTTCCCGCAAAGAACTATTGTTGATTGCCTTAGTTCGACTCATAGAATAAAACTTTGGAGTTAAAGAATTAGAAGATAGAATATTTGACTAGTTTATGACTAGAGTCTAGGAATAACCTTCATTAGGGGCTATTTTGCAAAGACTCTATCTGTCTGTGTGTTTAGAATTAGATTTTGAGATAAAACAAAAGTTTTAGAGGACAAGAAACTGTACAAGAGTGTAAGAGACTATAGAAAGCCAAATTCCTTTTGTTTTTGAGTTATTCGAGTGCAAAGTGGGCACTTGGCTGTTTTTTATAGTTTCACGCTGAAAACACAACTTTGGCTATTTTGAATGCTCTCAAACAAAGAGACCTTAGAACTCGTTTTTAGAGAACCATCACTGAGACGTGCTTTAAAGAGCATTAGAAGTCCTAAAACTTTATAGTTTTGTCCTTTCTCTAATTCTACATAGATTGAAAGATATTACTCTCCCAAAGAAACCAGTTATTAGGCTTTGTCTACCTTGTCTATAGACCGGATGGACTAATGCATAAGCATAGTTAAGACATAGTTATAGTGACTAGAGATGACCTCCCTCGTTAGAACATGATAATTGATTATGTTCAAAACAAGGACTCCCATGTGACTTAAAAGATAAATAGAAGTTAAAGACTTTAAATTAAAAGCTTGTTTTATACTTAAAATTGATTTTGATCGATTTGAATATGCATGCCTTGAAAGATTATGGACTAGAGATGATTGTAGGATGATATGTATGAGTTATGATTGCTTTGTTTTGGGATGAATGATTAATATGCACGCGTATGACTGATTGATATGCATATGTATGATGAGACACAACATGAGATTTTGAGATTCAGGCCGACCGTCCTTAGACAGGGAACGCTGGACAGAGAATGAGATTTATGCCCTCTGGGAGCCATGTGGTAGAACCTAGAGAGGACGAGATTCAGAAAGAGGCATACCCGAGGATAGCTGCGATGTCTAGTGTGGAGGTTGGGTGAACAGGCATCAGAGAAAGCCCTAGATTGTTGGCTGGATTTTGGTCAGTATGACTAACCATGTTGTCGAGCATGGTGATGATGATAGAGTCTTGAGATAGACACATACATTGTGATTGATTGAGATGCTATGCTGTAATTGATAGAGATTTATATCATGTGAATGTTTGTTTGAGATTACATGATTCTTTGGTTATGTGATAAGAATCTTAGATATGCATGCATGCTGTAATTGATAGAGATTTATATCATGTGAATGTTTGTTTGAGATGCTATGCTGTAATTGATAGAGATTTATATCATGTGAATGTTTGTTTGAGATGCTATGCTGTAATTGATAGAGATTTATATCATGTGAATGTTTGTTTGAGATTACATGATTCTTTGGTTATGTGATAAGAATCTTAGATATGCATGCATGCTTGTTTGCTATTTGAGAAGGTTGATTTGATTGTATTGCTATGTAGAAACTTCAGGATTAAATAAGTTTAATGTTTTCTTAGATGAAGTTGTATGATTAAGATATGGTTAGAATTTGGGTGCGTTTCATCCAATATCAAACACACATGCACAAGATTATATCTAGTGACTATCTACCGAACACGGTGCGACTAGCACCTCACTAACCATGTGGCAGATAATCAGAAATAAATATCGATGATAAAATTATCTATTAAAATAACATTTTCAATAATTCAAATAATTTTCATAATCCATAACATTCGATCAATGTATCTGCATTCTAAATGCCCTTTTTCTATCCATAACATTCAGTCAATGTATCCATAACCTTCTGTCAATGTATTTGCATACTAAATACCCTTTTTGTATCCATAACATTCGGTCAATGTATCTGCATACTAAATGCCCTTTTTGTTTGATTTTGGATATTTTTTAGAGTAATTCTTCATTACTACGTGTGTCTCTATATCTTTCAATTAATCTTTGAGCTTTTTTTTATAAGTGGCTAGGTCTCTTGGGAAGGTATTGATGACACCACCTTTCTACCTTACCCTTTAATGAACACAAAAGGTAATCCAAATAACTCTCTTCAATCCCATTAAATTATGTCCACTTTTAGAATTCTTGCATTTGTACTTTTGTATCCCATTTAAGTATTGGACTCACCATTTTGATTGTCCCTTAACTGGATTTTGTTTTCTTGTTCTCATCTATGCAAAGTAGAAGAATCGAGGGTGACTATTTCCTTGCTCATGTCTTTTTGAATTTTTTTCTTATGAACTGGATAAGTGTGTGACGAAGGTCCAAACCTTGGGGTTAAGCCTCAAAGGGAAATCTAGTCAATGGTTTCAATCACTAAGATTGTTGGCCAATGATGAGATTTAGAAGCTCATAAATTATATATTTACTTATAAAAATGAAGCATATAGAATGATAGTGATCAAAGAAATACATGTATGCTCAAAGTCAATTTCATCCTTGTTAGATAATATAGTGATAATATTATCATACAAAGGATCCTTCACCGTATCAAGAAGGTGTGTAACCAATTGAGTTCGAGGAATAGGATCCCCTGCAGAGCAGAAAGTTGATTCATAATACCTTTGAATGATTCAATGTGACTAGACATGGATGTACTTGCCCTTGAATTGAAGCTTGCCCAGAAGGTTACGGAGATACAGAATCTCTGTAACAGTTTTCTTCTCAAACATAGTGATAAGATAGTCCCATATAGCATATGATGTGGATAACGAATAAACATCTAGCATGAGTGAATCGTTAAGAGCAGAAAGTATATACCGATGAGTAGCCTTATCACGACGAATCCAGTGTGCATGATCAATTTTTCACTGGTTAAAAATAGGACCTTCGGTAATAATAACATCATTCTCTGAAGTGGATCAATAGATTGAGGAGGGCATGCAAGAATACCAAGAGCAATATCTACCAATTTGTCTCCTTCCAAAATTAATAGCATCTTGTATTTCCAACCAGGAAATCCTTGCCCTTGGAAAAGAGGAACAGAACGTTGCCCAGAAGGAAAACCGTTATCAAGTATGGTGTTTGCCATGTTGGGTTGTGAGAACACGTACAAGATAAGTTCACAGACCATGTACGAGATATGAGAAACATATCCAAAAATAGGCATGCACCAGACAATAAGCATAAAGTGATCATGTAAAGAATAGAATGTGAACCAAAATTAGAACTCTAAAAGTGGAGACCCATGTCTCATGCACGTAAGCAAACTTAGAGGCCCATAAAAGACAAAAATAATGATAAGAAAAAGCATCGCGTTAAGAAAAAAAACACCGTGTTATGACGCGACTTGCACGGCAAGTTTTATATCGAATTGTAGCTTATACAGCAAGCATCCGTCTGAAACTTTCATGATCAAATCCTGCTTACGACTCAGACACAACTACCTATTTGCTCTCACAAAGAACCTATTTTACAGTTTGCCTAGAATCGCTCTGATACCATGTTGAGGGAGAGAGACGAGACAAGAGACATCAATATGACCTTAAGGGGGGAGACTTGAAACATCCAGCTCACATGGTGCATAAGTATGTGTAGCTTGTAGCACAAATATGTCTTAGAACTTACAAAAATGAAGGGTTGGAGAGATAAGCTCAGGACGGGTAGAATAGTCACGTTAAGTCCACATAAGCCTAGTTAAATGTTAGATATGGTAATACCTACAATTCATGCAAGTAGATTTGGCAAGTCGTGTGGGTTTCAATACCTATGTAAATGGCTCATTCCAATATAAACAGATACAATAAATTTTATCAAGTACATGCAAGTACAATGAACTCAAGTAGATTTGGCAAGTCATATGAGTTTTAAAGCCTATATAAACAACTCATTCCTTTGTATACACATACAAGGATTTTTATCAAATACAGAAATGATCTTCTTTTTGTGGGCATGTCTTTTGATGCTTGCTCAAACACGTGTGCATTCTGTGCTCATTAATCAAGTCATTAGCCTCTTCATAATTATCTCTTAATCTCCTCATTAATTATATCCATCACGCTATTGTTACATCAATTTTATGTCTGAGGGTTTAGAGTAAAGTCTTGTGGATTTTTGGTGGATTTTGTCTTTGAATTCTTTGGAGTGAGCTTGAGAAGCGAGTATCCTTGTAGGCAGATATAGTAGCTTCCTTTAGAAACATTTTTCAATAGGCTTTCAAGGAAAGTGGAGCTTCAACAAGTAGTTGAGATTTAGTACTTAAAGAGGCATAATCTTGAGAGAGCGAGGTAAGATTTCAATGACAAGTTGCATTCCATTCTTTCTTCTCTATGAATGAGTAGAGTTTTACATAGGTATAAAGGAGGCTCAAACATAGGTTTACTTGACTAAAGTGTATATTCTACATTTGAATTTCTTGATTCAAAATCTGTGGGAAAATTTCTCTTTACATTCTAATCCTCCATGACATATATGTTTGGGAGGTCGATGTGACTTATGAAACTCCTTCTACATCTACATAAGTTTTAACAAATTTGTCAAATTTTCAAGACGTACTCACTACCTTCATCACTTCTCAAGACTTTGAACTTATAATTACATTAGTTTTCTATTAAATTTTTAAATTCAACAAACTTCTTAGAAGCTTAACTTTTATGTTTAATGGATTAGATCCATAACGTCCTTGTGCAATCATGAATTGAGGTGATATAATAATGAGATCCACCAATGCTTGGCATTTTTTTTTTGTTGGATCCCATATCTTTTTAAGCCTTAACTAATGAGAAAAAGTGTAGCCTTAATACTTCATTTAATTTCCAACAAACATGGACTGATAATGTTGGACAAGTCCTAATCTTTGAAGTTAGCTGGTCCTTCTACCTTCATACATTTGTATGACCCAATATCTTATGCCATTGCTCAAACTTTGGTAGACTATTGTTCTTTACATAAGAGCACACTTTGTGCTATAAAATAACATCCAAAACAAATATTATACCATCTTTGTTAGCTTTGCCCAAAACCTTACAATTATTGTTGTGCTCTTACAGCGTGCATTCATATGAATTGAGAATAACCTCTGAATTTCATTCCTCAATCTCACCGACTGACACAATATTTTAAATTATACTTGGAACATATACACTCCACAAGAATGAATCATATTAGTCTTAAGTCACATATATATAGGCAAGACCTAGAGTGAGTGAGGGCTAGCTATATATAGCTCCAACAGGAAGAAGTAGAAGAATCGAGGGTGACTATCCCCTCGCTCATGTCTTCTTGAATTTTTTTCTTATGAACTAGATAAGTGTGTGACGAAGGTCTAAACCTTGGGGTTAAGCCTAAAAGGGAAATCTAGTCAATGGTTTCAATCACTAAGATTGTTGGCCAATGATGAGATTTAGAAGCTCATAAATCATAGATTTACTTATAAACACCATATTTTTTAACATCTACTCAATCTAAGGTTTCCTTAAAAAGAATATTTTGGAACCTTACTTTTTAATCTTACACTAAATCATTGTAGTTTTAGGTTTAGTTTTATTTACATTGCGATTGAGCAGAGATTACATAGCATATTTCACCTATCCTCTTCCCCCAGACAAAGGAAGAGTGGCTCCAAGATACATGGTACCCTAGTTGCATACAGGCTTTCATCATTGCTTGAGTAGTGCATCCTTTTGGGGGCCACTTCTCCAAGATTTGCTTTCCTATCCACACCTTCACAACTGGTCCAGTCCCCAGGGGGTTTTCTATGAAGGCTACAAAAGTAAAGGAGGGGTGTTTGACTTTTCGGTACCATCTTCTAGTCTTTGGCCCAAATTTTGGGGAGCTTTGCCTTCACTTCATACCTTGGATACCCCTGTGCGAGGAACGTGCCCCGCTCGATTGAGCATGCACGCGAGAATTAGAAGGTCATGTCGCTCAGTCACCGCAAGAGTAGAGTTGTCTCCCTTAGCTATATTGTTAATTGTATTTCTAAGTTTAAGTGGACATGCAAGGTTTATTGGTTTTCCTTGTCTATTGTTCCCACTGCAGCAGCTTTAGCTTTTCTACGGAGGACAACGATAGCAAACATGATTTTATAACTTATATAAAGAATAATATAGCATGTGAATAATAATGACCAGTCTAATGATGTTTGAGAGGCTTTCCCTCTTTTTTGGGGGTTGGTTGAAACGTGGCGCATGCGTATATAAGGAGACCACAAATTCTATTAGACCGGGAATGTACGCACGATGTGCATGTTACTGGGCAAAGGTTGTGTTTGAAGCGGAACTAGAATATTAGTCGGATATCAGTCATGAGACTTCGTGACAAAGTTCGATTGTGCACACCAGTTCATGAGGATCTGCTAGACTTCGGTCTGCCGACGAGATATTTCTCTCTCATACTCATCCAGCCGGGGAGAGCTCTTTCTCCGCTAATCGCTTGCCCTCAGTAGCCGTCGTCCAGTAAGTCCTCAGTACCATACTATTGTATGGTTATATATCTGTATAATTATATTCTAACGCACATATATTGAATTTAGTCCGAAGTCAGTTCGCCACACAAATTATATCGAGAGAACATTTTGTTGGTGGCCATAATATTATATTATATTTATATTTATATAATATTGACAGCAGCACTAGTTGTGTGATGGAATTGGAGGCGTCTCAGGAAAACGGAGGCACTAGTAGTACTGACTAGTCGTAGGCAAGACTAGTAATTGGGAGGTCTGCTGCTAGCGCATTATAAAAGCAAGCAGCGCTGCGCCCCTCTAATACAGCACAGCCAGCCATATCATAATTAAGCCACCCCCTTGGGCTGATCTACACACAGCGAGCGCAGTACTGTCCCAAATTATAGTAGCCTCTTGCCTGCTCTGCTCGTCTCGTCTCCTGCGCTAGCTAGCTCGCCGCAGCCATGCCGATCTCCACCACCAATGGCGCCGCATGCAAAGCCAAATTAGCCAAAGCCCAAGCCGATGGCCCTGCCAGCGTGCTCGCCATGGGCAGCGCCACCCCTCCGCACCTCTTCAAGCAACACGAGTACCCGGACTTCTACTTCAACGTCACCAACAGCAACCACATGACCGACCTCAAGCAAAAGTTCCAGCGCATTTGTAAGCCCCCTCATATATACTAATGTATAATTGCAATAATACTGTATAATAATATGCAGGTGAGACGCAACTCCAAGTTAATGTTGCTCTCTCTCTGTACGTACGTACTACTGCAGGTGACAGATCAGGCATCCAGAAGAGGCACATGTACCTGAACGAGGAGATTCTGCGGGCCAACCCGAGCATGTGCGACTTCTGGGGCCAGTCCTTGGATGCGAGGCAAGAGCACATGGTGGAGGAGATACCCAGGCTTGGTGGGGAAGCTGCCCTCAAGGCGTTGGAGGAGTGGGGCCGCCCCAAGTCCTGCATCACCCACCTTGTCTTCTGCTCAACGGGCGGCATGGACTTGCCCGGGGCGGACTGGGCTCTCACCAAGCGTCTGGGTTTGCGCCACAATATCAAGAGGCTGATGCTGTACTCGCAGGGCTGCTTTGGTGGAGGCACGGCCCTCCGCATGGCCACGGAGCTGGCCGAGAACAACAAGGGCGCACGCGTGCTAGTGGTCTGCAGTGAGATCACCGTGGTGACCTTTCGTGGGCCTAATGAGACCCATATCGACAGCCTTGTGGGTCAGGCTTTGTTCAGCGACGGTGCCTCCGCCCTCATCGTCGGCTCCGACCCCATCGCTCACGTGGAGAAGCCCTGGTTTCAGGTTCACTGGACCGGCTCCTACATCTTGCCCGACAGTGATGGTGCCATCCAAGGCCACTGGAAGCAAATCGGCCTCACATTCCACCTCCACAAAACCGTTCCACAGCTTGTCTCTCAGAACCTGCCTGCCGTCTTGCAAGATGCCCTGGATAATGTCCATGATGATGATGGCCATGCCCCTAGCCCCAATGACATCTTTTGGATCACGCACCCAGGTGGCCCCGCCATTCTCAACCAAATGGAGCAGGCACTCAAGCTCAAACCCGAGAAACTCGCAGCCACTAGACAAGTGCTCGCTGAATACGGCAACATGTCCAGCGCTTGTGTTTTCTTCATCATGGAGCAGATGCGGCGCAACTCTTTTGAAAAGAAGCTCGCCACTTCTGGCGAGGGATTCGATTGGGGGGTGCTCGTCAGCTTTGGCCCGGGTGTGACTTGCGAGGCTCTTCTCCTTAAGAGCCTCCCCCTTGCTTAAACTACTCGGCTGGAAATGAAAATATGAGAGGATTTTACCCTAGCAAGATTTAGGCCCAGGCACCTTCATTCATTCTAGTTTTCCTTGAATAAAGATACACCTAGAAAGGCTATGGCATGTGGGCACTCGTAGAGTTGGTTGGGTCTATTGCAAGATGATGATTAGTAGCGTGTGTGGTTCATCTTCTTGGCATTTCTACGTTCTTTCCGGCCCATGATAACATGTCTTCTTCTTGCCAATTTCTACTATGTCTCTATATGTGTGCCCTCTTATCATATAAGAGACATATTGAATTTCATAATTATAAAATTTCTTGTTTTTAGTATTTATCTCACGGAGATGCTATGAATTTTGTAAAGAAGGATCAATATTATCATGAGAGAGAGAGAGAGAGAGAGAGAGAGAGAGAGAGAGCATGCCATGTCAGGAGCATCAATATAGAATCCATTTTCCTTCGCTAAAGTCATATTATCTAGGTTGACAGGTCCTAAAATCTTGAGCACACGGCAGTGGGCACTCTCTTGCTTTGAACGCTATTCCTTGCCATGCTACATCCTATAGTATTTGTAATAACATGCCCAATCAATTTACACTCCTCTTTCTCTTATTTCTCTTCTTTCTTCTTTTTCTTTACATTCAGAGAGGAAGAAGAACAGAAGATTTTACGTTTCTTCTACCTCGACTTCTCATCAAGAATAAGATAATAAGACATAAAAAGAACAAGAAAATAGAAACTTACCAATGGATAAAGAGATATTGCAAGTCTCTACTGGATAATAAACACACTTAGAACCTTTTTTTTGAGAAAATAAAAATAAAGCCTAACAAAAAAGATAGAAGCTTAAGCCCAAAATATAATTTACTTGATGAGATTGTTTCTTATTGTAAATAACTTAAAGTATATAATTGAGAGATGAATGGTGTTGCATAGAGGAATAATTGATACATTTTACAAATTACTAAAGCCATGTTGGAACAAAAATGTATGCTCATTATTGGGCAAAAGCTTGCAATTATGGTGTGTTTGAAGTATGGATGTGACGTTGAAGATATAGAATGATGGAGATCAAGGTGTATAGGTACCAAGAAGAGGGTCACTCATTCAAAGGTTAGCTTATGATACCTTTCTATCTCCACATTACGCTTTTATGGTAGCTATATCATAATGGAATAAACTTGATTTTCTCAGAAGTGCTAAAGAATGGAAAAATATTATAAATGAGAAGATTATTGTGAATTTATTTTATCAAGTACATGCAAGTAGAATGAACTCAAGTAGATTTGGCAAGTCATATGAGTTTTAAAGCGTATATAAACAACTCATTCCTTTGTATACACATACAAGGATTTTTATCAAATAGACCTTCTTTTTGTGGGCATGTCTTTTGATGCTTGCTCAAACACGTGTGCATTCTGGGCTCATTAATCAAGTCATTATCCTCTTCATAATTATCTCTTAATCTCCTCATTAATTATATCCATCACACTATTGTTGCATATATTTTATGTCTGAGGGTTTAGAGTAAAGTCTTGTGGGTTTTTGGTGGATTTTGTCTTTGAATTCTTTGGAAAGAGCGTGAGAAGCGAGTATCCTTGTCGGCAGATATAGTAGCTTCCTTTAGAATCATTTTTCAATAGGCTTTCAAGGAGACTGGAGCTTCAACAAGTAGTTGAGATTTAGTACTTAAAGAGGCATAATCTTGAGAGAGCGAGGTAAGATTTCAATGACAAATTGCATTCCATTCTTTCTTTTCTATGAATGAGTAGAGTTTTACATAGGTATAACGGGGGCTCAAACATAGGTTTACTTGACTAAAGTGTATATTCTACATTTGAATTTCTTGATTCAAAATCTGTGGGAAAATTTATCTCATTATATTCTAATCCTCCATGACATATGTTTGGGAGGTCGATGTGACTTATGAAACTCCTTCTACATCTACATGAGTTTTAACAAATTTGTCAAATTTTCAAGACGTACTCACTACCTTCATCACTTCTCAAGACTTTGAACTTATAATTACATTAGTTTTCTATAAATTTTTTAAATTCAACAAACTTCTTAGAAGATTCACTTTTATGTTTAACGGATTAGATCCATAACATCCTTGCGCAATCATGAATTGAGGTGATATAATAATGAGATCCACCAATGCTTGGCATTTTTTTTGGTTGGATCCCGTATCTTTTTAAGCCTTAACTAATGAGAAAAAGTGTAGCCTTAATACTTCATTTAATTTCCAACAAAGATGGACTGATAATGTTGGACAAGTCCTTATCTTTGAAGTTAGCTAGTCCTTCTACCTTCATACATTTGTATGACCCAATATCTTATGCCATTGCTCAAACTTTGGTAGACTATTGTTCTTTACATAAGAGCACACTTTGTGCTATAAAATTACATCCAAAAAAAACATTATACCATCTTTGTTAGCTTTGCCCAAAACCTTACAATTATTGTTGTGCTCTTACAGTGTGCATTCATATGAATTGAGAATAACCTCTAAATTTCATTCCTCAATCTCACCAACTGACACAATATTTTAAATTATACTTGGAACACAATACATCATGCAAATATTTCACAACATTATTTGAAAAATCAACTACTGTCACCTATAACAGTAATAGAATGTGTTGAGTCTTATTTTATGGACACAAATGCAAGAACCTTAATTTATTTCTTATATGAAAACCATACTTCATGAGAATTTATATGGTAGAAACACTTATCATCAAATGGCTCTTCAATTATAACACTAACCATATCTTGCATTAGAAAGTATGTGCTCCTCTCTGTCACCGTTGTTTTAAGTTGATGTTGATGCATGACTACCTTTATTAAAATTTTCTTCTCGCACATCTCTTTATCTACCCTGTTTCACATCTTGAAAAATAATATTTTATGACATGACCTGGCTTATAATAGTAGTGATACATTGGCCTTTGATTTCATAAATTTAAAAAACACCTCTTATATCTTGATATGCATAACATGTACCTCATTCTATTGTTGAAATTTTTAAGCTCCCCTTTTCTATCGCATTCTAAAAATCTACTCTTACTTGTTGAACATTCGAAGCTTACCTTGCCTCTTGAATTCTAAAAAGCCTACTTGTGATCCTCGGTAATTTCCAAGAATTTTGATGTTGGGTTTGATATGAGATTTGATTAGCGCTTCCATATGAGTCAGAGCCGCTTCCTTTATTTCTTTTTCCTTTAGAATTTTTTAGGAAATGATTGCATCCTGACCATACTAATTATTATAAGACTTTGATGTACCTCCAAGAATGTGTTCTTCTCAGATCGTCTTTTATAATGAGATCCTTAAAAGTAGGTAACTCTTCTATCACCATGATAAATGAAAAAACAATTTATATTCACAACAAAAGCTATTCAAGCATGCTTGAAACACAATTCTTTAACATAATTTGAGATAGAAATATTTTAGCTTTTAACATTATTCACGACTCTACTGTCAATTGCATTTTACGTGAATTAGACACACTCTTATACATGTTTGCAAGAATATCGCATAATTCTTCAACTAAATCACAATGTTCAATGTGAGGTGTGATTACTTGCCTTACATTTCGCTCATCACTGTTTTGTTCTTGAGATTCAAATTCTTGAGCTCCATGTGCTAGTGGTTGGCTAAATCGTAGGCTTCTTTAACTATTTGCTTACCTTTCCCATAATGAAGAACAAAGGGCACTGGTTTCTCCTCTATACTTGTCACTGTGCTCCTATTTTGAATCTCTGCACATGATAATGTTTATTGTCTAGTTTCTTTATGGTGCCCCAATAAAACTTTAACATTTTAAAGATCTTTGTAAACAACTTAACATAAAAGAAAAGGCTTCAAAAAATTGACTTTCTTCACACATGCAAGTGTGGGCTTCCAAAAACATACCTCTCTCTCACAAACCTATGTGGGCACATTAAACTTGATCAAAACTTTTTCAAGGAAACTTTAGTGAATTAATGACATCATCAACTCACTCAATTTTATAGACAAAAAAATTCATGCATACAAAAACTTATTTTACATGTATAGCCCCTTCAAAACTTTTCTGCTGCTGCTGAAAACTCCATCAGTTCATGATTTTGCACACTATATATACTACTCATAACATTATCGATTAGACATCTTAGCCAAAACATGCACTTATAAATTATCTATAAAGATTTTGTTTATGTAGAATAGCAACGCCCTCTTATACCATGAAGGTGTTAAAGCCTTATTTATCCCAAATATTAAGCATAGGTTAGAATTTATCTTTGTTTCAAACATTCGTTTGGATTTTGTAACATCAAATGAAATCTTGATCTTGGCAACGGCTATAAAGCAAACACAATGGTTCACACCATTTTGTTGGATGTTTTTAAGTGGGGTTGACTACTTGCTTACATCAACAAGGTTCTTTAAAAGGCATGCTTTGTCTTAGGATCATCTAGTGGTGCACAAATCATGCAAAGTGTTGCTCTTCCTCAATCTATTCTGCACATTGCTCAATGTTAATGAAACAAGTAATAAGCCTTATAAGGCTTTACAAAATCATGTTTAATATCTAGCCTTGAGATCTTAGATACCAACCCTTGTCTTCATATAGTAGTAGATTATGCTTTGAGCATAGTGCAGTTTTCACAAGTTTAATTAAAAACTAATAATGAAAATAAAAATTAATGGGTAGAAACTTGGGTAAATGAAAGACAAAATGGGTAGGAACTTGGGTAAATGAAAGACAAAATGAGTAATGGTTTAAATGCTATTGGACAAGGGAAAGACTTTTATACCGAAATGATATAAAACTAGTGTGGTGGATATAATCAATGAGGGGATTAAAAAATAATTATGAAGAGACTAATGACTTGATTATTGAATGTGAAATGTGAACACTTTAATAAGAATCAAGCAAAGAACAACCTTTCTTTGCTTGTTAAAATTACTTGTATATATTTACAAAACAAAGGAGTAGCATTCATGTTATTCAAACATTATTAGTTTTAACTTGATAGAGATGCTATGAATTTTGTGAAAAAGGATATATCATAATATGAGAGAGAGAGAAAGAGAGAGAGAGAGAGAGAGAGAGAGAGAGAGAGAGAGAGAGAGAGAGAGAGATGCTATGAATTTTGTGAAAAAGGATATATCATAATATGAGAGAGAGAGAAAGAAAGAGAGAGAGAGAAAGAGAGAGATGCTATGAATTTTGTGAAAAAAGATATATCATAATATGAGAGAGAGAGAGAGAGAGAGAGAGAGAGAGAGAGAGAGAGAGAGCCATGCCACTAGCATCAATATAAAATCCAATTGCTTTTGACAAAGTCATGTTATCTAGGTTGAGAGATCCTAAAACCTTGTGCACACGATGGTGGGCACTCTGTTGATTTGAATGATATTCCTTCTTCCCAATCTATGTCTTATATTATTTATAATAACATGCCTACTTAATTTACTCTCCACTTCCTCTACTTTCTTAGTTTTTATTTTCATATGGAGAGGAAAAAGAATAAAAAGATTTCATGTTTCTTCTACTTCGACTTCTCATCAAACATAAGGTAATATGACAAGGAGGGAAGAACATAAGAAGAATAAGAAAAGAGAAACTTATGTTCTTGAATATCTTCGCAAATGCATCCCTCAACTCGACATAGTTAGAAAAATGGTCATCATCAAATTGCATGAGCCAATCCATCAGAATATCTTCAAAGGTGGTAGCAAATTGATCTCTTTTAAGCTCCTTTAAGAGTTCTCGTATTGGCTTATAGACCTTCCATGCCTGCTCAAATGTATTGATGTGGATGTCAGAGTCATTTGACTTTTCACCCTTAAACATCAGGAAGTGATTATTTGTTCAAGTTTTTAGCTATTTTAAACCACACTTTGACCTTTGTGTTTCGTCAAGTCAACACTTCTCTGAGTTTTTAGTGCCACAAATATCCTATTTTATCTAGTTTTCTCAACATTGTATTGAACTGCTTCTCCTCATAAAAACACTCCCAGTTTTGAGTTGTTGATGCCATTATTCTGTGTGCAAGTTGATGATGCCATTGAGACTCTGATTCTAATTCTGAAGTTTCATTGGAGGTGCATTTGTTCTTCTTCTTCAGAGGTGGTCTCATACTTCTTCTTCATCTCCTTTTCCTCCTTATCAGAGTCACTATGTGACTAAGATTGTGTCTTTGGTTCTTCTTGCCTTTCATTCCTTTTATCAACAAACATGATGGTGTTCTTAATAAAATCTTCCAAGATCTTTGTAGGATTATATTGTTCCATTTTCTTAATGTCCTTCTCCCTCAGGCCATTGGTAGCAATCATCTAAGGTTTTGCACCATTGGTGGGTTTTCCACTTTATGGGCCTTTTCCTTGATTCAATGGCATGGAAAGAGAGAATTTTCATAAGCTAAATTGATATAAAAATGTGACGGTCTCGAATGTAGCCATATCATAATCGTGTAACTCAATCTAAGAAAACATTGAAACTCACTTAATCGTGCTATTTCTACATAGCAATACAATCAAAGCAATCCTCTCAAATAGCAAAATAAGCATGCATGCCATATCCAAGATTCTTATCATATAAGTAAAGAATCATGTAATCTCAAACAAACATTCACATAATATAAATCTCTCTATCAATTAAAGCATCTCATCTCAATCAATCACATGTATGTGTCTATCTCAAGATTCTATCATCATTACGATGCTTGACAACATGGTTACTCACATAATGACCAAAATCCAACCAATCTAGGGCTTTCTCCGATGCTTGTCCACCCAACCTCCACACTGGACATCCCGGCAATCCTGAGTATGCCTCTTTCTGAATCTTGTCCTCTCTGGGTTCTACCACATGGCTTTCAGAGGGCATAAATCTCGTTCTTTGTCTGGCGTTCCCTGTCTCAGGATGGCCGGCATGCATATCAATCATTCATACACATGAATATCAATCATTCATTTCATAAAAAAGCAATCACAAGTCATACTTATCATCTTATACTATCTCTAGTCCATAATCTTTCAAGGCATGCATATTCAAATCAATCAAATCAATCAAAATCAACTTCAAGTATAAAACTAGCTTTTAATTCAAACAGTTTAACTTCTCTTAGTATTTCAAGTCACACGAGAATCTTTATTTTTAACAAAATCAATTATCATGTTCTAACTAGCGCGATCATCTCTAGTCACTACTATAGCTAAGTCTTCACTATGCTTATGCATTCGTCCATCCGGTCTATGCGTTAGTCCATCCGATCAATATAGATAAGATAGTCAATCTTGATGGCAATTTCTAAGGCAAAGCCTGACAACTTGTCTCTTTCGGAAAGTTATACCTTCGAATTTATTTGGAATTAGAGAAAAGTCAAAACTACAAAGTGTTTGGACTTCTAATTCTCTATAAAACATATCTCAGTGATGGTTCTCTAAAAATGAGTTCTAAGGTCTCTTTGAGAGCTGCATTCAAAATGGCCAAAGTTGTGTTTTAAACATAAAACTGTAAAAGACAACCAATGCTGCACTTTGTACTTGAATAACTCAAAAACGAAAGGGATTTGGCTTTCTAGCCTCTCATACACTCTTGTAGAGTTCTTTGCCATCTAAAACTTTTGTCTTTATGTTAAAATCTGATTCTAAACACACGAAAAGATAAATGCTTCACAAAACACTTCCTAATAAAGGCTATACCTAAAATTTAGTCACAAACTAGTCAAATATTCTATCTTCTAATTCTTTACCCCACCAAAACTATTTATTCCATGAGTCTCATAGACCAAGATGATCATGTATAATTAATAAAGTTAATAATTACTCATCGTTAAGCACACCCTATATATCGACTCGGATTCTCTCGTATACACTTATCGATTTATTTATTTCATATCAAAATAATTTGAGGAAAAATAATAAAAAGAGAGTTTGTGTACTTCCTGATATATTTAAAGAGGTCTTGATTGATTGGGAATCCATGTCTACTCTCAAGAAATTGTGGAAGAGCTGTTTGTAGATTTAGCAAGCCTCTTAGATCTGTTTATTAGGGCTACAAACTGCAACAGCTATAACTTCATGCACAGTTATCAGAAACTTGTTGTGTGGGTACTTAAAATTACTAGAACATGTGCATTCTACAACCTAGCGCACGGGCGGAATTGCCAAAATCAGCTTTATGTGAAAGTCACCTCCAAAAATAGGCCACGTTTTACTTTTATTAAAAATTTCTTCTCACACATCTCTTTATCTAGATTAAAATTACCTTCTTTTACATATTTTTATCTTGTGAAAAATAATATTTTATGACATGACCTGGCTCATAATAGTAGTGATAAATGCATTGGGCCTTTGATTTCAGAAATTTAAAAAACAACTCTTATATCTTGATATGCATAGCATGTACCTCATTCTATTGTTGAAATTTTGAAGGTCCCCTTTTCTATCGCATTCTAAAAATCTACTCTTACTTGTTGAACATTTGAAGCTCACCTTGCCTCTTAAATTCTAAAAAGCTTACTTGTGATCCTCAGAGCCGTGTCCTTTATTTCCTTTTCCTCTAGAACTTTTAAAGAAGTGATTGCATTCTGACCATACTAATTATTATAAGACTTTGATGTACCTCCAAGGATGTGTTCTTCTCGGATAGTCTTTAAAATGAGATCCT
Source organism: Cibotium barometz (assembly GCF_041138505.1). NCBI lineage: Eukaryota > Viridiplantae > Streptophyta > Polypodiopsida > Cyatheales > Cibotiaceae > Cibotium > Cibotium barometz. The sequence continues at coordinate 50,372,059 of NC_141048.1, read as the reverse complement.
TAAAAGTAGGAAATGTTGAGGGAGAGAGACGAGACAAGAGACACCACATACGCTCCATAAGAATGATACATATTAGTCACAAGTCACAAATATATAGGCAAGACCTAGAGTGAGTTAGGGCTAGCTATATATAGCTCCAACACCCCCACTCAAATAAAGGTCTCTAGCTGCGAGTAAAAAAACCCTTGGGAGCACAAGGAAAAAACCCGAGCTCCTACATATAAATGTACAATGCCACCTTAAAGTCCATGTGCAATGTGCTTCTATATACAAAGTACAAAGAATAAATGTGCATGATGTGAAGTAATGTGTGAAGTGTCCTAAAGTCTATAGGCTATGTACAAGTCTACACAAAATTGACATGACATGAGATGTGCTAATCTCCAAAAAGAGAGGCCGCCGCAACTCCAAGTTCTGATCACAAAAGTGTAAACCGAGCTTCATGGAGTCCTTTGGTGAGAATGTTTGCAATCATTTGATCAGCTGGAAAATGTTCTACCATTATTGCTCCTTTCCTTACTTCATGTGGAACATAGTGATAATGAACTGCAATATGCTTGGACTTACTATGTTGCACGTAGTCCTTGGCTAGACTAATAGCACTTAAGTCGTCACATCTAAGAGGAGTGCTTGAGGAAGGAGAATGACCAATATCAGCAAGCAATTGTCGAAACCAGACCAATTCACAAGCTACTAAAGATGCAACTACATATTCAAACTCTGTAGTAGAAACTGCAATACAGCGTTGTTCCTTGCTAGCCCAAGATACCAAACAGCCACCATTGATAAAGAAGCAATTACCACTGGTGGATCGCATGGACAAGTTAGAGCTTGCCCAATCAGCATCTGAATAACCCAAAAGATTAAGAGAAGTTGTTGAAGACATGTCTTCTTGATGGCGGTGATAAGTTCGAAATCTCCAGTGCCCTTCAAGTACTTCAAAACACGTCTAGCTTGAGACCAATGTCTTGTAGATGGAGAGGACAAGTATTGTCCTAATAGATTTGCTGCAAACAGAATATCAGGACGAGTGCTCATGCCCATAAATTGAAGACAATCAACAAGATTAGCATAGGGTCAGGGATTTTATATTCACGTGATCACAAAAATTTTCTTGTTAATAACATGTGTGAACATGTTATTAACATGTTCACATGTTAACATGTTCACAAAAAAGCCGGTGGCAAGCGACCTGGTAACCGGGAAAAATCCTGTCGGGCTTTTGCTTTAGCCCGGCGGGCCCGCCGGGATATAGCAAAACCCGGCGGGTCCCGGCGGGGTCGTCACATATCCCGGCGGGGTACATTTTTCTATATATGTGGGCCCGGGGGGCCCTTTGGGATTTCATTGCTGACAGCATACACAGGTAATAAAAACTTGTGTGTGTGTGTGTGTGTGTGTGTGTGTGTTTGTGTATGTGGGTGTGTTCGTGCGGGCAGCCGCCCACTGTCGCAATGCGCGGCAAGATGTGGGTGGTCCGCTACACGAGGGATGTATGTGTGGGTGAGTTCGTGCGGGCAGCCGCCCATTGTCGCAATGCGCGGCAGGATCTGGGTGGCCCGCCACACGACTGGTGTGTGTGTGTAAGGCCATTCTTCGGAATGGTGCTGACCCTGGGGCACTTAGTCGGTAACGCGGCTAGTTTGTGTCCTATGGTAAGTATGGCACGCTGTAGCGGTACTAGTCGGTAACGCGGCAAGCATAGTATCGTTATGGCGATGTCACCTTCCCTTCCCTTCCCTTTGTCAAATGCGGACATATGGTCGGTAACGCGGCCAGTGTATGTTCGTATCCTATTGGTATTCCCATAGAATCGGGCGGCATTTTGTCGTTAACACGGCAAGTTGGTGTCATCCGCTAGTGCATGAAATGTTTTTTGCATATTGCGGCATTTGATCGTTAACGCGGTCGAAAAAGTGTCGTAAATTTGCTTGCATATTTCGGCATATGATCGTTAACGCGGTCGAATAAATGTCGTTAATTTGTTTGATTTGACTTGTATTGTTTTTATGGTGTTTGATCCATGCGATACTTGGTTGCTAACGCGGCATTAGTATTTCATGGATCAAAGTTTACATCATATTGTCTAACCGTTTTATTTTATAATATCGTGATTCGTAACTCGAAAAATATGAATCTCTCTCTTCTTACCCCCCTCTCTCTCATGATACACTTCACAACTCTTTCTCTTTCTCTCTCATGATTCACTTCACAACACGATAGATGTGTAGATAATGATTTTTTTTCTCTCTTAAAATATACATAATTCTTAATAATCTCTTTTTTCTCCCTCTATTTACTTAAAAATTAAAACAATACATTATTTTTCTCTTTAGGAACTCCCAAAAACATTAAAAATGTGATTTAATGTTTCTTCTCTCTATCTGTCACAACTCTCTCTTCCTCTCCTCTCTCTCTCTCTCTCTCTCTCTCATGATACACTTCATGATTCTCTCTCTCTCTCGCAATGATACACTTCACAACTCTTTCTCTCTCTCTCTCATGATACACTTCACATCTCTCTCTATCACGATAGGTATGTAGATGAGGAGTGCTTTAGGATTACAAAACATTACTTTTCTCTCTTTAGGAACTCACAAAACTATAAAAAATATTATTTAATGTTTCCTCTCTCTATTTGTCACACCTCTCTCTCTTCCTCCCCCTCTCTCTCTCTCTCTCATTCGTAAGTAATAATGCGCTTGTTGCGGTTGTCTCACGTTCGATAATGTATTGCATGATGTTGAGTTCAGTAATGTTTGGTATATTTTGTTTTTGTTTGATCATTGATAAGTAATGGTACACTTATTGCTGTTTTCTCACGTTTGATGATGTATTGGATGATATTGAGTTCATTAAAGGATTGTTGCTGTTCTCTCACGTCTGCTTGATGTTTATTTCAGTAATGTTTGATATTTTGTTTTTTTATATTTAGTGTTATTTGCTAGATTTACGAAGACGATCAACATGCTTTCTCCCGAAGAGCGCAAAATTGTTCTGCGAGCAATTCGCGTTGAGGCGGTCATCACAGTATCACAATGTACTGATGATGTCGTCAAGAAGATCAACGAGTCTGAGATACTCATGCGAGATCTCATAGACCAAATATGGGAAAATGCACAGCGTCGGCTTCGAAGCGGAGGCAACGCTCAGCTGCTAGATAGACAGAGGATAGCAGATTTCAACCATCAGCACATAACACGAACCATTTTGGGGAGCATGCGAGTAGCGTGCAGTGATCTTCGAGATGCTGCCCCGCCTGAAGCCAACATGCAACGTCTACAGTTATGGGACGTTGTGTGGAGCGAGCAAAGGGCCAAGAGCAAGCGCATGAAGGCGTTGGATGCAGAGTCCCTCCCCAAGAGAGTGCGAATTGCCCAGGATGTCGCTGCAACGTCCAGTCAGGCAGATGCAAGTGGTACAGGTGTCATTAATCGTACCATCTACAATTCTATGTGCACACATCTTATTGGCATCCCGCACGAAGCTCTTCACGAAGGAGGAACAATAGGCTCCGGTGTGTTTGGAACTGTAAAAGAGTATGCAATTAAAGGCATATCATTTTTACCGGAGCACATCACTTTTTGCGGAAAGCACTACAAAGGAGAAGGCAGCGCGAAGTTCGAGAGCTTCCAGGCAGAGCAGGGTATGCAAGTGCTACATCCATCGATTGTCCGATGCATTGCCTTTACAAAAGAGGCTCCTTGGATCACAATTTTCCCGTACTTTAATGGCGGCGCTCTTGGTGATACTCTACTGAAAGTTCCCTTCAGATTCAGTGAGTTCACCAGAGCCATTTTTCGTTTGGATCGAGGATGGAGACAACCACCGCCTGATAATATCCCTTTAGGTCATCTAGAACTTTCAAAAATAAAAGAGGTAGTAATAAACATGCCACATATTATGCATGCCCTAGTGGAAGGTGTAGCGGCAGCGCATATGGCAGGTATTGTACATACCGACCTACATCCTTTTAATGTAGTGTTGGATTATACAAAAGAGCTAAAGCCACGCATAGGTATTATCGATTGGGGATTGCTGCTGAGAGCGCCCAAAAAACGGGTGTCTCTCAATTTTGTTTATGAAGCAGACAAGAACCCCGAGAAGGTGGCACAGGCAGTCTCCCACGCAGACAGAGAGCGAAATAAACGGCCGTGGATAGCCCCAGAGCTTTATGATCCATTTTTGGCAGATGCATACACTCCTGCATCTGATGTTTTTGCCTTGGGATATTTATTACAAACTTTATATGACTTTTGGAAGAAAGTGCAAGAGTTGTGGATGGATAATAGTTCCCATGACAAAGTTACCATGGATACTATTATTCATAGAGTCAAAAATTGGATGTTTCTGCCTAATCGCGATGAACGAAAATCAATTTTGCAAGTAGTTGAATTTTTTAGGTCACTAAATACTGACCCTACGAGGGCACAACGTCCTCTTGTAGAGCTATCGGTGGCATTCACCCCGACTTTGTAATGATACAGTATCAAGAGATGAAGTTTCAGGAATTTGAGAATTTGATGTGTCCAATGTTTCAAAACTTTATTTCTCTTCAAAATTTGATGTGTCCAATGTTTCAAAATTTTGTTTCTCTCTTCATTGAGTCTTTGCAATATCTCTCTCCTCTTCTGGTGTTTAAGTTTATGTTTTCTCTTCAAAATTTGATGTGCGAGCATTGTTTGAAGTGTTTTTGGAGTCAAGTGGATATTTCTCATCGAGTCTTTGCAATACATATCTCCTCTCGTTGTGTTTGACTTCAAGATTTCGAGAGCAATGGTCAATTTATCTTACGTTGATCTTTACAGTTTATTAAAATCCTAAAGTCGTTTACGTTCATGCAGATATGGAGCAGGCGCAAGCGAACGAGCATCAGGAGTTAGCCAAGAAGGCATACGAGAGAATGAAGGCCCTTGCACACGGCCTGACAGCCCGCGAAGCTACAAGAACAGCGTGCAGATTATCGAAATGGACAAATCCAACATATGCCCAATGGAAAGACATAAACAAACGAGTAACCACAAAGATGATAAAGGCAATATGGCCATGTCCAGATGGTGAGATAAAGAAGGGAAGATGGAAGATTTCTCGTTGCACTCACGATGATATCAAAACTAATGCCGAGCGCATTTTCTTGGAGGTGTAGGGCCGTCCTCTCCATAACGCCGACGCTCCACTGTATTTTGCTAAAATGCTATATGCTCACTTTATACTGGAAACTCCAGTGGACTTCGCCTCCAGAGAGGCCACTGTCAACACCCACGACATACGTGAAGAGACAGTTACATTCACAAGAGAAGAACTTGCCCTCATGGTGGAGGGTGCCGGACTGGAGTTAAACCAGGTCAAAGAAAGCTTAGGGGCACAGCTAGCAGAGAAGGAGAAAGAAGCTGACCGATTAACTCAAGCGTCAACTCCTCCCCCGGCCAATAGAGGAATTCAAGAGCAGCTAACAAAGATCAGCCAAGACGTGCAGAGCATCTCTTCACGTATTGCTCCTGTGCGCCAAGGAAACCACATCTCTCATTTTTTGATACATCCTGATCTTGTGGGAGTTTCTGCTGAGACTACAAGTTCCTCCACCCCCCAATGTCCTGTATGTTACAAAGTATTCGATGGGTGGAGCGGCCAGTATATACTACCCTGTGGTGGACACTACTACCACTTAATATGTTTAGTGAGGCAAATGCAAAATACTTCCACATGTGCATTGTGCAATGTCCCAATAAATCAAGGTATTTATACAGTGTTCGGCATGGCTAGCGAATATAAACCACCAGGACCTTTAGATGGAACTCCTAGTGCAATTCGCAATTTATTTCAAGATGAGAGCTAAGAAAAACAAATTCTACTTTTGTATTGATAATTTCTCCAAATATGATTATTTGTACAAGTACTTTTTATTAAATTAATGAAGTGACTTCTTCCTCTATGTCAGTATCTTGCTCCAAAATTCTTTCACCGTTTACTCTCTCGTCTGCTATATTAAGCTCATCTAATTCAATGTCTAAATTGTCTTCTATCTCAAGGGTCTCACCTCTAGGTGAAATAACCATTACATTAATTAATGGTTTTCTTTGCACATTAGACCATCCATCACTTACTATACTACATCCAGAAAGCTCTATATTGCTAAGAATTATTCTTTGTACACGTTCTTTTACCTGCGCATAACATTTTTCTAATAGATCATTTCGCATAGAATGGTACGTAGGCGGTGAAAACCCTGGTCCAAACTCACCAATTTTCTTCCATGCTCTCTTCCAATGCTCACTGTCCACCATCATCATAGCACTCCCAGAAAAGTAAATCGCTTCAGCAAGGACGAGTTGTGCATCATCGAGTCGACCTTGACGTAGGCTTTCTTGCAATGAAGTTTGACGCATGGGTATATTTCCTACGTCAAAGTTTTGCTTGCAAGAAGATGCACTGGGTAGATTACTTTCTGGCTGCATATTGCCGTTCGGGGTACAAGTAGGCGATGTAGCGGGAGTTTGATGATTAGAACAACAGTGTTCTTGCTGCCTTGATACATTAACGGTAGGAGTGTCATGTTTTCTTGAATCTTTCTTTTGAATTTCTTCTCTTATGCGTTTGGCCACTATAGGTGCAGAGGGGTGGGTACATGACTTTTTTTTTGGTTCGCCTAAAAAGTGTTCTCTTAGTCGAGGCGCCCCACCTGATTTTACTGCATGGCATAGCTTACACTCCCAATCTATGAATCGATCACCAACGTTAATTGCATATTGCCACTCTATCCCAGGTGCCTTTTTTTTCCTGCTATTTGAAATTTGGACTCTATTGGAGGTACCACTGGATCCAACATTGTCCTCCATCTCAACAAATAACCTATTCAACCAAGCATATAACAATGAATACACAAATGAAAAAACAACAAATCACTCACGTATAACAAAACATACATCTGCAGACAAAGTACTTCGAAACTATCTTGACAAATACAAAAGATCATCACATAACACAAAACTATTTCAAACTATCTTGCAAGGTCTTACTACAAAACTACTTCGAAACTATCATGCACATTGCACCCCCAATGAAGGATGCCTTTTGTACCCAATTAAGGATACTTTACACAATCAAAGATCTATGCTTGCCCAATACTCTAGTATAGGACAATAGACCTTCTCTAACATTCACAAAAAAAATCAAAGATCTATGCTTGCCCAATACTCTAGTATAGGACAATAGACCCTTGTCTACTCTAAACTATATCAAGTATCAAGAACCAATACAAGCCCCTAAGCAGGACTCTTGGCTCCATCAAACCATTCATAAAGCAGAATGAGGTAGATTACGTACGTGGCTCAAATGCAAAGCTGAATGACTCCAAATTTGTCCCTAAATCTCCGCAAGTATTAGCTACGAACCACACCCTGCCCCCAGTTCAAAGAACTAAGGACGAGTGGCCCAATAGCCTTAGGAGTGCCTACAAGGAAAGACGACAGCCCCTAAAATAAGGACGTTCTTCCCAAGAGGACACTTCTAGCAACTCGAGAGCTCTACAAGTACTTTGAGGAGAGATATCATGCCCCCAAAACAAGGACTATCTTCCCAAAAGTTGTACGACGGGTGTCGGGCAGTCTTTATATACAGAATAATACCCCGCCGGTGTTTTTTGTTTTTCCTGGCGGGCCCGCCGGGTTTTATCTGTTCCCGGCGGACCCGCCAGGAAAACATCATACCCCGGCGGGCCCGCCGGGAATGGTAGAAGCCCGGAGGTATTACTGAAATAGTGGGTTCCGGCACGTCATTTCTCAGGTCGTGTGAATATACATTGTGATCACAAGTTTTAATATGTTAACAATAGGTTTTGTTAACGTGATCACGAAATTGTGAAGACGTTAATGAAATCCCTGCATAGGGTTGATTTAAAGCTAATGATTCAGCCTCAATATTTGCAGAACTACTCCTAGTAGAGCTTGCAAGACAAGGAGTGTTTGTTGCCGAATGTGCAGTAGCCAATCCAAACTTTTGAACAATATCTTGGAAAAACTTTGTTTGACGAAGAAGCAAAATACCATTGTGACGATACCTTTGAACTGGATGTCACCAAGATCCACCATATCAAAGGCTGAGGATAAAACCTTTTTTACTTGTTGCATGAAAGATAGATTATTAGACACAAGTATAGTATCATCAACATAAAGGGCCAGTATCACAAAATGGTTATCCACATTACGCTTGATATAAAGATTTGGATCAGAGAAGCAAGAAACAAACCCGTGAGATGTGAGAAATTGATCAAGCTTGATGTACCATGATCGTGAAGCTTGTTTTAGTCCATACAAAGCACGATGGAGTTCGCATACAAGATGTTCCTTTTCGGGAATTATAAATCCTTCAAGTTGCTCCATATATATTTCCTCCTTTAAGTCTCCATTAAGAAAAGCCGTCTTAACATCCATTTGATGTATTTCCAAATCAAACTTAGTTGCAAAAGCTACTAGTACTCGAATGCTTGTACTACAAACTACGGGTGAAAAAGTGTCATGATAGTCAATCCCTGCAATTTGTGAGTATCCCTTTGCCACAAAACGAGCTTTGAATTTATCAAACGATCCATCTGTCTTTGTTTTAGTCTTACATCAAAAGAGTGTTGTCATCATGCAAATCATTGTCCAAAAGTAGAAAAGGAAATGAAGTGAGTAATGTTTTTGTATCATCAGCATCATAAACCTCCCATCAATTGCTCATTGAATATAGCATCTTGACTAACAATTGCCTTTTGAGAACTTGGATCGTAAAACTTGTAAGCCTTTGAGTTGTCAGAATAACCAATAAAAATAACCTTCAAACCTGAAGGTTCTAGCTTGTGTCGTGTCTCTTTTGGGACATGAATATAAACAATATAAGAGATTACCATGTGGAGGAGCAACCGCAATAGTGGTGCATCCTTTTTGATGCGACACTTTGTATTATCAAATCCAACAAATAGACCAAGATCCACAAGCCGCACAACAAAAAGTAAGTTTCTTTGTAATTTAAGAACATGTAAAACTCCTCGCAGTATTTTGGTTGAGGAAGAAGTTCCCAAATACAATTTGCCAATACCAATTACTTGGCAAGTTATATTATTAGCAAGATAAACCACTTTCTTGATAGGCATTGGATGATAATTGTGTAACCATTGCAATTGATATGTCATGTTGCCAGTAGCACTAGAATCAACAATAAAGAGAGAACAATCACGAACATGTAGTACCTTTTCTGGAGAGATATTATATATAATGAACCAAATTAGCCTCTTGATGAATGTTGTCCTAATCATGAGGATTTTGTAGACTAGCATAAGCTTGATTTCGAGCTTCATCACATAAGCTTGATTTCGAGCTTCATCACATAATGCCTCTTGAAGCATCGATTGGATGAATGCCTTGTGCTCCCACAATATTCACAGGCTACAGAAGAGAAAGAACGCCTTGATAAACGAGGTTGCTTATTTGTAATACCATGTTCTTCATCGTACTCTCATGCCCAACATTCAGATACCAAGTGACCAGTTTTGTCACAATAAGAACAATGCTTTTGAGGAAATCTCAAACGAGAAGAATTACCTCCTCTTTGGAAGCCACGAGATGTAAATTGGGAGGAGGAAGAAGGGCGTTGCGGAAATGGACGTCTCCGGACAGCAAAAGCTGTCTCTGATTCTGTGTACTCTTGGGCAATCATGATCCTTTCATGAGTTACCGACGTCTGATGATCATGATGTTGAGAATATGCAATCAAAGAAATACATGTATGCTCAAAGTCAATTTCATCCTTGTTCGATAATATAGTGATAATATTATCATACAAAGGATCCTTCACCGTATCAAGAAGGTGTGTAACCAATTGAGTTCGAGGAATAGGACAATGTGACTAGACATGGATGTACCTGCCTTGAATTCAAGCTTGCCTAGAAGGTTACAGAGATACAAAATCTCTGTAACAGTTTTTTTCACGTAGGCTGTAACGCCTGTGAGACCGACGACAGACCGGATGGCCATATCCGGGGTTCAGTGGGAGAGGACGCCCATGTGTAACGCCTGTGTGACCGACGGCGGCAGAGACTGGATGGCCATATCCGGGGTTCAGTGGGAGAGGACACCCATGCGGAGTCATGGGCGGCCAGGCTAGTGTGGACGGCAGGCCACACACTATATAGCCTGGGGGATGAGGGGCAATCCTCATTCTTCCTCTATGGCTGGGTGTGGTGAGCCAGAGGCCGTCCCCTCTTGTGGTAATGCCCGTAGCGGCGTTACGGATATGTAACAGTTTTCTTCTCAAACATAGTGATAAGATAGTCCCATATAGCATATGACATGGATAACGGATAAACATCTAGCATGAGTGAATCGTTAAGGGCAGAAAGTATATACCAATGAGTAGCCTTATCATGACGAATCCAGTGTGCATGATCAATTTTTCAGTGTTCAAAAATAGGACCTTTGGTAATAATAACATCATTCTCTGAAGTGGATCAATAGGTTGAGGAGGGCATGCAAGAATACCAAGAGTAGTATCTACCAATTCGTATCCTTCCAAAATTAATAGCATCTTGTATTTCCAACCCGGAAATCCTTGGCCTTGAAAAAGAGGAACAGAACGTTGCCCAGAAGGAAATCCGTTAACAAGTATGGTGTTTGCCATGTCGGGTTGTGAGAACACGTACAAGATAAGTTCGCAGAACTTGCGGACCATGTACGAGATATGAGAAATGTAGCCAAAAATAGGCATGCACTAGACGACGAGCATAAAGTGATCATGTAAAGAATAGAACGTGAACCAAAATTAGAACTCTAAAAGTAGACCCATGTCTCATGCACATAAGCAAACTTAGAGGCCCATAAAAGACAAAAATAATAATAAGAAAAAGCACCGCGTTAAGAAAAAAAACACCGTGTTATGACGCGACTTGCACGGCGAGTTTTATATCTAATTGTAGCTTGTACAACAAGCATCCGTCTGAGCTTTCACGATCAAATCCTACTTACGACTCAGAGACAACTACCTATTTGCTCGCACAAAGAACCTGTTTTACTATTTTAGATGCAGTTTGCCTGAACTGTCCTAACTTTTGACTGAGAACTCCGATTGACAAACCGTTTTGATAGGTTTTAGTTTTAAGGATGCAATTAAGAAACAATTCTAATTACAACAAAAGGAGTTTTAAAATCATGTAGGCAGCATATAATCAAAGAACCTGTGAGATCCCTTTGCCCCCCTCCGTGCACCGGACTCGCGGTATAGCGGAAGCAGCCCCCTCACGTGCGGGGCAAGGTTTCTCACTCGGGGCCTTGCCCACGAATGTTCGGGCACGAGACTAGGCTGGTGGTCACTCCGAAAACCGAAACCGAAAAAATTTTCCATGCCCGAAAAGCAGGGATGATTCTACCTTTTTGAATTTTTCTTAATGAGTTTTCTAACGAGATCAAAATCTAAACTATCCTCCACCTGAATAAACCAGATAGAAGGAAACTATCACTGATATAATTTGATCATCTGAGCAATTCAACGCTTTTTTCCTAATCAAGATTAGGCATAGCCGTTGATCCACTCAATCGAGAAATTTATCAGGGCATTAACTATCTACTTGAAGCCTAGCGTAATCCTAAGATTTTTCAGTTTGATTATTAAAACTCCATGATTCTAGCCTATCCGGCCCATGGGTTAGCTACCACCCTACCACTGGAATCGGTGGAACCAAACAAGTACTCACCCACCCTGAATTGAAATACCTTTCTTAACTTTAGCTTTAGAAAATAGATACCCGCACACTCCTCTTTAGAACTTTAATAAAAACAATCCATTGACAAATAAATTACTGGTTACACATGTCATACTTCAAAATTTCCATTGAGTCTTTGTTTCTCATAAAACAGTATCACTCTGGACTCTCCGTGAGACCAGCGAGTCAACAACGAGATCTAGTGATAGATTACAATAACATTGGTCTATCATACAATATCTTCCTCCACAAATGAATGGGTGTCCTCGGCACCGCGAGCCCATGCATCGCCTGGTCAGAACCCTCCAGGATGCTCCTTAGGTTTCCTGGCACTTCACTTAGGGACCGCTTCGTCGGCCCTCATCCATCGTATCGGAAGCGCACCATTTTAACCATACCGAGGCTGGTCAAGACCTCGCCAGGCTTTGTCAAGTGAGCTGTCCCTCGAACACTCCCCGCCAGCTGTTGCAACCAAACTTCCCTTAGATAAACATATATGCCAAATGCTCCCTCCAACATTCTGGTGTAAGACAGTCTTTTAAGAAAACAAGGTTTCTATGCAAGTTTTGTTTTGATTTTTGTTTGAAAACCATGAGTAATCTTAAATCTGTATCCCAATACTTGGGATAACTTCTTGTACTTCCCAAGAGATAAAGAACTTCTTTTGGGTCGTACTTGAATGAAGACCATAGCTGCTTCTTTGAATTCTCTGTCTATCCTCTTCTTATCTGCATACTGCTTCTGTCGATCCTGGGCAGCTTTTATATCTTTACGAATTGCCTGCATCTACTGCTCCATGTCGTCAAGCATCTGTCTGGACATCTCGACCCTAATCAATGGATCGGACCAAGTTAATGGAGTTAAGCAATCTTGTCCATACATAGCTTTAAAAGGGCTCATCTTGATACTTCGGTGATAAGAAGCATTGTAGGTGAACTCGACTAGGTGTAGATAGCTTAGCCACTTCTTGGGTTCCCTGCCACCACAGCATGACCGAAGTATATCTTCAATTACTTGGTTTACTCTTTAAGTTTGACCATCGGTCTCAGGGTGATAAGCTAAGCTGAGATCCAAGAAAGTTCCCACTGCTTCCAAAAATGCAGTCCAGAACCTTGAAGTAAATTTGGGATCTCGGTCACTTACTATTCTCCTGGTGGGTAGGCCATGCAATCTGAAGATTTCTTTGAGGAACACTCTGGCCACATCCACTGCAGTGTAGGTTTCTTCTACTGGAATCAGATAGGCAACTTTGGTTAGTCTATCAACTACCACGAAAATGGAGTTGTAACCTGATTGTACTGAAGGTAATCGAGTAATAAAATCCATACTGATACATTCCCACTTCATCTGATGTCCAATGGATGTAACTTCCGAGGCATTTTTACTCTTTCAGCTTTGACTTTCTGGCATGTTAGACATTGATGTACATGATTCAGTACATCCTTTTTCAGACCAGGCCAAAAGAAGCTTTTCTTTACAGACATGTAGGTTTTGATGAAAACTGGATGTCCTGCTATAAGGCTATCATGGGCTTCATTCAGAATTTGACCCTTGGTTCCCTCATCATTGGGAATGCATATCCTGCGATTATAATACATATTGCTATAAGGCTTTCATGGGCTTCATTCAGAATTTGACCCTTGGTTCCCTCATCATTGGGAATGCATATCCTGCGATTATAATACATAATGCCATCATCCAGGCTGTACCCTTGAACTCTGTTCAACTCCTGAGGAGTTTTGCTTTCCTGCATAAGTAAGGTAGCAATAGGGCCAAAGAATCTATCCTGCATGATCTTCTCACTTGCTTGAATAATCAAAGGATTTGATATTACAATAATTGCAAGCAAGGAGGCTTTTCTGTTGAGGGCATCTGCTACTACATTCTCTTTGCCTGGGCGGTACTTGATTTCAAGATCAAATTCCTGCAAGGTCTGCATCCACCTTCTTTGGCACATGTTGCCTTCTGAGTAAAGATCTACTTTAAGCTCTGATGATCTGTCATCAAAGTGAATCTTCTTCCCAGTAGGTAATGTCTCCACAACTTGCACTACTGAAAGTAATTCCTGGTCGTTGTTGGACAGCATAATTCCTCTCATGCATTCTGAGCTTTCGGGATTCATAGGCCACTGCATGACCTTCCTGCATGAGTGCACCTCCCAGGGCAAAATCACTGGCATCAGTTAACTACCTCAAAGGGTCGAGAGAAATCTGGTAGCTTCAAAAATGGGACTGGTTACCAAGGCAGTCTTTAGCTTATCAAAAGCACTCTAGCACCTGGCAGACCATTGAAACGGGGTATTCTTCTTTAGAAGATTAGTCAGGGGGGAAGCTATGAGAGCATACTTTGGTATAAAAATTCTATACCAACCAGTCAATCCCAAGAATCCTCTACGTCTTTCACTGTCTTTGGTTCCGGCCAATCTATGACTACTTGGACTTTTGCAGAATCTGGAGAAATTCCATCTTTGGATACCAGAAAGCCCAAGTATTCAACGTGGTCGGTAGAGAAAGTGCATTTGCTCTTTTTGGCAAAGAGTTGATGCTTCCTTAGAATCTCAAGAACTTTTCGGACATGAGTCTCATGATCAGCTGCATTCCTTGAGTAAATCAGAATGTCATCAAAGAAAACTAGAACAAAATCATCCAAGTATTCTCTGAGGATGTCTTGCATTAGGCGATTGAATGTAGCTGGGGCATTAGTTAATCCGAATGGCATGACAGTAAATTCATAATACCCATAGCGAGTATTGATGGATGTTTTTGGTATATCTTGATCGTTGATCCTAATCTGGTAATACCCAGATTTGAGATCTATTTTTGTGAAGATCTGGGCTCCATTTAGCCTGTCCAAAAGCTCATCAATTCTTGGGATATGATACTTATTCTTAACTGTCAGTTGATTTAGACCTCTGTAGTTCACACAGAGTCTAAGCATTCCATCTTTCTTTTTCTCAAAGAGAACTGGTGCACCCCAAGGTGAAACACTGGATCTTACAAACCCTTGTTCTAACAGTTGTCTAAGCTTTTCCTTGAGTTCAATGGCTTCAGGAACTGGCATTTTGTACGTGCACAGGGCTACTGGCTGAGCTCCAAGGGTCAATTCAATCACATGATCTACTTCCCAAATTGGAGACATTTCAGTTAGCTCTGCTGCTGGGAATAGATCATAAAATTCACTTAACCATTCTGGTTCTTCAGCCTTAAGCTTTGAGTCTACTGGGTTCATTTTGACAACATAAATTTGCTGCTTCTTCCTAAGTCCTTTCAGCAACCTGGAAGCTTTTACTAACTTAAGGTCTAGGGATCCGGAAACTCCAGTTCCTTGAACTTTGTTCCCGTGAAGGTCATGGAAGAAATTAGCTTGATTTTTGTGGAGCCAATCCATTCCAAGGATCCCGTCAAAAACTCCCAGCGGCGGTAAGACTTTAAACTGACGGTCGGTTACATTACCATCTAGATTGAACTGGATAAGATCTGTCTCATGGTGAGTGAAAAGAATCTTCCCACCACTGGCCAATTCAACTTGCATACGTTTCCCTGATTTCTGTTCTAAGACTAGCTTACGCAAGCATCTAGGGGAAATGAATGAATGAGAACTGATTGAATCAATCAAAAGCTTAAAAGGCTTACCCTGATACTCTGCTGGAGTATGGATGACTGAGAACTGATGGTTAGGCCCTTGATTTTCAATTCGAGCATAGATCTGCCCTTTTTTCTTTTCTACTACATCTGAAATTATGACTGCTCTGGCTGCTGCAGTCTGAGGTGGAAGTCTTTCTCTTTGGTTGCCCCAGTTCTGGGAAGGAGTTCTGAGATTACTCTGGACAGAGGTAGATGGCTGAGCTGGACTTCTTCTGGGGTTTCCTTGGCTTGGGCGAGACGGACCCTGATTAGACTGGTATGAAGGGGTTGGTCTCTGAACTCGGGGTCCTTGACTTCCCTGTCCCCTTGACATGGCAGGAGTCGGGCAGTCTTTTAATTGGTGACCAAAACCCTGGCATCCAAAACATCGATTTTTTCAGTTCTCAGCTCATCCCTCTGATTTCTTGAAAGAGGTGGGGCTCCTGAGAAAGTATTCTGGGGGAAGGGTCTTCCTTCACTTCTGAATCTTCCTGCATCCTGATTCTGATTCGGGCCTTGCTGCCTCTTTGGGGGTGGAAAGTTTGAAGTACTTCCCTGGGCTTGGAATCTTTTAAAGTTAGAGGGTGCAGGCTTTGGCGGGACCTTTACTACAAACGCTTTGGCAAAATCTTTTGCCATTCTTACTGCTTCAGCCATGGACACTAACTTGGCATTTTTGACCAGTGTGTCCAAGGGTTCGTTCATTCCAAACTTTTGAACAATATCTTAGATAAACTTTGTTTGACAAAGAAGCAAAATACCATTGTGAAGATACCTTTGAACTTGAATACGAAAGCATGAATGGATGTCGCCAAGATCCACCATATAGGCTGAGGATAAAACCCTTTTTACTTGTTGCATGAAAGATAGACTATTAGACACAAGTATAGTGTCATCAACATAAAGGGCTAATATCACAAAATGGTTATCCACATTGCGCTTGATATAAAGATTTGGATCAGAGAAGCAAGAAACAAACCCCTGAGATGTGAGAAATTGATCAATCTTGATGTACCATGATCGTGAAGCTTGTTTTAGTCCATACAAAGCACGATGGAGTTGGCATACAAGATGTTCCTTTTCGGGAATTGTAAATCCTTCAGGTTGCTCCATATATATTTCCTCCTTTAAGTCTCCATTAATAAAAGCCGTTTTAACATCCATTTGATGTATTTCCAAATCAAACTGAGTTGCAAAAGCTAGTAGTACTCGAATGCTTGTACTATGAACTACGGGTGAAAAAGTGTCATGATAGTCAATCCTTGCAATATTTGTGAGTATCCCTTTGCAACTAAACGAGCTTTGAATTTATCAAAGGATCCATGTGCCTTTGTTTTAGTCTTGTAAACCCACTTACATTTGGTAGGAGTACGATCCGAAGGTAGATTGGTAAGAACCCATGTATCAAAGGATCCATGTGCCTTTGTTTTAGTCTTGTAAACCCACTTACATTTGGTAGGAGTACGATCCGAAGGTAGATTGGTAAGAACCCATGTACCTTTCAAGATCAAAGACTCATATTCAGCTTCCATGGCTTCCTTCCATTGTTCCTTTTGTGGAGAGGACATAGCTTCTGCATAAGTTGAAGGATCTTCACAAACAACCAATACGTGATTAAGGGTTTCGAGATCATCATCATATACATGATTTGCACCGTGCTCAAGTTCAATAGGAAGATCAACATAGATATCAAGATCTGTAGCAGTCTCCTTTGAAACCGTAGGATGAACATCAATAGACTTGTCTCCAATATCCATCAAAAGAGTGTTGTCATCATGCAAATCATTGTCCAAAAGTAGAAAAGGAAAAGAAGTGAGTAATGTTTTTGTATCATATTCATCATCTGTGGACCACGAACCTCCCATCAATTGCTCATTGAGTATAGCATCTCGACTAACAATAGCCTTTTGAGAACTTGGATCGTAAAACTTGTAACCCTTTGAGTTGTCAGAATAACCAATAAAAATAACCTTCAAACCTGAAGGTTCTAGCTTGTATCGTGTCTCTTTTGGGACATGAATATAAGCAATATAAGAGATTACCATGTCGAGGAGCAACTCCAATAGTGGTGCATCCTTTTCGATGCGACACTTTGTATTATCAAATCCAACAAATAGACCAAGATCCACAAGCCGCGCAAGAGAAAGTAAGTTTCTTTGTAAATCAGGAACATATAAAACTCCTTGCAGTATTTTGGCTAAGGAAGAAGTTCCCAAATACAAGTCGCCAATACCCATTACTTGGCAAGTTGTATTATCAGCAAGATAAACCACTTTCTTGATAGGAATTGGATGATAACTGTGTAACCATTTCAATTGATATGTCATGTTGCCAGTAGCACCAGAATTAACAATAAAGAGAGAACCATCATGAACATGTAGTACCTTTTCTGGAGAGACATTATAATGAACCAAAATAGCCTCTTGATGAACATTGTCTTCATCATGTGGACTTTGTTGACTAGCATAAGCTTGATTTGGAGCTTCATCACATAACGCCTCTTGAAGCATCGATTGGATGAATGCCTTGTTCTCCCATAATATTCACAGGTTGCAGAAGAGAAACCCCTTGATAAATGAAGTTGCTTATTTGTAATACACCGTGTTCTTCATCGTACTCTCGTGCCCAACATCAGATACCAAGTGACCAGTTTTGTCACAATAAGAACAACGCTTTTGAGGAAATCTCAAACGAGAAGAATTACTTCCTCTTTGGAAGCCACGAGATGTAAATTGGGAGGAGGAAGAAGGGCGTTGCTGAAATGGACGTCTCCGGACAGCAAAAGCTGTCTCTGATTCTGTGTACTCTTGGGCAATCATGACCGTTTCATGAGTTACCGACATCTGACGATCATGACGTTGAGAATATTCAATCAAAGAAATACATGTATGCTCAAAGTCAATTCCATCCTTGTTAGATAATATAGTGATAATATTATCATACAAAGGATCCTTCACCATATCAAGAAGGTGTGTAACCAATTGAGTTTGAGGAATAGGGGATACTCATAAATTGCAGGGATTGACTATCATGACACTTTTTCACCCGTAGTTCGTAGTACAAGCATTCGACGCCCAGAAGATTACGGAGATACAGAATTTCTGTAACAGTTTTCTTCTCAAACATAGTGATAAGATAGTCCCATATAGCATATGACGTGGATAATGGATAAACATCTAGCATGAGTGAATCGTTAAGGGCAGAAAGAATATACCGATGAGTAGCCTTATCACGATGATTCTCCTATTTTGAATCTCTGCACATGATAATGTTTATTGTCTAGTTTCTTTATGGTGCTCCAGTAAAACTTTAACATCTTGAAGATCTTTGTAAACAACTTAACATAAAAGAAAAGGCTTCAAAAAATTGACTTTCTTCACACATGCAAGTGTGGGCTTCCAAAAACAAAACTTTTGCAAGGAAACTTTAGTTTTACCAACCTTGAGTGAATTAATGACATCATCAATGCACTCAATTATAGACACAAAAATTCATGCATTTCAAAAACATATTTTACATGTGCATCCCCTTCAAAACGTTTTTGCTGAAAACTTCATCACTTCATGATTTTGCACACTGTATATACTACTCATAACATTATCGATTAGACATCTTAGCCAAAACATGCACTTATAAATTATCTATAAAGATTTTATTTGTGCATCATAGCAACGCCCTCTTATACCATGCAAGTGTTTATGCCTTATTGCAAATATTAAGCATAGGTTAGAAATTATCTTTGTTTCAAACATTCGTTTGGATTTTGTAACATCAAATGAAAGCTTGATCTTGGCAATGACTATAAAGCAAACACAATGGTTCACACCATTTTGTTGGATGTTTTGAAGTGGGGTTGACTACTTGTTTACATCAACAAGGTTCTTTAAAAGGCAAGGCATGCTTGGTCTTAGGATTATCTTGTGGTGCACAAATCGTGCAAAGTGCTGCTCTTCCTCAATCTACTGTGCACATTTCTCAATGTTAACGAAACAAGTAATAAGCCTTATAACGCTTTACAAAATCATGTTGATTGTCTTCATAGTAGTAGATTATGCTTTGAGCATAGTGTAGTTTTCACAGGTTTAATTAAAAACTAATAATGAAAATAAAAAATTAATTATGCTTTGAGCATAGTGTAGTTTTCACAGGTTTAATTAAAAACTAATAATGAAAATAAAAATTAATGGGTAGGAACTTGGGTAAATGAAAGACACATTGAGTAATGGTTTAAATGGTGTTGGACAAGGGAAAGGCTTTTATGCTTGATGAAATTACTTGTATGTATTTACAAAACAAAGGAGTAGCATTCATGTTGTTCAAACACTATTAGTTTTAACTTGATGGAGATGCTATGAATTTTGTAAAAAAGGATATATCATAATATGAGAGAGAGAGAGAGAGAGAGAGAGAGAGAGAGAGAGAGAGAGAGAAAGAGAGAGAGAGAGAGAGGTCCATGCCACTAGCATCAATATAAAATCCAATTGCCTTCGACAAAGTCATGTTATCTAGGTTGAGAGATCCTAAAATCTTGTACACATGATGGTGGGCACTCTGTTGATTTGAATGATATTCCTTCCCAGTCTATGTCATATATTATTTATAATAACATGCCTACTTAATTTACTCTCCACTTCCTCTCCTTTCTTCGTTTTTATTTACATATGGACATCAAAAGAATAAAAAAATTTCATGTTTCTTCTACTTCGAGTTCTCATCAAACATAGGGTAATATGACAAGGAGGGAAGAACAGAAGAAGAATAAGAAAAGAGAAACTTATGTTCTTGAATATCTTTGCGAATGCATCCCTCAACTCAGCATAGTTAGAAAAATGGCCATCATCAAATTGCATGAGCCAATCCCTCAGAATATCTTCAAAGGTGGTAGCAAATTGATCTCTCTTGAGATCCTTCAAGAGTTCTTCTATTGGCTTATAGACCTTCCATGCCTACTCAAATGTATTGATCTGGATGTGAGGGTCATTTGACTTTGCACCCTTAAACATCGGGAAGTGAATATTTGTTCAAGTTGTTAGCTATTTTAAACCACACTTCGACCTTTGTGCTTTGTCAAGTCAACACTTCTCTGAGTTTTTAATGCCACTCATATCCTACTTCATCTAGTTTTCTCAACATTGTATTGAACTGCTTCTCCTCATAAAAACACTCCTAGTTTTGAGTTGTTGATGCCATTATCTTGTGTGTAAGTTTTTAATGCCACTCATATCCTATTTCATCTAGTTTTCTCAACATTGTATTGAACTGCTTCTCCTCATAAAAACACTCCTAGTTTTGAGTTGTTGATGCCATTATCCTGTGTGTAAGTTGATGATGCCATTGAGACTCTGATTCTAATTCTGAAGTATCATTAGAGGTGCTCTTGTACTTGTTCTTCTTCAGAGGTGCTCTTGCTCTTGTTCTTCTTCAGAGGTGCTCTTATACTTCTTCTTCTTCATCTTCTTTTCCTCCTTATCAGAGTCACTATGTGACTAAGATTGTGTCTTGGTTCTTCTTCGTTCCTTTATCAACAAACGTGATGGTATTCTTAAAAAAATCTTCCAAGATCTTTGTAGGATTATATTGTTCCATTTTCTTATTGTCCTTGTCCCTCACGCCATCGGTAGCAATCATCTAAGGTTTTGCACCATTGATGGGTTTTCCACTTTCTAGGCCTTTTCCTTGATTCGGTGTCATGGAAAGAGGGAATTTTTATAAGCTAAATTGATATAAAAATGTGACGGTCTCGAATGTAGCCATATCTTAATCGTATAACTTAATATAAGCAAACATTGAAACTCACTTAATCGTGCTATTTCTACATAGAAATCAAATTAATCCTCTTAAATAGAAAAATAAGCATGCATGCCATATCCAAGATTCTTATCACATATGTAAAGAATCATGTAATCTCAAACAAACATTCACACAATATAAATCTCTATCAATTAAAGCATCTCATCTCAATCAATCACAATGTATGTTTCTATCTCAAGATTCTATCATCATTACCATGCTTGATAACATGGTTACTCATCATATTGACCAAAATCCAACCAATCTAGGGTTTTCTCCGATGCCTGTCCACCCAACCTCCACACTGGACATCTCAGCCATTCCTGAGTATGCCTCTTTCTAAAACTTGTCCTCTCTGGGTTCTACCACATGGCTTCCAGAGGGCATAAATCTCATTCTCTGTTCGGCGTTCCCTCTAAGGACGGCCAGCATGCATATCAATCATTCATACACCTGCATATCAATCCTTCATTTTTTAAA
Organism: Cibotium barometz; assembly: GCF_041138505.1. Lineage (NCBI taxonomy): Eukaryota > Viridiplantae > Streptophyta > Polypodiopsida > Cyatheales > Cibotiaceae > Cibotium > Cibotium barometz. The sequence continues at coordinate 50,350,435 of NC_141048.1, read as the reverse complement.
AAAGTAATCAGAAGTCAATCTTACCATCTTACACTATCTGTAGTCCATAATCTTTTAAGGAATGCATATTCAAATCAATCAAATTCAACTTCAAGTATAAAACAAGCTTTTAATTCAAATAGTCCTTAACTTCTCTTGGTCTTTTAAGTCACACAAGAATCTTTATTTTTAACAAAATCAATTATTATGTTCTAACTAGCGAGATAATCTCTAGTCACTATAGCTAAGTCTTAACTATGCTTATGGATTAGTCCATCCGATTTATGCTTATGCATTAGTCCATCCGGTTTATGCGTTAGTCCACCCGATCACTATAGATAAGATAGTCAATCTTGATGGCAATTTCTAAGGCAAAGTCTGACAACATGTCTCTTTCGGAGAGTAATACCTTCCAATTTATTTGGAATTAGAGAAAAGTCAAAACTATAAAGTTTTAGGACTTCTAATTCTCTATAAAACATATCTCAGTGATGGTTCTCTAAAAATGAGTTCTAAGGTCTCTTTGAGAGCATTCGAAATGACCAAAGTTGTGTTTTCAGCATAAAACTGTAAAAAACAGCCAAGTGCCCCACTTTGTACTCGAATAACTCAGTAAAAAATAGCCAAGTGCCCCACATTTTACTCGAATAACTCAAAAACGAAAGGGATTTGGCTTTCTAGCCTCTCATACGCTCTTGTAGAGTTTTCTGCCATCTAAAACTTTTGTCTTTATGTCAAAATTTGATTCTAAACACACAGAAAGATAAATGCCTCACAAAACAGTTCCTAATAAAGGTTATACCTAAAATTTAGTCATAAACTAGTCAAATATTCTATCTTCTAATTCTTTACCCCACCAAAACTATTTATTCCATGAGTCTCGTAGACCAAGATGATCATGTATGATTAATAAAATTAAGAATAACTCATCATTAAGCTCGCCCTATATCGACTCGGATTCTCTCGTATACACTTATCGATTTATTTATTTCATATCAAAAGAATTTGAAGAAAAATAATAAAAAGAGAGTTTGTGTACTTCCCTGATATATTTGAAGATGTCTTGATTGATTGGGAATCCATGTCTACTCTCAAGAAGTTGTGGAAGAGCTGTTTGTAGATTTAGTAAGCCTCTTAGATCTGCTGTCAGGGGTGCAACGTGCAACAGGTATAACTTCATGCACAGTTATCAGAAACTTGTCGTGTGGGTACTTAAAATTACTAGAACATGTGTATTCTACAACCAAGTGTGGGTGGAATTGCCAAAATTAGTTGTATGTGAAAGTCAACTCCCCCCCCCCTCCATAATTGATAAACAAGAAATTAGAATTGGAACACATATTTGTTTGACAAAGAAGCAAAATACCATTGTGAAGATACCTTTAAACTTGAATACGAAGGCAAGAATGGATGTCGCCAAGATCCACCATATCAAAGGTTAGGATAAAACCTTTTTTACTTGTTGCATGAAAGATAGATTATTAGACACAAGTATAGTGTCATCAACATAAAGGGCCAAGATCACAAAATGGTTTTCCACATTGTGCTTGATATAAAGATTTGGATTAGAGAAGCAAGAAACAAACCCCTGAGATGTGACAAATAGATCAATCTTGATGTACCATGATCGTGAAGCTTGTTTTAGTCCATACAAAGCACGGTGGAGTTGGCATACAAGATGTTCCTTTTCGGGAATTGTAAATCCTTTAGGTTGCTCCATATAAATTTCCTCCTTTAAGTCTCCATTAAGAAAAGCCGTCTTAACATCCATTTGATGTATTTCCAAATCAAACTGAGTTGCAAAAGCTAGTAGTACTCGAATGCTTGTAATATAAACTACGGGTGAAAAAGTGTCATGATAGTCAATCCCTACAATTTATGAGTATCCCTTTGCAGTAGCTAAACGAGCTTTGAATTTATCAAAGGATCCATGTGCCTTTGTTTTAGTCTTGTAAACCCACTTACATTTGATAGGAGTACGATCAGAAGGTAGATTGGTAAGAACCCATGTACCTTTCAAGATCAAAGACTCATATTCAGCTTCCATCGCTTTCTCTTCCATTGTTCCTTTTGTGGAGAGGACATAGCTTCTGCATAAGTTGAAGGATCTTCACAAACAGCCAATACGTGATTAAAGGTTTCAAGATCATCATTATATACATGATTTGCACCGTGCTCAAGTTCAATAGGAAGATCAACATAGATATCAAGATCTGTAGCAGTCTCCTTTGAAACCGTAGGATGAACATCAATAGACTTGTCTCCAATATCCATCAAAAGAGTGTTGTCATCATGTAAATCATTGTCCAAAAGTAGAAAAGGAAAAGAAGTGAGTAATGTTTTTGTATCATGAGCATCATCTGTGGACCACGAACCTCCCATCAATTGAAAATAGCATCTCGACTAACAATTGCCTTTTGAGAACTTGGATCGTAAAACTTGTAACCCTTTGAGTTGTCAAAATAAACAATAAAAATAACCTTCAAACCTAAAGGTTCTAGCTTGTGTCGGGTCTCTTTTGGGACATGAATATAAGCAATATAGGAGATTACCATGTCGAGGAGCAACCGCAATAGTGGTGCATCCTTTTCGATGCGACACTTTGTATTATCAAATCCAACAAATAGACCAAGATCCACAAGCCGCGCAAGAGAAAGTAAGTTTCTTTGTAAATCAGGAACATATAAAACTCCTCGTAGTATTTTGGTTGAGGAAGAAGTTCCCAAATACAAGTCGCCAATACCCATTACTTGGCAAGATGTATTATCAGCAAGATAAACCACTTTCTTGATAGGAATTGGATGATAATTGTGTAACCATTGCAATTAATATGTCATGTTGCTAGTAGCACCAGAATCAACAATAAAGAGAGAACCATCATGAACATGTAGTACCTTTTCTGGAGGGACATTATAATGAACCAAAATAGCCTCTTGATGAACATTGTCTTCATCATGAGGACTTTGTTGACTAGCATAAGCTTGATTTGGAGCTTCATCACATAACACCTCTTGAAGCATCGATTGGATGAATGCCTTGTGCTCCCACAATATTCACAAGTTAAAGAAGAGAAAGAACCCCTTGATAAACGAGGTTGCTTATTTGTAATACACCGTGTTCTTCATCATACTCTCGTGCTCAACATTCAGATACCAAGTGACCAGTTTTGTCACAATAAGAACAACGCTTTTGAGGAAATCTCAAACGAGAAGAATTACTTCCTCTTTGGAAGCCACGAGATGTAAATTGGGAGGAGGAAGAAGGGCGTTGTTGAAATGGACGTCTCCGAACAGCAAAAGTTGTCTCTGATTCTGTGTACTCTTGGGCAATCATGACCGTTTCATGAGTTACCGACATCTGACGATCATGACGTTGAGAATATTCAATCAAAGAAATACATGTATGCTCAAAGTCAATTCCATCCTTGTTAGATAATATAGTGAGAATATTATCATACAAAGGATCCTTCACCATATCAAGAAGGTGTGTAACCAATTGAGTTCGAGGAATAGGATCCCTTACAGCAACAGAAATTTGATTCATAATACCTTTGAATGATTCAATGTGACTAGACATGGATGTACCTGCCTTGATTTGAAGCTTGCCCAGAAGATTACGGAGATAGAGAATCTCTGTAACAGTTTTCTTCTCAAACATAGTGATAAGATAGTCCCATATAGCATATGACGTGGGTAACGGATAAACATCTAGCATGAGTGAATCGTTAAGGACAGAAAGTATATACCGATGAGTAGCCTTATCACGATAAATTCAGTGTGCAAGATCAATTTTCCACTGTTCAAAAATAGGACCTTCGGTAATAATAACATCATTCTGAAGTGGATCAATAGGTTGAGGAGGGCATGCAAGAATACCCAGAGCAATATCTGCCAATTCGTCTCCTTCCAAAATTAATAGCATCTTGTATTTCCAAGTAGGAAATCCTTGGCCTTGGAAAAGAGGAACAGAATGCTGCCCAGAAGGAAATCCGTTAACAAGTATGGTGTTTGCCATGTCAGGTTGTGAGAACACGTACAAGATAAGATCGCATAACTTGCACACCATGTACGAGATATGAGAAACGTAGCCAAAAATAGGCATGCACCAGACGACGAGCATAAAGTGCTCATGTAAAGAATAGAACGTGAACCAAAATTAGAACTCTAAAAGTGGAGACCCGTGTCTCATGCATGTAAGCAAACTTAGAGGTCCATAAAAGACGAAAATAATAATAAGAAAAAGCACCGCATTAAGAAAAAAACACCGTGTTATGACCCGACTTGCACGACAAGTTTTATATCTAATTGTAGCTTGTACAACAAGAATCCGTTTGAAGCTTTCATGGAAAGCTTTCACGATCAAACCCTGCTTATGACTCAGAGACAACTACCTATTTGCTCTCACAAAGAACTTGTTTTACTATTTTAGATGTAGTTACCTGAACTGTCCTAACTTTTGACTGAGAACTCCAATTGACAAACCGTTTTGATAGGACTCACCAACACTGTACCGTCTACCCACCACCACCAATAAGTGGAGTTTTAAGGATGCGATTAAGAAACAATTCTAATTATAACAAGTGGAGTCCCCAACCTATGCTCTGATACCAACTATGATGGTCCTAAATCTAGCCATATCTTAATCATACAACTTAATCTAAGCAAACATTGAAACTCACTTAATCGTGCTATTTTTACATAGTAATAAAATCAAATCAATCCTCTCAAATAGAAAAATAAGCATGCATGCCATATCCAAGATTCTCATCACACAGGTAAATAAGTTTATAAGGCATGCATATTCAAGTCAATCAAAATCATGTTCTAGCAAGATAATCTCTAGACACTATAGCTAAGTCTTAACGATGCTTATGCATTAGTCCATTCGATCGATGCGTTAGTCCATCCAATATATACAGATAATAAGATAGTCAAGGCAAATCCTGACAACTGGTCTCTTTGGGAGAGCAATACCTACCAATCTATTTGGAATTAGAGAAAAGTCAAAACTATAAAAAGTATTAGGACTTCTAATTTTCTATAGAACATTTCTTAGTGATGGTTCTCTAAAAATGAGTTCTAAGATCTCTTTGAGAGCATTCAAAATGGCCAATGTTGTATTTTGTCCTAAGATCTCTTCAAGTAGCCTTGGAATGAAGGACTTGCTTATCTAAGATCTTAACTTGATATAAAAGCTCTTAACTTGATTCTTCATTTCTTTCCTATCTCTTCTTGGATAAAATCAACATATTCGGTATTCACTACATCTATTAGACTCTCAATACTATAGCATTCTTTTCTCCCAGTATTGTGCTCTCTTTCATTCATATCTCCAATAGATCTTATCTTGGATAAACGATTTCAAATGTTAAGCTAGTCATGTATACTAAACTCTAGTGTAAGAGCTTACTAGTCTTAATTCTATAAAATTTAACTCCAAATAAGAAACTAGATAAATCTTGATCCATTACACAAAGTAACTTGATTTTGTAAATCAGTCACTATCCATGTCATAAATAAATCTTCTTGGAATCACAACTTAATAAACAATAATAACTTTCATTATCATCGCATTGTCTCAAACTTTAAGGTAATCAAACAATTTACAAACTCATATTTTTACTTTTCTTGTAGCTCTAGACTTTGTCAAATTTCTTCCACAAGAAAGCAATCCTCTATTATTTCTTCAATTAAAAAGCTTAGAAAGCAACACACTCTCAAGCTTTACGAACAAATGTGGTTATATCATGTTTCTACTTGCAATCTCCACAATAGATATAGATTTCCAAACCTACAATTATTTACTTGACGAGATGATAGTTTACTACTTAATAAGCAAATAGTATACTACATGAAATACTTTTCTTGCTCTGGTGCGAAGAAGATATCATTCTAAATTCTACATCACATCTTTGACCTTGTAAGTAATAATCTTTACTATGATCCTCAATCATGCAAACCTACTTCTCATGACACAATATCTTGGCCTTTCTAGGCACACTAACCAATCTATCCCTAATATGGCATCATATCTTCCCAAAGCCAACACATGGAAATCATCTTTTGACTTGGGGTTATCTATGAATAAAATGCATATTCTTGACATACTTCTTATATGTATGTTGCTTTCTCAAAGCAAGCTCTACCATAAGATACTTTTGGTAAAATTCAGTTATTGTTAACTATTTTACCACGTGGGGAGATTGAAAACTATAAGTGCTTCTCGAGTCAATCAAAACTTGAAATACATTATTCACAATCTTGATAGGAATATTAATAATTGAAGCTCGGTTTTCAGCCTTACCTGCAAGAATAACAGCATTGGCATGTGCATAATATTTAATATCCTCGGCCCACAGTTGCAATATCTTCTCCTCTTGCTCCACGAGTGTCATCGGTAGTTGCAAAATTCATGTATATTCTCTTTCATACTCTGCCTTGGTTTTTCATCTCCTGAAGTTAATCGCTCAGGTACCTCTTGTGATGTTCGTTTGTTTTTTGCACTCAAAAGTTTGACGACCCTTTTGTAGAGAACCGAAACATTGGCCTTTACGCCATGCCTTTCCTACCATCTCTGGGGATAAATATACAAAATACTGGTTACCATTCTTCTTCTCGCTCATTTGCATTATCTTATTGTCCATAAAATTTTTCCTTCTCCTTCACTTTGTCTATCATCAAAATTAAGACGATCTTGCATCTCTCCATCTTCTCCACCACTCCTTTTTTTCTTCATTCAAATCCATAGAAGCTCAAGTACGCAAAGCTCTCATTCCTTTCTCTAAGCTAAGTCTTGATGCCTACAATAACTCTAATAACTTTCTCAAGAGTTACACCCACACAGAATAATCTGTGTAAAAGCTCCTCTTCTTGTCCTAGGTTGACTACTGAATTTGTTTAATGTGTGACCATCTTGTGTTTGTATCATAAAAAATTTTAAAAAGAAAAGAATCTCCTCGTTATATCACAAAAATAAAAAATAATATGAGTCACCCAAGACCTGCAACATCCGCAATTAAGTGTGGACTCCCCAACCTATGCTCTGATACCAACTGTGATGGTCCCAAATCTAGCCATATCTTAATCGTACAACTTAATCTAAGTAAACATTGAAACTCACTTAATCGTGCTATTTTTACATAGTAATATAATCAAATAAATCCTCTCAAATAGCAAAATAAGCATGCATGCCATATCCAAGATTCTTATCACATACGTAAATAAGTTTATAAGGCATACATATTCAAATCAATCAAATTCAACTTCAAGTATAAAACTAGCTTTTAATTCAAACAGTGCTTAACTTCTCTTAGTCTTTGAAGTCACATGAGAATCTATGTTTTCAACAAAATCAATTATCATGTTCTAGCAAGATAATCTCTAGTAACTATAGCTAAGTCTTAACGATACTTATGCATTAGTCCATCCGGTCGATGCGTTAGTCCATCCGATCTATACAGATAAGATAGTCAAGGAAAATCCTAACAACTGGTCTCTTTGGGAGAGACCAGTAAGATAGTCAAGGCAAATCCTGACAACAACTGGTCTCTTTGGGAGAGACCAATCTATTTGGAATTAGAGAAAAGTCAAAACTATTAGAAGTTTTAGGACTTCTAATTCTCTATAGAACATTTCTTAGTGATGGTTCTCTAAAAATGAGTTCTAAGGTCTCTTTGAGAGCATTCCAAATGGCCAAAGTTGTATTTTGTCCTAAGATTTCTTCAAGTAGCCTTGGAATGAAGGACTTTCTTATCTAAGATCTTAACTTGATATAAAAGCTCTTAACTTGATTCTTCATTTCTTTCTTATCTCTTCTTGGATAAAATCAACATATTCAATATTCAATGCATCTATTAGACTCTCAATACTATAGCATTCTTTTCTCCCAGTATTGTGCTCTCTTTCATTCATATCTCCGATAGATCTTATCTTGGATAAACGATTTAAAATGTTAAGCTAGTCATGTATACTAAACTCTAGTGTTAGAGCTTAGAGTCTCAATACTATAGCATTTCTTGCTCTGGTGCGAAGAAGATATCATTCTAAATTCTACATCACATCTTTGACCTTGTAAGTAATAATCTTTACTATGATCTTCAATCATGCAAACCCGCTTCTCATGACACAATATCTTGGCCTTTGTAGGCACACTAACCAATCTATCCCTAATATGGCATCATATCTTCCCAAAGCCAACACATGGCAATCATCTTTTAACTTGGGGTTATCTATGAATAAAAAGCATATTCTTGACATACTTCTTATATGTATGTTGCTTTCTCAAAGCAAGCTCTACCATAAGATACTTTTGGTAAAATTCAGTTATTCTTAACTATTTTACCACGTGGGGTGATTGAAAACTATAAGTGCTTCTTGAGTCAATCAAAACTTGAAATACATTATTCACAATCTTGATAGGAATATTAATAATTGAAGCTCGGTTTTCAGCCTTACCTGCAAGAATAACAGCATTGGCATGTGCATAATATTTAATATCCTCGGCGGACAGTTGCAATATCTACTCCTATTGCTCCACGAGTGTCGTCTCGGTAGTTGAAAAATTCATGTATATTCTCTTTCATACTCTGCCTTGGTTTTTCATCTCCTGAAGTTAATCGCTCAGGTACCTCTTGTGATGTTCGTTTGTTTTTTACACTCAAAAGTTCGATGACCCTTTTGTAGAGAACCGCAACATTGGCCTTTACGCCATGCCTTTTCTACCATCTCTGGGAATAAATATACAAAATACTGGTTACCATTCTTCTTCTCGCTCATTTGCATTATCTTATTGTCCATAAAATTTTGTCCTTCTCCTTCACTTTGTCTATCATCAAAATTAAGACGATCTTGCATCTCTCCATCTTCTCCACCACTCCTTTTTTTCTTCATTCAAATCCATAGAAGCTCAAGTACGCAAAGCTCTCATTCCTTTCTCTAAGCTAAGTCTTGATGCCTACAATAACTCTAATAACTTTCTCAAGAGTTACACCCACACAGAATAATCTGTGTAAAAGCTTCTCTTCTTGTCCTAGGTTGACTACTGAATTTGTTTAATGTGTGACCATCTTGTGTTTGTATCGTAAAAAATTTTAAAAAGAAAAGAATCTCCTCGTTATATCACAAAAATAAAAAATAATATGAGTCACCCAAGACCTCCAACATCCGCAATTAAGTGTGGACTCCCCAACCTATGCTCTGATACCAACTGTGATGGTCCCAAATCTAGCCATATCTTAATCGTACAACTTAATCTAAGCAAACATTGAAACTCACTTAATCGTGCTATTTTTACATAGTAATATAATCAAATAAATCCTCTCAAATAGCAAAATAAGCATGCATGCCATATCCAAGATTCTTATCACATACGTAAATAAGTTTATAAGGCATGCATATTCAAATCAATCAAATTCAACTTCAGTATAAAACTAGCTTTTAATTCAAACAGTGCTTAACTTCTCTTAGTCTTTTAAGTCACATGAGAATCTATGTTTTCAACAAAATCAATTATCATGTTCTAGCAAGATAATCTCTAGTCACTTTAGCTAAGTCTTAACGATGCTTATGCATTAGTCCATCCGGTCGATGCGTTAGTCCATCCGATCTATACAGATAAGATAGTCAAGGAAAATCCTGACAACAACTGGTCTCTTTGCGAGAGACCAGTAAGATAGTCAAGGCAAATCCTGACAACTGGTCTCTTTGGGAGAGACCAATCTATTTGGAATTAGAGAAAAGTCAAAACTATAAAAAGTTTTAGAACTTCTAATTCTCTATAGAACATTTCTTAGTGATGGTTCTCTAAAAATGAGTTCTAAGGTCTCTTTGAGAGCATTCCAAATGGCCAAAGTTATATTTTGTCCTAAGATTTCTTCAAGTAGCCTTGGAATGAAGGACTTGCTTATCTAAGATCTTAACTTGATATAAAAGCTCTTAACTTGATTCTTCATTTCTTTCTTATCTCTTCTTGGATAAAATCAACATATTCAATATTCACTGCATCTATTAGACTCTCAATACTATAGCATTCTTTTCTCCCAGTATTGTGCTCTCTTTCATTCATATCTCCGATAGATCTTATCTTGGATAAACGATTTAAAATGTTAAGCTAGTCATGTATACTAAACTCTAGTGTAAGAGCTTAGAGTCTCAATACTATAGCATTCTTTTCTCTCAGTATTGTGCTCTCTTTCATCCAATAGATCTTATCTTGGATAAACGATTTCAAATGTTAAGCTAGTCATGTATACTAAACTCTAGTGTAAGAGCTTACTAGTCTTAATTCTATAAAATTTAACTCCAAATAGAAACTAGATAAATCTTGATCCATTACACAAAGTAACTTGATTTTGTAAATCAGTCACTATCCATGTCATAAATAAATCTTCTTGGAATCACAACTTAATAAACAATAATAACTTTGATTATCATCGCATTGTCTCAAACTTTAAGGTAATCAAACAATTTACAAACTCATATTTTTACTTTTCTTGTAGCTTTAGACTTTGTCAAATTTCTTCCACAAGAAAGCAATCCTCTATTATTTCTTCAATTAAAGAGCTTAGAAAGTAAAACACTCTCAAGCTTTACGAACAAATGTGGTTATATCATTTTTCTACTTGCAATCTCCACAATAGATATAGATTTCCAAACCTACACTTATTTACTTCATGATGATAGTTTACTACTTAATAAGCAAATAGTATACTACATGAAATACTTTTCTTGCTCTGGTGTGTGCGAAGAAGATATCATTCTAAATTCTACATCACATCTTTGACCTTGTAAGTAATAATCTTTACTATGATCTTCAATCATGCAAACCCGCTTCTCATGACACAATATCTTGGCCTTTCTAGGCACACTAACCAATCTATCCCTAATATGGCATCATATCTTCCCAAAGCCAACACATGGAAATCATCTTTTGACTTGGGGTTATCTATGAATAAAATGCATATTCTTGACATACTTCTTATATGTATGTTGCTTTCTCAAAGCAAGCTCTACCATAGGATACTTTTGGTAAAATTCAGTTATTCTTAACTATTTTACCACGTGGGGTGATTGAAAACTATAAGTGCTTCTTGAGTCAATCAAAACTTGAAATACATTAATTGAACCTCGGTTTTCAGCCTTACCTGCAAGAATAACAGCATTGGCATGTGCATAATATTTAATATCCTCGGCCCATACTTGCAATATCTTCTCCTCTTGCTCCACGAGTGTCGTCGGTAGTTGAAAAATTCATGTATATTCTCTTTCATACTCTGCCTTGGTTTTTCATCTCCTGAAGTTAATCGCTCAGGTACCTCTTGTGATGTTCGTTTGTTTTTTGCACTCAAAAGTTCGATGACCCTTTTGTAGAGAACCGCAACATTGGCCTTTACGCCATGCCTTTCCTACCATCTTTGGGAATAAATATACAAAATACTGGTTACCATTCTTCTTCTCGCTCATTTGCATTATCTTATTGTCCATAAAATTTTTCCTTCTCCTTCTTTTTGTCTATCATCAAAATTAAGACGATCTTGCATCTCTCCATCTTCTCCACCACTCCTTTTTTTCTTCATTCAAATCCATAGAAGCTCAAGTACGCAAAGCTCTCATTCCTTTCTCTAAGCTAAGTCTTGATGCCTACAATAACTCTAATAACTTTCTCAAGAGTTACACCCACACAGAATAATCTGTGTAAAAGCTCCTCTTCTTGTCCTAGGTTGACTACTGAATTTGTTTAATGTGTGACCATCTTGTGTTTGTATCGTAAAAAATTTTAAAAAGAAAAGAATCTCCTCGTTATATCACAAAAATAAAAAATAATACGAGTCACCCAAGACCTGCAACATCCACAATTAAGTGTGGACTCCCCAACCTATGCTCTGATACCAACTGTGATGGTCCCAAATCTAGCCATATCTTAATCGTACAACTTAATCTAAGCAAACATTGAAACTCACTTAATCGTGCTATTTTTACATAGTAATATAATCAAATAAATCCTCTCAAATAGCAAAATAAGCATGCATGCCATATCCAAGATTCTTATCACATACGTAAATAAGTTTATAAGGCATGCATATTCAAATCAATCAAATTCAACTTCAAGTATAAAACTAGCTTTTAATTCAATCAGTGCTTAACCTTTCTTAGTCTTTTAAGTCACATGAGAATCTATGTTTTCAACAAAATCAATTATCATGTTCTAGCAAGATAATCTCTAGTCACTATAGCTAAGTCTTAACGATGCTTATGCATTAGTCCATCCGGTCGATGCGTTAGTCCATCCGATCTATACAGATAAGATAGTCAAGGAAAATCCTGACAACAACTGGTCTCTTTGCGAGAGACCAGTAAGATAGTCAAGGCAAATCCTGACAACTGGTCTCTTTGGGAGAGACCAATCTATTTGGAATTAGAGAAAAGTCAAAACTATAAAAAGTTTTAGAACTTCTAATTCTCTATAGAACATTTCTTAGTGATGGTTCTCTAAAAATGAGTTCTAAGGTCTCTTTGAGAGCATTCCAAATGGCCAAAGTTGTATTTTGTCCTAAGATTTCTTCAAGTAGCCTTGGAATGAAGGACTTGCTTATCTAAGATCTTAACTTGATATAAAAGCTCTTAACTTGATTCTTCATTTCTTTCTTATCTCTTCTTGGATAAAATCAACATATTCGATATTCACTGCATCTATTAGACTCTCAATACTATAGCATTCTTTTCTCCCAGTATTGTGCTCTCTTTCATTCATATCTCCGAAAGATCTTATCTTGGATAAACGATTTAAAATGTTAAGCTAGTCATGTATACTAAACTCTAGAGTAAGAGCTTAGAGTCTCAATACTATAGCATTCTTTTCTCTCAGTATTGTGCTCTCTTTCATTCATATCTCCAATAGATCTTATCTTGGATAAACGATTTCAAATGTTAAGCTAGTCATGTATACTAAACCCTAGTGTAAGAGCTTACTAGTCTTAATTCTATAAAAATTAACTCCAAATAAGAAACTAGATAAATCTTGATCCATTACACAAAGTAACTTGATTTTGTAAATCAGTCACTATCCATGTCATAAATAAATCTTCTTGGAATCACAACTTAATAAACAATAATAACTTTGATTATCATCGCATTGTCTCAAACTTTAAGGTAATCAAACAATTTACAAACTCATATTTTTACTTTTCTTGTAGCTTTAGACTTTGTCAAATTTCTTCCACAAGAAAGCAATCCTCTATTATTTCTTCAATTAAAAAGCTTAGAAAGCAAAACACTCTCAAGCTTTACAAACAAATGTGGTTATATCATGTTTCTACTTGCAATCTCCACAATAGATATAGATTTCCAAACCTACACTTATTTACTTCACGATGATAGTTTACTACTTAATAAGCAAATTGTATACTACATGAAATACTTTTCTTGCTCTGGTGCGAAGAAGATATCATTCTAAATTCTACATCACATCTTTGACCTTGTAAGTAATAATCTTTACTATGATCTTCAATCATGCAAACCCGCTTCTCATGACACAATATCTTGGCCTTTCTAGGCACACTAACCAATCTATCCCTAATATGGCATCATATCTTCCCAAAGCCAACACATGGAAATCATCTTTTGACTTGGGGTTATCTATGAATAAAATGCATATTCTTGACATACTTCTTATATGTATGTTGCTTTCTCAAAGCAAGCTCTACCATAGGATACTTTTGGTAAAATTCAGTTATTCTTAACTATTTTACCACGTGGGGTGATTGAAAACTATAAGTGCTTCTTGAGTCAATCAAAACTTGAAATACATTATTCAGAATCTTGATAGGAATATTAATAATTGAAGCTCGGTTTTCAGCCTTACCTACAAGAATAACAGCATTAGCATGTGCATAATATTTAATATCCTCGGCCCATACTTGCAATATCTTCTCCTCTTGCTCCACGAGTGTCGTCGGTAGTTGAAAAATTCATGTATATTCTCTTTCATACTCTGCCTTGGTTTTTCATCTCCTGAAGTTAATCGCTCAGGTACCTCTTGTGATGTTCGTTTGTTTTTTGCACTCAAAAGTTCGATGACCCTTTTGTAGAGAACCGAAACATTGGCCTTTACGCCATGCCTTTCCTACCATCTTTGGGAATAAATATACAAAATACTGGTTACCATTCTTCTTCTCGCTCATTTGCATTATCTTATTGTCCATAAAATTTTTCCTTCTCCTTCACTTTGTCTATCATCAAAATTAAGACGATCTTGCATCTCTCCATCTTCTCCACCACTCCTTTTTTTCTTCATTCAAATCCATAGAAGCTCAAGTATGCAAAGCTCTCATTCCTTTCTCTAAGCTAAGTCTTGATGCCTACAATAACTCTAATAACTTTCTCAAGAGTTACACCCACACAGAATAATCTGTGTAAAAGCTCCTCTTCTTGTCCTAGGTTGACTACTGAATTTGTTTAATGTGTGACCATCTTGTGTTTGTATCGTAAAAAATTTTAAAAAGAAAAGAATCTCCTCGTTATATCACCAAAATAAAAAATAATATGAGTCACCCAAGACCTGCAACATCCACAATTAAGTGTGGACTCCCCAACCTATGCTCTGATACCAACTGTGATGGTCCCAAATCTAGCCATATCTTAATCGTATAACTTAATCTAAGCAAACATTGAAACTCACTTAATCGTGCTATTTTTACATAGTAATATAATCAAATAAATCCTCTCAAATAACAAAATAAGCATGCATGCCATATCCAAGATTCTTATCACATACGTAAATAAGTTTATAAGGCATGCATATTCAAATCAATCAAATTCAACTTCAAGTATAAAACTAGCTTTTAATTCAAACAGTGCTTAACTTCTCTTAGTCTTTTAAGTCACATGAGAATCTATGTTTTCAACAAAATCAATTATCATGTTCTAGCAAGATAATCTCTAGTCACTATAGCTAAGTCTTAACGATGCTTATGCATTAGTCCATCCGGTCGATGCGTTAGTCCATCCGATCTATACAGATAAGATAGTCAAGGAAAATCCTGACAACTGGTCTCTTTGGGAGAGACCAGTAAGATAGTCAAGGCAAATCCTGACAACTGGTCTCTTTGGGAGAGACCAATCTATTTGGAATTAGAGAAAAGTCAAAACTATAAAAAGTTTTAGGACTTCTAATTCTCTATAGAACATTTCTTAGTGATGGTTCTCTAAAAATGAGTTCTAAGGTCTCTTTGAGAGCATTCCAAATGGCCAAAGTTGTATTTTGTCCTGAGATTTCTTCAAGTAGCCTTGGAATGAAGGACTTGCTTATCTAAGATCTTAACTTGATATAAAAGCTCTTAACTTGATTCTTCATTTCTTTCTTATCTCTTCTTGGATAAAATCAACATATTCAATATTCAATGCATCTATTAGACTCTCAATACTATAGCATTCTTTTCTCCCAGTATTGTGCTCTCTTTCATTCATATCTCCGATAGATCTTATCTTGGATAAACGATTTAAAATGTTAAGCTAGTCATGTATACTAAACTCTAGTGTAAGAGCTTAGAGTCTCAATACTATAGCATTCTTTTCTCTCAGTATTGTGCTCTCTTTCATTCATATCTCCAATAGATCTTATCTTGGATAAACGATTTCAAATGTTAAGCTAGTCATGTATACAAAACTCTAGTGTAAGAGGTTACTAGTCTTAATTCTATAAAATTTAACTCCAAATAAGAAACTAGATAAATCTTGATCCATTACACAAAGTAACTTGATTTTGTAAATCAGTCACTATCCATGTCATAAATAAATCTTCTTGGAATCACAACTTAATAAACAATAATAACTTTGATTATCATCGCATTGTCTCAAACTTTAAGGTAATCAATCAATTTACAAACTCATATTTTTACTTTTCTTGTAGCTTTAGACTTTGTCAAATTTCTTCCGCAAGAAAGCAATCCTCTATTATTTCTTCAATTAAAAAGCTTAGAAAGCAAAACACTCTCAAGCTTTACGAACAAATGTGGTTATATCATGTTTCTACTTGCAATCTCCACAATAGATATAGATTTCCAAACCTACACTTATTTACTTCACGATGATAGTTTACTAGTTAATAAGCAAATAGTATACTACATGAAATACTTTTCTTGCTCTGGTGTGTGCGAAGAAGATATCATTCTAAATTCTACATCACATCTTTGACCTTGTAAGTAATAATCTTTACTATGATCTTCAATCATGCAAACCCGCTTCTCATGACACAATATCTTGGCCTTTCTAGGCACACTAACCAATCTATCCCTAATATGGCATCATATCTTCCCAAAGCCAACACATGGAAATCATCTTTTGACTTGGGGTTATCTATGAATAAAATGCATATTCTTGACATACTTCTTATATGTATGTTGCTTTCTCAAAGCAAGCTCTACCATAAGATACTTTTGGTAAAATTTAGTTATTCTTAACTATTTTACCACGTGGGGTGATTGAAAACTATAAGTTCTTCTCGAGTCAATCAAAACTTGAAATACATTATTCACAATCTTGATAGGAATATTAATAATTGAAGCTCGGTTTTCAGCCTTACCTGCAAGAATAACAGCATTGGCATGTGCATGATATTGAATATCCTCGGCCCACAGTTGCAATATCTTCTCCTCTTGCTCCACGAGTGTCGTCGGTAGTTGCAAAATTCATGTAAATTCTCTTTCATACTCTGCCTTGGTTTTTCATCTCCTGAAGTTAATCGCTCAGGTACCTCTTGTGATGTTTGTTTGTTTTTTGCACTCAAAAGTTCGATGACCTTTTTGTAGAGAACCGAAACATTGGCCTTTACGCCATGCCTTTCCTACCATCTCTGGGGATAAATATACAAAATACTGGTTACCATTCTTCTTCTCGCTCATTTGCATTATCTTATTGTCCATAAAATTTTTCCTTCTCCTTCACTTTGTCTATCATCAAAATTAAGACGATCTTGCATCTCTCCATCTTCTCCACCGCTCCTTTTTTTCTTCATTCAAATCCATAGAAGCTCAAGTACGCAAAGCTCTCATTCCATTCTCTAAGCTAAGTCTTGATGCCTACAATAACTCTAATAACTTTCTCAAGAGTTACACCCACACAGAATAATCTGTGTAAAAGCTCCTCTTCTTGTCCTAGGTTGACTACTGAATTTGTTTAATTTGTGACCATCTTGTGATTGTATCGTAAAAAATTTTAAAAAGAAAAGAATCTCCTCGTTGTATCACCAAAATAAAAAATAATATGAGTCACCCAAGACCTGCAACATCCGCAATTAAGTGTGGACTCCCCAACCTATGCTCTGATACCAACTGTGATGGTCCCAAATCTAGCCATATCTTAATCGTACAACTTAATCTAAGCAAACATTGAAACTCACTTAATCGTGCTATTTTTACATAGTAATATAATCAAATAAATCCTCTCAAATAGCAAAATAAGCATGCATGCCATATCCAAGATTCTTATCACATACGTAAATAAGTTTATAAGGCATGCATATTCAAATCAATCAAATTCAACTTCAAGTATAAAACTAGCTTTTAATTCAAACAGTGCTTAACTTCTCTTAGTCTTTTAAGTCACATGAGAATCTTTGTTTTCAACAAAATCAATTATCATGTTCTAGCAAGATAATCTCTAGTCACTATAGCTAAGTCTTAACGATGCTTATGCATTAGTCCATCCGGTCGATGCGTTAGTCCATCCGATCTATACAGATAAGATAGTCAAAGGAAAATCCTGACAACTGGTCTCTTTGGGAGAGACCAGTAAGATAGTCAAGGCAAATCCTGACAATTGGTCTCTTTGGGAGAGACCAATCTATTTGGAATTAGAGAAAAGTCAAAACTATAAAAAGTTTTAGGACTTCTAATTCTCTATAGAACATTTCTTAGTGATGGTTCTCTAAAAATGAGTTCTAAGGTCTATAGAACATTTCTTAGTGATGGTTCTCTAAAAATGAGTTCTAAGGTCTCTTTGAGAGCGTTCCAAATGGCCAAAGTTGTATTTTGTCCTAAGATTTCTTCAAGTAGCCTTGGAATGAAGGACTTGCTTATCTAAGATCTTAACTTGATATAAAAGCTCTTAACTTGATTCTTCATTTCTTTCTTATCTCTTCTTGGATAAAATCAACATATTCAATATTCACTGCATCTATTAGACTCTCAATGCTATAGCATTCTTTTCTCCCAGTATTGTGCTCTCTTTCATTCATATCTCCGATAGATCTTATCTTGGATAAACGATTTAAAATGTTAAGCTAGTCATGTATACTAAACTCTAGTGTAAGAGCTTAGAGTCTCAATACTATAGCATTCTTTTCTCTCAGTATTGTGCTCTCTTTCATCCAATAGATCTTATCTTGGATAAACGATTTCAAATGTTAAGCTAGTCATGTATACTAAACTCTAGCGTAAGAGCTTACTAGTCTTAATTCTATAAAATTTAACTCCAAATAAGAAACTAGATAAATCTTGATCCATTACACAAAGTAACTTGATTTTGTAAATCAGTCACTATCCATGTCATAAATAAATCTTCTTGAAATCACAACTTAATAAACAATAATAACTTTCATTATCATCGCATTGTCTCAAACTTTAAGGTAATCAAACAATTTACAAACTCATATTTTTACTTTTCTTGTAGCTTTAGAATGTCAAATTTCTTCCACAAGAAAGCAATCCTCTATTATTTCTTCAATTAAAAAGCTTAGAAAGCAACACACTCTCAAGCTTTACGAACAAATGTGGTTATATCATGTTTCTACTTGCAATCTCCACAATAGATATAGATTTCCAAACCTACACTTATTTACTTGACGAGATAATAGTTTACTACTTAATAAGCAAATAGTATACTACATGAAATACTTTTCTTGCTCTGGTGCGAAGAAGATATCATTCTAAATTCTACATCACATCTTTGACCTTGTCAGTAATAATCTTTACTATGATCTTCAATCATGCAAACCTGCTTCTCATGACATAATATCTTGGCCTTTCTAGGCACACTAACCAATCTATCCCTAATATGGCATCATATCTTCCCAAAGCCAACACATGGAAGTCATCTTTTGACTTGGGGTTATCTATGAATAAAAAGCATATTCTTGACATACTTCTTATCTGTATGTTGCTTTCTCAAAGCAAGCTCTACCATAAGATACTTTTGGTAAAATTCAGTTATTCTTAACTATTTTACCACGTGGGGTGATCGAAAACTATAAGTGCTTCTCGAGTCAATCAAAACTTGAAATACATTATTCACAATCTTGATAGGAATATTAATAATTGAAGCTCGATTTTAAGCCTTACCTGCAAGAATAACAGCATTGGCATGTGCATGATATTGAATATCCTCGGCCCACAGTTGCAATATCTTCTCCTCTTGCTCCACGAGTGTCATCGGTAGTTGCAAAATTCATGTATATTCTCTTTCATACTCTGCCTTCGTTTTTCATCTCCTGAAGTTAATCGCTGAGGTACCGCTTGTGATGTTCGTTTGTTTTTTACACTCAAAAGTTCGATGACCCTTTTGTAGAGAACCGAAACATTGGCCTTTACGCCATGCCTTTCCTACCATCTCTGGGGATAAATATACAAAATACTGGTTACCATTCTTCTTCTCGCTCATTTGCATTATCTTATTGTCCATAAAATTTTTCCTTCTCCTTCACTTTGTCTATCATCAAAATTAAGACGATCTTGCATCTCTCCATCTTCTCCACCACTCCTTTTTTTCTTCATTCAAATCCATAGAAGCTCAAGTACGCAAAGCTCTCATTCCTTTCTCTAAGCTAAGTCTTGATGCCTACAATAACTCTAATAACTTTCTCAAGAGTTACACCCACACAGAATAATCTGTGTAAAAGCTCCTCTTCTTGTCCTAGGTTGACTACTGAATTTGTTTAATTTGTGACCATCTTGTGATTGTATCGTAAAAAATTTTAAAAAGAAAAGAATCTCCTCGTTGTATCACCAAAATAAAAAATAATATGAGTCACCCAAGACCTGCAACATCCGCAATTAAGTGTGGACTCCCCAACCTATGCTCTGATACCAACTGTGATGGTCCCAAATCTAGCCATATCTTAATCGTACAACTTAATCTAAGCAAACATTGAAACTCACTTAATCGTGCTATTTTTACATAGTAATATAATCAAATAAATCCTCTCAAATAGCAAAATAAGCATGCATGCCATATCCAAGATTCTTATCACATACGTAAATAAGTTTATAAGGCATGCATATTCAAATCAATCAAATTCAACTTCAAGTATAAAACTAGCTTTTAATTCAAACAGTGCTTAACTTCTCTTAGTCTTTTAAGTCACATGAGAATCTATGTTTTCAACAAAATCAATTATCATGTTCTAGCAAGATAATCTCTAGTCACTATAGCTAAGTCTTAACGATGCTTATGCATTAGTCCATCCGGTCGATGCGTTAGTCCATCCGATCTATACAGATAAGATAGTCAAAGGAAAATCCTGACAACTGGTCTCTTTGGGAGAGACCAGTAAGATAGTCAAGGCAAATCCTGACAATTGGTCTCTTTGGGAGAGACCAATCTATTTGGAATTAGAGAAAAGTCAAAACTATAAAAAGTTTTAGGACTTCTAATTCTCTATAGAACATTTCTTAGTGATGGTTCTCTAAAAATGAGTTCTAAGGTCTATAGAACATTTCTTAGTGATGGTTCTCTAAAAATGAGTTCTAAGGTCTCTTTGAGAGCATTCCAAATGGCCAAAGTTGTATTTTGTCCTAAGATTTCTTCAAGTAGCCTTGGAATGAAGGACTTGCTTATCTAAGATCTGAACTTGATATAAAAGCTCTTAACTTGATTCTTCATTTCTTTCTTATCTTTTCTTGGATAAAATCAACATATTCAATATTCACTGCATCTATTAGACTCTCAATGCTATAGCATTCTTTTCTCCCAGTATTGTGCTCTCTTTCATTCATATCTCCGATAGATCTTATCTTGGATAAACGATTTAAAATGTTAAGCTAGTCATGTATACTAAACTCTAGTGTAAGAGCTTAGAGTCTCAATACTATAGCATTCTTTTCTCTCAGTATTGTGCTCTCTTTCATCCAATAGATCTTATCTTGGATAAACGATTTCAAATGTTAAGCTAGTCATGTATACTAAACTCTAGCGTAAGAGCTTACTAGTCTTAATTCTATAAAATTTAACTCCAAATAAGAAACTAGATAAATCTTGATCCATTACACAAAGTAACTTGATTTTGTAAATCAGTCACTATCCATGTCATAAATAAATCTTCTTGAAATCACAACTTAATAAACAATAATAACTTTCATTATCATCGCATTGTCTCAAACTTTAAGGTAATCAAACAATTTACAAACTCATATTTTTACTTTTCTTGTAGCTTTAGAATGTCAAATTTCTTCCACAAGAAAGCAATCCTCTATTATTTCTTCAATTAAAAAGCTTAGAAAGCAACACACTCTCAAGCTTTACGAACAAATGTGGTTATATCATGTTTCTACTTGCAATCTCCACAATAGATATAGATTTCCAAACCTACACTTATTTACTTGACGAGATAATAGTTTACTACTTAATAAGCAAATAGTATACTACATGAAATACTTTTCTTGCTCTGGTGCGAAGAAGATATCATTCTAAATTCTACATCACATCTTTGACCTTGTAAGTAATAATCTTTACTATGATCTTCAATCATGCAAACCTGCTTCTCATGACATAATATCTTGGCCTTTCTAGGCACACTAACCAATCTATCCCTAATATGGCATCATATCTTCCCAAAGCCAACACATGGAAATCATCTTTTGACTTGGGGTTATCTATGAATAAAAAGCATATTCTTGACATACTTCTTATCTGTATGTTGCTTTCTCAAAGCAAGCTCTACCATAAGATACTTTTGGTAAAATTCAGTTATTCTTAACTATTTTACCACGTGGGGTGATCGAAAACTATAAGTGCTTCTCGAGTCAATCAAAACTTGAAATACATTATTCACAATCTTGATAGGAATATTAATAATTGAAGCTCGATTTTAAGCCTTACCTGCAAGAATAACAGCATTGGCATGTGCATGATATTGAATATCCTCGGCCCACAGTTGCAATATCTTCTCCTCTTGCTCCACGAGTGTCATCGGTAGTTGCAAAATTCATGTATATTCTCTTTCATACTCTGCCTTCGTTTTTCATCTCCTGAAGTTAATCGCTGAGGTACCTCTTGTGATGTTCGTTTGTTTTTTACACTCAAAAGTTCGATGACCCTTTTGTAGAGAACCGAAACATTGGCCTTTACGCCATGCCTTTCCTACCATCTCTGGGGATAAATATACAAAATACTGGTTACCATTCTTCTTCTCGCTCATTTGCATTATCTTATTGTCCATAAAATTTTTCCTTCTCCTTCACTTTGTCTATCATCAAAATTAAGACGATCTTGCATCTCTCCATCTTCTCCACCACTCCTTTTTTTCTTCATTCAAATCCATAGAAGCTCAAGTACGCAAAGCTCTCATTCCTTTCTCTAAGCTAAGTCTTGATGCCTACAATAACTCTAATAACTTTCTCAAGAGTTACACCCACACAGAATAATCTGTGTAAAAGCTCCTCTTCTTGTCCTACGTTGACTACTGAATTTGTTTAATGTGTGACCATCTTATGATTGTATCGTAAAAAATTTTAAAAAGAAAAGAATCTCCTCGTTGTATCACCAAAATAAAAAATAATATGAGTCACCCAAGACCTGCAACATCCGCAATTAAGTGTGGACTCCCCAACCTATGCTCTGATACCAACTGTGATGGTCCCAAATCTAGCCATATCTTAATCGTACAACTTAATCTAAGCAAACATTGAAACTCACTTAATCGTGCTATTTTTACATAGTAATATAATCAAATAAATCCTCTCAAATAGCAAAATAAGCATGCATGCCATATCCAAGATTCTTATCACATACGTAAATAAGTTTATAAGGCATGCATATTCAAATCAATCAAATTCAACTTCAAGTGTATAAAACTAGCTTTTAATTCAAACAGTGCTTAACTTCTCTTAGTCTTTTAAGTCACATGAGAATCTATGTTTTCAACAAAATCAATTATCATGTTCTAGCAAGATAATCTCTAGTCACTATAGCTAAGTCTTAACGATGCTTATGCATTAGTCCATCCGGTCGATGCGTTAGTCCATCCGATC
Organism: Cibotium barometz; assembly: GCF_041138505.1. Taxonomy (NCBI): domain Eukaryota; kingdom Viridiplantae; phylum Streptophyta; class Polypodiopsida; order Cyatheales; family Cibotiaceae; genus Cibotium; species Cibotium barometz. The sequence continues at coordinate 50,327,220 of NC_141048.1, read as the reverse complement.
TATACAGATAAGATAGTCAAGGAAAATCCTGACAACTGGTCTCTTTGGGAGAGACCAGTAAGATAGTCAAGGCAAATCCTGACAACTGGTCTCTTTGGGAGAGACCAATCTATTTGGAATTAGAGAAAAGTCAAAACTATAAAAAGTTTTAGGACTTCTAATTCTCTATAGAACATTTCTTAGTGATGGTTCTCTAAAAATGAGTTCTAAGGTCTCTTTGAGAGCATTCAAAATGGCCAAAGTTGTATTTTGTCCTAAGATTTCTTCAAGTAGCCTTGGAATGAAGGACTTGCTTATCTAAGATCTTAACTTGATATAAAAGCTCTTAACTTGATTCTTCATTTCTTTCTTATCTCTTCTTGGATAAAATCAACATATTCAATGTTCACTGCATTTATTAGACTCTCAATACTATAGCATTCTTTTCTCCCAGTATTTTGCTCTCTTTCATTCATATCTCCGATAGATCTTATCTTGGATAAACGATTTAAAATGTTAAGCTAGTCATGTATACTAAACTCTAGTGTAAGAGCTTAGAGTCTCAATACTATAGCATTCTTTTCTCTCAGTATTGTGCTCTCTTTCATTCATATCTCCGATAGATCTTATCTTGGATAAACGATTTAAAATGTTAAGCTAGTCATGTATACTAAACTCTAGTGTAAGAGCTTAGAGTCTCAATACTATAGCATTCTTTTCTCTCAGTATTGTGCTCTCTTTCATCCAATAGATCTTATCTTGGATAAACGATTTCAAATGTTAAGCTAGTAATGTATACTAAACTCTAGCGTAAGAGCTTACTAGTCTTAATTCTATAAAATTTAACTCCAAATAAGAAACTAGATAAATCTTGATCCATTACACAAAGTAACTTGATTTTGTAAATCAGTCACTATCCATGTCATAAATAAATCTTCTTGAAATCACAACTTAATAAACAATAATAACTTTGATTATCATCGCATTGTCTCAAACTTTAAGGTAATCAAACAATTTACAAACTCATATTTTTACTTTTCTTGTAGCTTTAGAATGTCAAATTTCTTCCACAAGAAAGCAATCCTCTATTATTTCTTCAATTAAAAAGCTTAGAAAGCAACACACTCTCAAGCTTTACGAACAAATGTGATTATATCATGTTTCTACTTGCAATCTCCACAATAGATATAGATTTCCAAACCTACACTTATTTACTTGACGAGATGATAGTTTACTACTTAATAAGCAAATTGTATACTACATGAAATACTTTTCTTGCTCTGGGGCGAAGAAGATATCATTCTAAATTCTACATCACATCTTTGACCTTGTAAGTAATAATCTTTACTATGATCTTCAATCATGCAAACCCGCTTCTCATGACACAATATCTTGGCCTTTCTAGGCACACTAACCAATCTATCCCTAATATGGCATCATATCTTCCCAAAGCCAACACATGGAAATCATCTTTTGACTTGGGGTTATCTATGAATAAAATGCATATTCTTGACATACTTCTTATATGTATGTTGCTTTCTCAAAGCAAGCTCTACCATAAGATACTTTTGGTAAAATTCAGCTATTCTTAACTATTTTACCACGTGGGGTGATTGAAAACTATAAGTGCTTCTCGAGTCAAGCAAAACTTGAAATACATTATTCACAATCTTGATAGGAATATTAATAATTGAAGCTCGGTTTTCAGCCTTACCTGCAAGAATAACAGAATTGGCATGTGCATGATATTGAATATCCTCGGCCCACAGTTGAAATATCTTCTCCTCTTGCTCCACGAGTGTCATCGGTAGTTGCAAAATTCATGTATATTCTCTTTCATACTCTGCCTTGGTTTTTCATCTCCTGAAGTTAATCGCTCAGGTACCTCTTGTGATGTTCGTTTGTTTTTTGCACTCAAAAGTTCGATGACCCTTTTGTAGAGAACCGAAACATTGGCCTTTACGCCATGCCTTTCCTACCATCTCTGGGGATAAATATACAAAATACTGGTTACCATTCTTCTTCTCGCTCATTTGCATTATCTTATTGTCCATAAAATTTTTCCTTCTCCTTCACTTTGTCTATCATCAAAATTAAGACGATCTTGCATCTCTCCATCTTCTCCACCACTCCTTTTTTTCTTCATTCAAATCCATAGAAGCTCAAGTACGCAAAGCTCTCATTCCTTTCTCTAAGCTAAGTCTTGATGCCTACAATAACTCTAATAACTTTCTCAAGAGTTACACCCACACAGAATAATCTGTGTGAAAGCTCCTCTTCTTGTCCTAGGTTGACTACTGAATTTGTTTAATGTGTGACCATCTTGTGTTTGTATCGTAAAAAATTTTAAAAAGAAAAGAATCTCCTCGTTATATCACCAAAATAAAAAATAATATGAGTCACCCAAGACCTGCAACATCCGCAATTAAGTGTGGACTCCCCAACCTATGCTCTGATACCAACTGTGATGGTCCCAAATCTAGCCATATCTTAATTGTACAACTTAATCTAAGCAAACATTGAAACTCACTTAATCGTGCTATTTTTACATAGTAATATAATCAAATAAATCCTCTCAAATAGCAAAATAAGCATGCATGCCATATCCAAGATTCTTATCACATACGTAAATAAGTTTATAAGGCATGCATATTCAAATCAATCAAATTCAACTTCAAGTATAAAACTAGCTTTTAATTCAAGAAGTGCTTAACTTCTCTTAGTCTTTTAAGTCACATGAGAATCTATGTTTTCAACAAAATCAATTATCATGTTCTAGCAAGATAATCTCTAGTCACTATAGCTAAGTCTTAACGATGCTTATGCATTAGTCCATCCGGTCGATGCGTTAGTCCATCCGATCTATACAGATAAGATAGTCAAGGAAAATCCTGACAACAACTGGTCTCTTTGGGAGAGACCAGTAAGATAGTTAAGGCAAATCCTGACAACTGGTCTCTTTGGGAGAGACCAATCTATTTGGAATTAGAGAAAAGTCAAAACTATAAAAAGTTTTAGGACTTCTAATTCTCTATAGAACATTTCTTAGTGATGGTTCTCTAAAAATGAGTTCTAAGGTCTCTTTGAGAGCATTCAAAATGGCCAAAGTTGTATTTTGTCCTAAGATTTCTTCAAGTAGCCTTGGAATGAAGGACTTGCTTATCTAAGATCGTAACTTGATATAAAAGCTCTTAACTTGATTTTTCATTTCTTTCTTATCTCTTCTTGGATAAGATCAACATATTCAATATTCACTGCATCTATTAGACTCTCAATACTATAGCATTCTTTTCTCCCAGTATTGTGCTCTCTTTCATTCATATCTCCGATAGATCTTATCTTGGATAAACGATTTAAAATGTTAAGCTAGTCATGTATACTAAACTCTAGTGTAAGAGCTTAGAGTCTCAATACTATAGCATTCTTTTCTCTCAGTATTGTGCTCTCTTTCATCCAATAGATCTTATCTTGGATAAACAATTTCAAATGTTAAGCTAGTCATGTATACTAAACTCTAGTGTAAGAGCTTACTAGTCTTAATTCTATAAAATTTAACTCCAAATAAGAAACTAGATAAATCTTGATCCATTACACAAAGTAACTTTATTTTGTAAATCAGTCACTATCCATGTCATAAATAAATCTTCTTGAAATCACAACTTAATAAAAAATAATAACTTTCATTATCATCGCATTGTCTCAAACTTTAAGGTAATCAAACAATTTACAAACTCATATTTTTACTTTTCTTGTAGCTTTAGAATGTCAAATTTCTTCCACAAGAAAGGAATCCTCTATTATTTCTTCAATTAAAAAGCTTAGAAAGCAACACACTCTCAAGCTTTACGAACAAATGTGGTTATATCATGTTTCTACTTGCAATCTCCACAATAGATATAGATTTCCAAACCTACTTGACGAGATGATAGTTTACTACTTAATAAGCAAATAGCATACTACATGAAATACTTTTCTTGCTCTGGTGCGAAGAAGATATCATTCTAAATTCTACATCACATCTTTGACCTTGTAAGTAATAATCTTTACTATGATCTTCAATCATGCAAACCTGCTTCTCATGACACAATATCTTGGCCTTTCTAGGCACACTAACCAATCTATCCCTAATATGGCATCATATCTTCCCAAAGCCAACACATGGAAATCATCTTTTGACTTGGGGTTATCTATGAATAAAATGCATATTCTTGACATACTTCTTATATGTATGTTGCTTTCTCAAAGCAAGCTCTACCATAAGATACTTTTGGTAAAATTCAGTTATTCTTAACTATTTTACCACGTGGGGTGATTGAAAACTATAAGTGCTTCTCGAGTCAATCAAAACTTGAAATACATTATTCACAATCTTGATAGGAATATTAATAATTGAAGCTCGGTTTTCAGCCTTACCTGCAAGAATAACAGCATTGGCATGTGCATGATATTGAATATCCTCGGCCCACAGTTGAAATATCTTCTCCTCTTGCTCCACGAGTGTCATCGGTAGTTGCAAAATTCATGTATATTCTCTTTCATACTCTGCCTTGGTTTTTCATCTCCTAAAGTTAATCGCTCAGATACCTCTTGTGATGTTCGTTTGTTTTTTGCACTCAAAAGTTCGATGACCCTTTTGTAGAGAACCGAAACATTGGCCTTTACGCCATGCCTTTCCTACCATCTCTGGGGATAAATATACAAAATACTGGTTACCATTCTTCTTCTCGCTCATTTGCATTATCTTATTGTCCATAAAATTTTTCCTTCTCCTTCACTTTGTCTATCATCAAAATTAAGACGATCTTGCATCTCTCCATCTTCTCCACCACTCCTTTTTTTCTTCATTCAAATCCATAGAAGCTCAAGTACGCAAAGCTCTCATTCCTTTCTCTAAGCTAAGTCTTGATGCCTACAATAACTCTAATAACTTTCTCAAGAGTTACACCCACACAGAATAATCTGTGTAAAAGCTCCTCTTCTTGTCCTAGGTTGACTATTGAATTTGTTTAATGTGTGACCATCTTGTGTTTGTATCGTAAAAAATTTTAAAAAGAAAAGAATCTCCTCGTTATATCACAAAAATTTTAAAAAGAAAAGAATCTCCTCGTTATATCACAAAAATAAAAAATAATATGAGTCACCCAAGACCTGCAACATCCGCAATTAAGTGTGGACTCCCCAACCTATGCTCTGATACCAATTGTGATGGTCCCAAATCTAGCCATATCTTAATCGTACAACTTAATCTAAGCAAACATTGAAACTCACTTAATCGTGCTATTTTTACATAGTAATATAATCAAATAAATCCTCTCAAATAGCAAAATAAGCATGCATGCCATATCCAAGATCCTTATCACATACGTAAATAAGTTTATAAGGCATGCATATTCAAATCAATCAAATTCAACTTCAAGTATAAAACTAGCTTTTAATTCAAACAGTGCTTAACTTCTCTTAGTCTTTTAAGCTCTTTTAAGTCACATGAGAATCTATGTTTTCAACAAAATCAATTATCATGTTCTAGCAAGATAATCTCTAGTCACTATAGCTAAGTCTTAACGATGCTTATGCATTAGTCCATCCGGTCGATGCGTTAGTCCATCCGATCTATACAGATAAGATAGTCAAGGAAAATCCTGACAACTGGTCTCTTTGGGAGAGACCAGTAAGATAGTCAAGGCAAATCCTGACAACTGGTCTCTTTGGGAGAGACCAATCTATTTGGAATTAGAGAAAAGTCAAAACTATAAAAAGTTTTAGGACTTCTAATTCTCTATAGAACATTTCTTAGTGATGGTTCTCTAAAAATGAGTTCTAAGGTCTCTTTGAGAGCATTCCAAATGGCCAAAGTTGTATTTTGTCCTGAGATTTCTTCAAGTAGCCTTGGAATGAAGGACTTGCTTATCTAAGATCTTAACTTGATATAAAAGCTCTTAACTTGATTCTTCATTTCTTTCTCATCTCTTCTTGGATAAAATCAACATATTCAATATTCACTCCATCTATTAGACTCTCAATACTATAGCATTCTTTTCTCCCAGTATTGTGCTCTCTTTCATTCATATCTCCGATAGATCTTATCTTGGATAAACGATTTAAAATGTTAAGCTAGTCATGTATACTAAACTCTAGTGTAAGAGCTTAGAGTCTCAATACTATAGCATTTCTTGCTCTGGTGCGAAGAAGATATCATTCTAAATTCTACATCACATCTTTGACCTTGTAAGTAATAATCTTTACTATGATCTTCAATCATGCAAACCCGCTTCTCATGACACAATATCTTGGCCTTTCTAGGCACACTAACCAATCTATCCCTAATATGGCATCATATCTTTCCAAAGCCAACACATGGAAATCATATTTTGACTTGGGGTTATCTATGAATAAAAAGCATATTCTTGACATACTTCTTATATGTATGTTGCTTTCTCAAAGCAAGCTCTACCATAAGATACTTTTGGTAAAATTCAGTTATTCTTAACTATTTTACCACGTGGGTTGATTGAAAACTATAAGTGCTTCTTGAGTCAATCAAAACTTGAAATACATTATTCACAATCTTGATAGGAATATTAATAATTGAAGCTCGGTTTTCAGCCTTACCTGCAAGAATAACAGCATTGGCATGTGCATAATATTTAATATCCTCGGCCCACAGTTGCAATATCTACTCCTATTGCTCCACGAGTGTCGTCGGTAGTTGAAAAATTCATGTATATTCTCTTTCATACTCTGCCTTGGTTTTTCATCTCCTGAACTTAATCGCTCAGGTACCTCTTGTGATGTTCGTTTGTTTTTTGCACTCAAAAGTTCGATGACCCTTTTGTAGAGAACCGAAACATTGGCCTTTACTCCATGCCTTTCCTACCATCTCTGGGGATAAATATACAAAATACTGGTTACCATTCTTCTTGTCGCTCATTTGCATTATCTTATTGTCCATAAAATTTTGTCCTTCTCCTTCACTTTGTCTATCATCAAAATTAAGACGATCTTGCATCTCTCCATCTTCTCCACCACTCCTTTTTTTCTTCATTCAAATCCATAGAAGCTCAAGTACGCAAAGCTCTCATTCCTTTCTCTAAGCTAAGTCTTGATGCCTACAATAACTCTAATAACTTTCTCAAGAGTTACACCCACACAGAATAATCTGTGTAAAAGCTCCTCTTCTTGTCCTAGGTTGACTACTGAATTTGTTTAATGTGTGACCATCTTGTGTTTGTATCGTAAAAAATTTTAAAAAGAAAAGAATCTCCTCGTTATATCACAAAAATAAAAAATAATATGAGTCACCCAAGACCTGCAACATCCGCAATTAAGTGTGGACTCCCCAACCTATGCTCTGATACCAACTGTGATGGTCCCAAATCTAGCCATATCTTAATCGTACAACTTAATCTAAGCAAACATTGAAACTCACTTAATCGTGCTATTTTTACATAGTAATATAATCAAATAAATCCTCTCAAATAGCAAAATAAGCATGCATGCCATATCCAAGATTCTTATCACATACGTAAATAAGTTTATAAGGCATGCATATTCAAATCAATCAAATTCAACTTCAAGTATAAAACTAGCTTTTAATTCAAACAGTGCGTAACTTCTCTTAGTCTTTTAAGTCACATGAGAATCTATGTTCTCAACAAAATCAATTATCATGTTCTAGCAAGATAATCTCTAGTCACTATAGCTAAGTCTTAACGATGCTTATGCATTAGTCCATCCGGTCGATGCGTTAGTCCATCCGATCTATACAGATAAGATAGTCAAGGAAAATCCTGACAACTGGTCTCTTTGCGAGAGACCAGTAAGATAGTCAAGGCAAATCCTGACAACTGGTCTCTTTGGGAGAGACCAGTAAGATAGTCAAGGCAAATCCTGACAACTGGTCTCTTTGGGAGAGACCAATCTTTTTGGAATTAGAGAAAAGTCAAAACTATAAAAAGTTTTAGAACTTCTAATTCTCTATAGAACATTTCTTAGTGATGGTTCTCTAAAAATGAGTTCTAAGGTCTCTTTGAGAGCATTCCAAATGGCCAAAGTTGTATTTTGTCCTAAGATTTCTTCAAGTAGCCTTGGAATGATGGACTTGCTTATCTAAGATCTTAACTTGATATAAAAGCTCTTAACTTGATTCTTCATTTCTTTCTTATCTTTTCTTGGATAAAATCAACATATTCAATATTCACTGCATCTATTAGACTCTCAATACTATAGCATTCTTTTCTCCCAGTATTGTGCTCTCTTTCATTCATATCTCCGATAGATCTTATCTTGGATAAACGATTTAAAATGTTAAGCTAGTCATGTATACTAAACTCTAGTGTAAGAGCTTAGAGTCTCAATAATATAGCATTCTTTTCTCTCAGTATTGTGCTCTCTTTCATTCATATCTCCAATAGATCTTATCTTGGATAAACGATTTCAAATGTTAAGCTAGTTATGTATACTAAACTTTAGTGTAAGAGCTTACTAGTCTTGATTCTATAAAATTTAACTCCAAATAAGAAACTAGATAAATATTGATCCATTACACAAAGTAACTTGATTTTGAAAAATACTCACTATCCATGTCATAAATAAATCTTCTTGGAATCACAACTTAATAAACAATAATAACTTTGATTATCATCGCATTGTCTCAAACTTTAAGGTAATCAAACAATTTACAAACTCATATTTTTACTTCTCTTGTAGCTTTAGACTTTGTCAAATTTCTTTCACAAGAAAGCAATCCTCTATTATTTCTTCAATTAAAAAGCTTAGAAAGCAACACACTCTCAAGCTTTACGAACAAATGTGGTTATATCATGTTTCTACTTGAAATCTCCACAATAGATATAGATTTCCAAACCTACACTTATTTACTTCACGATGATAGTTTACTACTTAATAAGCAAATAGTATACTACATGAAATACTTTTCTTGCTCTGGTGCGAAGAAGATATCATTCTAAATTCTACATCACATCTTTGACCTTGTAAGTAATAATCTTTACTATGATCTTCAATCATGCAAACCCGCTTCTCATGACACAATATCTTGGCCTTTCTAGGCACACTAACCAATCTATCCCTAATATGGCATCATATCTTCCCAAAGCCAACACATGGAAATCATCTTTTGACTTGGGGTTATTAGAATTTATGGCCCCTCTACATGGCTTTAGTAGTGGACCTTAGTAGATTATTTCTCTAAGGGTTAGTAGCTCCTTTTGGATGGTTCTATTTTTCAGCTTTTTATATGCCTTAGTGGAGAATCTCTACATCTTGCACTCTACTCTAGACTTTGGGTGCTCACTTCTAGGCTTTGGGTGCTCGCTTCTAGGCAAGTGATAAGCATCTTGATTAGGATTAGATCCTAATCTCCTCCATAATCCTTTTGTACTTCAGCCTATTTAAAGGCTCCTCATCTAATGAAGAAATTACCAAGCTTTTGCCTTATTCACATTGTCATTATGCTCATATTATTTGTCTTTAGCTAATCTAGCCATGTTTAAGCATAGTCTTGCTTCCTAGTTCTTAATCCTTGCTCTAATCATGTGCTCAATCCATCCTTGAGCTCCATGTTTTCTAACATGGTATCAGAGCCAAGTTAGTCACTCTCAAGCTATGTGTAGTCCCTAATCTCATTTGCTAATCATCCCTCATTAATTAAGACACTTTTACCTCTTTTCACCATAGCTCATCTGCACCCACAGCTGAACTTTGCTTTGCTGTGCACAAACCACTTCACCAATGGTCAATCCCTCTTAGGGGCCTCAAGCCATCTCCTAGGCGACCCTCCATGTGAAGGCACGAAGAGAAACGAAGCTCGCAGCAGGCGGAATCGACGACGCCATCATGAAGAGGAAAAAGTGATTTTTTGCAAAAATTGAGTCAACCACTACAAATTGGTCTAATTCCCTTCAGCCCCGGGGGTTTTTGGGCATGGCGAACGCGTCTGTAGCATCAGAATCGGCTGAAAACGATCGCTTATAGCTCCTCCAGCACTGTGGCAACCACAGAAGGTACCTTGGTCAAAACAGAGATTAAGTAATGATTTTTTACTTAATCAAGTGATTAGGGTGATGATTATCATGTGGATACATTGCTATTGAAGCATGTTGAAGCCTTTTTTGAAAATATTTAGTGAAAGGCATGCATTCTTTCACTCCAAGGTGGCCCAGTTTTTTAGTTTTCCAAAATAGTGAACTCAATCACTAATGAGTGATTAGTGGATATTAATCACTATTTTTTGTAAGCTCAACATGCCCTCTTCATGTGAGTCCAACAATGCAAAGTATGTCAAATACATTAAAGCCGTGAAGAAAGCCAAAGTCAAATCCATCAACAAAGTTCATGCCAAAGACAAACCCACTTCTCGGATTCCATCATCCTATCTTGAAGTATTACATTTATATGGGGAAGGCAACTTTGATTTCCCATGCATGTAATTTGTTTGAGTGAATCATTTTTTCAGCATGTCAGAACACAAGGATAAAGGGCTTACTAAGTTTGATGGCACTAACTTCTTTACTTGGTCAGTCAAGGCAAAATTCCTTCTCATAAAGAAGGGACTTTGGAATATTGTCAATGGTAAGAACAAATGTCCAAATGGCAGAGACAAAGAAGATGAGAAAGCAGAATGGATAACTAAAGATGAAAAGGCACTTGCCCTTTTAGTACTGAGTATGGATGATAATTTCATTCATCATATTAGTGCATGCAACACCTCCAAAATAGCATGGGATACATTGGAGGAGTTATTTGGAGCCAAAGGGAAAGGCACCTTAATGAACCTCATGATAGAATTTTTTGGGATAATGATGCAAGCTAATGAAAGTTTCTCAACTCACCTCAATAAGGCTAAAAGCCTTCTCTCTCAGCTTGCCGGTGAAGGAGAAGTTCTAAAAGATGAAATAGTCATTGCTGTTTTGCTTAAAAGTTTACCTTCCACTTACAGCACTTTGATCACCACATGATGTAGCTCATGTAACTTTCTTAGTAGTAGTAGTGGAACTTTTTGTATGGTTACCTCTGAGCACCACATGATGTAGCTCATGTAACTTTCTTAGTAGTAGTAGTAGTAGTGGGACTTTTGTAGGTTACCTCTGAGCACCACATGATGTAGCTCATGTAACGTTTTAGACATTTGCCTCATGAGAGGGCAAATCTTCTTGGATAGTCCCATAGTTAGTGTTTGGAACATGGGAGGGTATTTTTTCACACTTCTTGGCCATGTTGAGGTCCAGGGAGGGTATTAGAATTTATGGCCCCTCTACATGGCTTTAGTAGTGGACCTTAGTAGATTATTTCTCTAAGGGTTAGTAGCTCCTTTTGGATGGTTCTATTTTTCAGCTTTTTATATGCCTTAGTGGAGAATCTCTACATCTTGCACTCTACTCTAGACTTTGGGTGCTCACTTCTAGGCTTTGGGTGCTCGCTTCTAGGCAAGTGATAAGCATCTTGATTAGGATTAGATCCTAATCTCCTCCATAATCCTTTTGTACTTCAGCCTATTTAAAGGCTCCTCATCTAATGAAGAAATTACCAAGCTTTTGCCTTATTCACATTGTCATTATGCTCATATTATTTGTCTTTAGCTAATCTAGCCATGTTTAAGCATAGTCTTGCTTCTTAGTTCTTAATCCTTGCTCTAATCATGTGCTCAATCCATCCTTGAGCTCCATGTTTTCTAACAGGGGTTATCTATGAATAAAAAGCATATTCTTGACATACTTCTTATATGTATGTTGCTTTCTCAAAGCAAGCTCTACCATAAGATACTTTTGGTAAAATTCAATTATTCTTAACTATTTTACCACGTGGGGTGATTGAAAACTATAAGTGCTTCTTGAGTCAAGTAAAACTTGAAATACATTATTCAGAATCTTGATAGGAATATTAATAATTGAAACTCGGTTTTCAGCCTTACCTGCAAGAATAACAGCATTGGCATGTGCATAATATTTAATATCCTCGGCCCATACTTGCAATATCTTCTCCTCTTGCTCCACGAGTGTCGTCGGTAGTTGAAAAATTCATGTATATTCTCTTTCATACTCTGCCTTGGTTTTTCATCTCCTGAAGTTAATCGCTCAGGTACCTCTTGTGATGTTCGTTTGTTTTTTGCACTCAAAAGTTTGATGACCCTTTTGTAGAGAACCGAAACATTGGCCTTTACGCCATGCCCTTCCTACCATCTCTGGGAATAAATATAAAAAATACTGGTTACCAATCTTCTTCTCGCTCATTTGCATTATCTTATTGTCCATAAAAGTTTTCCTTCTCCTTCACTTTGTCTATCATCAAAATTAAGACGATCTTGCATCTCTCCATCTTCTCCACCACTCCTTTTTTTCTTCATTCAAATCCATAGAAGCTCAAGTACGCAAAGCTCTCATTCCTTTCTCTAAGCTAAGTCTTGATGCCTACAATAACTCTAATAACTTTCTCAAGAGTTACGCCCACACAGAATAATCTGTGTAAAAGCTCCTCTTCTTGTCCTAGGTTGACTACTGAATTTGTTTAATGTGTGACCATCTTGTGATTGTATCGTAAAAATTTTTAAAAAGAAAAGAATCTCCTCGTTGTATCACCAAAATAAAAAATAATATGAGTCACCCAAGACCTGCAACATCTGCAATTAAGTGTGGACTCCCCAACCTATGCTCTGATACCAACTGTGATGGTCCCAAATCTAGCCATATCTTAATCGTACAACTTAATCTAAGCAAACATTGAAACTCACTTAATCGTGCTATTTTTACATAGTAATATAATCAAATAAATCCTCTCAAATAGCAAAATAAGCATGCATGCCATATCCAAGATTCTTATCACATACGTAAATAAGTTTATAAGGCATGCATATTCAAATCAATCAAATTCAACTTCAAGTATAAAACTAGCTTTTAATTCAAACAGTGCTTAACTTCTCTTAGTCTTTTAAGTCACATGAGAATCTATGTTTTCAACAAAATCAATTATCACGTTCTAGCAAGATAATCTCTAGTCACTATAGCTAAGTCTAACGATGCTTATGCATTAGTCCATCCGGTCGATGCGTTAGTCCATCCGATCTATACAGATAAGATAGTCAAGGAAAATCCTGACAACTGGTCTCTTTGGGAGAGACCAGTAAGATAGTCAAGGCAAATCCTGACAACTGGTCTCTTTGGGAGAGACCAATCTATTTGGAATGAGAAAAAAGTCAAAACTATAGAAAGTTTTAGGACTTCTAATTCTCTATAGAACATTTCTTAGTGATGCTTCTCTAAAAATGAGTTCTAAGGTCTCTTTAAGAGCATTCAAAATGGCCAAAGTTGTATTTTGTCCTAAGATTTCTTCAAGTAGCCTTGGAATGATGGACTTGCTTATCTAAGATCTTAACTTGATATAAAAGCTCTTAACTTGATTCTTTATTTCTTTATTATCTCTTCTTGGATAAAATCAACATATTCAATATTCACTGCATCTATTAGACTCTCCATACTATAGCATTCTTTTCTCCCAGTATTGTGCTCTCTTTCATTCATATCTTCGATAGATCTTATCTTGGATAAACGATTTAAAATGTTAAGCTAGTCATGTATACTAAACTCTAGTGTAAGAGCTTAGAGTCTCAATACTATAGCATTCTTTTCTCTCAGTATTGTGCTCTCTTTCATCCAATAGATCTTATCTTGGATAAACGATTTAAAATGTTAAGCTAGTCATGTATACTAAACTGTAGTGTAAGAGCTTAGAGTCTCAATACTATAGCATTCTTTTCTCTCAGTATTGTGCTCTCTTTCATCCAATAGATCTTATCTTGGATAAACGATTTCAAATGTTAAGCTAGTCATGTATACTAAACTCTAGTGTAAGAGCTTACTAGTCTTAATTCTATAAAATTCAACTTTAAATAAGAAACTAGATAAATCTTGATCCATTACACAAAGTAGCTTGATTTTGTAAATCAGTCACTATCCATGTCATAAATAAATCTTCTTGGAATCACAACTTAATAAACAATAATAACTTTCATTATCATCACATTGTCTCAAACTTTAAGGTAATCAAACAATTTACAAACTCATATTTTTACTTTTCTTGTAGCTTTAGACTTTGTCAAATTTCTTCCACAAGAAAGCAATCCTCTATTATTTCTTCAATTAAAAAGCTTAGAAAGCAACACACTCTCAAGCTTTACGAACAAATGTGGTTATATCATGTTTCTACTTGCAATCTCCACAATAGATATAGATTTCCAAACCTACACTTATTTACTTCACGATGATAGTTTACTACTTAATAAGCAAATAGTATACTACATGAAATACTTTTCTTGCTCTGGAGCGAAGAAGATATCATTCTAAATTCTACATCACATCTTTGACCTTGTAAGTAATAATCTTTACTATGATCTTCAATCATGCAAACCCGCTTCTCATGACACAATATCTTGGCCTTTCTAGGCACACTAACCAATCTATCCCTAATATGGCATCATATCTTCCCAAAGCCAACACATGGAAATCATCTTTTCACTTGGGGTTATCTATGAATAAAAAGCATATTCTTGACATACTTCTTATATGTATGTTGCTTTCTCAAAGCAAGCTCTACCATAAGATACTTTTGGTAAAATTCAGTTATTCTTAACTATTTTACCACGTGGGGTGATTGAAAACTATAAGTGCTTCTCGAGTCAATCAAAACTTGAAATACATTATTCACAATCTTGATAGGAATATTAATAATTGAAGCTCGGTTTTCAGCCTTACCTGCAAGAATAACAGCATTGGCATGTGCATAATATTTAATATCCTCGGCCCACAGTTGTAATATCTTCTCCTCTTGCTCCACGAGTGTCGTCGATAGTTGCAAAATTCATGTATATTCTCTTTCATACTCTGCCTTGGTTTTTCATCTCCTGAAGTTAATCGCTCAGGTACCTCTTGTGATGTTCGTTTGTTTTTTGCACTCAAAAGTTCGATGACCCTTTTGTAGAGAACCGCAACATTGGCCTTTACGCCATGCCTTTCCTACCATCTCTAGGAATAAATATACAAAATACTGGTTACCATTCTTCTTCTCGCTCATTTGCATTATCTTATTGTCCATAAAATTTTTCCTTCTCCTTCACTTTGTCTATCATCAAAATTAAGACGATCTTGCATCTCTCCATCTTCTCCACCACTCCTTTTTTTCTTCATTCAAATCCATAGAAGCTCAAGTACGCAAAGCTCTCATTCCTTTCTCTAAGCTAAGTCTTGATGCCTACAATAACTCTAATAACTTTCTCAAGAGTTACACCCACACAGAATAATCTGTGTAAAAGCTACTCTTCTTGTCCTAGGTTGACTACTGAATTTGTTTAATGTGTGACCATCTTGTGTTTGTATCGTAAAAAATTTTAAAAAGAAAAGAATCTCCTCGTTATATCACAAAAATAAAAAATAATATGAGTCACCCAAGACCTGCAACATCCGCAATTAAGTGTGGAATCCCCAACCTATGCTCTGATACCAACTGTGATGGTCCCAAATCTAGCCATATCTTAATCGTACAACTTAATCTAAGTAAACATTGAAACTCACTTAATCGTGCTATTTTTACATAGTAATATAATCAAATAAATCCTCTCAAATAGCAAAATAAGCATGCATGCCATATCCAAGATTCTTATCACATACGTAAATAAGTTTATAAGGCATGCATATTCAAATCAATCAAATTCAACTTCAAGTATAAAACTAGCTTTTAATTCAAACAGTGCTTAACTTCTCTTAGTCTTTTAAGTCACATGAGAATCTATGTTTTCAACAAAATCAATTATCACGTTCTAGCAAGATAATCTCTAGTCACTATAGCTAAGTCTAACGATGCTTATGCATTAGTCCATCCGGTCGATGCGTTAGTCCATCCGATCTATACAGATAAGATAGTCAAGGAAAATCCTGACAACTGGTCTCTTTGGGAGAGACCAGTAAGATAGTCAAGGCAAATCCTGACAACTGGTCTCTTTGGGAGAGACCAATCTATTTGGAATTAGAGAAAAGTCAAAACTATAAAAAGTTTTAGGACTTCTAATTCTCTATAGAACATTTCTTAGTGATGGTTCTCTAAAAATGAGTTCTAAGGTCTCTTTGAGAGCATTCAAAATGGCCAAAGTTGTATTTTGTCCTAAGATTTCTTCAAGTAGCCTTGGAATGAAGGACTTGCTTATCTAAGATCTTAACTTGATATAAAAGCTCTTAACTTGATTCTTCATTTCTTTCTTATCTCTTCTTGGATAAAATCACCATATTCAACATTCACTGCATTTATTCAGACTCTCAATACTATAGCATTCTTTTCTCCCAGTATTGTGCTCTCTTTCATTCATATCTCCGATAGATCTTATCTTGGATAAACGATTTAAAATGTTAAGCTAGTCATGTATACTAAACTCTAGTGTAAGAGCTTAGAGTCTCAATACTATAGCATTCTTTTCTCTCAGTATTGTGCTCTCTTTCATCCAATAGATCTTATCTTCGATAAACGATTTCAAATGTTAAGCTAGTCATGTATACTAAACTCTAGTGTAAGAGCTTACTAGTCTTAATTCTATAAAATTTAACTCCAAATAAGAAACTAGATAAATCTTGATCCATTACACAAAGTAACTTGATTTTGTAAATCAGTCACTATCCATGTCATAAATAAATCTTCTTGGAATCACAACTTAATAAACAATAATAACTTTGATTATCATCGCATTGTCTCAAACTTTAAGGTAATCAAACAATTTACAAACTCATATTTTTACTTTTCTTGTAGCTTTAGACTTTGTCAAATTTCTTCCACAAGAAAGCAATCCTCTATTATTTCTTCAATTAAAAAGCTTAGAAAGCAACACACTCTCAAGCTTTACGAACAAATGTGGTTATATCATGTTTCTACTTTGCAATCTCCACAATAGATATAGATTTCCAAACCTACACTTATTTACTTCATGATGATAGTTTACTACTTATACTACATGAAATACTTTTCTTGCTCTGGTGCGAAGAAGATATCATTCTAAATTCTACATCACATCTTTGACCTTGTAAGTAATAATCTTTACTATGATCTTCAATCATGCAAACCCGCTTCTCATGACACAATATCTTGGCCTTTCTAGGCACACTAACCAATCTATCCCTAATATGGCATCATATCTTCCCAAAGCCAACACATGGAAATCATCTTTTCACTTGGGGTTATCTATGAATAAAAAGCATATTCTTGACATACTTGTTATCTGTATGTTGCTTTCAAAGCAAACTCTACCATAAGATACTTTTGGTAAAATTCACTTATTCTTAACTATTTTACCACGTGGGGTGATTGAAAACTATAAGTGCTTCTCAAGTCAATCAAAACTTGAAATACATTATTCACAATCTTGATAGGAATATTAATAATTGAAGCTCGGTTTTCAGCCTTACCTGCAAGAATAACAGCATTGGCATGTGCATAATATTTAATATCCTCGGCCCACAGTTGCAATATCTTCTCCTCTTGCTCCACGAGTGTCGTCGGTAGTTACAAAATTCATGTATATTCTCTTTCATACTCAGCCTTGGTTTTTTCATCTCCTAAAGTTAATCGCTCAGGTACCTCTTGTGATGTTCGTTTGTTTTTTGCACTCAAAACTTCGATGACCCTTTTGTAGAGATCCGAAACATTGGCCTTTACGCCATGCCTTTCCTACCATCTCTGGGGATAAATATACAAAATACTGGTTACCATTCTTCTTCTCGCTCATATGCATTATCTTATTGTCCATAAAAGTTTTCCTTCTCCTTCACTTTGTCTATCATCGAGATTAAGACGATCTTGCATCTCTCCACCACTCCTTTTTTTCTTCTTTCAAATCCATAGAAGCTCAAGTACGCAAAGCTCTCATTCCTTTCTTTAAGCTAAGTCTTGATGCCTATAATAACTCTAATAACTTTCTCAAGAGTTACACCCACACAGAATAATCTATGTAAAAGCTCCTCTTCTTGTCCTAGGTTGACTACTGAATTTGTTTAATGTGTGACCATCTTGTGATTGTATCGTAAAAATTTTAAAAAGAAAAGAATCTCCTCGTATTACCAAAATAAAAAATAATATGAGTCACCCAAGACCTGCAACATCCGCAATTAAGTGTGGACTCCCCAACCTATGCTCTGATACCAACTGTGATGGTCCCAAATCTAGCCATATCTTAATCGTACAACTTAATCTAAGCAAACATTGAAACTCACTTAATCGTGCTATTTTTACATAGTAATATAATCAAATAAATCCTCTCAAATAGCAAAATAAGCATGCATGCCATATCCAAGATTCTTATCACATACGTAAATAAGTTTATAAGGCATGCATATTCAAATCAATCAAATTCAACTTCAAGTATAAAACTAGCTTTTAATTCAAACAGTGCTTAACTTCTCTTAGTCTTTTAAGTCACATGAGAATCTATGTTTTCAACAAAATCAATTATCATGTTCTAGCAAGATAATCTCTAGTCACTATAGCTAAGTCTTAACGATGCTTATGCATTAGTCCATCCGGTCGATGCGTTAGTCCATCCGATCTATACAAATAAGATATTCAAGGCAAATCCTGACAACTGGTCTCTTTGGGAGAGACCAGTAAGATAGTCAAGGCAAATCCTGACAACTGGTCTCTTTGGGAGAGACCAATCTATTTGGAATTAGAGAAAAGTCAAAACTATAAAAAGTTTTAGGACTTCTAATTCTCTATAGAACATTTCTTAGTGATGGTTCTCTAAAAATGAGTTCTAAGGTTTCTTTGAGAGCATTCAAAATGGCCAAAGTTGTATTTTGTCCTAAGATTTCTTCAAGTAGCCTTGGAATGAAGGACTTGCTTATCTAAGATCTTAACTTGATATAAAAGCTCTTAACTTGATTCTTCATTTCTTTCTTATCTCTTCTTGGATAAAATCAACATATTCAATATTCACTGCATTTATTAGACTCTCAATACTATAGCATTCTTTTCTCCCAGTATTGTGCTCTCTTTCATTCATATCTCCGATAGATCTTATCTTGGATAAACGATTTAAAATGTTAAGCTAGTCATGTATACTAAACTCTAGTGTAAGAGCTTAGAGTCTCAATACTATAGCATTCTTTTCTCTCAGTATTGTGCTCTCTTTCATCCAATAGATCTTATCTTGGATAAACGATTTCAAATGTTAAGCTAGTCATGTATACTAAACTCTAGTGTAAGAGCTTACTAGTCTTAATTCTATAAAATTTAACTCCAAATAAGAAACTAGATAAATCTTGATCCATTACACAAAGTAACTTGAGTTTGTAAATCAGTCACTATCCATGTCATAAATAAATCTTCTTGGAATCACAACTTAATAAATAATAATAACTTTCATTATCATCGCATTGTCTCAAACTTTAAGGTAATCAAACAATTTACAAACTCATATTTTTACTTTTCTTGTAGCTTTAGACTGTCAAATTTCTTCCACAAGAAATCAATCCTCTATTATTTCTTCAATTAAAAACCTTAGAAAGCAACACACTCTCAAGCTTTACGAACAAATGTGGTTATACCATGTTTCTACTTGCAATCTCCACAATAGATATAGATTTCCAAACCTACACTTATTTACTTCACGATGAGAGTTTACCACTTAATAAGCAAATAGTATACTACATAAAATACTTTTCTTGCTCTGGTGCGAAAAAGATATCATTCTAAATTCTACATCACATCTTTGACCTTGTAAGTAATAATCTTTACTATGATCTTCAATCATGCAAACCCGCTTCTCATGACGCAATATCTTGGCCTTTCTAGGCACACTAACCAATCTATCCCTAATATGGCATCTTCCCAAAGTCAACACATGGAAATCATCTTTTGACTTGGGGTTATCTATGAATAAAAAGCATATTCTTGACATACTTCTTATATGTATGTTGCTTTCTCAAAGCAAGCTCTACCATAAGATACTTTTACTAAAATTCAGTTATTCTTAACTATTTTACCACGTGGGGTGATTGAAAACTATAAGTGCTTCTCGAGTCAATCAAAACTTGAAATACATTATTCACAATCTTGATAGGAATATTAATAATTGAAGCTCCATTTTCAGCCTTACCTGCAAGAATAACAGCATTGGCATGTGCATAATATTTAATATCCTCGCCCACAGTTGCAATATCTTCTCCTCTTGCTCCACGAGTGTCGTCGGTAGTTGCAAAATTCATGTATATTCTCTTTCATACTCTGCCTTGGTTTTTCATCTCCTGAAGTTAATCGCTCAGGTACCTCTTGTGATGTTCGTTTGTTTTTTGCACTCAAAAGTTCGATGACCCTTTTGTAGAGAACCGAAACATTGGCCTTTACGCCATGCCTTTCCTACCATCTCTAGGAATAAATATACAAAATACTGGTTACCATTCTTCTTCTCGCTCATTTGCATTATCTTATTGTCCATAAAAGTTTTCCTTCTCCTTCACTTTGTCTATCATCAAAATTAAGACGATCTTGCATCTCTCCATCTTCTCCACCACTCCTTTTTTTCTTCATTCAAATCCATAGAAGCTCAAGTACGCAAAGCTCTCATTCCTTTCTCTAAGCTAAGTCTTGATGCCTACAATAACTCTAACAACTTTCTGAAGAGTTACACCCACACAGAATAATCTGTGTCAAAGCTCCTCTTCTTGTCCTAGGTTGACTACTGAATTTGTTTAATGTGTGACCACTTTGTGATTGTATCGTAAAAAAATTTAAAAAGAAAAGAATCTCCTCGTTGTATCACCAAAATAAAAAATAATATGAGTCACCCAAGACCTGCAACATCCGCAATTAAGTGTGGACTCCCCAACCTATGCTCTGATACCAACTGTGATGGTTCCAAATCTAGCCATATCTTTATCGTACAACTTAATCTAAGCAAACATTGAAACTCACTTAATCGTGCTATTTTTACATAGTAATATAATCAAATAAATCCTCTCAAATAGCAAAATAAGCATGCATGTCATATCCAAGATTCTTATCACATACGTAAATAAGTTTATAAGGCATGCATATTCAAATCAATCAAATTCAACTTCAAGTATAAAACTAGCTTTTAATTCAAACAGTGCTTAACTTCTCTTAGTCTTTTAAGTCACATGAGAATCTATGTTCTCAACAAAATCAATTATCATGTTCTAGCAAGATAATCTCTAGTCACTATAGCTAAGTCTTAACGATGCTTATGCATTAGTCCATCCGGTCGATGCGTTAGTCCATCCGATCTATACAGATAAGATAGTCAAGGAAAATCCTGACAACTAGTCTCTTTGCGAGAGACCAGTAAGATAGTCAAGGCAAATCCTGACAACTGGTCTCTTTGGGAGAGACCAATCTATTTGGAATTAGAGAAAAGTCAAAACTATAAAAAGTTTTAGAACTTCTAATTCTCTATAGAACATTTCTTAGTGATGGTTCTCTAAAAATGAGTTCTAAGGTCTCTTTGAGAGCATTCCAAATGGCCAAAGTTGTATTTTGTCCTAAGATTTCTTCAAGTATCCTTGGAATGAAGGACTTCCTTATCTAAGATCTTAACTCGAAAAGTGGAGACGATTCCACCTTTTTGAATTTTTCTTAACGAGTTTTCTAACGAGATCAAAATCTAAACTATCCTCCACCTGAATAAACGAGATAGAAGGAAACTATCACTGATATAAACGAGATAGAAGGAAACTATCACCCACCCATAAATTGAAATGCCTTTCTTAACTTTAGCTTTAGAAAATAGATACGCACACACTCCTCTTTAAAACTTTAATAAAAACAATCCATTGACAAACAAATTACTGGTTACACATGTCATACTTCAAAATTTCCATTGAGTCTTTGTTTCTCACAAAACAGTATCACTCTGGACTCTCCGTTGAGACCAAAACAACAAGTCAACAACGAGATCTAGTGATAGAACCAATCAAACCTACACAAAACTGTTACCAAAGATCAATCTTGTAAGAAATGAAATCATAATCATAAATTGAACAAGAAGACGTAGATGCTTCTCTTATTATTAGAATCGCTTTGATACCATGTTGAGGGGGAGAGACGAGACAAGAGACACCATATACACTCCACAAGAATGAATCATATTAGTCTTAAGTCACATATATATAGGCAAGACCTAGAGTGAGTCAGGGCTAGCTATATATAGCTCCAACAAGAAACTCTTCTATCACCATGATAAATGAATAAAACAATTTATATTCACAACAAAAGCTATTCAAGCATGCTTGAAACACAATTCTTTAACATAATTTGAGATATAAATATTTTAGCTTTTAACATTATTCACGACTCTACTTTCAGTTACATTTTATGTGAAATGGACACACTCTTATACATGTTTGCAAGAATATCCCATAATTCTTCAACTAAATCACAATGTTCAATGTGAGGTGTGATTACTTGCCTTACAATTTGCTCATCACCGTTTTGTTCTTGAGATTCAAATTCTTGAGCTCCATGTGCTAGTGGTTGGCTAAATCGTAGGCTTCTTTAACTATTTTCTTACCTTTTCCATAATAAAGAACAAAGGGCACTGGTTCCTCCTCTATACTTGTCACTGTGCTCCTATTTTGGATTTTTATGCATGATAATGTTTTTTGTCTAGTTTCTTTATGGTGCTCCAGTAAAACTTTAACATCTTGACGATCTTTGTAAACAACTTAACATAAAAGAAAAGGCTTCAAAAAATTGACTTTCTTCACACCTGCAAGTGTGGGCTTCCAAAAACATACCTCCCTCTCCCAAACCTATGTGGGCACACTATCTTGATCAAAACTTTTGCAAGGAAACTTTAGTTTTACCAACCTTGAGTGAATTAATGACATCACCAAAAATTTAGTCATAAACTAGTCAAATATTCTATCTTCTAATTCTTTACCCCACCAAAACTATTTATTCCATGAGTCTCATAGACCTAGATGATCATGTATAATTAATAAAATTCAAAATTACTCATCATTAAGCACGCCCTATATCGACTCGGATTCTCTCGTATACACTTATCGATTTATTTATTTCATATCAAAAGAATTTGAAGAAAAATAATAAAAAGAGAGTTTGTGTACTTCCCTGATATATTTGAAGATGTCTTGATTGATTGGGAATCCATGTCTACTCTCAAGAAGTTGTGGAAGAGCTGTTTGTAGATTTAGCAAGCCTCTTAGATCTACTGTCAGGGGTGCAACATGCAACGGGTATAACTTCATGCACAGTTATCAGAAACTTGTCGTGTGGGTACTTAAAATTACTAGAACATGTGTATTCTACAACCTAGTGTGGGGCGAAATTGCCAAAATTAGCTATATGTGAAAGTCAACTCCCCCCCTCCATAATTGATAAACAAGAAATTAGAATTGGATCACATAAATAAATTACAACATAGAGCATGATAGACAATAATCTTCAATAGTAGACATGAGTGAGAGAGAGAAAGAAATAGACAGAGAACATCGTCAACACTCTCACCGAGTACAATCATCCCCCCCTTGCATGAGTATTTAAATGTATTAATTTTGTTTCAGGCCAAAGTGACCTGTTTACAACAAGAAGTGTCCTTCTACAAATATTAAAGAAGGTAATTAAATCTTAGATAAAATAAAACATCTTAATTTTATCTGTTTTTAGGCCTGCAAAACTAATGTATGTCAAAAATACTCCTCTGATGCATTGAATTCTAAAGAAAGTCACAACATAAATATTAGATCATATAAATGTCTAATTTTGCATACTTTTTTGTTATTTACAGTCTTGTCCAAATACCTTCACTCATTTCAACTTTGCTAAAAATATAATATCGCTATAAATATAATCATGCCAAAATGTGAACCAATATGCACGCCAAAAATGTGTAACCATCATCATGTCGCCCGCACTAGCCTTGCCACCATTGATCCATTGTAACATACCTCTGAGATTAACCAAGTTATGATTAAAGATAATACTGAGTTTTGGATGCTACAGATTTCAGTTAATGAATTCCAACAGGTTTTTAGTGGTTTTTTAGCAGTAAAGATTCTGAGTGTTAAAATTAAGTGAAAATTTAAGATTGAGTTTTCAATTAGTTAGCATACTCAAAAAAAGCCTTTATAAGTGTGTAGATGGACATGCAAATCAAAATTTTATAAAAAAGTAAAATGTGACCTATTTTTGGAGATGACTTTCACATACAGCAGATTTTAGTGATTTCACCCACGTTTTGTTGTAGGCCGCACATATTCTAGTAATTTTAAGTATCCATACAGCTAGTATGGAGGATAACTGTGCACGGAGTTATACCTGTTTGTAGATTACAGCCTTGACAACAGATTTGAGAGGCTTGCCAAATCTAGAAGCAGCTCTTCCACAACTTCAGGAGAGTAGACATGGATTCCCAATCAATCAAGACATCAGCAAATATATCGGGGAAGTATACAAACACTCTTTCTATTATTTTTCTTTAAATTCTTTTGAGATTAAATAAATATATTGATAAGCGTGTATATGGGAGAATTTGAGTTGATGTATGGCATGTTTAACCATGGGAATGATGGGAAACCACCATGAGAAGAGGAGGAGGGGGGGTTCCCGCAAAGAACTATTGTTGATTGCCTTAGTTTGACTCATAGAATAAAACTTTGGAGTTAAAGAATTAGAAGATAGAATATTTGACTAGTTTATGACTAGAGTCTAGGAATAACCTTCATTAGGGGCTATTTTGCAAAGACTCTATCTGTCCGTGTGTTTAGAATTAGATTTTGAGATAAACACGAAAGTTTTAGAGGACAAGAAACTCTACAAGAGTGTAAGAGACTATAGAAAGCCAAATTCCTTTTGTTTTTGAGTTATTCGAGTGCAAAGTGGGCACTTGGCTGTTTTTTATAGTTTCACGCTGAAAACACAACTTTGGCTGTTTTGAATGCTCTCAAAGAGACCTTAGAACTCATTTTTAGAGAACCATCACTGAGACATGCTTTAAAGAGCATTAGAAGTCCTAAAACTTTATAGTTTTGTCCTTTCTCTAATTCTACATAGATTGAAAGATATTACTCTCCCAAAGAAACCAGTTATTAGGCTTTGTCTACCTTGTGTATATAGACCGGATGGACTAATGCATAAGCATAGTTAAGACTTAGTTATAGTGACTAGAGATGACCTCCCTCGTTAGAACATGATAATTGATTATGTTCAAAACAAGGACTCCCATGTGACTTAAAAGATAAATAGAAGTTAAAGACTTTAAATTAAAAGCTTGTTTTATACTTGAAATTGATTTTGATTGATTTGAATATGCATGCCTTGAAAGATTATGGACTAGAGATGATTGTGGGATGATATGTATGAGTTATGATTGCTTTGTTTTGGGATGAATGATTAATATGCACGCGTATGACTGATTGATATGCATGTGTATGATGAGACACGACATGAGATTTTGAGATTCAGGCCGGCCGTCCTTAGATAGGGAACGCCGGATAGAGAATGAGATTTATGCCCTCTGGGAGCCATGTGGTAGAACCTAGAGAGGACGAGATTCAGAAAGAGGCATACCCGAGGATAGCTGCGATGTCTAGTGTGGAGGTTGGGTGGATAGGCATCGGAGAAAGCCCTAGATTGGCTAGATTTTGGTCAGTATGACTAACCATGTTGTCGAGCATGGTGATGATGATAGAGTCTTGAGATAGACACATACATTGTGATTGATTGAGATGCTATGCTGTAATTGATAGAGATTTATATAATGTGAATATTTGTTTGAGATTACATGATTCTTTGGTTATGTGATAAGAATCTTAGATATGCATGCATACTGTAAAATTGATAGAGATTTATATCATGTGAATGTTTGTTTGAGATGCTATGCTGTAATTGATAGAGATTTATATCATGTGAATGTTTGTTTGAGATTACATGATTCTTTGGTTATGTGATAAGAATCTTAGATATGCATGCATGCTTATTTGCTATTTGAGAAGGTTGATTTGATTGTATTGCTATGTAGAAACTTCAGGATTAAATGAGTTTAATGTTTTCTTAGATGAAGTTGTATGATTAGGATATGGTTAGAATCTGGGTACGTTTCATCCGTTATCAAACACACATGCACAAGATTATATCTAGTGACTATCTACCGAACACGGTGCGACCACCACCTCACTAACCATGTGGCAGATAATCAGAAATAAATATCGATGATAAAATTATCTATTAAAATAACATTTTCAATAATTCAAATAATTTTCATAATCCATAACATTCGATCAATGTATCTGCATTCTAAATGCCCTTTTTCTACCCATAACATTCAGTTAATGTATCCATAACCTTCTGTCAATGTATTTGCATACTAAATACCCTTTTTGTATCCATAACATTCGGTCAATGTATCTGCATACTAAATGCCCTTTTTGTTTGATTTTGGATATTTTTTAGAGTAATTCTTCATTACTACGTGTGTCTCTATATCTTTCAATTAGTCTTTGAGCTTTTTTTATGAGTGGCTAAGTCTCTTGGGAAGGTATTGATGACACCACCTTCTACCTTACCCTTTAATGAACACAAAAGCTAATCCAAATAACTCTCTTCAATCCCATTAAATTGTGTCCACTTTTAGAATTCTTGCATTTGTACTTTTGTATCCCATTTAAGTATTGGACTCAACCATTTTGATTGTCCCTTAACTGGATTTTGTTTTCTTGTTCTCATCTATGCAAAGTAGAAGAATCGAGGGTGACTATCTCCTCGCTCATGTCTTTTTGAATTTTTTTCTTATGAACTGGATAAGTGTGTGACGAAGGTCCAAACCTTGGGGTTAAGCCTCAAAGGGAAATCTAGTCAATGGTTTCAATCACTAAGATTGTTGGCCAATGATGAGATTTAGAAGCTCATAAATTATAGATTTACTTATAAAAATGAAGCATATAGAATGATAGTGATCAAAGAAATACATGTATGCTCAAAGTCAATTTCATCCTTGTTAGATAATATAGTGATAATATTATCATACAAAGGATCCTTCACTGTATCAAGAAGGTGTGTAACCAATTGAGTTCGAGGAATAGGATCCCCTACAGAGCAGAAAGTTGATTCATAATACCTTTGAATGATTCAATGACTAGACATGGATGTACCTGCCTTTGAATTGAAGCTTGTCCAGAAGGTTACAGAGATACAGAATCTCTGTAACAGTTTTCTTCTCAAACATAGTGATAAGATAGTCCCATATAGCATATGACGTGGATAACGGATAAACATCTAGCATGAGTGAATCGTTAAGGGCAGAAAGTATATACCGATGAGTAGTCTTATCATGAGACGAATCCAGCGTGCATGATCAATTTTTCACTGTTCAAAAATAGGACCTTCGGTAATAATAACATCATTCTCTGAAGTGGATCAATAGGTTGACGAGGGCATGCAAGAATACCAAGAGCAATATCTACCAATTTGTCTCCTTCCAAAATTAATAGCATCTTGTATTTCCAACCAGGAAATCCTTGGCCTTGGAAAAGAGGAACAGAACGTTGCCCAGAAGGAAATCCGTTATTAAGTATGGTGTTTGCCATGTTGGGTTGTGAGAACACGTACAAGATAAGTTCACAGACCATGTACAAGATATCAAAAACGTAGCCAAAAATAGGCATGCACCAGACGACAAGCATAAAGTGATCATGTAAAGAATAGAACGTGAACCAAAATTAGAACTCTAAAAGTGGAGACCCGTGTCTCATGCACGTAAGCAAACTTAGAGGCCCATAAAAGACAAAAATAATAATAAGAAAAAGCACCGCGTTAAGAAAAAAAACACCGTGTTATGACGCGACTTGCACGGCAAGTGTTATATCTAATTGTAGCTTATACAGCAAGCATCCGTTTGAAACTTTCATGATCAAATCCTGCTTACGACTCAGACACAACTACCTATTTGCTCTCACAAAGAACCTAATTTACAGTTTGCCTGATGCAGTTTGCTTGAACTGTCCTAACTTTTGACTGAGAACTCCGATTGACAAACCGTTTTGATAGGTTTTAGTTTTAAGGACGCGATTAAGAAACAATTCTAATTACAACAAGTGGAGTTTTAAAATTATGTAGGCAACATATAATCAAACAACCAATCAAACCTACACAAAACTGTTACCAAAGATCAATCTTGTAAGAAATGAAATCATAATCATAAATTGAACAAGAAGACGTAGATGCTTCTCTTATGATTAGAATCGCTCTGATACCATGTTGAGGGAGAGAGACGAGACAAGAGACATCAATATGACCTTAAGGGGGAGACTTGAAACATCCACCTCACATGGTGCATAAGTATGTGCAGCTTGTAGCACAAATATGTCTTAGAACTTACAAAAATGAAGGGTTGGAGAGATAAGCTCAGGACGGGTTGAATAGTCATGTTAAGTCCACATAAGCCTAGTTAAATGTTAGATATGGTAATACCTACAATTCATGCAAGTAGATTTGGCAAGTCGTGTGGGTTTCAATACCTATGTAAATGGCTCATTCCAATGTAAACAGATACAAGAAATTTTATCAAGTACATGCAAGTAGAATGAACTCAAGTAGATTTGGCAAGTCATATGAGTTTTAAAGCCTATATAAACAACTCATTCCAATGTAAGCTCAGGACGGGTAGAATAGTCATGTTAAGTCCAAATAAGCCTAGTTAAATGTTAGATATGGTAATACCTACAATTCATGCAAGTAGATTTGGCAAGTCGTGTGGGTTTCAATTATACCTATGTAAATGGCTCATTCCAATGTAAACAGATACAAGAAATTTTATCAAGTACATGCAAGTAGAATGAACTCAAGTAGATTTGGCAAGTCATATGAGTTTTAAAGCCTATATAAACAACTCATTCCTTTGTATACACATACAAGGATTTTTATCAAATACAAAAATGATCTTCTTTTTGTGGGCATGTCTTTTGATGCTTGCTCAAACACGTGTGCATTCTGTGCTCATTAATCAAGTCATTAGCCTCTTCATAATTATCTCTTAATCTCCTCATTAATTATATCCATCACACTATTGTTGCATCAATTTTATGTCTGAGGGTTTAGAGTAAAGTCTTGTGGATTTTTGGTGGATTTTGTCTTTGAATTCTTTGGAGAGAGCTTGAGAAGGGAGTATCCTTGTAGGCAGATATAGTAGCTTCCTTTAGAAACATTTTTCAATAGGCTTTCAAGGAAAGTGGAGCTTCAACAAGTAGTTGAGATTTAGTACTTAAAGAGGCATAATCTTGAGAGAGCGAGGTAAGATTTCAATGACAAGTTGCATTCCATTATTTCTTCTCTATGAATGAGTAGAGTTTTACATAGGTATAAAGGGGGCTCAAACATAGGTTTACTTGACTAAAGTGTATATTCTACATTTGAATTTCTTGATTCAAAATCTGTGGGAAAATTTGTCTCTTTACATTCTAATCCTTCATGACATATATGTTTGGGAGGTCGATGTGACTTATGAAACTCCTTCTACATCTACATAAGTTTTAACAAATTTGTCAAATTTTCAAGACGTACTCACTACCTTCATCACTTCTCAAGACTTTGAACTTATAATTACATTAGTTTTCTATAAATTTTTTAAATTCAACAAACTTCTTAGAGGATTCACTTTTTTGTTTAATGGATTAGATCCATAACGTCCTTGTGCAATCATGAATTGAGGTGATATAATAATAAGATCCACCAATGCTTGGCATTTTTTTTTGTTGGATCCCGTATCTTTTTAAGCCTTAACTAATGAGAAAAAGTGTAGCCTTAATACTTCATTTAATTTCCAACAAACATGGACTGATAATGTTGGACAAGTCCTTATCTTTGAAGTTAGTTGGTCCTTCTACCTTCATACATTTGTATGACCCAATATCTTATGCTATTGCTCAAACTTTGGTAGACTATTGTTCTTTACATAAGAGCACACTTTGTGCTATAAAATAACATCCAAAACAAATATTATACCATCTTTGTTAGCTTTGCCCAAAACCTTACAATTATTGTTGTGCTCTTACAGCGTGCATTCATATGAATTGAGAATAACCTCTGAATTTCATTCCTCAATCTCACCAACTGACACAATATTTTAAATTATACTTGGAACATATACATTCCACAAGAATGAATCATATTAGTCTTAAGTCACATATATATTGGCAAGACCTAGAGTGAGTCAGGGCTAGCTATATATAGCTCCAACAGGAAGAAGTAGAAGAATCGAGGGTGACTATCCCCTCGCTCATGTCTTCTTAAATTTTTTTCTTATGAACTGGATAAGTGTGTGACGAAGGTCCAAACCTTGGGGTTAAGCCTAAAAGGGAAATCTAGTCAATGGTTTCAATCACTAAGATTGTTGGCCAATGATGAGATTTAGAAGCTCATAAATCATAGATTTACTTATAAAAATGAAGCATATAGAATGTTTTTTATAATTATGCACCATATTTTTTAACATCTACTCAATCTAAGGTTTCCTTAAAAAGAATATTTTAGAACCTTACTTTTTAATCTTACACTAAATCATTGTAGTTTTAGGTTTAGTTTTATTTACATTGCAATTGAGCAGAGATTACATAGCATATTTCACCTATCCTCTTCCCCCAGACAAAGGAAGAGTGGCTCCAAGATACATGGTACCCTAGTTGCATACAGGCTTTCATCATTGCTTGAGTAGTGCATCCTTTTGGGGGCCGCTTCTCCAAGATTTGCTTTCCTATCCACACCTTCACAACTGGTCCAGTCCCCAGGGGGTTTTCTATGAAGGCTACAAAAGTAAAGGAGGGGTGTTTGACTTTTCGGTACCATCTTCTAGTCGTTGGTCCAGATTGTGGGAAGCTTTGCCTTCACTTCATACCTTGGATACCCCTGTGCGAGGAATGTGCCCCGCTCGATTGAGCATGCACGCGAGAATTAGAAGGTCATGTTGCTCACTCACCTCAAGAGTAGAGTTGTCTCCCTTAGCTATAATATTGTTAATTGTATTTCTAAGTTTAAGTGGACATGCAAGGTTTATTGGTTTTCCTTGTCTATTGTTCCCACTGTATAGCAGCTTTACCCTTTCTAGGGAGGACAACGATAGCAAACATGATTTTATAACTTATGTAAAGAATAATATAGCATGTGAATAATAATGACCAGTCTAATGATGTTTGAGAGGCTTTCCCTCTTTTTGGGGAGGTGGTAAAGAAGTCCCGAGTGACACCAACTTTGATTGAAACGTGGCGTATGCGTATATAAGGAGACCACAAATTCTATTAGACCGGGAATGTACGCACGATGTGCATGTTACTGGGCGCGAGCGAGACAAGGGCAAAGGTTGTGTTTGAAGCGGAACTAGAATATTAGTCGGATATCAGTCATGAGACTTCGTGACAAAGTTCGATTGTGCACACCAGTTCATGAGACTTCGGTCTGCCGACGAGATATTTCTCTCTCATACTCATCCAGCCGGGGAGAGCTCTTTCTCCGCTAATCGCTTGCCCTCAGTAGCCGTCGTCCAGTAAGTCCTTAGTACGAGCACGTTAATCTCTCTGTATGATTTATATACCATACTATTGTATGGTTATATATCTGTATAATTATATTCTAACGCATATATATTGAATTTAGTCCGAAGTCGATATAGTATAGTTCGCATAATTTATACACTTTCTCCACACAAATTATATCGAGAGAACATTTTGTTGGTTGCCATAATATTATATTATATTTATATTTATATAATATTGACAGCAGCACTAGTTGTGTGATGGAATCGGAGGCGTCCTCTCAGGAAAACGGAGGCACTAGTAGTACTGACTAGTCGTAGGCAAGACTAGTAATTGGGAGGCCTGCTGCTAGCGCATTATAAAAGCAAGCAGCGCTGCGCCCCTCTAATACAGCACAGCCAGCCATATCATAATTAAGCAAGAACCTTGGGCTGAGCTACACACAGCGAGCGCAGTACTGTCCCAAATTATAGTAGCCTCTGCCTGCTCTGCTCGTCTCGTCTCCTGCGCTAGCTAGCTCGCCGCCGCCATGCCGATCTCCACCACCAATGGCGCCGCATGCAAAGCCAAATTAGCCAAAGCCCAAGCCGATGGCCCTGCCAGCGTGCTCGCCATGGGCAGCGCCACCCCTCCGCACCTCTTCAAGCAACACGAGTACCCGGACTTCTACTTCAACGTCACCAACAGCAACCACATGACCGACCTCAAGCAAAAGTTCCAGCGCATTTGTAAGCCCCCTCATATATACTAATATATAATTGCAATAATACCGTATAATAATATGCAGGTGAGACGCAACTCCAAGCTAACGTTGCTCTCTCTGTACGTACGTACTACTGCAGGTGACAGATCAGGCATCCAGAAGAGGCACATGTACCTGAACGAGGAGATTCTGCGGGCCAACCCGAGCATGTGCGACTTCTGGGGCCAGTCCTTGGATGCGAGGCAAGAGCACATGGTGGAGGAGATACCCAGGCTTGGTGGGGAAGCTGCCCTCAAGGCGTTGGAGGAGTGGGGCCGCCCCAAGTCCTGCATCACCCACCTTGTCTTCTGCTCAACGGGCGGCATGGACTTGCCCGGGGCGGACTGGGCTCTCACCAAGCGTCTGGGTTTGCGCCACAATATCAAGAGGCTGATGCTGTACTCGCAGGGCTGCTTTGGTGGAGGCACGGCCCTCCGCATGGCCACGGAGCTGGCCGAGAACAACAAGGGCGCACGCGTGCTAGTGGTCTGCAGTGAGATCACCGTGGTGACCTTTCGTGGGCCTAATGAGACCCATATCGACAGCCTTGTGGGTCAGGCTTTGTTCAGCGACGGTGCCTCCGCCCTCATCGTCGGCTCCGACCCCATCGCTCACGTGGAGAAGCCCTGGTTTCAGGTTCACTGGACCGGCTCCTACATCTTGCCCGACAGTGATGGTGCCATCCAAGGCCACTGGAAGCAAATCGGCCTCACATTCCACCTCCACAAAACCGTTCCACAGCTTGTCTCTCAGAACCTGCCTGCCGTCTTGCAAGATGCCCTGGATAATGTCCATGATGATGATGGCCATGCCCCTAGCCCCAATGACATCTTTTGGATCACGCACCCAGGTGGCCCCGCCATTCTCAACCAAATGGAGCAGGCACTCAAGCTCAAACCCGAGAAACTCGCAGCCACTAGACAAGTGCTCGCTGAATACGGCAACATGTCCAGCGCTTGTGTTTTCTTCATCATGGAGCAGATGCGGCGCAACTCTTTGGAAAAGAAGCTCGCCACTTCTGGCGAGGGATTCGATTGGGGGGTGCTCGTCAGCTTTGGCCCGGGTGTGACTTGCGAGGCTCTTCTCCTTAAGAGCCTCCCCCTTGCTTAAACTACTCAGCTGGAAATGAAAATATGAGAGGATTTTACCCTAGGAAGATTTAGGCCCAGGCACCTTCATTCATTCTAGTTTTCCTTGAATAAAGATACACCTAGAAAGGCTATGGCATGTGGGCACTCGTAGAGTTGGTTGGGTCTATTGCAAGATGATGGTTAGTAGCGTGTGTGGTTCATCTTCTTGGCATTACTACGTTCTTTCCGGCCCATGATAACATGTCTTCTTCTTGCCATTTCTACTAAGTCTCTATATGTGTGCCCTCTTATCATATAAGAGACATATTGAATTTCATAATTATAAAATTTCTTGTTTTTAGTATTTATCTCATGGAGATGCTATGAATTTTGTAAAGAAGGATTAATATTATCATGAGAAGGAGAGAGAGAGAGAGAGAGAGAGAGCATGCCGTGTCAGGAGCATCAATATAGAATCCATTTTTCTTCGCTAAAGTCATATTATCTAGGTTGACAGGTCCTAAAATCTTGAGCATATGGCAGTGGGCACTCTCTTACTTTGAACGCTATTCCTTGCCATGCTACATCTTATAGTATTTGTAATAACATGCCCAATCAATTTACACTCCTCTTTCTCTTATTTCTCTTCTTTCTTCTTTTTCTTTACATTCAGAGAGGAAGAAGAATAGAAGATTTTATGTTTCTTCTACCTCGACTTCTCATCAAGAATAAGATAACAAGACATAAAAAGAACAAGAAAATAGAAACTTACCAATGGATAAAGAGATATTGCAAGTCCCTACTGGATAATAAACACACTTAGAACCTTATTTTTGAGGAAATAAAAATAAAGCCTAACAAAAAAGATAGAAGCTGAAGGCCAAAATATAATTTACTTGACCAGATTGTTTCTTATTGTGTAAATAACTTAAAGTATAGAATTGAGAGATGAATGGTGTTGCATAGAGAAATAATTGATACATTTTACAAATTACTAAAGCCATGTTGGAACAAAAATGTATGCTCATTATTGGGCAAAAGCTTGCAATTATGGTGTGTTTGAAGTATGGATGTGACGTTGAAGATATAGAATGATGGAGATCAAGGTGTATAGGTACTAAGAAGAGGGTCACTCATTCAGAGGTTAGCTTATGATACCTTTCTATCTCCACATTACATTTTTTTGGTAGCTATATCATAATGGAATGAACTTGATTTTCTCAGAAGTGCTAAAGAATGGAAAAATATTATAAATGAGAAGATTAGTGTGAATTTATTTTATCAAGTACATGCAAGTAGAATGAACTCAAGTAGATTTGGCAAGTCATATGAGTTTTAAAGCCTATATAAACAACTCATTCCTTTGTATACACATACAAGGATTTTTATCAAATACAGAAATGATCTTCTTTTTGTGGGCATGTCTTTTGATGCTTGCTCAAACACGTGTGCATTCTGGGCTCATTAATCAAGTCATTAGCCTCTTCATAATTATCTCTTAATCGCCTCATTAATTATATCCATCACACTATTGTTGCATCAATTGGACACACTCTTATACATGTTTGCAAGAATATCGCATAATTCTTCAACTAAATCACAATGTTCAATGTGAGGTGTGTATACTTGCTGTACATTTTGCTCATCACTGTTTTGTTCTTAAGATTCAAATTCTTGAGCTCCATGTGCTAGTGGTCGGCTAAATCGTAGGCTTCTTTAACTATTTGCTTACCTTTCCCATAATGAAGAACAAAGGGCACTGGTTTCTCCTCTATACGTGTCACTATGCTCCTATTTTGCATCTCTGCACATGATAATGTTTATTGTCTAGTTTCTTTATGGTGCCCCAATAAAACTTTAACATTTTAAAGATCTTTGTAAACAACTTAACAAAAAAGAAAAGGCTTCAAAAAATTGACTTTCTTCACACATGCAAGTGTGGGCTTCCAAAAACATACCTCCCTCTCGCAAACCTATGTGGGCACATTAAACTTGATCAAAACTTTTGCAAGAAAAATTTAGTGAATTAATGACATCATCAACTCACTCAATTATAGACACAAAAATTCATGCATACAAAAAACTTATTTTACATGTATAGCCCCTTCAAAACTTTTTTGCTGCTGAAAACTTGATCAGTTCATGAATTTGCACACTATACTACTCATAACATTATCGATTAGACATCTTAGCCAAAACATGCACTTATAAATTATCTATAAAGATTTTGTTTATATAGAATAGCAACGCCCTCTTATACCATGAAGGTGTTAAAGCCTTATTTATCCCAAATATTAAGCATAGGTTAGAATTTATCTTTGTTTCAAACATTCGTTTGGATTTTGTAACATCAAATGAAATCTTGATCTTGGCAATGGCTATAAAGCAGACACAATGGTTCACACCATTTTGTTGGATGTTTTTAAGTGGGGTTGACTACTTGTTTACATCAACAAGGTTCTTTAAAAGGCATGCTTTGTCTTAGGATCATCTATTGGTGCACAAATCATGCAAAGTGTTGCTCTTCCTCAATCTATTCTACACATTGCTCAATGTTAATGAAACAAGTAATAAGCCTTATAAGGCTTTACAAAATCATGTTTAATATCTAGCCTTGAGATCTTAGATACCAACCCTTATCACAAAAAACATGTGATTGTCTTCATATAGTAGTAGATTATGCTTTGAGCATAGTGCAGTTTTCACAGGTTTAATTAAAAACTAATAATGAAAATAAAAATTAATGGGTAGGAACTTGGGTAAATGAAAGTCAAAATGAGTAATGGTTTAAATGCTATTGGACAAGGGAAAGGCTTTTATACCGAAATGATATAAAACTAGTGTGGTGGATATAATCAATGAGGGGATTAAAAAATAATTATGAAGAGACTAATGACTTGATTATTGAACGTAAAATGTGAACACTTTAATAAAAATCAAGCAAAGAACAACCTTTCTTTGCTTGTTAAAATTACTTGTATATATTTACAAAACAAAGGAGTAGCATTCATGTTATTCAAACATTATTAGTTTTAACTTGATAGAGATGCTATGAATTTTGTGAAAAAGGATATATCATAATATGAGAGAGAGAGAGAGAGAGAGAGAGAGAGAGAGAGACATGCCACTAGCATCAATAAAAAATCCAATTGCTTTTGACAAAGTCATGCTATCTAGGTTGAGAGATCCTAAAACCTTGTGCACACGATGGTGGGCACTCTATTGATTTGAATGATATTCCTTCTTCCCAGTCTATGTCTTATATTATTTATAATAACATGCCTACTTAATTTACTCTCCACTTCCTCTACTTTCTTCGTTTTTATTTTCATATGGAGAGGAAAAAGAATAAAAAGATTTCATGTTTCTTCTACCTTGACTTCTCATCAAACATAAGGTAATATGACAAGGAGGGAAGAACATAAGAAGAATCAGAAAAGAGAAACTTATGTTCTTGAATATCTTCGCGAATGCATCCCTCAACTCAGCATAGTTAGAAAAATGGTCATCATCAAATTGCATGAGCCAATCCATCAGAATATCTTCAAAGGTGGTAGCAAATTGATCTCTTTTGAGCTCCTTTAAGAGTTCTCTTATTGGCTTTTAGACCTTCCATGCTTGCTCATGCCTGCTCAAATGTATTGATGTGGATGTCAGGGTCATTTGACTTTTCACCCTTAAACATTAGGAAGTGATTATTTGTTCAAGTTTTTAGCTATTTTAAACCACACTTTGACCTTTGTGTTTTGTCAAGTCAACACTTCTCTGAGTTTTTAGTGCCACTCATATCCTATTTTATCTAGTTTTCTCAACATTGTATTGAACTGCTTCTCCTCATAAAAACACTCCTAGTTTTGAGTTGTTGATGCCATTATTCTGTGTGCAAGTTGATGATGCCATTGAGACTCTGATTCTAATTCTAAAGTTTCATTGGAGGTGCATTTGTTCTTCTTCTTCAGAGGTGGTCTCATACTTCTTCTTCATCTCCTTTTCCTCCTTATCAGAGTCACTATGTGACTAAGATTGTGTCTTTGGTTCTTCTTGCCTTTCGTTCCTTTTATCAACAAACATGATGGTGTTCTTAATAAAATCTTCCAAGATCTTTGTAGGATTATATTGTTCCATTTTCTTAATGTCCTTGTCCCTTAGGCCATTGGTAGCAATCATCTAAGGTTTTGCACCATAGGTGGGTTTTCCACTTTCTAGGCCTTTTCCTTGATTAGATGTCATGGAAAGAGAGAATTTTCATAAGCTAAATTGATATAAAAATGTGACGGTCTCGAATGTAGCCATATCATAATCGTGTAACTTAATCTAAGAAAACATTAAAACTCACTTAATCGTGCTATTTCTACATAGCAATACAATCAAAGCAATCCTCTCAAATAGCAAAATAAGCATGCATGCCATATCCAAGATTCTTATCACATAAGTAAAGAATCATGTAATCTCAAACAAACATTCACATAATATAAATCTCTCTATCAATTAAAGCATCTCATCTCAATCAATCACAATGTATGTGTCTATCTTAAGATTCTATTATCATTACCATGCTTGACGACATGGTTACTCACATAATGACCAAAATCCAACCAATCTAGGGCTTTCTCCGATGCTTGTCCACCCAACCTCCACACTGGACATCCCGGCCATCCTGAGTATGCCTCTTTCAGAATCTTGTCCTCTCTGGGTTCTACCACATGGCTTTCAGAGGGCATAAATCTCGTTCTTTGTCTGGCGTTCCCTGCCTCAAGATGGCCGGCATGCATATCAATCATTCATACACATGAATATCAATCATTCATTTCATAAAAAAGCAATCACAAGTCATACTTATCATCTTATACTATCTCTAGTCCATAATCTTTCAAGGCATGCATATTCAAATCAATCAAAATCAACTTCAAGTATAAAACTAGCTTTTAATTCAAACAGTTTAACTTCTCTTAGTATTTCAAGTCACACGAGAATCTTTATTTAAAAAAAATCAATTATCATGTTCTAACTAGTGAGATCATCTCTAGTCACTACTATAGGTAAGTCTTCACTATGCTTATGCATTAGTCCATCCGGTCTATGCGTTACTCCATCCGATCAATATAGATAAGATAGTCAATCTTGATGGCAATTTGTAAGGCAAAGCCTGACAACTTGTCTCTTTCGGAGAGTAATACCTTCCAATTTATTTGGAATTAGAGAAAAGTCAAAACTACAAAGTGTTAGGACTTCTAATTCTCTATAAAACATATCTCAGTGATGGTTCTCTAAAAATGAGTTCTAAGGTCTCTTTGAGAGCTGCATTCAAAATGGCCAAAGTTGTGTTTAAAACATAAAACTGTAAAAAACAACCAATGCCGCAGTTTGTACTTGAATAACTCAAAAACGAAAGGGATTTGGCTTTCTAGCCTCTCATACACTCTTGTAGAGTTCTTTGCCGTCTAAAAATTTTGTCTTTATGTTAAAATCTGATTCTAAACACACGGAAAGATAAATGCTTTTCAAAACACTTCCTAATAAAGGTTATACCTAAAATTTAGTCACAAACTAGTCAAATATTCTATCTTCTAATTCTTTACCCCACCAAAACTATTTATTCCATGAGTCTCATAGACCAAGATGATCATGTATAATTAATAAAGTTTAGAATTACTTATCATTAAGCACGCCCTATATCGACTCGGATTCTCTCGTATACACTTATTGATTTATTTATTTCATATCAAAATAATTTGAGAAAAAATAATAAAAAGAGAGTTTGTGTACTTCCCTGATATATTTGAAGAGGTCTTCATCGATTGGGAATCCATGTCTACTCTCAAGAAATTGTGGAAGAGCTGTTTGTAGATTTAGCAAGCCTCTTAGATCTGTTATTAGGGGTGCAACCTACAACAGCTATAACTTCATGCACACTTATCAGAAACTTGTTGTCTGGGTACTTAAAATTACTAGAACATGTGCATTCTATAACCTAGCACGGGCGGAATTGCCAAAATCAGCATTATGTGAAAGTCAACTCCAAAAATAGGTCAGGTTTAACTTTTATTAAAAATTTCTTCTCACACATCTCTTTATCTAGATTAAAATTACCTTCTTTTACATATTTTTATCTTGAAAAATAATATTTTATGACATGACCTGGCTTATGATAGTATTGATAAATGCATTGGGCCTTTGATTTCAGAAATTAAAAAAACAACTCTTATATCTTGATATGCATAGCATGTACCTCATTCTATTGTTTAAATTTTGAAGGTCCCCTTTTCTATCGCATTCTAAAAATCTACTCTTACTTGTTGAACGTTTGAAGCTCACCTTGCCTCTTGAATTCTAAAAATCTTACTTGTGATCCTCGGTAATTTCCAAGAAATTTAATGTTGGTTTTGATATGAGGTTTGATTAGCTCTTTCATATGAGTCAGAGCCGTGTCCTTTATTTCCTTTTCTTGTAGAACTTTTAAAGAAGTGATTGCATTCTGACCATACTAATTATTATAAGACTTTGATGTACCTCCAAGGATGTGTTCTTCTCGGATCGTCTTTAAAATGAGATCCTTAAAAGTAGGAAATGTTGAGGGAGAGAGACGAGACAAGAGACACCACATACGCTCCATAAGAATGATACATATTAGTCACAAGTCACAAATATATAGGTAAGACCTAGAGTGAGTTAGGGCTAGCTATATATAGCTCCAACACCCCCACTCAAATAAAGGTCTCTAGCTGCGAGTAAAAAAACCCTTGAGAGCACAAGGGAAAAACCCGAGCTCCTACATATAAATGTACAATGCCACCTTAAAGTCCATGTGCAATGTGCTTCTATATACAAAGTACAAAGAATAAATGTGCATGATGTGAAGTAATGTGTGAAGTGTCCTAAAGTCTATAGGCTATGTACAAGTCTAGACAAAATTGACATGACATGAGATGTGCTAATCTCCAAAAAGAGAGGCCGCCGCAACTCCAAGTTCTGATCACAAAAGTGTAAACCGAGCTTCATGGAGTCCTTTGGTGAGAATGTCTGCAATCATTTGATCAATTGGAAAATGTTCTACCATTATTGCTCCTTTCCTTACTTCATGTCGAACATAGTGATAATGAACTGTAATATGCTTGGACTTGCTATGTTGCACGTAGT
Organism: Cibotium barometz; assembly: GCF_041138505.1. Lineage (NCBI taxonomy): Eukaryota > Viridiplantae > Streptophyta > Polypodiopsida > Cyatheales > Cibotiaceae > Cibotium > Cibotium barometz. The sequence goes on along the minus strand of NC_141048.1, from coordinate 50,286,754 downwards.
CCTTGGCTAGACTAATAGCACTTTGGTTGTCACATCTAAGAGGAGTGCTTGAGGAAGGAGAATGACCAATATCAGTAAGCAATTGTCGAAACCAAACCAATTCACAAGCTGCTAAAGATGCAGCTACATATTCAGACTTTGTAGTAGAAACTGTAATACATCGTTGTTTCTTGCTAGCCCAAGATACCAAACAGCCATTGATAAAGAAGCAATTACCACTAGTGGATCGCATGGACAAGTTAGAGCTTGCCCAATCAGCATCTGAATAACCCAAAAGATTAAGAGAAGTCGTTGAAGATATGTCTTCTTGATGGCAGCGATATACAAGTCCGAAATCTCCAGTGCCCTTCAAGTACTTCAAAATAGGTTTAGCTTGAGACCAATGTCTTGTAGATGGAGAGGACAAGTATTGTCACTACAAGGGATTGGGCTCATACCCGCGCTCTTAGCCGCTAAAAATGACTTATGAAAAAAGTAGCGGGCCCGTGTATCAGCGCGTGTATAATCGCGGCCAGAGACATGCGTGTAAAACCGCGTGTACAGTACCTCTCAGACGCGCGTATACACGGGTATATACCCGCGTTATTATATACAGACGCGTTAATACACGCACCTATACACGCTTCTTATTACATTAGACGCGCTTATACACGGGTGTATAACCGCATTCTGCTCAGTTCATGTTCCAGACGCGTTTTTACTTGCGTCCATACACGCGTTTTTTTAATGTAGCTGCGTTGATACACGCGTGACTGTCAGTTTATACGCGTTAATACACGCGTAATTTCGAGGGTATCCGCATAGATACACGCGAGTTTTAGCAGTGTTGACGCGCTTATACACGCAAACAGAGAGCAAAAAAAAAATCCAGAGAGTGCTATTTGGTGCCTGAATACTGTTCCAGCATTCCAGCACCCAATAGCACTCTCTGGTTTAGGGTTTTTGGTGCATTAGACCATCCCATTAGACCATCCACGAAGAACATATGCACGAGGGAGATTAAGACAAGAACGACATGAATGCATACTGCATTGTCATTACACGATTCAAGACAGCCATGAATGTAATACTATCGATCAATCAATTCAATATTACTATCAAAATTTCATACATGTATACAAGGGAGTCCATATCTCGAAGTAGCCCATGGCTTGAGTTTACAAAAAAATATATACAATCACATCCTAAATATGGAATGTGATACTACAAGTCTGAGTACTACTCAGACCCAGATGATGACTCGGTGCTCCCCCCATGCTCAGATGAGCTCGCATCGGTCGGAATGTCCGAGGAGTAGTGCTCACGTCCACCCTCTGCAGCGGCGGCCGGTGGATCATCAGCAGCTTGTGCCTGTTCAAGTAATATATAGTATATAAGTATATATATATGCAATTCAATAAACCAAAACCATTCGTTACGAATTTTCAAGTACCTGTCGACCGTATGGTCTCATGGCCAACTCAAACTGCGCGTCCGTAATACATCCCTCGGCTCTGAAGATGGCCCACGTATCACGTCTGCTATGCCGGCGAGCATACGCAGTATCGTGGGTTGTGGGCTTCCTCCCCGTAACCCGTCGCTGTATCATAATCAACACAATTTGTAAGATTAAAACAATTCATAGAATCAATGAATTAAGTAAACAACCAAATAAAGTGGCAGGATACTTACGAACTCTGCCTCCCATGACTCGACGCCGCCAGATCCGAAATGCGAAGATCCAACGGTCTCCATCTGGATCCGTCGTGCCTCCACATGCTGCCTGCTCTTCACGCCACCCTCTGCTCGTTTCTTTGCCTCCTTCCACTCGCGTTTGTGCGCAGTGGGGCAGGTTTCTCGGCAGGATAGCCACCCGCAGCTACATTTAGCCGGTCATCGTACGCGAGTTTTTTAAGGTGAGATCTTTTATTACTTAAGATCTCCCTTATTCGCGTCCTTCCCCATACATCCGAGAATGTAGCATGTGGGGGATTGGGGTACCGACTATGTACAGCCTCTATCACCTCCCCAACTAATCTGCTATTTTGATCTTTAAATTTAATAAAACAATTTCTATATGAGTTTGATACTACCCCACGCATGTATTCCATTACCTCCCTCCCCCTCGCATCCATCACTATCCCGCCCCTATCCGTCACATCATAGCAAACCACTCTCTCCATCTCTCTCATCTCCTCCTCTTCCGAACTGTCTCCTCTAACTCTTCTCCCTCTATCTCCTCTCTCACCCCGTGCCCTACTACCTCCCCCACCTCCCCCACCTCCCCCACCAAAGCACCCGCCGCATCCTCCCCCACTCCCACTCTTCCTACTGCTGCGGGTGGAGTCACGACTGGGGGATTGTCTACGTGACGGTGGCTGTGAGCCCTGACGTGACGGTGGCTCTGAGGGAGCACGTGATGGTGGCTGTGAGGGTGTACGTGAGTGTGTCTGGGACGAGGTATGTCTCCTCGGTGGACGTGGAAGAGGAGAAGCTGCATGCCGTCTCGTCGGACTCGGAGGAATAGACGGCACTGGAGTGCCCTGGATACTCGCGATAGGGGTATAGACACCAGGCAGGGAAGGAGGGGGATGGGCATACATATACTCTGTAAGCTCAACCGGACCAGGTTGGTGCCCAAAGTGATTCATCATCTCCATCAACCAATTGCTGTACGCAAATGGATCGGATGAAGAACCTGGAATATCCATAAAGAACCTGCAACAAACATCATCATGTACATCATGGGCTGTCTCTTTACTCACACATTGTCATTACACAAGTCAATTGCCTGCAAACCCTAAACCCTAAACGCCGCAGTTTTCTGTCTGTAGAAACGCGTGTATACACCCGTCAAAAAACGCGTGTATACACCCGTCAAAAAACGCGTGTATATGCGCGTGAAAAAACTCTGCAGACAGGTTACACGCGCTTCTACACGCGTTCGTACACGCGAACTGCGAAAAAATTTTCTCGAAAAGCCCGACCCCCCGACAAAGACAGAATGTCCTGATAAAAAGGACCAGCCATTGTCGCCCCTGTCAGGATGCAGCAACCCAATCGTGTGCAAGAAGACAAACCCAAAGAGCAAAGAGCAAAGTAAACAAATCTGACAAAAAGAGACAAGGCACAGGACAAAGTGACTCACCTCTGGAAAAGTGAGTCCTCTCTGCTCCTTCTCTGCTCCCTCCTTCTCCCGTGTGTGTGCTCCTTTCTCTGCTCCCTCCTTGCTGTTGGAAGAGGCGAAAACAGGCGAAAACGCATGCACTGTTGATTTCTAAGTTCAAAATCTATATTTGGGGAAGGCGGGCTATTTTTAGTTTAAATATGCCGCCGCGTTTATGTTCGCGTTTATGAAGGCGGGTATTTTCGCGTGTATATCCTTTTAGCTGCGTTGATACACGCGTTTTGCAGGAAATAACTGCGTGAATACACACGTTTTTTAGGAATTAGCCGCGTCAATACACGCGAGTTTTAGGAGATAGCCGCGTGAATAGACGCGATTTTATGCTTTCATTAAAAATATATAGTGAGTTTGTGTTTTCTGATTTGTACACAGGATGTCATCAACCTCTTCAAGCAGTTCTGGAGAAGATGAGACAATGCGTCATCGTAATCGCAATGTGTGGTTGGGACAACGGATCAAATGTATGTGTAATCGATGTCAAGGATGCATTGTACGAGCACGTCGAATTACCTTGAATCACATCTCCATGTATGGAGAATGGAATCAAACAGGTTTAGAGGTGAGTAGATGTAAATTGATGGTATTCAAATGACTCATGGTATCCAAATTAAATTAATAGAGTTGTAACATATAATTTGATAAATTGAAGCAGGATGCAGTACCACACCCTAACATGGTACCCTACGCGCGACGAGAGCACGTAAAGCGTCGACGAGATGATGCTGGAGCTTCGGGATCTATTGTCAGAGATGAGTGGGAAAGGGACGACAATAGCCCTGCACCCCACGAAGTTGTGGAAGAGGAGGTGCTTGATGATATGGTGCGGAATCTTTTTAAGGATGATCCCAAAGGTATGGACGACGATGATATGGAACAAGAGCATCTTTATAAAGCTTCATCGACACCGGTGTTTGAAGGGTGCACATTCTCAGTTTTACGTGCTTCACTTGAACTACTTAATATACAAACAGTTTATGGATGGAGCAATGCAAGTCTTGACGCATTGTTGAAGTAAGCATTCTAACTTATAAATTTGAATTAGTGGTTTAAGGTTTAGGATTTAAGACTAATTATAATTGATGATATTGGATGCAGGCTATTGTCAAACATGCTTCCAAAGGAAAATAGACTACCCACCTCAAGAGACATAGAGAGGCGATATGTGACATCTCTTGGAGGACTGGATTATGATAAAATACATGCATGCGTCAATGATTGCATTCTCTTTCGTGGGACGCATAAGGAGGCTCTGACATGTCCCACTTGTGGTGAAGCAAGGTACAGAACAGATATGAAGAGTTTTGATGTACCTCGTAAAGTCTTGCGACACTTTCCTATAATTCCTCGCATCAAACACATGTTCAAGTGCAAATCCATAGCAGAGCTCATGTCATGGCATTCCTCACATCGATCGGATGATGGCATGTGGAGAATTCCCGCAGACACTCCTGCTTGGAAGCATATTGAAGATGAGTGGCCCAGCTTTAAAACAGAGCCCAGAAACTTGAGACTTGGCCTGGGTATGGATGGAGTGAATCCATTTGGTTTCAAAAGCACCGCATACAGCGTGTGGCCAGTTGTGCTGGTGAATTACAACCTTCCACCATCAATGGCGATCAAGAAGGGACATCTTATGTTATCTCTTCTAATTCCAGGGAACATAAAGTCAAGCATATGGATGTTTATCTTGAACCACTGATTGATGAGTTGGAGGAACTATGGAGAGGTGTTGCGGTGGTGGACATTAGTAGGCCTCCCTCCTCTCGACACTTCGACTTAAAAGCAGTGTTGATGTGGACAATGCATGACTTTCCAGGATACAGCGATTGTTCTGGTAAGAATTCTAATTACCTCCCTACTCTATTACTATTGGCTATATATATTAATTAGACGGTTTGACTTTATTATTCTAACTTTTATTTATATTTTAACAGGTTTGAAAACATCGGGTAAACATGCATGTCTTGTTTGTGGCCCCTCGTTAGTACATGAGTATGCTGATGGTTTGTGTAAGACTATATTCGATAATCATCATCGATTTCTCCCCTCAGATCATCCTAAATATGTTGCTAGTAAGAGTAACATTCCTCCACAAACACTTCGTGCAAAAGATTGGAAGCGTATTTGGGAGTCTACAACTATTCTTCCTCCAGATGGCATGAACAGGTATAGTGATGTTTTTTCAATCTTGTTTTGTGTAGTCTCTAATTGGATTAAAGGTCACATAGAGCAATCCCTTGTGCAGGTACTCCATTTTTTTCCGGCTGCCATATTGGACCCATCTTAAGATCAACCATCTTCTTGATCCCATGCACATCTTCAAGAATGTGGGATCTGGTATTTGGGAACATATTACTGGTAAACGAGACAATGTTAGCGTACGTGAGGACTTGCGGGTCGCAGGACGTATGCGTCAAGCTTGGCCACGAGAGGTGGGTGGGCACGTTCGTCTTCCGCCTGCACCATGGATTATATCAAAGAAAGAGGAGAAGCAGGTAAAGCAGGCCATCACCACTTTGCGTACTCCCACTGGATGCATGAGATCATTGAAGGGAGCCTTTACAACCACTAAGAAAAGAGGCGTTGAGCAACTATATGGGTTGAAGTCCCACGATTGGCACAAGATGCTTCAAGTAAGTGTTTTCCAAGTCTTGTACGTACGTTGAAATTAAATTTTGTAATGCCATAAACCATAAATGTGCTCTTATGTGCGCAGTTCATACTACCTACTAGCATCGACCATTGTGCGAATAAGAGTTTGAAAAAATGTATTTATAAGATGGGCGAGCTTGTGAGGTATGTAAAACCCATGCTCAGATCACCCTTCATTATACCTTGCAAAATGAACGTGCATGAGGTATAACGTACTATTTATTTATTTTTCAGATATGTTAGTTCCAAAGCAATTGATCCAGCCACGTTGGATGATGCGCGTGTTATGGCAGTGGAGGTGGTTTGTTTGGTAGAGGAGACTTTTCCGCGAACCATTCTCACAAGTCAACTACATCTCATTGTGCATTTAGTGAACGAAATTGCTTTATGTGGTACTGTGCATGCACGTTGGATGTTCTTCCTAGAGCGCTTCATGAAGACCTTAAAAGACTTTGTGAGGCAAAGTGCAAGGCCTGAAGGAAGCATGGCCGAGGGTTGGTTGATACAAGAGTCTCTTGTATATATTTCAGAATTTCTTGGTCAGGTGGACAGCTCTTTGCCACGACTATGGAGCAATGAAGAGGACTTGAGGATGACCTCTATTGTGCCTCAAGGAAAAGGACAGAGTAAAGTAATTGACAGAACATTGATTGATGATCTCAATTTCACTTGTATCCTTAATAGTGATGTGATGAGCAGATGGGTTACAAGATATGAGGATGCAAAGACAAAAAGGCAAGCAGAAAGAGCTCTCTTTCGGAGGCAACATGGCTCTCGGAAGGCGTACCCTAAGCATCTAGCAACACTTCCGAATGATATCCATGTTGATTGGTTGCATGAGGAAATGGAGAGAGCAGAGAGCGACGAGGGGCTGCATATCACGGCGGAAGAATGGGAGTATGCACGAGGATGCATGTCAAAGGTACATAGAACTAATGTTTTGCATTAGTTGTAAGTGATTTGCTTTTAATATTTATTCACATTGCTTACACAAATATTGCTTCTATTTTGGTCCAGTGCACTATGTTCAATGCTATATGGTGTGAAGGCAAGCATTTTCGAACACAAAGAATTGATGAAAAGAGAAATACACAAGATTGCGGTGTCATTAGTAGCTTTGAGGGAGCTAATGGAAAAATGGATGATTATTGTGGCATAATCCAAGACATATTTAGGCTTGACTTTTGTCGCTTCTTTGTGTATGTTTTGGATGTCAAATGGCAAATAAACGTGGTGGAAAAAGGGCCTGATGCAACGATAAAACGCCATGCAAGTGGATATGTAACTATTGACTCTACAAAGTTCTGGCAAACAAAGAAAGATAGGCTCGTATTGCCACAACAATGTGAGCAGGTATGCATTTTTTTTACTAATGTGTTTCATGTACATATATATCTAAGCTCACGTACCCCTTGACTTTTGATATGCTAATTAATTACTGTACTGTGTGTATTTGAGTAGGTTATCTATCTACCAATGGTGCATGACATCAAATGGTGGTACGTCATCCCTATTGCACCACGTTCCAAAGTGATGTATAATACATTCACTGATATGGAGCATATGGAGGATGTAACAAGCCGCAATGAAGATGACGTCGAACATGCCATTGAAGATGTTGTGATCGATGATCAAGAAATAAGAGATGATCGTGATAATGAGGATGAGCATGCCATTTCTCATGATCATGAGAATGACCCTACCATTGAGGATGATGGTGATGTTGATGAGGATGATCAGGACATCGATACCATTATCAATGGAGTACAGAATATCGATAGTGGAATAAATTTAATCGTAGCCTTACCAATTGATCAAATGGATATTGATGTTGATCGTTTGACAAGGATGGATCTTATTGAAGATGAGATCGAACCCTTACCAATCCGTCACTGTATGTTCTAAATTGATGACATTTCTATCATCTCATATGCATGATTTATTTTTGAATATATTTCATTGTTGTAAATGCATGTAGTGGGATTGTGTAATGATGTATACTGTAATGTACTATGAGATGGTTTAAGGAAAATAGTTTTTAATTTTGTTAAGGAATTCAGTTTTTTTTCAGTTTTTCTTTGCCATGCGTGTATTAATCCGTGTGCAGTAGCGTGTATTTACCCGTGTATAATACCGAGTATCACCCCGTAAATATTACCGTGTATTTATGCGTGTATTACTGCGTGTATATAAATGCATTTATACACGCGTTTATAAATGCAAATATACACGCGAACTTAAATGCAAAAATACACGCGCCCGATTCTATTCAAATACAAGCGCGACCATACACGCGTTCGTAATTTATCGCGTGTATGAAGCGCGTGTATGGCAGCATTGTCTTGTAGTGTGTCCTAATAGATTTGCTGCAAACAGAATATCAGGACGAGTGCTCATGCCCGCAAATTGAAGACTATCAACAAGATTAGCACAGGGTTGATTTAAAGCTAATGATTCAACCTCAATATTTGCAGAAGTACTGCTAGTAGAGCTTGCAAGACAAGGAGTGTTTGTTGCCGAATGTGCAGTAGCCAATCCAAACTTTTGAACAATATCTTGGAAAAACTTTGTTTGACGAAGAAGCAAAATACCATTGTGACGATACCTTTGAACTTGAATACCAAGGCATGAATGGATGTCGCCAAGATTCACCATATCAAAGGCTGAGGATAAAACCTTTTTTACTTGTTGCATGAAAGATAGATTTTTAGACACAAGTATAGTGTCATCAACATAAAGGGCCAATATCACAAAATGGTTATCCACATTGCGCTTGATATAAAGATTTGGATCAGAGAAGCAAGAAACAAACCCCTGAGATGTGAGAAATTGATCAAGCTTGATGTACCATGATCGTGAAGCTTGTTTTAGTCCATACAAAGCACGGTGGAGTTGGCATACAAGATGTTCCTTTTCGGGAATTGTAAATCCTTCAAGTTGCTCCATATATATTTCCTCCTTTAAGTCTCTATTAAGAAAAGCCGTCTTAACATCCATTTGATGTATTTCCAAATCAAACTTAGTTGCAGCTAGTAGTACTCGAATGCTTGTACTATGAACTACGGGTGAAAAAGTGTCATGATAGTCAATCCCTGCAATTTGTGAGTATCCCTTTGCAACAAAACGAGCTTTGAATTTATCAAAGGATCCATGTGCCTTTGTTTTAGTCTTGTAAACCCACTTACATTTGATAGGAGTACGATCAGAAGGTAGATTGGTAAGAACCCATGTACCTTTCGAGATCAAAGACTCATATTCAGCTTCCATGGCTTCCTTCCATTGTTCCTTTTGTGGAGAGGACATAGCTTCTGCATAAGTTGACTTCACAAACAGCCAATACGTGATTAAAGGTTTCAAGATCATCATCATATACATGATTTGCACCGTGCTCAAGTTCAATAGGAAGATCAACATAGATATCAAGATCTGTAGCAGTCTCCTTTCAAAACCGTAGGATGAACATCAATAGACTTGTCTCCAATATCCATCAAAAGAGTGTTGTCATCATGCAAATCATTGTCCAAAAGTAGAAAAGGAAATGAAGTGAGTAATGTTTTTGTATCATCCGCATCATCTGTGCACCATGAACCTCCCAATCATTGAATATAGCATCTCGACTAACAATTGCCTTTTGAGAACTTGGATCGTAAAACTTGTAACCCTTTGAGTTGTCAGAATAACCAATAAAAATAACCTTCAAACCTGAAGGTTCTAGCTTGTGTCGTGTCTCTTTTGGGACATGAATATAAGCAATATAAGAGATTACCATGTCGAGGAGAAACCGCAATAGTGGTGCATCCTTTTTGATGCGACACTTTGTATTATCAAATCCAACAAATAGACCAAGATCCACAAGCCGCACAACAAAAAGTAAGTTTCTTTGTAAATCAAGAACATGTAAAACTCCTGGCAATATTTTGGTTGAGGAAGAAGTTCCCAAATACAATTCACCAATACCAATTACTTGGCAAGTTATATTATTAGCAAGATAAACCACTTTCTTGATAGGCATTGGATGATAATTGTGTAACCATTGCAATTGATATGTCATGTTGCCAGTAGCACCAGAATCAACAATAAAGAGAGAACCATCACGAACATGTAGTACCTTTTCTGGAGAGACATTATATATAATGAACCAAATTAGCCTCTTGATAAACATTGTCCTAATCATGAGGATTTTGTTGACTAGCATAAGCTTGATTTCGAGCTTCATCACATAATGCCTCTTGAAGCATCGATTGGATGAATGCCTTGTGCTCCCACAATATTCACAGGCTACAGAAGAGAAAGAACCCCTTGATAAACGAGGTTGCTTATTTGTAATACCGTGTTCTTCATCCTACTCTCATGCCCAACATTCAGATACCAAGTGACCAGTTTTGTCACAATAAGAACAACGTTTTTGAGGAAATCTCAAACGAGAAGAATTACCTCCTCTTTGCTTCGGTAATAATAACATCATTCTCTGAAGTGGATCAATAGGTTGAGGAGGGCATGCAAAAATACCAAGAGCAACCAATTCGTCTCCTTCCAAAATTAATAGCATCTTGTATTTCCAACCAGGAAATCCTTGGCCTTGAAAAAGAGGAACAGAACGTTGCCCAGAAGGAAATCCGTTAACAAGTATCGTGTTTGCCATGTCTGGTTGTGAGAACACGTACAAGATAAGTTCGTAGAACTTGCAGACCATGTACGAGATATGAGAAACGTGGCCAAAAATAGGCATGCACTAGACGACGAGCATAAAGTGATCATGTAAAGAATAGAACGTGAACCAAAATTAGAACTCTAAAAGTGGAGACCCGTGTCTCATGCACGTAAGCAAACTTAGAGGTCCATAAAAGACAAAAATAATAATAAGAAAAAGCACCGCGTTAAGAAAAAAAACACCGTGTTATGACATGACTTGCACGGCAAGTTTTATATCTAATTGTAGCTTGTACAACAAGCATCCGTCTGAAGCTTTCACGATCAAATCCTACTTACGACTTAGAGACAACTACCTATTTGCTCTCACAAAGAACCTATTTTACTATTTTAGATGCAGTTTACCTGAACTGTCCTAACTTTTGACTGAGAACTCCGATTGACAAACCGTTTTGATAGGTTTTAGTTTTAAGGACGCGATTAAGAAACAATTCTAATTACAACAAGTGGAGATTTAAAATCATGTAGGCAGCATATAATCAAAGAACCTGTGAGATCCCTCTGCCCCCCTCCGCGCACCGGACTCCAGGTAAGCTGAGAGCGGAAGCAGCCCCCTCATGCGCGGGGCAGGGTTTCTCACTCGGGGCCTCAATGTCCGAGCACGAGACTAGGCTGGTGGTCACTTCGAAAACCGAAACCGAGAAAATTTTCCATGCCCGAAAAGCGGGGACGATTCTACCTTTTTGAATTTTTCTTAACGAGTTTTCTAATGAGATCCAAATCTTAACTATCCTCCACTTGAATAAACCAGATAGAAGGAAACTATCATTAATATAATTTGATCATCTGAGCAATTCAACGCTTTTTTCCCAATCAAGATTGGGCACAGCCGTTGATTCACTCAATCGAGAAATTTATCAGGGCATTAACTATCTACTCGAAGCCTAGCGTAATCCTAAGATTTTTCAGTTTGATTATTAAAACTCCATGATTCCAGCCTAACCCCATCCGGCCCATGGGTTAGCCACCACCCTACTACCACTGGAATCGGTGGAACCAAATAAGTACTCACTCACCCTTAATTGAAATGCCTTTCTTAACTTTAGCTTTAGAAAATAGATACGCACACACTCCTCTTTAAAACTTTAATAAAAACAATCCATTGACAAACAAATTACTGGTTACACATGTCATACTTCAAAATTTCCATTGAGTCTTTGTTTCTCACAAAACAATATCACTTTGGACTCTCCATGAGACCAGCGAGTCAACAACAAGATCCAGTGATAGTTACAATAACATTGGTCTGTCATACAATATCTTCCTCCATATACGAATGGGTGTTCTCGGCACCACGAGCCCATGCATCGCCTGGTGAGAACCCTCCAGGATGTTCCTTAGGTGTCCTGGCACTTCACTCAGGGACCGCTTCGTCGACCCTCGTCCACCATCGTACCGAAAGCACACCATTTTAACCATACCGAGGCTGGTCAAGACCTCGGCAGGCTTTACCGCGTGAGCTGTCTCTCGAACACTCCCCGCCAGTTGTTGCAACCGAACTTCCCTTAGATAAACATATATGCCAAATGCTCCCTCCAGCATTCTGGCGTAAGACAGTCTTTTAAGAAAACAGGATTTCTATGCAAGTTTTGTTTTGATTTTTGTTTGAAAACCATGAGTAATCTTAAATCTGTATCCCAATACTTCTAGATCCAGGTATGAATTCCAAACAGAATTCCTCGAATTCTGTTAACTTGATCCTCAGATCAAAATCAAAAGTCTTAACTAGTTTCAGATTCGGTGGGTGTTTTGAGTGCATTTTTCCTAAACTGATCACATCGTCATTGACGAAGGGATTAGGTCTTGGTCAATAGTCTGAATCAGAGTGGGTGGTCTGGAAAGGTTCTTCCTAAACTATCTTTCTTGAAAGGTACTATTTCAATTTCTCTTTTTCTAAGTTTTGTTCGACGAATATTTGCTTACAGATTTCTAAAACATGGATTTCTTAAAAGGAATAAAATACTCATTTATCTCGATCTCTGACTTCGATAGTTTAATTGAATTTTCTCATTACCATCTTAGTGAATATGAAATGGTAGAATTTTCTCTCACATATTATCTACCTATCCATTTTTCTAATTTTTACGAAAATTAACAGAAGATTAAAGAGAACCCTTATTTAATTATAAAGATTCTATATGCATCTAATTATGCATAAAATCCAATTCTGATGAAAGTCACACTTTTATCATCATAAAAAAAATCATTTATGGTGAAAATCACTCTTTTAATAAAAAATATCTTTTATGCACCCATTTATGCATAAAAAACCATTTATGATGAAAATCAAACTTTTAATATATAAAAAAAATCTTTTATGCACCCATTTATGCATAAAAACCATTTATGATAAAAATCACACTTTTAATATAAAAAAAATCTTTTATGCAGCCATTTATGCATAAAAACCATTTATGATTAAAATCACACTTTTAATATAAAAAAAATATCTTTTATGCACCCTTTTTTTATGCATAAAAACCATTTATGATGAAAATCACACTTTTAATATAAAAAAATATCTTATGCATACTTCTATGCATGAAAATCAATTATGATAAAAGTAACACTTTTATAATAAAAATTAATCTTTTATGCATACTTCTATGCATGAAAATCAAATATGATAAAAGTAACACTTTTATAATTAAAAAAATAATCTTTTATGCATACTTCTATGCATGAAAATCAATTATGATAAAAGCAACACTTTTATACTAAAAATTAATCTTTTATGCATACTTCTATGCATGAAAATCAATTATGATAAAAGTAACACTTTTATAATAAAAAATAATAATCTTTTATGTATGAAAATCAAATATGATAGAAGTAACACTTTTATAATAATAAAAAAATCTTTTATGGATACTTCTATGCATGAAAATCAAATATGATAAAAGTAACACTTTTATAGTAAAAATAATAATCTTTTATGCAAACTTCTATGCATGAAAATCAATTATGATAAAAGTAACACTTTTATAATTAAAAAATTATCTTTTATGCATGAAAATCAAATATGATGGAAGAAACACGTTTATAATAAAAAAATAATCTTTTATGCATACTTTTATGCATAAAAATCAAATATGATAAAAGTAACACTTTTATAATAAAAAAATAATCTTTTCTATGCATGAAAATCAAATATAATGAAAGTAATACTTTTATAATAATACTAATTTTCTTTTATACAAATAATCAAAATGCATCTTCTATGCATGAAAATGATACTTTAGAATATAGAAACCATAAGGATTACTCTTTTAGAATAATAAAAGATGAAACTTATTTCACTAATTTTCAAAAATTTTGCCATAACCTCCTTTGTATGGCTGACCATTTTTTAATTTTTTAGTCTCTAAAATTAATTAAAAGTGCACCAAGAGTATTGAAATTATTCTAAAGTAAACATTATTCTACTTATTTAAGACAAACATAAAAACTTGACTTTAATCATTAATCATTCACCTAGGATAGAGAATGGTTGGATTTACTAGAGAAGAGAGGGAAATGCCTTTTGCAATGAGGCATAACATCACTTGCAATTTTAGAGAAGACAAAAAGCATAAAAAAACCATAAAATAAATGGAAAAGAGAAGAATCACCAAATTACTAATGAATCTGAGAGCTTTCCTTTGGCTTGATGGTTTGAAGGTTTAACTCTTGTTTGAGACAAGAGTGGCCACCAATCTTCTAGAAGAAGGAAGGTCAAAAGCTAATGAATTATGAATACAATTCACTGTTTTTGGCACTTGGAAGAGACAGGGTAATAGTGCAAAACACTATTAAGTTTCAACAAAGGGGAAGGCTTCTATTTATAGGAAAAAATGAGCTTCTAACCAAGCCAACTGATTCTAGAGTTTTCCAGATCAGTTTGGTCAATTTTAACCATTTTTAGGTCAGTTTTGCTCACTTTTTGGATCTAGCTGAAACAGGAGAGAGGAGAGATAAAAATATCCCATTATTTGGGAGTTTAAAACTCATTCAAGCATGTGAAATAGGCACCTCCTTCATGAGGAAAATTTCCCCATGCAGAGGTGTCAAAAATACATCATTTCACCTAAATATCTCTCTTTTTTAACTATTAACCTTGTCCTTAGTCAACTCTTCATCTTATGTGAGTATTTACTCATTTTTGGGGGATTTTTCTTTTATCTCCTCCCTATTTGGATGAATCTTATTGGTCCATAGGAACCTTAATTTAAAATTTCGAAAAAATCTTCACCCCCAGGATAATGCCTCTTGAACAAATTATACTTAATATCTAATGCACCTTTTGGAAATCTTTTTGAACTTCTGTTTCAGGGGAACTTATTTTAATAAGATGAGATATTTTTCTATCCAAAAATATTTAAAATCTGAATATTCTCTTTCTAGAATATTTTCTCTCTCTAGGCTGGTAGAAACAAGATCTTTTATATTTCTGAAGAGGGATTTGATTACAAGAGAAGATGCTGGACATCTTGAGAGGCTAGGGAGGAATCTTACATTCTCTCCCACTTGAAAAATGCGAGATGTCCTCATCTCACAAACTGGGGGTAATCCCGCAAACAGATCGGCTTCATTCTCCCAGGTGGCATCTTCAAAAGGATAGAACTTCCATTTTACTAATAATTCTCTGAGAATTCTGTTCCTGAGAATCTTTTCTCGAACATCAAGAATTTTGTCAAGTTGAAGTTCCATCTGCCCTTGGGTTGAAGAGGTCAGGATTTCATCATCAAGCGCATGATTTGGGCTTGGCACATATTTCTTTAGAAGGCTTACATGGAATACATTATGAACTTTAAGATGAGGAGGCAGAAGAAGCTCGTAGGCTAAGTCACCTACTTTCTTTGTAATCAGATATGGCCCACAATATCTGGGGGATAACTTCATGTACTTCCCAAGAGATAAAGAACTTCTTTTGGGCCGTACTCGAATGAAGACCATATTTGCTTCTTTGAATTCTCTGTCTATCGTCTTCTTATCTGCATACTTCTTCTGTCGATCCTGGGCAGCTTTTATATCTTTACAAATTGCCTGCATCTGCTGCTCCATGTTGTCAAGCATCTGTTTGGACATCTTGACCCTAATCAATGGGTCGGACCAAGTTAATGGAGTTAAGCAATCTTGTCCATACAAAGCTTTAAAAGGTCTCATCCCGATACTTCGGTGATAAGAAGCATTGTAGGCGAACTCGACTAGGTGTAGATAGCTTAGCCACTTCTTGGGTTCCCTGCCCACAGCATGACCGAAGTATATCTTCAATTACTTGGTTTACTCTTTAAGTTTGACCATCGGTCTCAAGGTGATAAGTTGTGCTGAGATCCAAGAAAGTTCCCACTGCTTCGAAAAATGCAGTCCAGAACCTTGAAGTAAATTTGGGATCTCGGTCACTTACTATTCTCCTGGGTAGGCCATGCAATCTGAAGATTTCTTTGAGGAACACTCTGGCCACATCCACTGCAGTGTAGGTTTCTTTTACTGGAATCAGATAGGCAACTTTGGTTAGTCTATCAACTACCACGAAAATGGAGTTGTAACCTGATTGTACTGAAGGTAATCGAGTAATAAAATCCATACTGATACATTCCCACTTCATCTAGGGGATGTCCAATGGATGTAACTTCCCAGGCATTTTTACTCCTTCATCTTTGACTTTTTGGCATGTTAGACATTGACGTACATGATTCAGTACATCCTTTTTCAGACGAGGACAAAAGAAGCTTTTCTTTACAGACATGTTGGTTTTGATGAAACCTGGATGTCCTGCTATAAGGCTATCATGGGCTTCATTTAGAATTTGACCCTTCGTTCCCTCATCATTGGGAATGCATAGCCTGTGATTATAATACATATAATGCCATCATCTAGGTTGTACCCTTGAACTCTGTTCAACTCCCGAGGAGTTTTGCTTTCCTGCATAAGTAGGGTAGCAATAGGGCCAAAGAATCTATCCTGCATGATCTTCTTACTTGCTTGAATAATCAAAGGATTTGATATTACAGTAATTGCAAGCAAGGAGGCTTTTCTACTGAGGGCATCTACTACCACATTCTCTTTGCCTGGGCAGTACTTGATTTCAAAATCAAATTCCTGCAAGGTCTGCATCCACCTTCTTTGGCGCATGTTGAGGTCCTTCTGAGTAAAGATCCACTTTAAGCTCTGATGATCATCAAAGTGAATCTTCTTCCCAGTAGGTCATGTCTCCACAACTTGCACTGCTGAAAGTAATTCCAAGTCGTGGACAGCATAATTCCTCTCATGCGTTCTGAGCTTTCGGGATTCATAGGCCATTGCATGACCTTCCTACATGAGTGACCTCCTAGGGCAAAACCACTAGCATCAGTTACTACCTCAAAGGGTAGAGAGAAATCTGGCAGCTTCAGAACAGGACTGGTTACCAAGGCGGTCTTCAGCTTATCAAAAGCACTCTAGCACCTGGCAGACCATTGAAACGGGGTATTCTTCTTGAGAAGATTAGTCAGAGGGAAGCTATGAGAGCATACTTTGGTATAAAAATTCCATACCAACCAGTCAATCCCAAGAATCCTCTGACTTCTTTCACTGTCTTTGGTTCCGGCCAATCTATGACTGCTTGGACTTTTGCGGAATCTGGAGAAATTCCATCTTTGGATACCAGAAAGCCCAAGTATTCAACGTGGTCGGCAGAGAAAGTGCATTTTCTCTTTTTAGCAAAGAGTTGATGCTTCCTTAGAATCTCAAGAACTTTTCGGACATGAGTCTCATGATCAGCTGCATTCCTTGAGTAAATCAGAATGTCATCAAAGAAAACTAGAACAAAATCATCCAAGTATTCTCTGAGGATGTCTTGCAGTAGGCGATTGAATGTAGCTGGGGCATTAGTTAATCCGAATGGCATGACAGTAAATTCATAATGCCCATAGCGAGTATTGATGACTGTTTTTGGTATATCTTGATCGTTGATCCTGATCTGGTAATACCCGGATTTGAGATCTATTTTTGTGAAGATCTGGGCTCCATTTAGCCTGTCCAAAAGCTCATCAATTCTTGGGATAGGATACTTATTCTTAACTGTCAGTTGATTTAGACCTCTGTAGTCCACACAGAGTCTAAGCGTCCCATCTTTCTTTTTCGGAAAGAGAACTGGCGCACCCCAAGGTGAAACACTGGGTCTTACAAATTCTTGTTCTAACAGCTGTCTAAGCTATTCCTTGAGTTCAATGGCTTCAAGAACTGGCATTTTGTACGTGCGCAGGGCTACTGGCGGAGGGTCAATTCAATCACATGATCTAATTCCTGAATTGGAGGCATTTTAGTTAGCTCTGCTGGGAATAGATCATCAAATTCACTTAACCATTCTGGTTCTTTAGCCTTAAGCTTTGAGTCTACTGGGTTCATTTTGACAACATAAATTTGCTACTTCTTCCTAAGTCCTTTCAGCAACCTAGAAGCTTTTACTAACTGAGGGCCTGGGGATCCGAAAACTCCAGTTCGTTGAACTTTGTTCCCGTGAAGGTCATGGAAGGAAATGGTTCCATTGTGACAGTGTATGTCAGCTTGATTTTTGTGGAGCCAATCCATTCCAAGGATCCCGTCGAAAACTCCCAGCGGTAAGACTTTAAACTGACAGTCGGTTACATTACCATCTAGATTGAACTGGATAAGATCTGTCTCATGGTGAGTGAAAAGAATCTTCCCACTAGCTAATAGGTTTCCTTGATTTCTGTTCTAAGACTAGCTTACGCAAGCATCGAGGGGAAATGAATGAATGAGAACTGCCTGAATCAATCAAAAGCTTAAAAGACTTACCTTGATACTCTACTGGAGAATGGATGACTGAGAACTGATAGTTAGGCCCTTGATTTTCAATTGCAGCATAGATCTGTCCTTTTTTCTCTTCTACTACATCTGAAATTGTGACTGCTCTGGCTACTGCAGTCTGAGGTGGAACTCTTTCTCTTTGGTTGCCCTAGTTCTGGAAAGGAGTTCTAAGATTACTTTGGACAGAGGAAGATGGCTGAGCTGGACTTTTTCTGGGGTTTCCCTGGCTTGGGTGAGATGGACCCTGATTAGACTGGTATATGAAGGGGTTGGTCTCTGAACTCGGGGTCCTTGACTTCCTTGTCCCCTTGACATGGCAGGAGTCGGGTAGTCTTTTAACTGGTGACCAAACCCCTGGCATCCAAAACATCGGTTTTCAGTTCTGATCTCATCCCTCTGATTTCTTGAAAGGGGTGGGGCTTGTGAGAAAGTATTCTGGGGGAAGGATCTTCCTTCACTTCTGAATCTTCCTGCATCCTGATTCTGATTCGGGCCTTGCTTCCTCTTTGGGGGTGAAAAGTTTGAAGTACGTCCCTGGGCTTGGAATCTTTTAAAGTTAGAGGGTGCACGCTTTGGCGGGACCTTTACTACAAACGCTTTGGCAAAATCTTTTGCCATTCTTACTGCTTCAGCCATGGACACTAACTTGGCATTTTTGACCAGTGTGTCCAAGGGTTCGTTTATTCCCCGAATGAACCTGGCCATGAGTTGCTCTTCATCTAGAGGTGGTGAATATTTGAGTAGAAGAGCAAAGGCCTGGTGATATTCCTCGATGGTTTTGCTCTCGAGCTTTAGCTCTAAGAATTCGTTCTGGCTGAGTCCTATGAAGAGCCTTGCGAACATCAGGGTCAAGCTCGTCATCTTCAAAGACAGGGTCTGGGTGACGGCCACGGTTTCCTCGTCTCATGATTCTGCCAAATTTTTTTATATATTATTAAATTTTTATTTTGATATCATCCACGAGATCCTAAGATTTAAGAGATTCGGAAAACAATTTCTTAAACAAGACAATGATCTTATTGGAGATCTATGACAAATGTCCGATAACATATTTTTCTTTATCAGATCTTTCGTAAACAATCACTTATACAACAGGAAATTTTTTCTCCATAAAACATTTCTTTATTTATATAAAAGTTGCAATATGTACATAGAGCAGCTCGGCTCGAGAATCACCGCCTCAGTCGTAATCGCATAAAGGAGCGAAACTGCGAAGAAGACATACCATGGTATACACAATTCATTACATAAAGAGGTGCTCTAATTCTATTTCTCGGGATAAAGCGGCTAAGAAGTCTAAAAAATCGGCATGAAGTTCTGAAGTTCCTGGGGTGAATAATCACAGAGTAGAACGTGCTGAACAAGCCCTAGTCTTATCAGAATCATGGCCAAGGAAATATTTTGCCTGAGCCTCTGTTGTTGACTGGTACTGATGTTAATACACCGTCCTCCAGAGAACCACATATATGGATGTCGCTCAAGAGGATCAGGAAAGTAAAGACTCTCAAAATGGCGAGCGAGTCTCACTCTGCTCATTCGGGTTGTAGCAGAGTTCATAAGGTGATCAAACGCAAAAGCTATCATATCCTGACTCTGAGAGAGTCTAGGAATTCCAGATAGGTTTGGGGTGTCCATCTATAAATTTCTAATTCAATTTATAAGTTTTCAATTTTTGAAGTTCATTCACATAGTATTAACAAGTGAAAAACATTTCTTTCCCAGATATCTATAAAAAAAATTAGGCAATTTCTGCTCTAATACCAACTGTGAGATCCCTCTGCCCCCCTCTCCGCATCGGACTCCCGGTAGCTGACAATGGAAGCAGCCCCCTCCTGCGCAGGGCAAGGTTTCTCACTCGGGGCTTCGCCCACGAATGTCCGGGCACGAGACTAGGCTGGTGGTCACTCCGAAAACCGAAACCGCGAAAATTTTCCATGCCCGAAAAGCGGGGACGATTCCACCTTTTTGAATTTTTCTTAACGAGTTTTCTAACGAGATCAAAATCTAAACTATCCTCCACCTGAATAAACCAGATAGAAGAAAACTATCACTGATATAATTTGATCATCTGAGCAATTCAACACTTTTTTCCTAATTAAGAATAGGCACAGCCGTATCGAGAAATTTATCAGGGCATTAACTATCTACTCGAAGCCTAGCGTAATCCTAAGATTTTTCAGTTTGATTATTAAAACTCCATGATTCCAGCCTAACCCCATCCGGCGGCCCATGGGTTAGCCACCACCCTACCACTAGAATCGGTGGAACCAAACAAGTACTCACCCACCCATAATTGAAATGCCTTTCTTAACTTTAGCTTTAGAAAATAGATACGCACACACTCCTCTTTAAAACTTTAATAAAAACAATCCATTGACAAACAAATTACTGGTTACACATGTCATACTTCAAAATTTCCATTGAGTCTTTGTTTCTCACAAAACAGTATCACTCTGGACTCTCTGTTGAGACCAACGAGTCAACAACGAGATCCAATGATAGAACCAATCAAAACTACACAAAACTGTTACCAAAGATCAATCTTGTAAGAAATGAAATCATAATCATAAATTGAACAAGAAGACGTAGATGCTTCTCTTATTATTAGAATCTCTTTGATACCATGTTGAGGGGGAGAGACGAGACAAGAGACACCATATACACTCCACAAGAATGAATCATATTAGTCTTAAGTCACATATATATAGGCAAGACCTAGAGTGAGTCAGGGCTAGCTATATATAGCTCCAACAGGAAACTCTTCTATCACCATGATAAATGAATAAAACAATTTATATTCACAACAAAAGCTATTCAAGCATGCTTGAAACACAATTCTTTAACATAATTTGAGATATAAATATTTTAGCTTTCAACATTATTCACGAATCTACTTTCAATTACATTTTATGTGAATTGGACACACTCTTATACATGTTTGCAAGAATATCCCATAATTCTTCAACTAAATCACAATGTTCAATGTGAGGTGTGATTACTTGCCTTACAATTTGCTCATCACTGTTTTGTTCTTCAGATTCAAATTCTTGAGCTCCATATGCTAGTGGTTGGCTAAATCGTAGGCTTCTTGAACTATTTTCTTACCTTTTCCATAATAAAGAACAAAGGGCACTGGTTCCTCCTCTATACTTGTCACTCTGCTCCTATTTTGAATCTTTGTGCATGATAATGTGTATTGTCTAGTTTCTTTATGGTGCTCCAGTAAAACTTTAACATCTTGACGATCTTTGTAAACAACTTAACATAAAAGAAAAGGCTTTTAAAAATTGACTTTCTTCACACATGCAAGTGTGGGCTTCCAAAAACATACCTGCCTCTCCCAAACCTATGTGGGCACACTATCTTGATCAAAGCTTTTGCAAGGAAACTTTAGTTTTACCAACCTTGAGTGAATTAATGACATCACCAAAAATTTAGTCATAAACTAGTCAAATATTCTATCTTCTAATTCTTTACCCCACCAAAACTATTTATTCCATGAGTCTCATAGACCTAGATGATCATGTATAATTAATAAAATTCAAAATTACTCATCATTAAGCACGCCCTATATCGACTCGGATTCTCTCGTATACACTTATCGATTAATTTATTTCATATCAAAAGAATTTGAAGAAAAATAATAAAAAGAGAGTTTGTGTACTTCCCTGATATATTTGAAGATGTCTTGATTGATTGGAATCCATGTCTACTCTCAAGAAGTTGTGGAAGAGCTGTTCGTAGATTTAGCAAGCCTCTTAGATCTGCTGTCAAGGGTGCAACGTGCAACAGGTATAACTTCATGCATAGTTATCAGAAACTTGTCGTGTGGGTACTTAAAATTACTAGAACATGTGTATTCTACAACCTAGTGTGGGGCGAAATTGCCAAAATTAGCTGCATGTGAAAGTCAACTCCCCCCCTCCATAATTGATAAACAAGAAATTAGAATTGGATCACATAAATCAATTACAACATAGAGCATGATAGATAATAATCTTCAATAGTAGACATGAGTGAGAGAGAGAAAGAAATAGACAGAGAACACCGTCAACAGTCTCACCGAGTACAATCATCCCCCCCTTGCATGAGTATTTAAATGTATTAATTTTGTTTCAGGCCAAAGTGACCTGTTTACAACAAGTGTCCTTCTATAAATATTAAAGAAGGTAATTAAATCTTAGATAAAATAAAACATCTTAATTTTATCTATTTTTAGGCCTGCAAAACTAATGTATGTCAAAAGTACTCCTCTGATGCATTGAATTCTAAAGAAAGTCACAACATAAATATTAGATCGTATAAATGTCTAATTTTGCATACTTTTTTGTTATTTACAGTCTTGTCCAAATACCTTCACTCATTTCAACTTTGCTAAAAATATAATATCGCAATAAATATAATCATGCCAAAATGTGAACCAATATGCACGTCAAAAATGTGTAACCATCATCATGTCGCCCGCACTAGCCCTGCCACCACTGATCCATTGTAACATACCTCTGAGATTAACCAAGTTATGATTAAAGATAATGCTAAGTTTTGGATGCTACAGATTTCAGTAATGCTAAGTTACAGATTTCAGTAATGAATTTCAACAGGTTTTCAGTGGTTTTTTAGCAGTAAAGATTCTAAGTGTTAAAATTAAGTGAAAATTTAAGATTGAGTTTTCAATTAGTTAGCATACTCAAAAAAAGCCTTTATAAGTGTGTAGATGGACAAGCAAATCAAAATTTTATAAAAAGTAAAACGTGACCTATTTTTGGAGATGACTCACATACAGCAGATTTTAGTGATTTCACCCACGTTGGGGGTTGTAGGCCGCACATATTCCAGTAATTTTAAGTATCCATACAGCTAGTATGGATGATAACTGTGCGCGGAGTTATACCTGTTGTAGATTAAAGCCTTGACAGCAGATTTGAGAGGCTTGCCAAATCTAGAAGTAGCTCTTCCACAACTTTAGGAGAGTAGACATGGATTCCCAATCAATCAAGACATCAGCAAATATATCGGGGAAGTATACAAACACTCTTTCTATTATTTTTCTTTAAATTATTTTGAGATTAAATAAATATATTGATAAGCGTGTATATGGGAGAATTTGAGACGATGTATGGCATGTTTAACCATGGGAATGATGGGAAACCACCACGAGAAGAGGAGGAGGGGGGGGTTCCCGCAAAGAACTATTGTTGATTGCCTTAGTTTGACTCATAGAATAAAACTTTGGAGTTAAAGAATTAGAAGATAGAATATTTGACTAGTTTATGACTAGAGTCTAGGAATAACCTTCATTAGGGGCTATTTTGCAAAGACTCTATCTGTCTGTGTGTTTAGAATTAGATTTTGAGATAAAACAAAAGTTTTAGAGGACAAGAAACTGTACAAGAGTGTAAGAGACTATAGAAAGCCAAATTCCTTTTGTTTTTGAGTTATTCGAGTGCAAAGTGGGCACTTGGCTGTTTTTTATAGTTTCACGCTGAAAACACAACTTTGGCTATTTTGAATGCTCTCAAACAAAGAGACCTTAGAACTCGTTTTTAGAGAACCATCACTGAGACGTGCTTTAAAGAGCATTAGAAGTCCTAAAACTTTATAGTTTTGTCCTTTCTCTAATTCTACATAGATTGAAAGATATTACTTTCCCAAAGAAACCAGTTATTAGGCTTTGTCTACCTTGTCTATATAGACCGGATGGACTAATGCATAAGCATAGTTAAGACATAGTTATAGTGACTAGAGATGACCTCCCTCGTTAGAACATGATAATTGATTATGTTCAAAACAAGGACTCCCATGTGACTTAAAAGATAAATAGAAGTTAAAGACTTTAAATTAAAAGCTTGTTTTATACTTAAAATTGATTTTGATTGATTTGAATATGCATGCCTTGAAAGATTATGGACTAGAGATGATTGTAGGATGATATGTATGAGTTATGATTGCTTTGTTTTGGGATGAATGATTAATATGCACGCGTATGATTGATTGATATGCATATGTATGATGAGACACGACATGAGATTTTGAGATTCACGCCGACTGTCCTTAGACAGGGAACGCTGGACAGAGAATGAGATTTATGCCCTCTGGGAGCCATGTGGTAGAACCTAGAGAGGACGAGATTCAGAAAGAGGCATACCCGAGGATAGCTGCGATGTCTAGTGTGGAGGTTGGGTGAACAGGCATCAGAGAAAGCCCTAGATTGGCTGGATTTTGGTCAGTATGACTAACCATGTTGTCGAGCATGGTGATGATGATAGAGTCTTGAGACAGACACATACATTGTGATTGATTGAGATGCTATGCTGTAATTGATAGAGATTTATATCATGTGAATGTTTGTTTGAGATTACATGATTCTTTGGTTATGTGATAAGAATCTTAGATATGCATGCATGCTGTAATTGATAGAGATTTATATCATGTGAATGTTTGTTTGAGATGCTATGCTGTAATTGATAGAGATTTATATCATGTGAATGTTTGTTTGAGATGCTATGTTGTAATTGATAGAGATTTATATCATGTGAATGTTTGTTTGAGATTACATGATTCTTTGGTTATGTGATAAGAATCTTAGATATGCATGCATGCTTGTTTGCTATTTGAGAAGGTTGATTTGATTGTATTGCTATGTAGAAACTTCAGGATTAAATAAGTTTAATGTTTTTTTAGATGAAGTTGTATGATTAAGATATGGTTAGAATTTGGGTACGTTTCATCCAATATCAAACACACATGCACAAGATTATATCTAGTGACTATCTACCGAACACGGTGCGACTAGCACCTCACTAACCATGTGGCAGATAATCAGAAATAAATATCGATGATAAAATTATCTATTAAAATAACATTTTCAATAATTCAAATAATTTTCATAATCCATAACATTCGATCAATGTATCTGCATTCTAAATGCCCTTTTTCTATCCATAACATTCAGTCAATGTATCCATAACCTTCTGTCAATGTATTTACATACTAAATACCCTTTTTGTATCCATAACATTCGGTCAATGTATCTACATACTAAATGCCCTTTTTGTTTGATTTTGGATCTTTTTTAGAGTAATTCTTCATTACTACGTGTGTCTCTATATCTTTCAATTAATCTTTGAGCTTTTTTTTATAAGTGGCTAGGTCTCTTGGGAAGGTATTGATGACACCACCTTTCTACCTTACCCTTTAATGAACACAAAAGGTAATCCAAATAACTCTCTTCAATCCCATTAAATTATGTCCACTTTTAGAATTCTTGCATTTGTACTTTTGTATCCCATTTAAGTATTGGACTCACCATTTTGATTGTCCCTTAACTGGATTTTGTTTTCTTGTTCTCATCTATGCAAAGTAGAAGAATCGAGGGTGACTATTTCCTTGCTCATGTCTTTTTGACTTTTTTTCTTATGAACTGGATAAGTGTGTGACGAAGGTCCAAACCTTGGGGTTAAGCCTCAAAGGAAAATCTAGTCAATGGTTTCAATCACTAAGATTGTTGGCCAATGATGAGATTTAGAAGCTCATAAATTATATATTTACTTATAAAAATGAAGCATATAGAATGATAGTGATCAAAGAAATACATGTATGCTCAAAGTCAATTTCATCCTTGTTAGATAATATAGTGATAATATTATCATACAAAGGATCCTTCACCGTATCAAGAAGGTGTGTAACCAATTGAGTTCGAGGAATAGGATCCCCTGCAGAGCAGAAAGTTGATTCATAATACCTTTGAATGATTCAATGTGACTAGACATGGATGTACTTGCCCTTGAATTGAAGCTTGCCCAGAAGGTTACGGAGATACAGAATCTTTGTAACAGTTTTCTTCTCAAACATAGTGATAAGATAGTCCCATATAGCATATGATGTGGATAACGGATAAACATCTAGCATGAGTGAATCGTTAAGAGTAGAAAGTATATACCGATGAGTAGCCTTATCACGACGAATCCAGTGTGCATGATCAATTTTTCACTGGTTAAAAATAGGACCTTCGGTAATAATAACATCATTCTCTGAAGTGGATCAATAGATTGAGGAGGGCATGCAAGAATACCAAGAGCAATATCTACCAATTTGTCTCCTTCCAAAATTAATAGCATCTTGTATTTCCAACCAGGAAATCCTTGCCCTTGGAAAAGAGGAACAGAACGTTGCCCAGAAGGAAAACCGTTATCAAGTATGGTGTTTGCCATGTTGGGTTGTGAGAACACGTACAAGATAAGTTCACAGACCATGTACGAGATATGAGAAACATATCCAAAAATAGGCATGCACCAGACAATAAGCATAAAGTGAGAAGCGAGTATCCTTGTAGGCAGATATAGTAGCTTCCTTTAGAAACATTTTTCAATAGGCTTTCAAGGAAAGTGGAGCTTCAACAAGTAGTTGAGATTTAGTACTTAAAGAGGCATAATCTTGAGAGAGCGAGGTAAGATTTCAATGACAAGTTGCATTCCATTCTTTCTTCTCTATGAATGAGTAGAGTTTTACATAGGTATAAAGGAGGCTCAAACATAGGTTTACTTGACTAAAGTGTATATTCTACATTTGAATTTCTTGATTCAAAATCTGTGGAAAAATTTGTCTCTTTACATTCTAATCCTCCATGACATATATGTTTGGGAGGTCGATGTGACTTATGAAACTCCTTCTACATCTACATAAGTTTTAACAAATTTGTCAAATTTTCAAGACGTACTCACTACCTTCATCACTTCTCAAGACTTTGAACTTATAATTACATTAGTTTTCTATAAAATTTTTAAATTCAACAAACTTCTTAGAAGCTTAACTTTTATGTTTAATGGATTAGATCCATAACGTCCTTGTGCAATCATGAATTGAGGTGATATAATAATGAGATCCACCAATGCTTGGCATTTTTTTTTTGTTGGATCCCATATCTTTTTAAGCCTTAACTAATGAGAAAAAGTGTAGCCTTAATACTTCATTTAATTTCCAACAAACATGGACTGATAATGTTGGACAAGTCCTAATCTTTGAAGTTAGCTGGTCCTTCTACCTTCATACATTTGTATGACCCAATATCTTATGCCATTGCTCAAACTTTGGTAGACTATTGTTCTTTACATAAGAGCACACTTTGTGCTATAAAATAACATCCAAAACAAATATTATACCATCTTTGTTAGCTTTGCCCAAAACCTTACAATTATTGTTGTGCTCTTACAGCGTGCATTCATATGAATTGAGAATAACCTCTGAATTTCATTCCTCAATCTCACCGACTGACACAATATTTTAAATTATACTTGGAACATATACACTCCACAAGAATGAATCATATTAGTCTTAAGTCACATATATATAGGCAAGACCTAGAGTGAGTGAGGGCTAGCTATATATAGCTCCAACAGGAAGAAGTAGAAGAATCGAGGGTGACTATCCCCTCGCTCATGTCTTCTTGAATTTTTTTCTTATGAACTAGATAAGTGTGTGACGAAGGTCTAAACCTTGGGGTTAAGCCTAAAAGGGAAATCTAGTCAATGGTTTCAATCACTAAGATTGTTGGCCAATGATGAGATTTAGAAGCTCATAAATCATAGATTTACTTATAAACACCATATTTTTTAACATCTACTCAATCTAAGGTTTCCTTAAAAAGAATATTTTGGAACCTTACTTTTTAATCTTACACTAAATCATTGTAGTTTTAGGTTTAGTTTTATTTACATTGCGATTGAGCAGAGATTACATAGCATATTTCACCTATCCTCTTCCCCCAGACAAAGGAAGAGTGGCTCCAAGATACATGGTACCCTAGTTGCATACAGGCTTTCATCATTGCTTGAGTAGTGCATCCTTTTGGGGGCCACTTCTCCAAGATTTGCTTTCCTATCCACACCTTCACAACTGGTCCAGTCCCCAGGGGGTTTTCTATGAAGGCTACAAAAGTAAAGGAGGGGTGTTTGACTTTTCGGTACCATCTTCTAGTCTTTGGCCCAAATTTTGGGGAGCTTTGCCTTCACTTCATACCTTGGATACCCCTGTGCGAGGAACGTGCCCCGCTCGATTGAGCATGCACGCGAGAATTAGAAGGTCATGTCGCTCAGTCACCGCAAGAGTAGAGTTGTCTCCCTTAGCTATATTGTTAATTGTATTTCTAAGTTTAAGTGGACATGCAAGGTTTATTGGTTTTCCTTGTCTATTGTTCCCACTGCAGCAGCTTTAGCTTTTCTACGGAGGACAACGATAGCAAACATGATTTTATAACTTATATAAAGAATAATATAGCATGTGAATAATAATGACCAGTCTAATGATGTTTGAGAGGCTTTCCCTCTTTTTTGGGGGTTGGTTGAAACGTGGCGCATGCGTATATAAGGAGACCACAAATTCTATTAGACCGGGAATGTACGCACGATGTGCATGTTACTGGGCAAAGGTTGTGTTTGAAGCGGAACTAGAATATTAGTCGGATATCAGTCATGAGACTTCGTGACAAAGTTCGATTGTGCACACCAGTTCATGAGGATCTGCTAGACTTCGGTCTGCCGACGAGATATTTCTCTCTCATACTCATCCAGCCGGGGAGAGCTCTTTCTCCGCTAATCGCTTGCCCTCAGTAGCCGTCGTCCAGTAAGTCCTCAGTACCATACTATTGTATGGTTATATATCTGTATAATTATATTCTAACGCACATATATTGAATTTAGTCCGAAGTCAGTTCGCCACACAAATTATATCGAGAGAACATTTTGTTGGTGGCCATAATATTATATTATATTTATATTTATATAATATTGACAGCAGCACTAGTTGTGTGATGGAATTGGAGGCGTCTCAGGAAAACGGAGGCACTAGTAGTACTGACTAGTCGTAGGCAAGACTAGTAATTGGGAGGTCTGCTGCTAGCGCATTATAAAAGCAAGCAGCGCTGCGCCCCTCTAATACAGCACAGCCAGCCATATCATAATTAAGCCACCCCCTTGGGCTGATCTACACACAGCGAGCGCAGTACTGTCCCAAATTATAGTAGCCTCTTGCCTGCTCTGCTCGTCTCGTCTCCTGCGCTAGCTAGCTCGCCGCAGCCATGCCGATCTCCACCACCAATGGCGCCGCATGCAAAGCCAAATTAGCCAAAGCCCAAGCCGATGGCCCTGCCAGCGTGCTCGCCATGGGCAGCGCCACCCCTCCGCACCTCTTCAAGCAACACGAGTACCCGGACTTCTACTTCAACGTCACCAACAGCAACCACATGACCGACCTCAAGCAAAAGTTCCAGCGCATTTGTAAGCCCCCTCATATATACTAATATATAATTGCAATAATACTGTATAATAATATGCAGGTGAGACGCAACTCCAAGTTAATGTTGCTCTCTCTCTGTACGTACGTACTACTGCAGGTGACAGATCAGGCATCCAGAAGAGGCACATGTACCTGAACGAGGAGATTCTGCGGGCCAACCCGAGCATGTGCGACTTCTGGGGCCAGTCCTTGGATGCGAGGCAAGAGCACATGGTGGAGGAGATACCCAGGCTTGGTGGGGAAGCTGCCCTCAAGGCGTTGGAGGAGTGGGGCCGCCCCAAGTCCTGCATCACCCACCTTGTCTTCTGCTCAACGGGCGGCATGGACTTGCCCGGGGCGGACTGGGCTCTCACCAAGCGTCTGGGTTTGCGCCACAATATCAAGAGGCTGATGCTGTACTCGCAGGGCTGCTTTGGTGGAGGCACGGCCCTCCGCATGGCCACGGAGCTGGCCGAGAACAACAAGGGCGCACGCGTGCTAGTGGTCTGCAGTGAGATCACCGTGGTGACCTTTCGTGGGCCTAATGAGACCCATATCGACAGCCTTGTGGGTCAGGCTTTGTTCAGCGACGGTGCCTCCGCCCTCATCGTCGGCTCCGACCCCATCGCTCACGTGGAGAAGCCCTGGTTTCAGGTTCACTGGACCGGCTCCTACATCTTGCCCGACAGTGATGGTGCCATCCAAGGCCACTGGAAGCAAATCGGCCTCACATTCCACCTCCACAAAACCGTTCCACAGCTTGTCTCTCAGAACCTGCCTGCCGTCTTGCAAGATGCCCTGGATAATGTCCATGATGATGATGGCCATGCCCCTAGCCCCAATGACATCTTTTGGATCACGCACCCAGGTGGCCCCGCCATTCTCAACCAAATGGAGCAGGCACTCAAGCTCAAACCCGAGAAACTCGCAGCCACTAGACAAGTGCTCGCTGAATACGGCAACATGTCCAGCGCTTGTGTTTTCTTCATCATGGAGCAGATGCGGCGCAACTCTTTTGAAAAGAAGCTCGCCACTTCTGGCGAGGGATTCGATTGGGGGGTGCTCGTCAGCTTTGGCCCGGGTGTGACTTGCGAGGCTCTTCTCCTTAAGAGCCTCCCCCTTGCTTAAACTACTCGGCTGGAAATGAAAATATGAGAGGATTTTACCCTAGCAAGATTTAGGCCCAGGCACCTTCATTCATTCTAGTTTTCCTTGAATAAAGATACACCTAGAAAGGCTATGGCATGTGGGCACTCGTAGAGTTGGTTGGGTCTATTGCAAGATGATGATTAGTAGCGTGTGTGGTTCATCTTCTTGGCATTTCTACGTTCTTTCCGGCCCATGATAACATGTCTTCTTCTTGCCAATTTCTACTAAGTCTCTATATGTGTGCCCTCTTATCATATAAGAGACATATTGAATTTCATAATTATAAAATTTCTTGTTTTTAGTATTTATCTCACGGAGATGCTATGAATTTTGTAAAGAAGGATCAATATTATCATGAGAGAGAGAGAGAGAGAGAGAGAGAGAGAGAGAGAGCATGCCATGTCAGGAGCATCAATATAGAATCCATTTTCCTTCGCTAAAGTCATATTATCTAGGTTGACAGGTCCTAAAATCTTGAGCACACGGCAGTGGGCACTCTCTTGCTTTGAACGCTATTCCTTGCCATGCTACATCCTATAGTATTTGTAATAACATGCCCAATCAATTTACACTCCTCTTTCTCTTATTTCTCTTCTTTCTTCTTTTTCTTTACATTCAGAGAGGAAGAAGAACAGAAGATTTTACGTTTCTTCTACCTCGACTTCTCATCAAGAATAAGATAATAAGACATAAAAAGAACAAGAAAATAGAAACTTACCAATGGATAAAGAGATATTGCAAGTCTCTACTGGATAATAAACACACTTAGAACCTTATTTTTGAGAAAATAAAAATAAAGCCTAACAAAAAAGATAGAAGCTTAAGCCCAAAATATAATTTACTTGATGAGATTGTTTCTTATTGTAAATAACTTAAAGTATATAATTGAGAGATGAATGGTGTTGCATAGAGGAATAATTGATACATTTTACAAATTACTAAAGCCATGTTGGAACAAAAATGTATGCTCATTATTGGGCAAAAGCTTGCAATTATGGTGTGTTTGAAGTATGGATGTGACGTTGAAGATATAGAATGATGGAGATCAAGGTGTATAGGTACCAAGAAGAGGGTCACTCATTCAAAGGTTAGCTTATGATACCTTTCTATCTCCACATTACGCTTTTATGGTAGCTATATCATAATGGAATAAACTTGATTTTCTCAGAAGTGCTAAAGAATGGAAAAATATTATAAATGAGAAGATTATTGTGAATTTATTTTATCAAGTACATGCAAGTAGAATGAACTCAAGTAGATTTGGCAAGTCATATGAGTTTTAAAGCGTATATAAACAACTAATTCCTTTGTATACACATACAAGGATTTTTATCAAATAGACCTTCTTTTTGTGGGCATGTCTTTTGATGCTTGCTCAAACACGTGTGCATTCTGGGCTCATTAATCAAGTCATTATCCTCTTCATAATTATCTCTTAATCTCCTCATTAATTATATCCATCACACTATTGTTGCATCAATTTTATGTCTGAGGGTTTAGAGTAAAGTCTTGTGGGTTTTTGGTGGATTTTGTCTTTGAATTCTTTGGAAAGAGCGTGAGAAGCGAGTATCCTTGTCGGCAGATATAGTAGCTTCCTTTAGAATCATTTTTCAATAGGCTTTCAAGGAGACTGGAGCTTCAACAAGTAGTTGAGATTTAGTACTTAAATAGGCATAATCTTGAGAGAGAGAGAGAGAGAGAGAGAGAGAGCCATGCCACTAGCATCAATATAAAATCCAATTGCTTTTGACAAAGTCATGTTATCTAGGTTGAGAGATCCTAAAACCTTGTGCACATGATGGTGGGCACTCTGTTGATTTGAATGATATTCCTTCTTCCCAATCTATGTCTTATATTATTTATAATAACATGCCTACTTAATTTACTCTCCACTTCCTCTACTTTCTTAGTTTTTATTTTCATATGGAGAGGAAAAAGAATAAAAAGATTTCATGTTTCTTCTACTTCGACTTCTCATCAAACATAAGGTAATATGACAAGGAGGGAAGAACATAAGAAGAATAAGAAAAGAGAAACTTATGTTCTTGAATATCTTCGCAAATGCATCCCTCAACTCGACATAGTTAGAAAAATGGTCATCATCAAATTGCATGAGCCAATCCATCAGAATATCTTCAAAGGTGGTAGCAAATTGATCTCTTTTAAGCTCCTTTAAGAGTTCTCGTATTGGCTTATAGACCTTCCATGCCTGCTTAAATGTATTGATGTGGATGTCAGGGTCATTTGACTTTTCACCCTTAAACATCAGGAAGTGATTATTTGTTCAAGTTTTTAGCTATTTTAAACCACACTTTGACCTTTGTGTTTCTTCAAGTCAACACTTCTCTGAGTTTTTAGTGCCACAAATATCCTATTTTATCTAGTTTTCTCAACATTGTATTGAACTGCTTCTCCTCATAAAAACACTCCCAGTTTTGAGTTGTTGATGCCATTATTCTGTGTGCAAGTTGATGATGCCATTGAGACTCTGATTCTAATTCTGAAGTTTCATTGGAGGTGCATTTGTTCTTCTTCTTCAGAGGTGGTCTCATACTTCTTCTTCATCTCCTTTTCCTCCTTCTTCAGAGGTGGTCTCATACTTCTTCTTCATCTCCTTTTCCTCCTTATCAGAGTCACTATGTGACTAAGATTGTGTCTTTGGTTCTTCTTGCCTTTCATTCCTTTTATCAACAAACATGATGGTGTTCTTAATAAAATCTTCCAAGATCTTTGTAGGATTATATTGTTCCATTTTCTTAATGTCCTTCTCTCTCAGGCCATTGGTAGCAATCATCTAAGGTTTTGCACCATTGGTGGGTTTTCCACTTTATGGGCCTTTTCCTTGATTCAATGTCATGGAAAGAGAGAATTTTCATAAGCTAAATTGATATAAAAATGTGACGGTCTCGAATGTAGCCATATCATAATCGTGTAACTCAATCTAAGAAAACATTGAAACTCACTTAATCGTGCTATTTCTACATAGCAATACAATCAAAGCAATCCTCTCAAATAGCAAAATAAGCATGCATGCCATATCCAAGATTCTTATCACATAAGTAAAGAATCATGTAATCTCAAACAAACATTCACATAATATAAATCTCTCTATCAATTAAAGCATCTCATCTCAATCAATCACATGTATGTGTCTATCTCAAGATTCTATCATCATTACGATGCTTGACAACATGGTTACTCACATAATGACCAAAATCCAACCAATCTAGGGCTTTCTCCGATGCTTGTCCACCCAACCTCCACACTGGACATCCCGGCAATCCTGAGTATGCCTCTTTCTGAATCTTGTCCTCTCTGGGTTCTACCACATGGCTTTCAGAGGGCATAAATCTCGTTCTTTGTCTGGCGTTCCCTGTCTCAGGATGGCCGGCATGCATATCAATCATTCATACACATGAATATCAATCATTCATTTCATAAAAAAGCAATCACGAGTCATACTTATCATCTTATACTATCTCTAGTCCATAATCTTTCAAGGCATGCATATTCAAATCAATCAAATCAATCAAAATCAACTTCAAGTATAAAACTAGCTTTTAATTCAAACAGTTTAACTTCTCTTAGTATTTCAAGTCACACGAGAATCTTTATTTTTAACAAAATCAATTATCATGTTCTAACTAGCGCGATCATCTCTAGTCACTACTATAGCTAAGTCTTCACTATGCTTATGCATTCGTCCATCCGGTCTATGCGTTAGTCCATCCGATCAATATAGATAAGATAGTCAATCTTGATGGCAATTTCTAAGGCAAAGCCTGACAACTTGTCTCTTTCGGAAAGTAATACCTTCGAATTTATTTGGAATTAGAGAAAAGTCAAAACTACAAAGTGTTTGGACTTCTAATTCTCTATAAAACATATCTCAGTGATGGTTCTCTAAAAATGAGTTCTAAGGTCTCTTTGAGAGCTGCATTCAAAATGGCCAAAGTTGTGTTTTAAACATAAAACTGTAAAAGACAACCAATGCTGCATTTTGTACTTGAATAACTCAAAAATGAAAGGGATTTGGCTTTCTAGCCTCTCATACACTCTTGTAGAGTTCTTTGCCATCTAAAACTTTTGTCTTTATGTTAAAATCTGATTCTAAACACACGAAAAGATAAATGCTTCACAAAACACTTCCTAATAAAGGCTATACCAAAAATTTAGTCACAAACTAGTCAAATATTCTATCTTCTAATTCTTTACCCCACCAAAACTATTTATTCCATGAGTCTCATAGACCAAGATGATCATGTATAATTAATAAAGTTAAGAATTACTCATCGTTAATCACACCCTATATATCGACTCGGATTCTCTCGTATACACTTATCGATTTATTTATTTCATATCAAAATAATTTGAGGAAAAATAATAAAAAGAGAGTTTGTGTACTTCCCTGATATATTTAAAGAGGTCTTGATTGATTGGGAATCCATGTCTACTCTCAAGAAATTGTGGAAGAGCTGTTTGTAGATTTAGCAAGCCTCTTAGATCTGTTATTAGGGCTACAAACTGCAACAGCTATAACTTCATGCACAGTTATCAGAAACTTGTTGTGTGGGTACTTAAAATTACTAGAACATGTGCATTCTACAACCTAGCGCACGGGCGGAATTGCCAAAATCAGCTTTATGTGAAAGTCAACTCCAAAAATAGGTCACGTTTTACTTTTATTAAAAATTTCTTCTCACACATCTCTTTATCTAGATTAAAATTACCTTCTTTTACATATTTTTATCTTGTGAAAAATAATATTTTATGACATGACCTGGCTCATAATAGTAGTGATAAATGCATTGGGCCTTTGATTTCAGAAATTTAAAAAACAACTCTTATATCTTGATATGCATAGCATGTACCTCATTCTATTGTTGAAATTTTGAAGGTCCCCTTTTCTATCGCATTCTAAAAATCTACTCTTACTTGTTGAACATTTGAAGCTCACCTTGCCTCTTAAATTCTAAAAAGCTTACTTGTGATCCTCAGAGCCGTGTCCTTTATTTCCTTTTCCTCTAGAACTTTTAAAGAAGTGATTGCATTCTGACCATACTAATTATTATAAGACTTTGATGTACCTCCAAGGATGTGTTCTTCTCGGATAGTCTTTAAAATGAGATCCTTAAAAGTAGGAAATGTTGAGGGAGAGAGACGAGACAAGAGACACCACATACGCTCCATAAGAATGATACATATTAGTCACAAGTCACAAATATATAGGCAAGACCTAGAGTGAGTTAGGGCTAGCTATATATAGCTCCAACACCCCCACTCAAATAAAGGTCTCTAGCTGCGAGTAAAAAAACCCTTGGGAGCACAAGGAAAAAACCCGAGCTCCTACATATAAATGTACAATGCCACCTTAAAGTCCATGTGCAATGTGCTTCTATATACAAAGTACAAAGAATAAATGTGCATGATGTGAAGTAATGTGTGAAGTGTCCTAAAGTCTATAGGCTATGTACAAGTCTACACAAAATTGACATGACATGAGATGTGCTAATCTCCAAAAAGAGAGGCCGCTGCAACTTCAAGTTCTGATCACAAAAGTGTAAACCGAGCTTCATGGAGTCCTTTGGTGAGAATGCAATCATTTGATCAGCTGGAAAATGTTCTACCATTATTGCTCCTTTCCTTACTTCATGTGGAACATAGTGATAATGAACTGCAATATGCTTGGACTTACTATGTTGCACGTAGTCCTTGGCTAGACTAATAGCACTTAAGTCGTCACATCTAAGAGGAGTGCTTGAGGAAGGAGAATGACCAATATCAGCAAGCAATTGTCGAAACCAGACCAATTCACAAGCTACTAAAGATGCAACTACATATTCAAACTCTGTAGTAGAAACTGCAATACAGCGTTGTTCCTTGCTAGCCCAAGATACCAAACAGCCACCATTGATAAAGAAGCAATTACCACTGGTGGATCGCATGGACAAGTTAGAGCTTGCCCAATCAGCATCTGAATAACCCAAAAGATTAAGAGAAGTTGTTGAAGACATGTCTTCTTGATGGCGGCGATAAGTCCGAAATCTCCAGTGCCCTTCAAGTACTTCAAAACACGTCTAGCTTGAGACCAATGTCTTGTAGATGGAGAGAACAAGTATTGTCCTAATAGATTTGCTGCAAACAGAATATCAGGACGAGTGCTCATGCCCATAAATTGAAGACAATCAACAAGATTAGCATAGGGTTGATTTAAAGCTAATGATTCAGCCTCAATATTTGCAGAACTACTCCTAGTAGAGCTTGCAAGACAAGGAGTGTTTGTTGCCGAATGTGCAGTAGCCAATCCAAACTTTTGAACAATATCTTGGAAAAACTTTGTTTGACGAAGAAGCAAAATACCATTGTGACGATACCTTTGAACTTGAATACCAAGGCATGAATGGATGTCACCAAGATCCACCATATCAAAGGCTGAGGATAAAACCTTTTTTACTTGTTGCATGAAAGATAGATTATTAGACACAAGTATAGTATCATCAACATAAAGGGCCAGTATCACAAAATGGTTATCCACATTGCGCTTGATATGAAGATTAGGATCAGAGAAGCAAGAAACAAACCCGTGAGATGTGAGAAATTGATCAAGCTTGATGTACCATGATCGTGAAGCTTGTTTTAGTCCATACAAAGCACGATGGAGTTCGCATACAAGATGTTCCTTTTCGGGAATTATAAATCCTTCAGGTTGCTCCATATATATTTCCTCCTTTAAGTCTCCATTAAGAAAAAGCCGTCTTAACATCCATTTGATGTATTTCCAAATCAAACTTAGTTGCAAAAGCTACTAGTACTCGAATGCTTGTACTACGAACTACGGGTGAAAAAGTGTCATGATAGTCAATCCCTGCAATTTGTAAGTATCCCTTTGCAACAAAACGAGCTTTGAATTTATCAAACGATCCATCTGCCTTTGTTTTAGTCTTGTAAACCCACTTACATTTGATAGGAGTACGATCAGAAGGTAGATTGGTAGGAACCCATCTACCTTTCGAGATCAAAGACTCATATTCAGCTTCCATGGCTTCCTTCCATTGTTCCTTTTGTGGAGAGGACATAGCTTCTGCATAAGTTGAAGGATCTTCACCATAAATAGCCAATACGTGATTAAAGGTTTCAAGATCATCATCATATACATGATTTGCACCATGCTCAAGTTCAATAGGAAGATCAACATAGATATCAAGATCTGCAGCAGTCTCCTTTCAAAACTGTAGGATGAATATCAATAGACTTGTCTCCAATATCCATAGACTTGTCTCCAATATCCATCAAAAGAGTGTTGTCATCATGCAAATCATTGTCCAAAAGTAGAAAAGGAAATGAAGTGAGTAATGTTTTTGTATCATCAGCATCATCTGTGCACCATAAACCTCCCATCAATTGCTCATTGAATATAGCATCTTGACTAACAATTGCCTTTTGAGAACTTGGATCGTAAAACTTGTAAGCCTTTGAGTTGTCAGAATAACCAATAAAAATAACCTTCAAACCTGAAGGTTCTAGCTTGTGTCGTGTCTCTTTTGGGACATGAATATAAACAATATAAGAGATTACCATGTGGAGGAGCAACCGCAATAGTGGTGCATCCTTTTTGATGCGACACTTTGTATTATCAAATCCAACAAATAGACCAAGATCCACAAGCCGCACAACAAAAAGTAAGTTTCTTTGTAAATCAAGAACATGTAAAACTCCTCGCATTATTTTGGTTGAGGAAGAAGTTCCCAAATACAATTCGCCAATACCAATTACTTGGCAAGTTATATTATTAGCAAGATAAACCACTTTCTTGATAGGCATTGGATGATAATTGTGTAACCATTGCAATTGATATGTCATGTTGCCAGTAGCACTAGAATCAACAATAAAGAGAGAACAATCACGAACATGTAGTACCTTTTCTGGAGAGATATTATATATAATGAACCAAATTAGCCTCTTGATGAATGTTGTCCTAATCATGAGGATTTTGTAGACTAGCATAAGCTTGATTTCGAGCTTCATCACATAAGCTTGATTTCGAGCTTCATCACATAATGCCTCTTGAAGCATCGATTGGATGAATGCCTTGTGCTCCCACAATATTCACAGGCTACAGAAGAGAAAGAACGCCTTGATAAACGAGGTTGCTTATTTGTAATACCATGTTCTTCATCGTACTCTCATGCCCAACATTCAGATACCAAGTGACCAGTTTTGTCACAATAAGAACAATGCTTTTGAGGAAATCTCAAACGAGAAGAATTACCTCCTCTTTGGAAGCCACGAGATGTAAATTGGGAGGAGGAAGAAGGGCGTTGCGGAAATGGACGTCTCCGGACAGCAAAAGCTGTCTCTGATTCTGTGTACTCTTGGGCAATCATGATCCTTTCATGAGTTACCGACGTCTGATGATCATGATGTTGAGAATATGCAATCAAAGAAATACATGTATGCTCAAAGTCAATTTCATCCTTGTTCGATAATATAGTGATAATATTATCATACAAAGGATCCTTCACCGTATCAAGAAGGTGTGTAACCAATTGAGTTCGAGGAATAGGATCCCCTGTAGCAGAAAGTTGATTCATAACACCTTTGAATGATTCAATGTGACTAGACATGGATGTACCTGCCTTGAATTCAAGCTTGCCTAGAAGGTTACAGAGATACAAAATCTCTGTAACAGTTTTTGTCACGTAGGCTGTAACGCCTGTGAGACCGACGGGCAGACCGGATGGCCATATCCGGGGTTCAGTGGGAGAGGACGCCCATGTGTAACGCCTGTGTGACCGACGGCAGAGACCGGATGGCCATATCCGGGGTTCAGTGGGAGAGGACACCCATGCGGAGTCATGGGCGGCCAGGCTAGTGTGGACGACAGGCCACACACTATATAGCCTGGGGGATGAGGGGCAATCCTCATTCTTCCTCTATGGGGCTGGGTGTGGTGAGCCAGAGGCCGTCCCCTCTTGTGGTAATGCCCGTAGCGGCGTTACGGATATGTAACAGTTTTCTTCTCAAACATAGTGATAAGATAGTCCCATATAGCATATGACATGGATAACGGATAAACATCTAGCATGAGTGAATCGTTAAGGGCAGAAAGTATATACCAATGAGTAGCCTTATCATGACGAATCCAGTGTGCATGATCAATTTTCCAGTGTTCAAAAATAGGACCTTTGGTAATAATAACATCATTCTCTGAAGTGGATCAATAGGTTGAGGAGGGCATGCAAGAATACCAAGAGTAGTATCTACCAATTCGTATCCTTCCAAAATTAATAGCATCTTGTATTTCCAACCCGGAAATCCTTGGCCTTGAAAAAGAGGAACAGAACGTTGCCCAGAAGGAAATCCGTTAACAAGTATGGTGTTTGCCATGTCGGGTTGTGAGAACACGTACAAGATAAGTTCGCAGAACTTGCGGACCATGTACGAGATATGAGAAATGTAGCCAAAAATAGGCATGCACTAGACGACGAGCATAAAGTGATCATGTAAAGAATAGAACGTGAACCAAAATTAGAACTCTAAAAGTAGACCCATGTCTCATGCACATAAGCAAACTTAGAGGCCCATAAAAGACAAAAATAATAATAAGAAAAAGCACCGCGTTAAGAAAAAAAACACCGTGTTATGACGCGACTTGCACGGCGAGTTTTATATCTAATTGTAGCTTGTACAACAAGCATCCGTCTGAGCTTTCACGATCAAATCCTACTTACGACTCAGAGACAACTACCTATTTGCTCTCACAAAGAACCTGTTTTACTATTTTAGATGCAGTTTGCCTGAACTGTCCTAACTTTTGACTGGGAACTCCGATTGACAAACCGTTTTGATAGGTTTTAGTTTTAAGGATGCGATTAAGAAACAATTCTAATTACAACAAGTGGAGTTTTAAAATCATGTAGGCAGCATATAATCAAAGAACCTGTGAGATCCCTTTGCCCCCCTCCGTGCACCGGACTCGCGGTATAGCGGAAGCAACCCCCTCACGCGCGGGGCAAGGTTTCTCACTCGGGGACTTGCCCACGAATGTTCGGGCACGAGACTAGGCTGGTGGTCACTCCGAAAACCGAAACCGAAAAAATTTTCCATGCCCGAAAAGCAGGGATGATTCTACCTTTTTGAATTTTTCTTAATGAGTTTTCTAACGAGATCAAAATCTAAACTATCCTCCACCTGAATAAACCAGATAGAAGGAAACTATCACTGATATAATTTGATCATCTGAGCAATTCAACGCTTTTTTCCTAATCAAGATTAGGCATAGCCGTTGATCCACTCAATCGAGAAATTTATCAGGGCATTAACTATCTACTTGAAGCCTAGCGTAATCCTAAGATTTTTCAGTTTGATTATTAAAACTCCATGATTCCAGCCTAACCCCATCCAGCCCATGGGTTAGCTACCACCCTACCACTGGAATCGGTGGAACCAAACAAGTACTCACCCACCCTTAATTGAAATACCTTTCTTAACTTTAGCTTTAGAAAACAGATACCCACACACTCCTCTTTAGAACTTTAATAAAAACAATCCATTGACAAATAAATTACTGGTTACACATGTCATACTTCAAAATTTCCATTGAGTCTTTGTTTCTCACAAAACAGTATCACTCTGGACTCTCCGTGAGACCAGCGAGTCAACAACGAGATCTAGTGATAGATTACAATAACATTGGTCTATCATACAATATCTTCCTCCACAAACGAATGGGTGTCCTCGGCACCGCGAGCCCATGCATCGCCTGGTCAGAACCCTCCAGGATGCTCCTTAGGTTTCCTGGCACTTCACTTAGGGACCGCTTCGTCGGCCCTCATCCATCGTACCGGAAGCGCACCATTTTAACCATACCGAGGCTGGTCAAGACCTCGCCAGGCTTTGTCAAGTGAGCTGTCCCTCGAACACTCCCCGCCAGCTGTTGCAACCAAACTTCCCTTAGATAAACATATATGCCAAATGCTCCCTCCAACATTCTGGTGTAAGACAGTCTTTTAAGAAAACAAGGTTTCTATGCAAGTTTTGTTTTGATTTTTGTTTGAAAACCATGAGTAATCTTAAATCTGTATCCCAATACTTGGGATAACTTCTTGTACTTCCCAAGAGATAAAGAACTTCTTTTGGGTCGTACTTGAATGAAGACCATAGCTGCTTCTTTGAATTCTCTGTCTATCCTCTTCTTATCTGCATACTGCTTCTGTCGATCCTGGGCAGCTTTTATATCTTTACGAATTGCCTGCATCTACTGCTCCATGTCGTCAAGCATCTGTCTGGACATCTCGACCCTAATCAATGGATCGGACCAAGTTAATGGAGTTAAGCAATCTTGTCCATACATAGCTTTAAAAGGGCTCATCTTGATACTTCGGTGATAAGAAGCATTGTAGGTGAACTCGACTAGGTGTAGATAGCTTAGCCACTTCTTGGGTTCCCTGCCACCACAGCATGACCGAAGTATATCTTCAATTACTTGGTTTACTCTTTAAGTTTGACCATCGGTCTCAGGGTGATAAGCTAAGCTGAGATCCAAGAAAGTTCCCACTGCTTCGAAAAATGCAGTCCAGAACCTTGAAGTAAATTTGGAATCTCGGTCACTTACTATTCTCCCGGTGGGTAGGCCATGCAATCTGAAGATTTCTTTGAGGAACACTCTGGCCACATCCACTGCAGTGTAGGTTTCTTCTACTGGAATCAGATAGGCAACTTTGGTTAGTCTATCAACTACCACGAAAATGGAGTTGTAACCTGATTGTACTGAAGGTAATCGAGTAATAAAATCCATACTGATACATTCCCACTTCATCTGGGGGATGTCCAATGGATGTAACTTCCGAGGCATTTTTACTCTTTCAGCTTTGACTTTCTGGCATGTTAGACATTGATGTACATGATTCAGTACATCCTTTTTCAGACCAGGCCAAAAGAAGCTTTTCTTTACAGACATGTAGGTTTTGATGAAAACTGGATGTCCTGCTATAAGGCTATCATGGGCTTCATTCAGAATTTGACCCTTGGTTCCCTCATCATTGGGAATGCATATCCTGCGATTATAATACATATTGCTATAAGGCTTTCATGGGCTTCATTCAGAATTTGACCCTTGGTTCCCTCATCATTGGGAATGCATATCCTGCGATTATAATACATAATGCCATCATCCAGGCTGTACCCTTGAACTCTATTCAACTCCTGAGGAGTTTTGCTTTCCTGCATCAGTAAGGTAGCAATAGGGCCAAAGAATCTATCCTGCATGATCTTCTCACTTGATTTGATATTACAATAATTGCAAGCAAGGAGGCTTTTCTGTTGAGGGCATCTTCTACTACATTCTCTTTGCCTGGGCGGTA
Organism: Cibotium barometz; assembly: GCF_041138505.1. Taxonomy (NCBI): domain Eukaryota; kingdom Viridiplantae; phylum Streptophyta; class Polypodiopsida; order Cyatheales; family Cibotiaceae; genus Cibotium; species Cibotium barometz. The sequence goes on along the minus strand of NC_141048.1, from coordinate 50,243,656 downwards.
CTTGATTTCAAGATCAAATTCCTGCAAGGTCTGCATCCACCTTCTTTGGCACATGTTGCCTTCTGAGTAAAGATCTACTTTAAGCTCTGATGATCTGTCATCAAAGTGAATCTTCTTCCCAGTAGGTAATGTCTCCACAACTTGCACTACTGAAAGTAATTCCTGGTCGTGGTTGGACAGCATAATTCCTCTCATGCATTCTGAGCTTTCGGGATTCATAGGCCACTGCATGACCTTCCTGCATGAGTGCACCTCCCAGGGCAAAATCACTGGCATCAGTTACTACCTCAAGGGGTCGAGAGAAATCTGGTAGCTTCAAAAACGGGACTGGTTACCAAGGCAGTCTTTAGCTTATCAAAAGCACTCTAGCACCTGGCAGACCATTGAAACGGGGTATTCTTCTTTAGAAGATTAGTCAGGGGGGAAGCTATGAGAGCATACTTTGGTATAAAAATTCTATACCAACCAGTCAATCCCAAGAATCCTCTACGTCTTTCACTGTCTTTGGTTCCGGCCAATCTATGACTACTTGGACTTTTGCAGAATCTGGAGAAATTCCATCTTTGGATACCAGAAAGCCCAAGTATTCAACGTGGTCGGTAGAGAAAGTGCATTTGCTCTTTTTGGCAAAGAGTTGATGCTTCCTTAGAATCTCAAGAACTTTTCGGACATGAGTCTCATGATCAGCTGCATTCCTTGAGTAAATCAGAATGTCATCAAAGAAATCTAGAACAAAATCATCCAAGTATTCTCTGAGGATGTCTTGCATTAGGGGATTGAATGTAGCTGGGGCATTAGTTAATCCGAATGGCATGACAGTAAATTCATAATACCCATAGCGAGTATTGATGGATGTTTTTGGTATATCTTGATCGTTGATCCTAATCTGGTAATACCCAGATTTGAGATCTATTTTTGTGAAGATCTGGGCTCCATTTAGCCTGTCCAAAAGCTCATCAATTCTTGGGATATGATACTTATTCTTAACTGTCAGTTGATTTAGACCTCTGTAGTCCACACAGAGTCTAAGCATTCCATCTTTCTTTTTCTGAAAGAGAACTGGCGCACCCCAAGGTGAAACACTGGATCTTACAAACCCTTGTTCTAACAGTTGTCTAAGCTTTTCCTTGAGTTCAATGGCTTCAGGAACTGGCATTTTGTACGTGCACAGGGCTACTGGCTGAGCTCCGAGGGTCAATTCAATCACATGATCTACTTCCCAAATTGGAGACATTTCAGTTAGCTCTGCTGGGAATAGATCATAAAATTCACTTAACCATTCTGGTTCTTCAGCCTTAAGCTTTGAGTCTACTGGGTTCATTTTGACAACATAAATTTGCTGCTTCTTCCTAAGTCCTTTCAGCAACCTGGAAGCTTTTACTAACTTAAGGTCTAGGGATCCGGAAACTCCAGTTCCTTGAACTTTGTTCCCGTGAAGGTCATGGAAGAAATCACCTTGATTTTTGTGGAGCCAATCCATTCCAAGGATCCCGTCAAAAACTCCCAACGGCGGCGGCGGTAAGACTTTAAACTGATGGTCGGTTACATTACCATCTAGATTGAACTGGATAAGATCTGTCTCATGGTGAGTGAAAAGAATCTTCCCACTGGCCAATTCAACTTGCATACGTTTCCCTGATTTCTGTTCTAAGACTAGCTTACGCAAGCATCCAGGGGAAATGAATGAATGAGAACTGATTTAATAAATCAAAAGCTTAAAAGGCTTACCCTGATACTCTGCTGGAGTATGGATGACTGAGAACTGATGGTTAGGCCCTTGATTTTCAATTCGAGCATAGATCTGCCCTTTTTTCTCTTCTACTACATCTGAAATTATGACTGCTCTGGCTGCTGCAGTCTGAGGTGGAAGTCTTTCTCTTTGGTTGCCCCAGTTCTGGGAAGGAGTTCTGAGATTACTCTGGACAGAGGTAGATGGCTGAGCTGGACTTCTTCTGGGGTTTCCTTGGCTTGGGCGAGACGGACCCTGATTAGACTGGTATGAAGGGGTTGGTCTCTGAACTCGGGGTCCTTGACTTCCCTGTCCCCTTGACATGGTAGGAGTCGGGCAGTCTTTTAATTGGTGACCAAAACCCTGGCATCCAAAACATCGGTTTTTTCAGATCTCAGCTCATCCCTCTGATTTCTTGAAAGAGGTGGGGCTCCTGAGAAAGTATTCTGGGGGAAGGGTCTTCCTTCACTTCTGAATCTTCCTGCATCCTGATTCTGATTCGGGCCTTGCTGCCTCTTTGGGGGTGGAAAGTTTGAAGTACTTCCCTGGGCTTGGAATCTTTTAAAGTTAGAGGGTGCAGGCTTTGGCGGGACCTTTACTACAAACACTTTGGCAAAATCTTTTGCCATTCTTACTGCTTCAGCCATGGACACTAACTTGGCATTTTTGACCAGTGTGTCCAAGGGTTCGTTCATTCCAAACTTTTGAACAATATCTTAGATAAACTTTGTTTGACAAAGAAGCAAAATACCATTGTGAAGATACCTTTGAACTTGAATACGAAAGCATGAATGGATGTCGCCAAGATCCACCATATAGGCTGAGGATAAAACCCTTTTTACTTGCTGCATGAAAGATAGACTATTAGACACAAGTATAGTGTCATCAACATAAAGGGCCAATATCACAAAATGGTTATCCACATTGCGCTTGATATAAAGATTTGGATCAGAGAAGCAAGAAACAAACCCCTGAGATGTGAGAAATTGATCAATCTTGATGTACCATGATCGTGAAGCTTGTTTTAGTCCATACAAAGCACGATGGAGTTGGCATACAAGATGTTCCTTTTCGGGAATTGTAAATCCTTCAGGTTGCTCCATATATATTTCCTCCTTTAAGTCTCCATTAATAAAAGCCGTTTTAACATCCATTTGATGTATTTCCAAATCAAACTGAGTTGCAAAAGCTAGTAGTACTCGAATGCTTGTACTATGAACTACGGGTGAAAAAGTGTCATGATAGTCAATCCTTGCAACATTTGTGAGTATGCCTTTGCAACTAAACGAGCTTTGAATTTATCAAAGGATCCATGTGCCTTTGTTTTAGTCTTGTAAACCCACTTACATTTGGTAGGAGTACGATCCGAAGGTAGATTGGTAAGAACCCATGTATCAAAGGATCCATGTGCCTTTGTTTTAGTCTTGTAAACCCACTTACATTTGGTAGGAGTACGATCCGAAGGTAGATTGGTAAGAACCCATGTACCTTTCAAGATCAAAGACTCATATTCAGCTTCCATGGCTTCCTTCCATTGTTCCTTTTGTGGAGAGGACATAGCTTCTGCATAAGTTGAAGGATCTTCACAAACAACCAATACGTGATTAAGGGTTTCCAGATCATCATCATATACATGATTTGCACCGTGCTCAAGTTCAATAGGAAGATCAACATAGATATCAAGATCTGTAGCAGTCTCCTTTGAAACCGTAGGATGAACATCAATAGACTTGTCTCCAATATCCATCAAAAGAGTGTTGTCATCATGCAAATCATTGTCCAAAAGTAGAAAAGGAAAAGAAGTGAGTAATGTTTTTGTATCATATTCATCATCTGTGGACCACGAACCTCCCATCAATTGCTCATTGAATATAGCATCTCGACTAACAATAGCCTTTTGAGAACTTGGATCGTAAAACTTGTAACCCTTTGAGTTGTTAGAATAACCAATAAAAATAACCTTCAAACCTGAAGGTTCTAGCTTGTATCGTGTCTCTTTTGGGACATGAATATAAGCAATATAAGAGATTACCATGTCGAGGAGCAACTGCAATAGTGGTGCATCCTTTTCGATGCGACACTTTGTATTATCAAATCCAACAAATAGACCAAGATCCACAAGCCACGCAAGAGAAAGTAAGTTTCTTTATAAATCAGGAACATATAAAACTCCTTGCAGTATTTTGGTTAAGGAAGAAGTTCCCAAATACAAGTCGCCAATACCCATTACTTGGCAAGTTGTATTATCAGCAAGATAAACCACTTTCTTGATAGGAATTGGATGATAACTGTGTAACCATTTCAATTGATATGTCATGTTGCCAGTAGCACCAGAATTAACAATAAAGAGAGAACCATCATGAACATGTAGTACCTTTTCTGGAGAGACATTATAATGAACCAAAATAGCCTCTTGATGAACATTGTCTTCATCATGAGGACTTTGTTGACTAGCATAAGCTTGATTTGGAGCTTCATCACATAACGCCTCTTGAAGCATCGATTGGATGAATGCCTTGTTCTCCCATAATATTCACAGGTTGCAGAAGAGAAACCCCTTGATAAATGAGGTTGCTTATTTGTAATACACCGTGTTCTTCATCGTACTCTCGTGCCCAACATTCAGATACCAAGTGACCAGTTTTGTCACAATAAGAACAACGCTTTTGAGGAAATCTCAAATGAGAAGAATTACTTCCTCTTTGGAAGCCACGAGATGTAAATTGGGAGGAGGAAGAAGGGCGTTGCTGAAATGGACGTCTCCGGACAGCAAAAGCTGTCTCTGATTCTGTGTACTCTTGGGCAATCATGACCGTTTCATGAGTTACCGACATCTGACGATCATGACGTTGAGAATATTCAATCAAAGAAATACATATATGCTCAAAGTCAATTCCATCCTTGTTAGATAATATAGTGATAATATTATCATACAAAGGATCCTTCACCATATCAAGAAGGTGTGTAACCAATTGATTTCGAGGAATAGGGGATACTCATAAATTGCAGGGATTGACTATCATGACACTTTTTCACCCGTAGTTCGTAGTACAAGCATTCGACGCCCAGAAGATTACGGAGATACAGAATTTCTGTAACAGTTTTCTTCTCAAACATAGTGATAAGATAGTCCCATATAGCATATGACGTGGATAATGGATAAACATCTAGCATGAGTGAATCGTTAAGGGCAGAAAGAATATACCGATGAGTAGCCTTATCACGATGATTCTCCTATTTTGAATCTCTGCACATGATAATGTTTATTGTCTAGTTTTTTTATGGTGCTCCAGTAAAACTTTAACATCTTGAAGATCTTTGTAAACAACTTAACATAAAAGAAAAGGCTTCAAAAAATTGACTTTCTTCACACATGCAAGTGTGGGCTTCCAAAAACAAAACTTTTGCAAGGAAATTTTAGTTTTACCAACCTTGAGTGAATTAATGACATCATCAATTCACTCAATTATAGACACAAAAATTCATGCATTTCAAAAACATATTTTACATGTGCATCCCCTTCAAAACGTTTTTGCTGAAAACTTCATCACTTCATGATTTTGCACACTGTATATACTACTCATAACATTATCGATTAGACATCTTAGCCAAAACATGCACTTATAAATTATCTATAAAGATTTTATTTGTGCATCATAGCAACGCCCTCTTATACCATGCAGGTGTTTATGCCTTATTGCAAATATTAAGCATAGGTTAGAAATTATCTTTGTTTCAAACATTCGTTTGGATTTTGTAACATCAAATGAAAGCTTGATCTTGGCAATGACTATAAAGCAAACACAATGGTTCACACCATTTTGTTGGATGTTTTGAAGTGGGGTTGACTACTTGTTTACATCAACAAGGTTCTTTAAAAGGCAAGGCATGCTTGGTCTTAGGATTATCTTGTGGTGCACAAATCGTGCAAAGTGCTGCTCTTCCTCAATCTACTGTGCACATTTCTCAATGTTAACGAAACAAGTAATAAGCCTTATAACGCTTTACAAAATCATGTTGATTGTCTTCATAGTAGTAGATTATGCTTTGAGCATAGTGTAGTTTTCACAGGTTTAATTAAAAACTAATAATGAAAATAAAAAATTAATTATGCTTTGAGCATAGTGTAGTTTTCACATTAAAAACTAATAATGAAAATAAAAATTAATGGGTAGGAACTTGGGTAAATGAAAGACACATTGAGTAATGGTTTAAATGGTGTTGGACAAGGGAAAGGCTTTTATGCTTGATGAAATTACTTGTATGTATTTACAAAACAAAGGAGTAGCATTCATGTTGTTCAAACACTATTAGTTTTAACTTGATGGAGATGCTATGAATTTTGTAAAAAAGGATATATCATAATATGAGAGAGAGAGAGAGAGAAAGAGAGAGAGAGAGAGAGATCCATGCCACTAGCATCAATATAAAATCCAATTGCCTTCGACAAAGTCATGTTATCTAGGTTGAGAGATCCTAAAATCTTGTACACATGATGGTGGGCACTCTGTTGATTTGAATGATATTCCTTCCCAGTCTATGTCATATATTATTTATAATAACATGCCTACTTAATTTACTCTCCACTTCCTCTCCTTTCTTCGTTTTTATTTACATATGGACATCAAAAGAATAAAAAAATTTCATGTTTCTTCTACTTCGAGTTCTCATCAAACATAGGGTAATATGACAAGGAGGGAAGAACAGAAGAAGAATAAGAAAAGAGAAACTTATGTTCTTGAATATCTTTGCGAATGCATCCCTCAACTCAGCATAGTTAGAAAAATGGCCATCATCAAATTGCATGAGCCAATCCCTCAGAATATCTTCAAAGGTGGTAGCAAATTGATCTCTCTTGAGATCCTTCAAGAGTTCTTCTATTGGCTTATAGACCTTCCATGCCTACTCAAATGTATTGATCTGGATGTGAGGGTCATTTGACTTTGCACCCTTAAACATCGGGAAGTGAATATTTGTTCAAGTTGTTAGCTATTTTAAACCACACTTCAACCTTTGTGCTTTGTCAAGTCAACACTTCTCTGAGTTTTTAATGCCACTCATATCCTATTTCATCTAGTTTTCTCAACATTGTATTGAACTGCTTCTCCTCATAAAAACACTCCTAGTTTTGAGTTGTTGATGCCATTATCCTGTGTGTAAGTTGATGATGCCATTGAGACTCTGATTCTAATTCTGAAGTATCATTGGAGGTGCTGTTGTACTTGTTCTTCTTCAGAGGTGCTCTTATACTTTTTCTTCTTCATCTTCTTTTCCTCCTTATCAGAGTCACTATGTGACTAAGATTGTGTCTTGGTTCTTCTTCGTTCCTTTATCAACAAACGTGATGGTATTCTTAAAAAAATCTTCCAAGATCTTTGTAGGATTATATTGTTCCATTTTCTTATTGTCCTTGTCCCTCACGCCATCGGTAGCAATCATCTAAGGTTTTGCACCATTGATGGGTTTTCCACTTTCTAGGCCTTTTCCTTGATTCGGTGTCATGGAAAGAGGGAATTTTTATAAGCTAAATTGATATAAAAATGTGACGGTCTCGAATGTAGCCATATCTTAATCGTATAACTTAATATAAGCAAACATTGAAACTCACTTAATCGTGCTATTTCTACATAGAAATCAAATTAATCCTCTTAAATACAAAAATAAGCATGCATGCCATATCTAAGATTCTTATCACATATGTAAAGAATCATGTAATCTCAAACAAACATTCACACAATATAAATCTCTATCAATTAAAGCATCTCATCTCAATCAATCACAATGTATGTTTCTATCTCAAGATTCTATCATCATTACCATGCTTGATAACATGGTTACTCATCATATTGACCAAAATCCAACCAATCTAGGGTTTTCTCCGATGCCTGTCCACCCAACCTCCACACTGGACATCTCAGCCATTCCTGAGTATGCCTCTTTCTAAAACTTGTCCTCTCTGGGTTCTACCACATGGCTTCCAGAGGGCATAAATCTCATTCTCTGTTCGGCGTTCCCTCTAAGGACGGCCAGCATGCATATCAATCATTCATACACCTGCATATCAATCCTTCATTTTTAAAAAAAGTAATCAGAAGTCAATCTTACCATCTTACACTATCTGTAGTCCATAATCTTTTAAGGAATGCATATTCAAATCAATCAAATTCAACTTCAAGTATAAAACAAGCTTTTAATTCAAATAGTCCTTAACTTCTCTTGGTCTTTTAAGTCACACAAGAATCTTTATTTTTAACAAAATCAATTATTATGTTCTAACTAGCGAGATAATCTCTAGTCACTATAGCTAAGTCTTAACTATGCTTATGGATTAGTCCATCCGATTTATGCTTATGCATTAGTCCATCCGGTTTATGCGTTAGTCCACCCGATCACTATAGATAAGATAGTCAATCTTGATGGCAATTTCTAAGGCAAAGTCTGACAACATGTCTCTTTCGGAGAGTAATACCTTCCAATTTATTTGGAATTAGAGAAAAGTCAAAACTATAAAGTTTTAGGACTTCTAATTCTCTATAAAACATATCTCAGTGATGGTTCTCTAAAAATGAGTTCTAAGGTCTCTTTGAGAGCATTCGAAATGACCAAAGTTGTGTTTTCAGCATAAAACTGTAAAAAACAGCCAAGTGCCCCACTTTGTACTCGAATAACTCAGTAAAAAATAGCCAAGTGCCCCACATTTTACTCGAATAACTCAAAAACGAAAGGGATTTGGCTTTCTAGCCTCTCATACGCTCTTGTAGAGTTTTCTGCCATCTAAAACTTTTGCCTTTATGTCAAAATTTGATTCTAAACACACAGAAAGATAAATGCTTCACAAAACAGTTCCTAATAAAGGTTATACCTAAAATTTAGTCATAAACTAGTCAAATATTCTATCTTCTAATTCTTTACCCCACCAAAACTATTTATTCCATGAGTCTCGTAGACCAAGATGATCATGTATGATTAATAAAATTAAGAATAACTCATCATTAAGCTCGCCCTATATCGACTCGGATTCTCTCGTATACACTTATCGATTTATTTATTTCATATCAAAAGAATTTGAAGAAAAATAATAAAAAGAGATTTTGTGTACTTCCCTGATATATTTGAAGATGTCTTGATTGATTGGGAATCCATGTCTACTCTCAAAAAGTTGTGGAAGAGCTGTTTGTAGATTTAGTAAGCCTCTTAGATCTGCTGTCAGGGGTGCAACGTGCAACAGGTATAACTTCATGCACAGTTATCAGAAACTTGTCGTGTGGGTACTTAAAATTACTAGAACATGTGTATTCTACAACCAAGTGTGGGTGGAATTGCCAAAATTAGTTGTATGTGAAAGTCAACTCCCCCCCCTCCATAATTGATAAACAAGAAATTAGAATTGGAACACGTATTTGTTTGACAAAGAAGCAAAATACCATTGTGAAGATACCTTTAAACTTGAATACGAAGGCAAGAATGGATGTCGCCAAGATCCACCATATCAAAGGTTAGGATAAAACCTTTTTTACTTGTTGCATGAAAGATAGATTATTAGACACAAGTATAGTGTCATCAACATAAAGGGCCAAGATCACAAAATGGTTATCCACATTGTGCTTGATATAAAGATTTGGATTAGAGAAGCAAGAAACAAACCCCTGAGATGTGACAAATAGATCAATCTTGATGTACCATGATCGTGAAGCTTGTTTTAGTCCATACAAAGCACGGTGGAGTTGGCATACAAGATGTTCCTTTTCGGGAATTGTAAATCCTTTAGGTTGCTCCATATAAATTTCCTCCTTTAAGTCTCCATTAAGAAAAGCCGTCTTAACATCCATTTGATGTATTTCCAAATCAAACTGAGTTGCAAAAGCTAGTAGTACTCGAATGCTTGTAATATAAACTACGGGTGAAAAAGTGTCATGATAGTCAATCCCTATAATTTATGAGTATCCCTTTGCAGTAGCTACACGAGCTTTGAATTTATCAAAGGTTCCATGTGCCTTTGTTTTAGTCTTGTAAACCCACTTACATTTGATAGGAGTACGATCAGAAGGTAGATTGGTAAGAACCCATGTACCTTTCAAGATCAAAGACTCATATTCAGCTTCCATGGCTTTCTCTTCCATTGTTCCTTTTGTGGAGAGGACATAGCTTCTGCATAAGTTGAAGGATCTTCACAAACAGCCAATACGTGATTAAAGGTTTCAAGATCATCATTATATACATGATTTGCACCGTGCTCAAGTTCAATAGGAAGATCAACATAGATATCAAGATCTGTAGCAGTCTCCTTTGAAACCGTAGGATGAACATCAATAGACTTGTCTCCAATATCCATCAAAAGAGTGTTGTCATCATGCAAATCATTGTCCAAAAGTAGAAAAGGAAAAGAAGTGAGTAATGTTTTTGTATCATGAGCATCATCTGTGGACCACGAACCTCCCATCAATTGAAAATAGCATCTCGACTAACAATTGCCTTTTGAGAACTTGGATCGTAAAACTTGTAACCCTTTGAGTTGTCAAAATATCCAATAAAAATAACCTTCAAACCTAAAGGTTCTAGCTTGTGTCGGGTCTCTTTTGGGACATGAATATAAGCAATATAGGAGATTACCATGTCGAGGAGCAACCGCAATAGTGGTGCATCCTTTTCGATGCGACACTTTGTATTATCAAATCCAACAAATAGACCAAGATCCACAAGCCGCGCAAGAGAAAGTAAGTTTCTTTGTAAATCAGGAACATATAAAACTCCTCGTAGTATTTTGGTTGAGGAAGAAGTTCCCAAATACAAGTCGCCAATACCCATTACTTGGCAAGATGTATTATCAGCAAGATAAACCACTTTCTTGATAGGAATTGGATGATAATTGTGTAACCATTGCAATTAATATGTCATGTTGCTAGTAGCACCAGAATCAACAATAAAGAGAGAACCATCATGAACATGTAGTACCTTTTCTGGAGAGACATTATAATGAACCAAAATAGCCTCTTGATGAACATTGTCTTCATCATGAGGACTTTGTTGACTAGCATAAGCTTGATTTGGAGCTTCATCACATAACACCTCTTGAAGCATCGATTGGATGAATGCCTTGTGCTCCCACAATATTCACAAGTTAAAGAAGAGAAAGAACCCCTTGATAAACGAGGTTGCTTATTTGTAATACATCGTGTTCTTCATCATACTCTCGTGCTCAACATTCAGATACCAAGTGACCAGTTTTGTCACAATAAGAACAACGCTTTTGAGGAAATCTCAAACGAGAAGAATTACTTCCTCTTTGGAAGCCACGAGATGTAAATTGGGAGGAGGAAGAAGGGCGTTGTTGAAATGGACGTCTCCGAACAGCAAAAGCTGTCTCTGATTCTGTGTACTCTTGGGCAATCATGACCGTTTCATGAGTTACCGACATCTGACGATCATGACGTTGAGAATATTCAATCAAAGAAATACATGTATGCTCAAAGTCAATTCCATCCTTGTTAGATAATATAGTGAGAATATTATCATACAAAGGATCCTTCACCATATCAAGAAGGTGTGTAACCAATTGAGTTCGAGGAATAGGATCCCTTACAGCAACAGAAATTTGATTCATAATACCTTTGAATGATTCAATGTGACTAGACATGGATGTACCTGCCTTGATTTGAAGCTTGCCCAGAAGATTACGGAGATAGAGAATCTCTGTAACAGTTTTCTTCTCAAACATAGTGATAAGATAGTCCCATATAGCATATGACGTGGGTAACGGATAAACATCTAGCATGAGTGAATCGTTAAGGACAGAAAGTATATACCGATGAGTAGCCTTATCACGATAAATTCAGTGTGCAAGATCAATTTTCCACTGTTCAAAAATAGGACCTTCGGTAATAATAACATCATTCTGAAGTGGATCAATAGGTTGAGGAGGGCATGCAAGAATACCAAGAGCAATATCTGCCAATTCGTCTCCTTCCAAAATTAATAGCATCTTGTATTTCCAAGTAGGAAATCCTTGGCCTTGGAAAAGAGGAACAGAATGCTGCCCAGAAGGAAATCCGTTAACAAGTGTGGTGTTTGCCATGTCAGGTTGTGAGAACACGTACAAGATAAGATCGCATAACTTGCACACTATGTACGAGATATGAGAAACGTAGCCAAAAATAGGCATGCACCAGACGACGAGCATAAAGTGCTCATGTAAAGAATAGAACGTGAACCAAAATTAGAACTCTAAAAGTGGAGACCCGTGTCTCATGCATGTAAGCAAACTTAGAGGTCCATAAAAGACGAAAATAATAATAAGAAAAAGCACCGCATTAAGAAAAAAACACCGTGTTATGACCCGACTTGCACGACAAGTTTTATATCTAATTGTAGCTTGTACAACAAGAATCCGTTTGAAGCTTTCATGGAAAGCTTTCACGATCAAATCCTACTTATGACTCAGAGACAACTACCTATTTGCTCTCACAAAGAACTTGTTTTACTATTTTAGATGTAGTTACCTGAACTGTCCTAACTTTTGACTGAGAACTCCGATTGACAAACCGTTTTGATAGGACTCACCAACACTGTACCGTCTACCCACCACCACCACTAAGTGGAGTTTTAAGGATGCGATTAAGAAACAATTCTAATTATAACAAGTGGAGTCCCCAACCTATGCTCTGATACCAACTATGATGGTCCTAAATCTAGCCATATCTTAATCATACAACTTAATCTAAGCAAACATTGAAACTCACTTAATCGTGCTATTTTTACATAGTAATAAAATCAAATCAATCCTCTCAAATAGAAAAATAAGCATGCATGCCATATCCAAGATTCTCATCACACAGGTAAATAAGTTTATAAGGCATGCATATTCAAATCAATCAAAATCATGTTCTAGCAAGATAATCTCTAGACATTATAGCTAAGTCTTAACGATGCTTATGCATTGGTCCATCCGATCGATGCGTTAGTCCATCCAATATATACAGATAATAAGATAGTCAAGGCAAATCCTGACAACTGGTCTCTTTGGGAGAGCAATACCTACCAATCTATTTGGAATTAGAGAAAAGTCAAAACTATAAAAAGTATTAGGACTTCTAATTTTCTATAGAACATTTCTTAGTGATGGTTCTCTAAAAATGAGTTCTAAGATCTCTTTGAGAGCATTCAAAATGGCCAATGTTGTATTTTGTCCTAAGATCTCTTCAAGTAGCCTTGGAATGAAGGACTTGCTTATCTAAGATCTTAACTTGATATAAAAGCTCTTAACTTGATTCTTCATTTCTTTCCTATCTCTTCTTGGATAAAATCAACATATTCGGTATTCACTACATCTATTAGACTCTCAATACTATAGCATTCTTTTCTCCCAGTATTGTGCTCTCTTTCATTCATATCTCCAATAGATCTTATCTTGGATAAACGATTTCAAATGTTAAGCTAGTCATGTATACTAAACTCTAGTGTAAGAGCTTACTAGTCTTAATTCTATAAAATTTAACTCCAAATAAGAAACTAGATAAATCTTGATCCATTACACAAAGTAACTTGATTTTGTAAATCAGTCACTATCCATGTCATAAATAAATCTTCTTGGAATCACAACTTAATAAACAATAATAACTTTCATTATCATCGCATTGTCTCAAACTTTAAGGTAATCAAACAATTTATAAACTCATATTTTTACTTTTCTTGTAGCTCTAGACTTTGTCAAATTTCTTCCACAAGAAAGCAATCCTCTATTATTTCTTCAATTAAAAAGCTTAGAAAGCAACACACTCTCAAGCTTTACGAACAAATGTGGTTATATCATGTTTCTACTTGCAATCTCCACAATAGATATAGATTTCCAAACCTACACTTATTTACTTGACGAGTGATAGTTTACTACTTAATAAGCAAATAGTATACTACATGAAATACTTTTCTTGCTCTGGTGCGAAGAAGATATCATTCTAAATTCTACATCACATCTTTGACCTTGAAAGTAATAATCTTTACTATGATCCTCAATCATGCAAACCTGCTTCTCATAACACAATATCTTGGCCTTTCTAGGCACACTAACCAATCTATCCCTAATATGGCATCATATCTTCCCAAAGCCAACACATGGAAATCATCTTTTGACTTGGGGTTATCTATGAATAAAATGCATATTCTTGACATACTTCTTATATGTATGTTGCTTTCTCAAAGCAAGCTCTACCATAAGATACTTTTGGTAAAATTCAGTTATTCTTAACTATTTTACCACGTGGGGTGATTGAAAACTATAAGTGCTTCTCGAGTCAATCAAAACTTGAAATACATTATTCACAATCTTGATAGGAATATTAATAATCGAAGCTCGGTTTTCAGCCTTACCTGCAAGAATAACAGCATTGGCATGTGCATAATATTTAATATCCTTGGCCCACAGTTGCAATATCTTCTCCTCTTGCTCCACGAGTGTCATCGGTAGTTGCAAAATTCATGTATATTCTCTTTCATACTCTGCCTTGGTTTTTCATCTCCTGAAGTTAATCGCTCAGGTACCTCTTGTGATGTTCGTTTGTTTTTTGCACTCAAAAGTTTGATGACCCTTTTGTAGAGAACCGAAACATTGGCCTTTACGCCATGCCTTTCCTACCATCTCTGGGGATAAATATACAAAATACTGGTTACCATTCTTCTTCTCGCTCATTTGCATTATCTTATTGTCCATAAAATTTTTCCTTCTCCTTCACTTGTCTATCATCAAAATTAAGACGATCTTGCATCTCTCCATCTTCTCCACCACTCCTTTTTTTCTTCATTCAAATCCATAGAAGCTCAAGTACGCAAAGCTCTCATTCCTTTCTCTAAGCTAAGTCTTGATGCCTACAATAACTCTAATAACTTTCTCAAGAGTTACACCCACACAGAATAATCTGTGTAAAAGCTCCTCTTCTTGTCCTAGGTTGACTACTGAATTTGTTTAATGTGTGACCATCTTGTGTTTGTATCGTAAAAAATTTTAAAAAGAAAAGAATCTCCTCGTTCTATCACAAAAATAAAAAATAATATGAGTCACCCAAGACCTGCAACATCCGCAATTAAGTGTGGACTCCCCAACCTATGCTCTGATACCAACTGTGATGGTCCCAAATCTAGCCATATCTTAATCGTACAACTTAATCTAAGTAAACATTGAAACTCACTTAATCGTGCTATTTTTACATAGTAATATAATCAAATAAATCCTCTCAAATAGCAAAATAGGCATGCATGCCATATCCAAGATTCTTATCACATACGTAAATAACTTTATAAGGCATACATATTCAAATCAATCAAATTCAACTTCAAGTATAAAACTAGCTTTTAATTCAAACAGTGCTTAACTTCTCTTAGTCTTTGAAGTCACATGAGAATCTATGTTTTCAACAAAATCAATTATCATGTTCTAGCAAGATAATCTCTAGTAACTATAGCTAAGTCTTAACGATGCTTATGCATTAGTCCATCCGGTCAATGCGTTAGTCCATCCGTTCTATACAGATAAGATAGTCAAGGAAAATCCTAACAACTGGTCTCTTTGGGAGAGACCAGTAAGATAGTCAAGGCAAATCCTGACAACTGGTCTCTTTGGGAGAGACCAATCTATTTGGAATTAGAGAAAAGTCAAAACTATTAGAAGTTTTAGGACTTCTAATTCTCTATAGAACATTTCTTAGTGATGGTTCTCTAAAAATGAGTTCTAAGGTCTCTTTGAGAGCATTCCAAATGGCCAAAGTTGTATTTTGTCCTAAGATTTCTTCAAGTAGCCTTGGAATGAAGGACTTGCTTATCTAAGATCTTAACTTGATATAAAAGCTCTTAACTTGATTCTTCATTTCTTTCTTATCTCTTCTTGGATAAAATCAACATATTCAATATTCACTGCATCTATTAGACTCTCAATACTATAGCATTCTTTTCTCCCAGTATTGTTCTCTCTTTCATTCATATCTCCGATAGATCTTATCTTGGATAAACGATTTAAAATGTTAAGCTAGTCATGTATACTAAACTCTAGTGTAAGAGCTTAGAGTCTCAATACTATAGCATTTCTTGCTCTGGTGCGAAGAAGATATCATTCTAAATTCTACATCACATCTTTGACCTTGTAAGTAATAATCTTTACTATGATCTTCAATCATGCAAACCCGCTTCTCATGACACAATATCTTGGCCTTTCTAGGCACACTAACCAATCTATCCCTAATATGGCATTATATCTTCCCAAAGCCAACACATGGCAATCATCTTTTAACTTGGGGTTATCTATGAATAAAAAGCATATTCTTGACATACTTCTTATATGTATGTTGCTTTCTCAAAGCAAGCTCTACCATAAGATACTTTTGGTAAAATTCAGTTATTCTTAACTATTTTACCACGTGGGGTGATTGAAAACTATAAGTGCTTCTTGAGTCAATCAAAACTTGAAATACATTATTCACAATCTTGATAGGAATATTAATAATTGAAGCTCGGTTTTCAGCCTTAGCTACAAGAATAACAGCATTGGCATGTCCATAATATTTAATATCCTCGGCCCACAGTTGCAATATCTACTCCTATTGCTCCACGAGTGTCGTCGGTAGTTGAAAATTTCATGTATATTCTCTTTCATACTCTGCCTTGGTTTTTCATCTCCTGAAGTTAATCGCTCAGGTACCTCTTGTGATGTTCATTTGTTTTTTACACTCAAAAGTTCGATGACCCTTTTGTAGAGAACCGCAACATTGGCCTTTACGCCATGCCTTTCCTACCATCTCTGGGAATAAATATACAAAATACTGGTTACCATTCTTCTTCTCGCTCATTTGCATTATCTTATTGTCCATAAAATTTTGTCCTTCTCCTTCACTTTGTCTATCATCAAAATTAAGAGGATCTTGCATCTCTCCATCTTCTCCACCACTCCTTTTTTTCTTCATTCAAATCCATAGAAGCTCAAGTACGCAAAGCTCTCATTCCTTTCTCTAAGCTAAGTCTTGATGCCTACAATAACTCTAATAACTTTCTCAAGAGTTACACCCACACAGAATAATCTGTGTAAAAGCTCCTCTTCTTGTCCTAGGTTGACTACTGAATTTGTTTAATGTGTGACCATCTTGTGTTTGTATCGTAAAAAATTTTAAAAAGAAAAGAATCTCCTCGTTATATCACAAAAATAAAAAATAATATGAGTCACCCAAGACCTGCAACATCCGCAATTAAGTGTGGACTCCCCAACCTATGCTCTGATACCAACTGTGATGGTCCCAAATCTAGCCATATCTTAATCGTACAACTTAATCTAAGCAAACATTGAAACTCACTTAATCGTGCTATTTTTACATAGTAATATAATCAAATAAATCCTCTCAAATAGCAAAATAAGCATGCATGCCATATCCAAGATTCTTATCACATACGTAAATAAGTTTATAAGGCATGCATATTCAAATCAATCAAATTCAACTTCAAGTATAAAACTAGCTTTTAATTCAAACAGTGCTTAACTTCTCTTAGTCTTTTAAGTCACATGAGAATCTATGTTTTCAGCAAAATCAATTATCATGTTCTAGCAAGATAATCTCTAGTCACTTTAGCTAAGTCTTAACGATGCTTATGCATTAGTCCATCCGGTCGATGCGTTAGTCCATCCGATCTATACAGATAAGATAGTCAAGGAAAATCCTGACAACTGGTCTCTTTGGGAGAGACTAGTAAGATAGTCAAGGCAAATCCTGACAACTGGTCTCTTTGGGAGAGACCAATCTATTTGGAATTAGGGAAAAGTCAAAACTATAAAAAGTTTTAGAACTTCTAATTCTCTATAGAACATTTCTTAGTGATGGTTCTCTAAAAATGAGTTCTAAGGTCTCTTTGAGAGCATTCCAAATGGCCAAAGTTGTATTTTGTCCTAAGATTTCTTCAAGTAGCCTTGGAATGAAGGACTTGCTTATCTAAGATCTTAACTTGATATAAAAGCTCTTAACTTGATTCTTCATTTCTTTCTTATCTCTTCTTGGATAAAATCAACATATTCAATATTCACTGCATCTATTAGACTCTCAATACTATAGCATTCTTTTCTCCCAGTATTGTGCTCTCTTTCATTCATATCTCCGATAGATCTTATCTTGGATAAACGATTTAAAATGTTAAGCTAGTCATGTATACTAAACTCTAGTGTAAGAGCTTAGAGTCTCAATACTATAGCATTTCTTGCTCTGGTGCGAAGAAGATATCATTCTAAATTCTACATCACATCTTTGACCTTGTAAGTAATAATCTTTACTATGATCTTCAATCATGCAAACCCGCTTCTCATGACACAATATCTTGGCCTTTCTAGGCACACTAACCAATCTATCCCTAATATGGCATTATATCTTCCCAAAGCCAACACATGGCAATCATCTTTTAACTTGGGGTTATCTATGAATAAAAAGCATATTCTTGACATACTTCTTATATGTATGTTGCTTTCTCAAAGCAAGCTCTACCATAAGATACTTTTGGTAAAATTCAGTTATTCTTAACTATTTTACCACGTGGGGTGATTGAAAACTATAAGTGCTTCTTGAGTCAATCAAAACTTGAAATACATTATTCACAATCTTGATAGGAATATTAATAATTGAAGCTCGGTTTTCAGCCTTAGCTACAAGAATAACAGCATTGGCATGTCCATAATATTTAACATCCTCGGCCCACAGTTGCAATATCTACTCCTATTGCTCCACGAGTGTCGTCGGTAGTTGAAAAATTCATGTATATTCTCTTTCATACTCTGCCTTGGTTTTTCATCTCCTGAAGTTAATCGCTCAGGTACCTCTTGTGATGTTCGTTTGTTTTTTACACTCAAAAGTTCGATGACCCTTTTGTAGAGAACCGCAACATTGGCCTTTACGCCATGCCTTTCCTACCATCTCTGGGAATAAATATACAAAATACTGGTTACCATTCTTCTTCTCGCTCATTTGCATTATCTTATTGTCCATAAAATTTTGTACTTCTCCTTCACTTTGTCTATCATCAAAATTAAGACGATCTTGCATCTCTCCATCTTCTCCACCACTCCTTTTTTTCTTCATTCAAATCCATAGAAGCTCAAGTACGCAAAGCTCTCATTCCTTTCTCTAAGCTAAGTCTTGATGCCTACAATAACTCTAATAACTTTCTCAAGAGTTACACCCACACAGAATAATCTGTGTAAAAGCTCCTCTTCTTGTCCTAGGTTGACTACTGAATTTGTTTAATGTGTGACCATCTTGTGTTTGTATCGTAAAAAATTTTAAAAAGAAAAGAATCTCCTCGTTATATCACAAAAATAAAAAATAATATGAGTCACCCAAGACCTGCAACATCCGCAATTAAGTGTGGACTCCCCAACCTATGCTCTGATACCAACTGTGATGGTCCCAAATCTAGCCATATCTTAATCGTACAACTTAATCTAAGCAAACATTGAAACTCACTTAATCGTGCTATTTTTACATAGTAATATAATCAAATAAATCCTCTCAAATAGCAAAATAAGCATGCATGCCATATCCAAGATTCTTATCACATACGTAAATAAGTTTATAAGGCATGCATATTCAAATCAATCAAATTCAACTTCAAGTATAAAACTAGCTTTTAATTCAAACAGTGCTTAACTTCTCTTAGTCTTTTAAGTCACATGAGAATCTATGTTTTCAACAAAATCAATTATCATGTTCTAGCAAGATAATCTCTAGTCACTTTAGCTAAGTCTTAACGATGCTTATGCATTAGTCCATCCGGTCGATGCGTTAGTCCATCCGATCTATACAGATAAGATAGTCAAGGAAAATCCTGACAACTGGTCTCTTTGGGAGAGACCAGTAAGATAGTCAAGGCAAATCCTGACAATTGGTCTCTTTGGGAGAGACCAATCTATTTGGAATTAGAGAAAAGTCAAAACTATAAAAAGTTTTAGAACTTCTAATTCTCTATAGAACATTTCTTAGTGATGGTTCTCTAAAAATGAGTTCTAAGGTCTCTTTGAGAGCATTCCAAATGGCCAAAGTTGTATTTTGTCCTAAGATTTCTTCAAGTAGCCTTGGAATGAAGGACTTGCTTATCTAAGATCTTAACTTGATATAAAAGCTCTTAACTTGATTCTTCATTTCTTTCTTATCTCTTCTTGGATAAAATCAACATATTCAATATTCACTGCATCTATTAGACTCTCAATACTATAGCATTCTTTTCTCCCAGTATTGTGCTCTCTTTCATTCATATCTCCGATAGATCTTATCTTGGATAAACGATTTAAAATGTTAAGCTAGTCATGTATACTAAACTCTAGTGTAAGAGCTTAGAGTCTCAATACTATAGCATTTCTTGCTCTGGTGCAAAGAAGATATCATTCTAAATTCTACATCACATCTTTGACCTTGTAAGTAATAATCTTTACTATGATCTTCAATCATGCAAACCCGCTTCTCATGACACAATATCTTGGCCTTTCTAGGCACACTAACCAATCTATCCCTAATATGGCATTATATCTTCCCAAAGCCAACACATGGCAATCATCTTTTAACTTGGGGTTATCTATGAATAAAAAGCATATTCTTGACATACTTCTTATATGTATGTTGCTTTCTCAAAGCAAGCTCTACCATAAGATACTTTTGGTAAAATTCAATTATTCTTAACTATTTTACCACGTGGGGTGATTGAAAACTATAAGTGCTTCTTGAGTCAATCAAAACTTGAAATACATTATTCACAATCTTGATAGGAATATTAATAATTGAAGCTCGGTTTTCAGCCTTACCTGCAAGAATAACAGCATTGGCATGTGCATAATATTTAATATCCTCGGCCCACAGTTGCAATATCTACTCCTATTGCTCCACGAGTGTCGTCGGTAGTTGAAAAATTCATGTATATTCTCTTTCATACTCTGCCTTGGTTTTTCATCTCCTGAAGTTAATCACTCAGGTACCTCTTGTGATGTTCGTTTGTTTTTTACACTCAAAAGTTCGATGACCCTTTTGTAGAGAACCGCAACATTGGCCTTTACGCCATGCCTTTCCTACCATCTCTGGGAATAAATATACAAAATACTGGTTACCATTCTTCTTCTCGCTCATTTGCATTATCTTATTGTCCATAAAATTTTGTACTTCTCCTTCACTTTGTCTATCATCAAAATTAAGACGATCTTGCATCTCTCCATCTTCTCCACCACTCCTTTTTTTCTTCATTCAAATCCATAGAAGCTCAAGTACGCAAAGCTCTCATTCCTTTCTCTAAGCTAAGTCTTGATGCCTACAATAACTCTAATAACTTTCTCAAGAGTTACACCCACACAGAATAATCTGTGTAAAAGCTCCTCTTCTTGTCCTAGGTTGACTACTGAATTTGTTTAATGTGTGACCATCTTGTGTTTGTATCGTAAAAAATTTTAAAAAGAAAAGAATCTCCTCGTTATATCACAAAAATAAAAAATAATATGAGTCACCCAAGACCTACAACATCCGCAATTAAGTGTGGACTCCCCAACCTATGCTCTGATACCAACTGTGATGGTCCCAAATCTAGCCATATCTTAATCGTACAACTTAATCTAAGCAAACATTGAAACTCACTTAATCGTGCTATTTTTACATAGTAATATAATCAAATAAATCCTCTCAAATAGCAAAATAAGCATGCATGCCATATCCAAGATTCTTATCACATACGTAAATAAGTTTATAAGGCATGCATATTCAAATCAATCAAATTCAACTTCAAGTATAAAACTAGCTTTTAATTCAAACAGTGCTTAACTTCTCTTAGTCTTTTAAGTCACATGAGAATCTATGTTTTCAACAAAATCAATTATCATGTTCTAGCAAGATAATCTCTAGTCACTTTAGCTAAGTCTTAACGATGCTTATGCATTAGTCCATCCGGTCGATGCGTTAGTCCATCCGATCTATACAGATAAGATAGTCAAGGAAAATCCTGACAACTGGTCTCTTTGGGAGAGACCAGTAAGATAGTCAAGGCAAATCCTGACAACTGGTCTCTTTGGGAGAGACCAATCTATTTGGAATTAGAGAAAAGTCAAAACTATAAAAAGTTTTAGGACTTCTAATTCTCTATAGAACATTTCTTAGTGATGGTTCTCTAAAAATGAGTTCTAAGGTCTCTTTGAGAGCATTCCAAATGGCCAAAGTTGTATTTTGTCCTAAGATTTCTTCAAGTAGCCTTGGAATGAAGGACTTGCTTATCTAAGATCTTAACTTGATATAAAAGCTCTTAACTTGATTCTTCATTTCTTTCTTATCTCTTCTTGGATAAAATCAACATATTCAATATTCACTGCATCTATTAGACTCTCAATACTATAGCATTCTTTTCTCCCAGTATTGTGCTCTCTTTCATTCATATCTCCGATAGATCTTATCTTGGATAAACGATTTAAAATGTTAAGCTAGTCATGTATACTAAACTCTAGTGTAAGAGCTTAGAGTCTCAATACTATAGCATTCTTTTCTCTCAGTATTGTGCTCTCTTTCATTCATATCTCCAATAGATCTTATCTTGGATAAACGATTTCAAATGTTAAGCTAGTCATGTATACTAAACTCTAGTGTAAGAGCTTACTAGTCTTAATTCTATAAAATTTAACTCCAAATAGAAACTAGATAAATCTTGATCCATTACACAAAGTAACTTGATTTTGTAAATCAGTCACTATCCATGTCATAAATAAATCTTCTTGGAATCACAACTTAATAAACAATAATAACTTTGATTATCATCGCATTGTCTCAAACTTTAAGGTAATCAAACAATTTACAAACTCATATTTTTACTTTTCTTGTAGCTTTAGACTTTGTCAAATTTCTTCCACAAGAAAGCAATCCTCTATTATTTCTTCAATTAAAAAGCTTAGAAAGTAAAACACTCTCAAGCTTTACGAACAAATGTGGTTATATCATGTTTCTACTTGCAATCTCCACAATAGATATAGATTTCCAAACCTACACTTATTTACTTCATGATGATAGTTTACTACTTAATAAGCAAATAGTATACTACATGAAATACTTTTCTTGCTCTGGTGCGAAGAAGATATCATTCTAAATTCTACATCACATCTTTGACCTTGTAAGTAATAATCTTTACTATGATCTTCAATCATGCAAACCCGCTTCTCATGACACAATATCTTGGCCTTTCTAGGCACACTAACCAATCTATCCCTAATATGGCATCATATCTTCCCAAAGCCAACACACATGGAAATCATCTTTTGACTTGGGGTTATCTATGAATAAAAAGCATATTCTTGACATACTTCCCATATGTATGTTGCTTTCTCAAAGCAAGCTCTACCATAAGATACTTTTGGTAAAATTCAGTTATTCTTAACTATTTTACCATGTGGGGTGATTGAAAACTATAAGTGCTTCTTGAGTCAATCAAAACTTGAAATACATTATTCAGAATCTTGATAGGAATATTAATAATTGAAGCTCGGTTTTCAGACTTACCTGCAAGAATAACAGCATTGGCATGTGCATAATATTTAATATCCTCGGCCCATACTTGCAATATCTTCTCCTCTTGCTCCACGAGTGTCGTTGGTAGTTGAAAAATTCATGTATATTCTCTTTCATACTCTGCCTTGGTTTTTCATCTCCTCAAGTTAATCGCTCAGGTACCTCGTGATGTTCGTTTGTTTTTTGGACTCAAAAGTTTGATGACCCTTTTGTAGAGAACCGCAACATTGGCCTTTACGCCATGCCTTTCCTACCAACTTTGGGAATAAATATACAAAATACTGGTTACCATTCTTCTTCTCGCTCATTTGCATTATCTTATTGTCCATAAAATTTTTCCTTCTCCTTCACTTTGTCTATCATCAAAATTCAGACGATCTTGCATCTCTCCATCTTCTCCATCACTCCTTTTTTTCTTCATTCAAATCCATAGAAGCTCAAGTACGCAAAGCTCTCATTCCTTTCTCTAAGCTAAGTCCTAATGCCTACAATAACTCTAATAACTTTCTCAAGAGTTACACCCACACAGAATAATCTATGTAAAATCTCCTCTTCTTGTCCTAGGTTGACTACTGAATTTGTTTAATGTGTGACCATCTTGTGTTTGTATCGTAAAAAATTTTAAAAAGAAAAGAAGCTCCTCGTTATATCACAAAAATAAAAAATAATATGAGTCACCCAAGACCTGCAACATCCGCAATTAAGTGTGGACTCCCCAACCTATGCTCTGATACCAACTGTGATGGTCCCAAATCTAGCCATATCTTAATCGTACAACTTAATCTAAGTAAACATTGAAACTCACTTAATCGTGCTATTTTTACATAGTAATATAATCAAATAAATCCTCTCAAATAGCAAAATAAGCATGCATGCCATATCCAAAAATTCTTATCACATACGTAAATAAGTTTATAAGGCATGCATATTCAAATCAATCAAATTCAACTTCAAGTATAAAACTAGCTTTTAATTCAAACAGTGCTTAACTTCTCTTAGTCTTTTAAGTCACATGAGAATCTATGTTTTCAACAAAATCAGTTATCATGTTCTAGCAAGATAATCTCTAGTCAAGTCTTAACGATGCTTATGCATTAGTCCATCCGGTCGATGCGTTAGTCCATCCAATCTATACAGATAAGATAGTCAAGGAAAATCCTGACAACTGGTCTCTTTGCGAGAGACCAGTAAGATAGTCAAGGCAAATCCTGACAACTGGTCTCTTTGGGAGAGACCAATCTATTTGGAATTAGAGAAAAGTCAAAACTATAAAAAGTTTTAGAACTTCTAATTCTCTATAGAACATTTCTTAGTGATGGTTCTCTAAAAATGAGTTCTAAGGTCTCTTTGAGAGCATTCCAAATGGCCAAAGTTGTATTTTGTCCTAAGATTTCTTCAAGTAGCCTTGGAATGAAGGACTTGCTTATCTAAGATCTTAACTTGATATAAAAGCTCTTAACTTGATTCTTCATTTCTTTCTTATCTCTTCTTGGATAAAATCAACATATTCAATATTCACTGCATCTATTAGACTCTCAATACTATAGCATTCTTTTCTCCCAGTATTGTGCTCTCTTTCATTCATATCTCCGATAGATCTTATCTTGGATAAACGATTTAAAATGTTAAGCTAGTCATGTACACTAAACTCTAGTGTAAGAGCTTAGAGTCTCAATACTATAGCATTCTTTTCTCTCAGTATTGTGCTCTCTTTCATTCATATCTCCAATAGATCTTATCTTGGATAAATGATTTCAAATGTTAAGCTAGTCATGTATACTAAACTCTAGTGTAAGAGCTTACTAGTCTTAATTCTATAAAATTTAACTCCAAATAAGAAACTAGATAAATCTTGATCCATTACACAAAGTAACTTGATTTTGTAAATCAGTCACTATCCATGTCATAAATAAATCTTCTTGGAATCACAACTTAATAAACAATAATAACTTTGATTATCATCGCATTGTCTCAAACTTTAAGGTAATCAAACAATTTACAAACTCATATTTTTACTTTTCTTGTAGCTTTAGACTTTGTCAAATTTCTTCCACAAGAAAGCAATCCTCTATTATTTCTTCAATTAAAAAGCTTAGAAAGCAAAACACTCTCAAGCTTTACAAACAAATGTGGTTATATCATGTTTCTACTTGCAATCTCCACAATAGATATAGATTTCCAAACCTACACTTATTTACTTCACGATGATAGTTTACTACTTAATAAGCAAATAGTATACTACATGAAATACTTTTCTTGCTCTGGTGCGAAGAAGATATCATTCTAAATTCTACATCACATCTTTGACCTTGTAAGTAATAATCTTTACTATGATCTTCAATCATGCAAACCCGCTTCTCATGACACAATATCTTGGCCTTTCTAGGCACACTAACCAATCTATCCCTAATATGGCATCATATCTTCCCAAAGCCAACACATGGAAATCATCTTTTGACTTGGGGTTATCTATGAATAAAATGCATATTCTTGACATACTTCTTATATGTATGTTGCTTTCTCAAAGCAAGCTCTACCATAAGATACTTTTGGTAAAATTCAGTTATTCTTAACTATTTTACCACGTGGGGTGATTGAAAACTATAAGTGCTTCTTGAGTCAATCAAAACTTGAAATACATTATTCAAAATCTTGATAGGAATATTAATAATTGAAGCTCGGTTTTCAGCCTTACCTACAAGAATAACAGCATTAGCATGTGCATAATATTTAATATCCTCGGCCCATGCTTGCAATATCTTCTCCTCTTGCTCCACGAGTGTCGTCGGTAGTTGAAAAATTCATGTATATTCTCTTTCATACTCTGCCTTGGTTTTCGATCTCCTGAAGTTTATCGCTCAGGTACCTCTTGTGATGTTCGTTTGTTTTTTGCACTCAAAAGTTCGATGACCCTTTTGTAGAGAACCGCAACATTGGCCTTTACGCCATGCCTTTCCTACCATCTTTGGGAATAAATATACAAAATACTGGTTACCATTCTTCTTCTCGCTCATTTGCATTATCTTATTGTCCATAAAATTTTTCCTTCTCCTTCACTTTGTCTATCATCAAAATTAAGACGATCTTGCATCTCTCCATCTTCTCCACCACTCCTTTTTTTCTTCATTCAAATCCATAGAAGCTCAAGTATGCAAAGCTCTCATTCCTTTCTCTAAGCTAAGTCTTGATGCCTACAATAACTCTAATAACTTTCTCAAGAGTTACACCCACACAGAATAATCTGTGTAAAAGCTCCTCTTCTTGTCCTAGGTTGACTACTGAATTTGTTTAATGTGTGACCATCTTGTGTTTGTATCGTAAAAAATTTTAAAAAGAAAAGAATCTCCTCGTTATATCACAAAAATAAAAAATAATATGAGTCACCCAAGACCTGCAACATCCGCAATTAAGTGTGGACTCCCCAACCTATGCTCTGATACCAACTGTGATGGTCCCAAATCTAGCCATATCTTAATCGTACAACTTAATCTAAGCAAACATTGAAACTCACTTAATCGTGCTATTTTTACATAGTAATATAATCAAATAAATCCTCTCAAATAGCAAAATAAGCATGCATGCCATATCCAAGATTCTTATCACATACGTAAATAAGTTTATAAGGCATGCATATTCAAATCAATCAAATTCAACTTCAAGTATAAAACTAGCTTTTAATTCAAACAGTGCTTAACTTCTCTTAGTCTTTTAAGTCACATGAGAATCTATGTTCTCAACAAAATCAATTATCATGTTCTAGCAAGATAATCTCTAGTCACTATAGCTAAGTCTTAACGATGCTTATGCATTAGTCCATCCGGTCGATGCGTTAGTCCATCCGATCTATACAGATAAGATAGTCAAGGCAAATCCTGACAAACTGGTCTCTTTGCGAGAGACCAGTAAGATAGTCAAGGCAAATCCTGACAACTGGTCTCTTTGGGAGAGACCAATCTATTTGGAATTAGAGAAAAGTCAAAACTATAAAAAGTTTTAGAACTTCTAATTCTCTATAGAACATTTCTTAGTGATGGTTCTCTAAAAATGAGTTCTAAGGTCTCTTTGAGAGCATTCCAAATGGCCAAAGTTGTATTTTGTCCTGAGATTTCTTCAAGTAGCCTTGGAATGAAGGACTTGCTTATCTAAGATCTTAACTTGATATAAAAGCTCTTAACTTGATTCTTCATTTCTTTCTTATCTCTTCTTGGATAAAATCAACATATTCAATATTCACTGCATCTATTAGACTCTCAATACTATAGCATTCTTTTCTCCCAGTATTGTGCTCTCTTTCATTCATATCTCCGATAGATATTATCTTGGATAAACAATTTAAAATGTTAAGCTAGTCATGTATACTAAACTCTAGTGTAAGAGCTTAGAGTCTCAATACTATAGCATTCTTTTCTCTCAGTATTGTGCTCTCTTTCATTCATGTCACCAATAGATCTTATCTTGGATAAACGATTTCAAATGTTAAGCTAGTCATGTATACTAAACTCTAGTGTAAGAGCTTACTAGTCTTAATTCTATAAAATTTAACTCCAAATAAGAAACTAGATAAATCTTGATCCATTACACAAAGTAACTTGATTTTGTAAATCAGTCACTATCCATGTCATAAATAAATCTTCTTGGAATCACAACTTAATAAACAATAATAACTTTGATTATCATCGCATTGTCTCAAACTTTAAGGTAATCAAACAATTTACAAACTCATATTTTTACTTTTCTTGTAGCTTTGGACTTTGTCAAATTTCTTCCACAAGAAAGCAATCCTCTATTATTTCTTCAATTAAAAAGCTTAGAAAGCAAAACACTCTCAAGCTTTACGAACAAATGTGGTTATATCATGTTTCTACTTGCAATGTCCACAATAGATATAGATTTCCAAACCTACACTTATTTACTTCACGATGATAGTTTACTACTTAATAAACAAATAGTATACTACATGAAATACTTTTCTTGCTCTGGTGCGAAGAAGATATCATTCTAAATTCTACATCACATCTTTGACCTTGTAAGTAATAATCTTTACTATGATCTTCAATCATGCAAACCCGCTTCTCATGACACAATATCTTGGCCTTTCTAGGCACACTAACCAATCTATCCCTAATATGGCATCATATCTTCCCAAAGCCAACACATGGAAATCATCTTTTGACTTGGGGTTATCTATGAATAAAATGCATATTCTTGACATACTTCTTATCTGTATGTTGCTTTCTCAAAGCAAGCTCTACCATAAGATACTTTTGGTAAAATTTAGTTATTCTTAACTATTTTACCACGTGGGGTGATTGAAAACTATAAGTGCTTCTCGAGTCAATCAAAACTTGAAATACATTATTCACAATCTTGATATGAATATTAATAATTGAAGCTCGGTTTTCAGCCTTACCTGCAAGAATAACAGCATTGGCATGTGCATGATATTGAATATCCTCGGCCCACAGTTGCAATATCTTCTCCTCTTGCTCCACGAGTGTCATCGGTAGTTGCAAAATTCATGTAAATTCTCTTTCATACTCTGCCTTGGTTTTTCATCTCCTGAAGTTAATCGCTCAGGTACCTCTTGTGATGTTCGTTTGTTTTTTGCACTCAAAAGTTCGATGACCCTTTAGTAGAGAACCGAAACATTGGCCTTTACGCCATGCCTTTCCTACCATCTCTGGGGATAAATATACAAAATACTGGTTACCATTCTTCTTCTCGCTCATTTGCATTATCTTATTGTCCATAAAATTTTTCCTTCTCCTTCACTTTGTCTATCATCAAAATTAAGACGATCTTGCATCTCTCCATCTTCTCCACCGCTCCGTTTTTTCTTCATTCAAATCCATAGAAGCTCAAGTACGCAAAGCTCTCATTCCTTTCTCTAAGCTAAGTATTGATGCCTACAATAACTCTAATAACTTTCTCAAGAGTTACACCCACACAGAATAATCTGTGTAAAAGCTCCTCTTCTTGTCCTAGGTTGACTACTGAATTTGTTTAATGTGTGACCATCTTGTGATTGTATCGTAAAAAATTTTAAAAAGAAAAGAATCTCCTCGTTGTATCACCAAAATAAAAAATAATATGAGTCACCCAAGACCTGCAACATCCGCAATTAAGTGTGGACTCCCCAACCTATGCTCTGATACCAACTGTGATGGTCCCAAATCTAGCCATATCTTAATCGTACAACTTAATCTAAGCAAACATTGAAACTCACTTAATCGTGCTATTTTTACATAGTAATATAATCAAATAAATCCTCTCAAATAGCAAAATAAGCATGCATGCCATATCCAAGATTCTTATCACATACGTAAATAAGTTTATAAGGCATGCATATTCAAATCAATCAAATTCAACTTCAAGTATAAAACTAGCTTTTAATTCAAACAGTGCTTAACTTCTCTTAGTCTTTTAAGTCACATGAGAATCTATGTTTTCAACAAAATCAATTATCATGTTCTAGCAAGATAATCTCTAGTCACTATAGCTAAGTCTTAACGATGCTTATGCATTAGTCCATCCGGTCGATGCGTTAGTCCATCCGATCTATACAGATAAGATAGTCAAGGAAAATCCTGACAAACTGGTCTCTTTGGGAGAGACCAGTAAGATAGTCAAGGCAAATCCTGACAATTGGTCTCTTTGGGAGAGACCAATCTATTTGGAATTAGAGAAAAGTCAAAACTATAAAAAGTTTTAGGACTTCTAATTCTCTATAGAACATTTCTTAGTGATGGTTCTCTAAAAATGAGTTCTAAGGTCTATAGAACATTTCTTAGTGATGGTTCTCTAAAAATGAGTTCTAAGGTCTCTTTGAGAGCATTCAAAATGGCCAAAGTTGTATTTTGTCCTAAGATTTCTTCAAGTAGCCTTGGAATGAAGGACTTGCTTATCTAAGATCTTAACTTGATATAAAAGCTCTTAACTTGATTCTTCATTTCTTTCTTATCTCTTCTTGGATAAAATCAACATATTCAATATTCACTGCATTTATTAGACTCTCAATACTATAGCATTCTTTTCTCCCAGTATTTTGCTCTCTTTCATTCATATCTCCGATAGATCTTATCTTGGATAAACGATTTAAAATGTTAAGCTAGTCATGTATACTAAACTCTAGTGTAAGAGCTTAGAGTCTCAATACTATAGCATTCTTTTCTCCCAGTATTGTGCTCTCTTTCATTCATATCTCCGATAGATCTTATCTTGGATAAACGATTTCAAATGTTAAGCTAGTCATGTATACTAAACTCTAGTGTAAGAGCTTAGAGTCTCAATACTATAGCATTCTTTTCTCTCAGTATTGTGCTCTCTTTCATCCAATAGATCTTATCTTGGATAAACGATTTCAAATGTTAAGCTAGTCATGTATACTAAACTCTAGTGTAAGAGCTTACTAGTCTTAATTCTATAAAATTTAACTCCAAATAAGAAACTAGATAAATCTTGATCCATTACACAAAGTAACTTGATTTTGTAAATCAGTCACTATCCA
Source organism: Cibotium barometz (assembly GCF_041138505.1). Taxonomy (NCBI): domain Eukaryota; kingdom Viridiplantae; phylum Streptophyta; class Polypodiopsida; order Cyatheales; family Cibotiaceae; genus Cibotium; species Cibotium barometz. The sequence continues at coordinate 50,212,893 of NC_141048.1, read as the reverse complement.
TGTCATAAATAAATCTTCTTGAAATCATAACTTAATAAACAATAATAACTTTCATTATCATCGCATTGTCTCAAACTCTAAGGTAATCAAACAATTTACAAACTCATATTTTTACTTTTCTTGTAGCTTTAGAATGTCAAATTTCTTCCACAAGAAAGCAATCCTCTATTATTTCTTCAATTAAAAAGCTTAGAAAGCAACACACTCTCAAGCTTTACGAACAAATGTGGTTATATCATGTTTCTACTTGCAATCTCCACAATAGATATAGATTTCCAAACCTACACTTATTTACTTGACGAGATGATAGTTTACTACTTAATAAGCAAATAGTATACTACATGAAATACTTTTCTTGCTCTGGTGCGAAGAAGATATCATTCTAAATTCTACATCACATCTATGACCTTGTAAGTAATAATCTTTACTATGATCTTCAATCATGCAAACCTGCTTCTCATGACACAATATCTTGGCCTTTCTAGGCACACTAACCAAGCTATCCCTAATATGGCATCATATCTTCCCAAAGCCAACACATGGAAATCATCTTTTGACTTGGGGTTATCTATGAATAAAAAGCATATTCTTGACATACTTCTTATCTGTATGTTGCTTTCTCAAAGCAAGCTCTACCATAAGATACTTTTGGTAAAATTCAGTTATTCTTAACTATTTTACCACGTGGGGTGATTGAAAACTATAAGTGCTTCTCGAGTCAATCAAAACTTGAAATACATTATTCACAATCTTGATAGGAATATTAATAATTGAAGCTCGGTTTTCAGCCTTACCTGCAAGAATAACAGCATTGGCATGTGCATGATATTGAATATCCTCGGCCCACAGTTGCAATATCTTCTCCTCTTGCTCCACGAGTGTCATCGGTAGTTGCAAAATTCATGTATATTCTCTTTCATACTCTGCCTTGGTTTTTCATCTCCTGAAGTTAATCGCTCAGGTACCTCTTGTGATGTTCGTTTGTTTTTTGCACTCAAAAGTTCGATGACCCTTTTGTAGAGAACCGAAACATTGGCCTTTACGCCATGCCTTTCCTACCATCTCTGGGGATAAATATACAAAATACTGGTTACCATTCTTCTTCTCGCTCATTTGCATTATCTTATTGTCCATAAAATTTTGTCCTTCTCCTTCACTTTGTCTATCATCAAAATTAAGACGATCTTGCATCTCTCCATCTTCTCCACCACTCCTTTTTTTCTTCATTCAAATCCATAGAAGCTCAAGTACGCAAAGCTCTCATTCCTTTCTCTAAGCTAAGTCTTGATGCCTACAATAACTCTAATAACTTTCTCAAGAGTTACACCCACACAGAATAATCTGTGTAAAAGCTCCTCTTCTTGTCCTAGGTTGACTACTGAATTTGTTTAGTGTGTGACCATCTTGTGTTTGTATCGTAAAAAATTTTAAAAAGAAAAGAATCTCCTCGTTATATCACCAAAATAAGAAATAATATGAGTCACCCAAGACCTGCAACATCCGCAATTAAGTGTGGACTCCCCAACCTATGCTCTGATACCAACTGTGATGGTCCCAAATCTAGCCATATCTTTATCGTACAACTTAATCTAAGCAAACATTGAAACTCACTTAATCGTGCTATTTTTACATAGTAATATAATCAAATAAATCCTCTCAAATAGCAAAATAAGCATGCATGCCATATCCAAGATTCTTATCACATACGTAAATAAGTTTATAAGGCATGCATATTCAAATCAATCAAATTCAACTTCAAGCATAAAACTAGCTTTTAATTCAAACAGTGCTTAACTTCTCTTAGTCTTTTAAGTCACATGAGAATCTATGTTTTCAACAAAATCAATTATCATGTTCTAGCAAGATAATCTCTAGTCACTATAGCTAAGTCTTAACGATGCTTATGCATTAGTCCATCCGGTCGATGCGTTAGTCCATCCGATCTATACAGATAAGATAGTCAAGGAAAATCCTGACAACTGGTCTCTTTGGGAGAGACCAATAAGATAGTCAAGGCAAATCCTGACAACTGGTCTCTTTGGGAGAGACCAATCTATTTGGAATTAGAGAAAAGTCAAAACTATAAAAAGTTTTAGGACTTCTAATTCTCTATAGAACATTTCTTAGTGATGGTTCTCTAAAGATGAGTTCTAAGGTCTCTTTGAGAGCATTCAAAATGGCCAAAGTTGTATTTTGTCCTAAGATTTCTTCAAGTAGCCTTGGAATGAAGGACTTGCTTTTCTAAGATCGTAACTTGATATAAAAGCTCTTAACTTGATTTTTCATTTCTTTCTTATCTCTTCTTGGATAAAATCAACATATTCAATATTCAGTGCATCTATTAGACTCTCAATACTATAGCATTCTTTTCTCCCAGTATTGTGCGCTCTTTCATTCATATCTCCGATAGATCTTATCTTGGATAAACGATTTAAAATGTTAAGCTAGTCATGTATACTAAACTCTAGTGTAAGAGCTTAGAGTCTCAATACTATAGCATTCTTTTCTCTCAGTATTGTGCTCTCTTTCATCCAATAGATCTTATCTTGGATAAACGATTTCAAATGTTAAGCTAGTCATGTATACTAAACTCTAGTGTAAGAGCTTACTAGTCTTAATTCTATAAAATTTTACTCCAAATAAGAAACTAGATAAATCTTGATTCATTACAGAAAGTAACTTGATTTTGTAAATCAGTCACTATCCATGTCATAAATAAATCTTCTTGAAATCACAACTTAATAAAAAATAATAACTTTCATTATCATCGCATTGTCTCAAACTTTAAGGTAATCAAACAATTTACAAACTCATATTTTTACTTTTCTTGTAGCTTTAGAATGTCAAATTTCTTCCACAAGAAAGGAATCCTCTATTATTTCTTCAATTAAAAAGCTTAGAAAGCAACACACTCTCAAGCTTTACGAACAAATGTGGTTATATCATGTTTCTACTTGCAATCTCCACAATAGATATAGATTTCCAAACCTACACTTATTTACTTGACGAGATGATAGTTTACTACTTAATAAGCAAATAGCATACTACATGAAATACTTTTCTTGCTCTGGTGCGAAGAAGATATCATTCTAAATTCTACATCACATCTTTGACCTTGTAAGTAATAATCTTTACTATGATCTTCAATCATGCAAACGTGCTTCTCATGACACAATATCTTGGCCTTTCTAGGCACACTAACCAATCTATCCCTAATATGGCATCATATCTTACCAAAGCCAACACATGGAAATCATCTTTTGACTTGGGGTTATCTATGAATAAAATGCATATTCTTGACATACTTCTTATATGTATGTTGCTTTCTCAAAGCAAGCTCTACCATAAGATACTTTTGGTAAAATTCAGTTATTCTTAACTATTTTACCACGTGGGGTGATTGAAAACTATAAGTGCTTCTCGAGTCAATCAAAACTTGAAATACATTATTCACAATCTTGATAGGAATATTAATAATTGAAGCTCGGTTTTCAGCCTTACCTGCAAGAATAACAGCATTGGCATGTGCATGATATTGAATATCCTCGGCCCACAGTTGCAATATCTTCTCCTCTTGCTCCACGAGTGTCATCGGTAGTTGCAAAATTCATGTATATTCTCTTTCATACTCTGCCTTGGTTTTTCATCTCCTAAAGTTAATCGCTCAGGTACCTCTTGTGATGTTCGTTTGTTTTTTGCACTCAAAAGTTCGATGACCCTTTTGTAGAGAACCGAAACATTGGCCTTTACGCCATGCCTTTCCTACCATCTCTGGGGATAAATATACAAAATACTGGTTACCATTCTTCTTTTCGCTCATTTGCATTATCTTATTGTCCATAAAATTTTTCCTTCTCCTTCACTTTGTCTATCATCAAAATTAAGACGATCTTGCATCTCTCCATCTTCTCCACCACTCCTTTTTTTCTTCATTCAAATCCATAGAAGCTCAAGTACGCAAAGCTCTCATTCCTTTCTCTAAGCTAAGTCTTGATGCCTACAATAACTCTAATAACTTTCTCAAGAGTTACACCCACACAGAATAATCTGTGTAAAAGCTCCTCTTCTTGTCCTAGGTTGACTACTGAATTTGTTTAATGTGTGACCATCTTGTGTTTGTATCGTAAAAAATTTTAAAAAGAAAAGAATCTCCTCGTTATATCACAAAAATTTTAAAAAGAAAAGAATCTCCTCGTTATATCACAAAAATAAAAAATAATATGAGTCACCCAAGACCTGCAACATCCGCAATTAAGTGTGGACTCCCCAACCTATGCTCTGATACCAACTGTGATGGTCCCAAATCTAGCCATATCTTAATCGTACAACTTAATCTAAGCAAACATTGAAACTCGCTTAATCGTGCTATTTTTACATAGTAATATAATCAAATAAATCCTCTCAAATAGCAAAATAAGCATGCATGCCATATCCAAGATTCTTATCACATACGTAAATAAGTTTATAAGGCATGCATATTCAAATCAATCAAATTCAACTTCAAGTATAAAACTAGCTTTTAATTCAAATAGTGCTTAACTTCTCTTAGTCTTTTAAGCTCGGGGGGGTCACTATATATAAATCCTCTATATCACGTGCGTTCAAGGCCTATTTAAAAAGTCCCTTATCTGTGAATTTTTTAGTGAATATAATGTATCCTTTCCTATTCAAATCTGTATTTTTTTTTTTAAATACAATAAATAAATCCCCTCTGTAAATATATTTCTGTAAGTTTTAAATATTTAAAATGTCCTTCTGTTGAACCCACGTGATACTTACATATTTATACGAGTGACCCCCCCGAGCTTTTAAGTCACATGAGAATCTATGTTTTCAACAAAATCAATTATCATGTTCTAGCAAGATAATCTCTAGTCACTATAGCTAAGTCTTAACGATGCTTATGCATTAGTCCATCCGGTCTCGATGCGTTAGTCCATCCGATCTATACAGATAAGATAGTCAAGGAAAATCCTGACAAATGGTCTCTTTGGGAGAGACCAGTAAGATAGTCAAGGCAAATCCTGACAAGTAGTCTCTTTGGGAGAGACCAATCTATTTGGAATTAGAGAAAAGTCAAAACTATTAGAAGTTTTAGGACTTCTAATTCTCTATAGAACATTTCTTAGTGATGCTTCTCTAAAAATGAGTTCTAAGGTCTCTTTGAGAGCATTCCAAATGGCCAAAGTTTTCTTCAAGTAGCCTTGGAATGAAGGACTTGTTTATCTAAGATCTTAACTTGATATAAAAGCTGTTAACTTGATTCTTCATTTCTTTCTCATCTCTTCTTGGATAAAATCAACATATTCAATATTCACTCCATCTATTAGACTCTCAATACTATAGCATTCTTTTCTCCCAGTATTGTGCTCTCTTTCATTCATATCTCCGATAGATCTTATCTTGGATAAACGATTTAAAATGTTAAGCTAGTCATGTATACTAAACTCTAGTGTAAGAGCTTAGAGTCTCAATACTATAGCATTTCTTGCTCTGGTGCGAAGAAGATATCATTTTAAATTCTACATCACATCTTTGACCTTGTAAGTAATAATCTTTACTATGATCTTCAATCATGCAAACCCGCTTCTCATGACACAATATCTTGGCCTTTCTAGGCATTAGGGGAAGGTTGAGATCTATAGGGGCCCTTTAAGCTGCCATATTATGATTTTAATGACTTTTTGTTAAAACGTTAAGTTTCTTTGACTTTAGATACCTTCTTGTTCTTCAAACGGCTAGAAGTTTGAATTTCAAAGTTTTCCGCCAAGATTGAATTTGAAATCGAGCGAGCAAAACTATATCATGTGACATATCTATGGAAAGAGCTCGACAAGTAGATTCTGGATCTGTAATCTCCGACAAATTTTGAGCTCATATGTAGAAGTTATGGACGTCCGAAATTTCAAAAACTTTCCCCCCCCACTTTTTGGAAATGAAAAGTACAAAACGGCATCTTCTAGAGAATCTTTTGACCACCTTTAATCACCCAACATTTTTGTATACATGGCATCACACGATTGGCTCTTTTCCTTAATAACCTTTTAATCACATGGCATCTTAAAGGGCCCCTATAGACCTCAACCTTCCCCTAATGCACACTAACCAATCTATCCCTAATATGGCATCATATCTTTCCAAAGCCAACACATGGAAATCATATTTTGACTTGGGGTTATCTATGAATAAAAAGCATATTCTTGACATACTTCTTATATGTATGTTGCTTTCTAAAAGCAAGCTCTACCATAAGATACTTTTGGTAAAATTCAGTTATTCTTAACTATTTTACCACGTGGGTTGATTGAAAACTATAAGTGCTTCTTGAGTCAATCAAAACTTGAAATACATTATTCACAATCTTGATAGGAATATTAATAATTGAAGCTCGGTTTTCAACCTTACCTGCAAGAATAACAGCATTGGCATGTGCATAATATTTAATATCCTCGGCCCACAGTTGCAATATCTACTCCTATTGCTCCACGAGTGTCGTCGGTAGTTGAAAAATTCATGTATATTCTCTTTCATACTCTGCCTTGGTTTTTCATCTCCTGAACTTAATCGCTCAGGTACCTCTTGTGATGTTCGTTTGTTTTTTGCACTCAAAAGTTCGATGACCCTTTTGTAGAGAACCGAAACATTGGCCTTTACGCCATGCCTTTCCTACCATCTCTGGGGATAAATATACAAAATACTGGTTACCATTCTTCTTGTCGCTCATTTGCATTATCTTATTGTCCATAAAATTTTGTCCTTCTCCTTCACTTTGTCTATCATCAAAATTAAGACGATCTTGCATCTCTCCATCTTCTCCACCACTCCTTTTTTTCTTCATTCAAATCCATAGAAGCTCAAGTACGCAAAGCTCTCATTCCTTTCTCTAAGCTAAGTCTTGATGCCTACAATAACTCTAATAACTTTCTCAAGAGTTACACCCACACAGAATAATCTGTGTAAAAGCTCCTCTTCTTGTTCTAGGTTGACTACTGAATTTGTTTAATGTGTGACCATCTTGTGTTTGTATCGTAAAAAATTTTAAAAAGAAAAGAATCTCCTCGTTATATCACAAAAATAAAAAATAATATGAGTCACCCAAGACCTGCAACATCCGCAATTAAGTGTGGACTCCCCAACCTATGCTCAGATACCAACTGTGATGGTCCCAAATCTAGCCATATCTTAATCGTACAACTTAATCTAAGCAAACATTGAAACTCACTTAATCGTGCTATTTTTACATAGTAATATAATCAAATAAATCCTCTCAAATAGCAAAATAAGCATGCATGCCATATCCAAGATTCCTATCACATACGTAAATAAGTTTATAAGGCATGCATATTCAAATCAATCAAATTCAACTTCAAGTATAAAACTAGCTCTTAATTCAAACAGTGCTTAACTTCTCTTAGTCTTTTAAGCCACATGAGAATCTATGTTCTCAACAAAATCAATTATCATGTTCTAGCAAGATAATCTCTAGTCACTATAGCTAAGTCTTAACGATGCTTATGCATTAGTCCATCCGGTCGATGCGTTAGTCCATCCGATCTATACAGATAAGATAGTCAAGGAAAATCCTGACAACTGGTCTCTTTGCGAGAGACCAGTAAGATAGTCAAGGCAAATCCTGACAACTGGTCTCTTTGGGAGAGACCAATCTATTTGGAATTAGAGAAAAGTCAAAACTATAAAAAGTTTCAGAACTTCTAATTCTCTATAGAACATTTCTTAGTGATGGTTCTCTAAAAATGAGTTCTAAGGTCTCTTTGAGAGCATTCCAAATGGCCAAAGTTGTATTTTGTCCTAAGATTTCTTCAAGTAGCCTTGGAATGAAGGACTTGCTTATCTAAGATCTTAACTTGATATAAAAGCTCTTAACTTGATTCTTCATTTCTTTCTTATCTCTTCTTGGATAAAATCAACATATTCAATATTCACTGCATCTATTAGACTCTCAATACTATAGCATTCTTTTCTCCCAGTATTGTGCTCTCTTTCATTCATATCTCCAATAGATCTTATCTTGGATAAACGATTTAAAATGTTAAGCTAGTCATGTATACTAAACTCTAGTGTAAGAGCTTAGAGTCTCAATACTATAGCATTCTTTTCTCTCAGTATTGTGCTCTCTTTCATTCATATCTCCAATAGATCTTATCTTGGATAAACGATTTCAAATGTTAAGCTAGTCATGTATACTAAACTTTAGTGTAAGAGCTTACTAGTCTTAATTCTATAAAATTTAACTCCAAATAAGAAACTAGATAAATCTTGATCCATTACACAAAGTAACTTGATTTTGAAAATTACTCACTATCCATGTCATAAATAAATCTTCTTGGAATCACAACTTAATAAACAATAATAACTTTGATTATCATCGCATTGTCTCAAACTTTAAGGTAATCAAACAATTTACAAACTCATATTTTTACTTTTCTTGTAGCTTTAGACTTTGTCAAATTTCTTTCACAAGAAAGCAATCCTCTATTATTTCTTCAATTAAAAAGATTAGAAAGCAACACACTCTCAAGCTTTACGAACAAATGTGGTTATATCATGTTTCTACTTGCAATCTCCACAATAGATATAGATTTCCAAACCTACACTTATTTACTTCACGATGATAGTTTACTACTTAATAAGCAAATAGTATACTACATGAAATACTTTTCTTGCTCTGGTGCGAAGAAGATATCATTCTAAATTCTACATCACATCTTTGACCTTGTAAGTAATAATCTTTACTATGATCTTCAATCATGCAAACCCGCTTCTCATGACACAATATCTTGGCCTTTCTAGGCACACTAACCAATCTATCCCTAATATGGCATCATATCTTCCCAAAGCCAACACATGGAAATCATCTTTTGACTTGGGGTTATCTATGAATAAAAAGCATATTCTTGACATACTTCTTATATGTATGTTGCTTTCTCAAAGCAAGCTCTACCATAAGATACTTTTGGTAAAATTCAGTTATTCTTAACTATTTTACCACGTGGGGTGATTGAAAACTATAAGTGCTTCTTGAGTCAAGTAAAACTTGAAATACATTATTCAGAATCTTGATAGGAATATTAATATTTGAAGCTCGGTTTTCAGCCTTACCTGCAAGAATAACAGCATTGGCATGTGCATAATATTTAATATCCTCGGCCCATACTTGCAATATCTTCTCCTCTTGCTCCACGAGTGTCGTCGGTAGTTGAAAAATTCATGTATATTCTCTTTCATACTCTGCCTTGGTTTTTCATCTCCTGAAGTTAATCGCTCAGGTACCTCTTGTGATGTTCGTTTGTTTTTTGCACTCAAAAGTTTGATGACCCTTTTGTAGAGAACCGAAACATTGGCCTTTACGCCATGCCCTTCCTACCATCTCTGGGAATAAATATAAAAAATACTGGTTACCAATCTTCTTCTCGCTCATTTGCATTATCTTATTGTCCATAAAAGTTTTCCTTCTCCTTCACTTTGTCTATCATCAAAATTAAGACGATCTTGCATCTCTCCATCTTCTCCACCACTCCTTTTTTTCTTCATTCAAATCCATAGAAGCTCAAGTACGCAAAGCTCTCATTCCTTTCTCTAAGCTAAGTCTTGATGCCTACAATAACTCTAATAACTTTCTCAAGAGTTACACCCACACAGAATAATCTGTGTAAAAGCTCCTCTTCTTGTCCTAGGTTGACTACTGAATTTGTTTAATGTGTGACCATCTTGTGATTGTATCGTAAAAAGTTTAAAAAGAAAAGAATCTCCTCGTTGTATCACCAAAATAAAAAATAATATGAGTCACCCAAGACCTGCAACATCTGCAATTAAGTGTGGACTCCCCAACCTATGCTCTGATACCAACTGTGATGGTCCCAAATCTAGCCATATCTTAATCGTACAACTTAATCTAAGCAAACATTGAAACTCACTTAATCGTGCTATTTTTACATAGTAATATAATCAAATAAATCCTCTCAAATAGCAAAATAAGCATGCATGCCATATCCAAGATTCTTATCACATACGTAAATAAGTTTATAAGGCATGCATATTCAAATCAATCAAATTCAACTTCAAGTATAAAACTAGCTTTTAATTCAAATAGTGCTTAACTTCTCTTAGTCTTTTAAGTCACATGAGAATCTATGTTTTCAACAAAATCAATTATCATGTTCTAGCAAGATAATCTCTAGTCACTATAGCTAAGTCTTAACGATGCTTATGCATTAGTCCATCCGATCGATGCGTTAGTCCATCCGATCTATACAGATAAGATAGTCAAGGCAAATCCTGACAACTGGTCTCTTTGGGAGAGACCAATCTATTTGGAATGAGAAAAAAGTCAAAACTATAGAAAGTTTTAGGACTTCTAATTCTCTATAGAACATTTCTTAGTGATGGTTCTCTAAAAATGAGTTCTAAGGTCTCTTTGAGAGCATTCAAAATGGCCAAAGTTGTATTTTGTCCTAAGATTTCTTCAAGTAGCCTTGGAATGAAGGACTTGCTTATCTAAGATCTTAACTTGATATAAAAGCTCTTAACTTGATTCTTCATTTCTTTCTTATCTCTTCTTGGATAAAATCAACATATTCAATATTCACTGCATCTATTAGACTCTCAATACTATAGCATTCTTTTCTCCCAGTATTGTGCTCTCTTTCATTCATATCTCCGATAGATCTTATCTTGGATAAACGATTTAAAATGTTAAGCTAGTCATCTATACTAAACTCTAGTGTAAGAGCTTAGAGTCTCAATACTATAGCATTGTTTTCTCTCAGTATTGTGCTCTCTTTCATCCAATAGATCTTATCTTCGATAAACGATTTCAAATGTTAAGCTAGTCATGTATACTAAACTCTAGTGTAAGAGCTTACTAGTCTTAATTCTATAAAATTTAACTCCAAATAAGAAACTAGATAAATCTTGATCCATTACACAAAGTAACTTGATTTTGTAAATCAGTCACTATCCATGTCATAAATAAATCTTCTTGGAATCACAACTTAATAAACAATAATAACTTTGATTATCATCGCATTGTCTCAAACTTTAAGGTAATCAAACAATTTACAAACTCATATTTTTACTTTTCTTGTAGCTTTAGACTTTGTCAAATTTCTTCCACAAGAAAGCAATCCTCTATTATTTCTTCAATTAAAAAGCTTAGAAACCAACACACTCTCAAGCTTTACGAACAAATGTGGTTATATCATGTTTCTACTTGCAATCTCCACAATAGATATAGATTTCCAAACCTACACTTATTTACTTCACGATGATAGTTTACTACTTATACTACATGAAATACTTTTCTTGCTCTGGTGCGAAGAAGATATCATTCTAAATTCTACATCACATCTTTGACCTTGTAAGTAATAATCTTTACTATGATCTTCAATCATGCAAACCCGCTTCTCATGACACAATATCTTGGCCTTTCTAGGCACACTAACCAATCTATCCCTAATATGGCATCATATCTTCCCAAAGCCAACACATGGAAATCATCTTTTCACTTGGGGTTATCTATGAATAAAAAGCATATTCTTGATAGACTTGTTATCTGTATGTTGCTTTCAAAGCAAACTCTACCATAAGATACTTTTGGTAAAATTCACTTATTCTTAACTATTTTACCACGTGGGGTGATTGAAAACTATAAGTGCTTCTCAAGTCAATCAAAACTTGAAATACATTATTCACAATCTTGATAGGAATATTAATAATTGAAGCTCGGTTTTCAGCCTTACCTGAAAGAATAACAGCATTGGCATGTGCATAATATTTAATATCCTCGGCCCACAGTTGCAATATCTTCTCCTCTTGCTCCACGAGTGTCGTCGGTAGTTGCAAAATTCATGTATATTCTCTTTCATACTCTGCCTTGGTTTTTTCATCTCCTAAAGTTAATCGCTCAGGTACCTCTTGTGATGTTCGTTTGTTTTTTGCACTCAAAAGTTCGATGACCCTTTTGTAGAGAACCGAAACATTGGCCTTTACGCCATGCCTTTCCTACCATCTCTGGGGATAAATATACAAAATACTGGTTACCATTCTTCTTCTCGCTCATTTGCATTATCTTATTGTCCATAAAAGTTTTCCTTCTCCTTCACTTTGTGTATCATCGAGATTAAGACGATCTTGCATCTCTCCACCACTCCTTTTTTTCTTCATTCAAATCCATAGAAGCTCAAGTACGCAAAGCTCTCATTCCTTTCTTTAAGCTAAGTCTTGATGCCTACAATAACTCTAATAACTTTCTCAAGAGTTACACCCACACAGAATAATCTGTGTAAAAGCTCCTCTTCTTGTCCTGGGTTGACTACTGAATTTGTTTAATGTGTGACCATCTTGTGATTGTATCGTAAAAATTTTAAAAAGAAAATAATCTCCTCGTATTACCAAAATAAAAAATAATATGAGTCACCCAAGACCTGCAACATCCGCAATTAAGTGTGGACTCCCCAACCTATGCTCTGATACCAACTGTGATGGTCCCAAATCTAGCCATATCTTAATCGTACAACTTAATCTAAGCAAACATTGAAACTCACTTAATCGTGCTATTTTTACATAGTAATATAATCAAATAAATCCTCTCAAATAGCAAAATAAGCATGCATGCCATATCCAAGATTCTTATCACATACGTAAATAAGTTTATAAGGCATGCATATTCAAATCAATCAAATTCAACTTCAAGTATAAAACTAGCTTTTAATTCAAACAGTGCTTAACTTCTCTTAGTCTTTTAAGTCACATGAGAATCTATGTTTTCAAGAAAATCAATTATCATGTTCTAGCAAGATAATCTCTAGTCACTATAGCTAAGTCTTAACGATGCTTATGCATTAGTCCATCCGGTCGATGCGTTAGTCCATCCGATCTATACAAATAAGATAGTCAAGGCAAATCCTGACAACTGGTCTCTTTGGGAGAGACCAGTAAGATAGTCAAGGAAAATCCTGACAACTGGTCTCTTTGGGAGAGACCAATCTATTTGGAATTAGAGAAAAGTCAAAACTATAAAAAGTTTTAGGACTTCTAATTCTCTATAGAACATTTCTTAGTGATGGTTCTCTAAAAATGAGTTCTAAGGTCTCTTTGAGAGCATTCAAAATGGCCAAAGTTGTATTTTGTCCTAAGATTTCTTCAAGTAGCCTTGGAATGAAGGACTTGCTTATCTAAGATCTTAACTTGATATAAAAGCTCTTAACTTGATTCTTCATTTCTTTCTTATCTCTTCTTGGATAAAATCAACATATTCAATATTCACTGCATTTATTAGACTCTCAATACTATAGCATTCTTTTCTCCCAGTATTGTGCTCTCTTTCATTCATATCTCCGATAGATCTTATCTTGGATAAACGATTTAAAATGTTAAGCTAGTCATGTATACTAAACTCTAGTGTAAGAGCTTAGAGTCTCAATACTATAGCATTCTTTTCTCTCAGTATTGTGCTCTCTTTCATCCAATAGATCTTATCTTGGATAAACGATTTCAAATGTTAAGCTAGTCATGTATACTAAACTCTAGTGTAAGAGCTTACTAGTCTTAATTCTATAAAATTTAACTCCAAATAAGAAACTAGATAAATCTTGATCCATTACACAAAGTAACTTGATTTTGTAAATCAGTCACTATCCATGTCATAAATAAATCTTCTTGGAATCACAACTTAATAAATAATAATAACTTTCATTATCATCGCATTGTCTCAAACTTTAAGGTAATCAAACAATTTACAAACTCATATTTTTACTTTTCTTGTAGCTTTAGAGTGTCAAATTTCTTCCACAAGAAATCAATCCTCTATTAGTTCTTCAATTAAAAACCTTAGAAAGCAACACACTCTCAAGCTTTAAGAACAAATGTGGTTATACCATGTTTCTACTTGCAATCTCCACAATAGATATAGATTTCCAAACCTACACTTATTTACTTCACGATGAGAGTTTACTACTTAATAAGCAAATAGTATACTACATGAAATACTTTTCTTGCTCTGGTGCGAAGAAGATATCATTCTAAATTCTACATCACATCTTTGACCTTGTAAGTAATAATCTTTACTATGATCTTCAATCATGCAAACCCGCTTCTCATGACACAATATCTTGGCCTTTCTAGGCACACTAACCAATCTATCCCTAATATGGCATCATATCTTCCCAAAGTCAACACATGGAAATCATCTTTTGACTTGGGGTTATCTATGAATAAAAAGCATATTCTTGACATACTTCTTATATGTATGTTGCTTTCTCAAAGCAAGCTCTACCATAAGATACTTTTACTAAAATTCAGTTCTTCTTAACTATTTTACCACGTGGGGTGATTGAAAACTATAAGTGCTTCTCGAGTCAATCAAAACTTGAAATACATTATTCACAATCTTGATAGGAATATTAATAATTGAAGCTCGGTTTTCAGCCTTACCTGTAAGAATAATAGCATTGGCATGTGCATAATATTTAATATCCTCGCCCACAGTTGCAATATCTTCTCCTCTTGCTCCACGAGTGTCGTCGGTAGTTGCAAAATTCATGTATATTCTCTTTCATACTCTGCCTTGGTTTTTCATCTCCTGAAGTTAATCGCTCAGGTACCTCTTGTGATGTTCGTTTGTTTTTTGCACTCAAAAGTTCGATGACCCTTTTGTAGAGAACCGAAACATTGGCCTTTACGCCATGCCTTTCCTACCATCTTCGGGAATAAATATACAAAATACTGGTTACCATTCTTCTTCTCGCTCATTTGCATTATCTTATTGTCCATAAAACTTTTCCTTCTCCTTCACTTTGTCTATCATCAAAATTAAGACGATCTTGCATCTTTCCATCTTCTCCACCACTCGTTTTTTTCTTCATTCAAATCCATAGAAGCTCAAGTACGCAAAGCTCTCATTCCTTTCTCTAAGCTAAGTCTTGATGCCTACAATAACTCTAAGAACTTTCTCAAGAGTTACACCCACACAGAATAATCTGTGTAAAAGCTCCTCTTCTTGTCCTAGGTTGACTACTGAATTTGTTTAATGTGTGACCATTTTGTGATTGTATCGTTAAAAAATTTAAAAAGAAAAGAATCTCCTCGTTATATCACAAAAATAAAAAATAATATGAGTCACCCAAGACCTGCAACATCCGCAATTAAGTGTGGACTCCCCAACCTATGCTCTGATACCAACTGTGATGGTCCCAAATCTAGCCATATCTTAATCGTACAACTTAATCTAAGCAAACATTGAAACTCACTTAATCGTGCTATTTTTACATAGTAATATAATCAAATAAATCCTCTCAAATAGCAAAATAAGCATGCATGTCATATCCAAGATTCTTATCACATATTAAATAAGTTTATAAGGCATGCATATTCAAATCAATCAAATTCAACTTCAAGTATAAAACTAGCTTTTAATTCAAACAGTGCTTAACTTCTCTTAGTCTTTTAAGTCACATGAGAATCTATGTTCTCAACAAAATCAATTATCATGTTCTAGCAAGATAATCTCTAGTCACTATAGCTAAGTCTTAACGATGCTTATGCATTAGTCCATCCGGTCGATGCGTTAGTCCATCCGAGCTATACAGATAAGATAGTCAAGGAAAATCCTGACAACTGGTCTCTTTGCGAGAGACCAGTAAGATAGTCAAGGCAAATCCTGACAACTGGTCTCTTTGGGAGAGACCAATCTATTTGGAATTAGAGAAAAGTCAAAACTATAAAAAGTTTTAGAACTTCTAATTCTCTATAGAACATTTCTTAGTGATGGTTCTCTAAAAATGAGTTCTAAGGTCTCTTTGAGAGCATTCCAAATGGCCAAAGTTGTATTTTGTCCTAAGATTTCTTCAAGTAGCCTTGGAATGAAGGACTTCCTTATCTAAGATCTTAACTTGATATAAAAGCTCTTAACTTGATTCTTCATTTCTTTCTTATCTCTTCTTGGATAAAATCAACATATTCAATATTCACTGCATTTATTAGACTCTCAATACTATAGCATTCTTTTCTCCCAGTATTGTGCTCTCTTTCATTCATATCTCTGATAGATCTTATCTTGGATAAACGATTTAAAATGTTAAGCTAGTCATGTATACTAAACTCTAGTGTAAGAGCTTAGAGTCTCAATACTATAGCATTCTTTTCTCTCAGTATTGTGCTCTCTTTCATCCAATAGATCTTATCTTGGATAAACGATTTCAAATGTTAAGCTAGTCATGTATACTAAACTCTAGTGTAAGAGCTTACTAGTCTTAATTCTATAAAATTTAACTCCAAATAAGAAACTAGATAAATCTTGATCCATTACACAAAGTAACTTGATTTTGTAAATCAGTCACTATCCATGTCATAAATAAATCTTCTTGGAATCACAACTTAATAAATAATAATAACTTTCATTATCATCGCATTGTCTCAAACTTTAAGGTAATCAAACAATTTACAAACTCATATTTTTACTTTTCTTGTAGCTTTAGACTTTGTCAAATTTCTTCCACAAGAAAGCAATCCTCTATTATTTCTTCAATTAAAAAGCTTAGAAAGCAACACACTCTCAAGCTTTACGAACAAATGTGGTTATATCATGTTTCTACTTGCAATCTCCACAATAGATATAGATTTCCAAACCTACACTTATTTACTTCACGATGATAGTTTACTACTTAATAAGCAAATAGTATACTACATGAAATACTTTTCTTGCTCTGGTGCGAAGAAGATATCATTCTAAATTCTACATCACATCTTTGACCTTGTAAGTAATAATCTTTACTATGATCTTCAATCATGCAAACCCGCTTCTCATGATACAATATCTTGGCCTTTCTAGGCACACTAACCAATCTATCCCTAATATGGCATCATATCTTCCCAAAGCCAACACATGGAAATCATCTTTTGACTTGGGGTTATCTATGAATAAAAAGCATATTCTTGACATACTTCTTATATGTATGTTGCTTTCTCAAAGCAAGCTCTACCATAAGATACTTTTGGTAAAATTCACTTATTCTTAACTATTTTACCACGTGGGGTGATTGAAAACTATAAGTGCTTCTCGAGTCAATCAAAACTTGAAATACATTATTCACAATCTTGATAGGAATATTAATAATTGAAGCTCGGTTTTCAGCCTTACCTGCAAGAATAACAGCATTGGCATGTGCATAATATTTAATATCCTCGGCCCACGGTTGCAATATCTTCTCCTCTTGCTCCACGAGTGTCGTCGGTAGTTGAAAAACTCATGTATATTCTCTTTCATACTCTGCCTTGGTTTTTCATCTCCTAAAGTTAATCGCTCAGGTACCTCTTGTGATGTTCGTTTGTTTTTTGCACTCAAAAGTTCGATGACCCTTTTGTAGAGAACCGAAACATTGGCCTTTACGCCATGCCTTTCCTACCATCTCTGGGAATAAATATACAAAATACTGGTTACCATTCTTCTTCTCGCTCATTTGCATTATCTTATTGTCCATAAAACTTTTCCTTCTCCTTCACTTTGTCTATCATCAAAATTAAGACGATCTTGCATCTTTCCATCTTCTCCACCACTCGTTTTTTTCTTCATTCAAATCCATAGAAGCTCAAGTACGCAAAGCTCTCATTCCTTTCTCTAAGCTAAGTCTTGATGCCTACAATAACTCTAATAACTTTCTCAAGAGTTACACCCACACAGAATAATCTGTGTAAAAGCTCCTCTTCTTGTCCTAGGTTGACTACTGAATTTGTTTAATGTGTGACCATTTTGTGATTGTATCGTAAAAAAAATTAAAAAGAAAAGAATCTCCTCGTTATATCACAAAAATAAAAAATAATATGAGTCACCCAAGACCTGCAACATCCGCAATTAAGTGTGGACTCCCCAACCTATGCTCTGATACCAACTGTGATGGTCCCAAATCTAGCCATATCTTAATCGTACAACTTAATCTAAGCAAACATTGAAACTCACTTAATCGTGCTATTTTTACATAGTAATATAATCAAATAAATCCTCTCAAATAGCAAAATAAGCATGCATGTCATATCCAAGATTCTTATCACATACGTAAATAAGTTTATAAGGCATGCATATTCAAATCAATCAAATTCAACTTCAAGTATAAAACTAGCTTTTAATTCAAACAGTGCTTAACTTCTCTTAGTCTTTTAAGTCACATGAGAATCTATGTTCTCAACAAAATCAATTATCATGTTCTAGCAAGATAATCTCTAGTCACTATAGCTAAGTCTTAACGATGCTTATGCATTAGTCCATCCGGTCGATGCGTTAGTCCATCCGAGCTATACAGATAAGATAGTCAAGGAAAATCCTGACAACTGGTGTCTTTGCGAGAGACCAGTAAGATAGTCAAGGCAAATCCCGACAACTGGTCTCTTTGGGAGAGACCAATCTATTTGGAATTAGAGAAAAGTCAAAACTATAAAAAGTTTTAGAACTTCTAATTCTCTATAGAACATTTCTTAGTGATGGTTCTCTAAAAATGAGTTCTAAGGTCTCTTTGAGAGCATTCCAAATGGCCAAAGTTGTATTTTGTCCTAAGATTTCTTCAAGTAGCCTTGGAATGAAGGACTTCCTTATCTAAGATCTTAACTTGATATAAAAGCTCTTAACTTGATTCTTCATTTCTTTCTTATCTCTTCTTGGATAAAATCAACATATTCAATATTCACTGCATTTATTAGACTCTCAATACTATAGCATTCTTTTCTCCCAGTATTGTGCTCTCTTTCATTCATATCTCTGATAGATCTTATCTTGGATAAACGATTTAAAATGTTAAGCTAGTCATGTATACTAAACTCTAGTGTAAGAGCTTAGAGTCTCAATACTATAGCATTCTTTTCTCTCAGTATTGTGCTCTCTTTCATCCAATAGATCTTATCTTGGATAAACGATTTCAAATGTTAAGCTAGTCATGTATACTAAACTCTAGTGTAAGAGCTTACTAGTCTTAATTCTATAAAATTTAACTCCAAATAAGAAACTAGATAAATCTTGATCCATTACACAAAGTAACTTGATTTTGTAAATCAATCACTATCCATGTCATAAATAAATCTTCTTGGAATCACAACTTATTAAATAATAATAACTTTCATTATCATCGCATTGTCTCAAACTTTAAGGTAATCAAACAATTTACAAACTCATATTTTTACTTTTCTTGTAGCTTTAGACTTTGTCAAATTTCTTCCACAAGAAAGCAATCCTCTATTATTTCTTCAATTAAAAAGCTTAGAAAGCAACACACTCTCAAGCTTTACGAACAAATGTGGTTATATCATGTTTCTACTTGCAATCTCCACAATAGATATAGATTTCCAAACCTACACTTATTTACTTCACGATGATAGTTTACTACTTAATAAGCAAATAGTATACTACATGAAATACTTTTCTTGCTC
This sequence comes from Cibotium barometz, assembly GCF_041138505.1. NCBI lineage: Eukaryota > Viridiplantae > Streptophyta > Polypodiopsida > Cyatheales > Cibotiaceae > Cibotium > Cibotium barometz. The sequence continues at coordinate 50,193,465 of NC_141048.1, read as the reverse complement.
TCGTGCGAAGAAGATATCATTCTAAATTCTACATCACATCTTTGACCTTGTAAGTAATAATCTTTACTATGATCTTCAATCATGCAAACCCGCTTCTCATGATACAATATCTTGGCCTTTCTAGGCACACTAACCAATCTATCCCTAATATGGCATCATATCTTCCCAAAGCCAACACATGGAAATCATCTTTTGACTTGGGGTTATCTATGAATAAAAAGCATATTCTTGACATACTTCTTATATGTATGTTGCTTTCTCAAAGCAAGCTCTACCATAAGATACTTTTGGTAAAATTCAGTTATTCTTAACTATTTTACCACGTGGGGTGATTGAAAACTATAAGTGCTTCTCGAGTCAATCAAAACTTGAAATACATTATTCACAATCTTGATAGGAATATTAATAATTGAAGCTCGGTTTTCAGCCTTACCTGCAAGAATAACAGCATTGGCATGTGCATAATATTTAATATCCTCGGCCCACAGTTGCAATATCTTCTCCTCTTGCTCCACGAGTGTCGTCGGTAGTTGAAAAACTCATGTATATTCTCTTTCATACTCTGCCTTGGTTTTTCATCTCCTAAAGTTAATCGCTCAGGTACCTCTTGTGATGTTCGTTTGTTTTTTGCACTCAAAAGTTCGATGACCCTTTTGTAGAGAACCGAAACATTGGCCTTTACGCCATGCCTTTCCTACCATCTCTGGGAATAAATATACAAAATACTGGTTACCATTCTTCTTCTCGCTCATTTGCATTATCTTATTGTCCATAAAACTTTTCCTTCTCCTTCACTTTGTCTATCATCAAAATTAAGACGATCTTGCATCTTTCCATCTTCTCCACCACTCGTTTTTTTCTTCATTCAAATCCATAGAAGCTCAAGTACGCAAAGCTCTCATTCCTTTCTCTAAGCTAAGTCTTGATGCCTACAATAACTCTAATAACTTTCTCAAGAGTTACACCCACACAGAATAATCTGTGTAAAAGCTCCTCTTCTTGTCCTAGGTTGACTACTGAATTTGTTTAATGTGTGACCATTTTGTGATTGTATCGTAAAAAAAATTAAAAAGAAAAGAATCTCCTCGTTATATCACAAAAATAAAAAATAATATGAGTCACCCAAGACCTGCAACATCCGCAATTAAGTGTGGACTCCCCAACCTATGCTCTGATACCAACTGTGATGGTCCCAAATCTAGCCATATCTTAATCGTACAACTTAATCTAAGCAAACATTGAAACTCACTTAATCGTGCTATTTTTACATAGTAATATAATCAAATAAATCCTCTCAAATAGCAAAATAAGCATGCATGTCATATCCAAGATTCTTATCACATACGTAAATAAGTTTATAAGGCATGCATATTCAAATCAATCAAATTCAACTTCAAGTATAAAACTAGCTTTTAATTCAAACAGTGCTTAACTTCTCTTAGTCTTTTAAGTCACATGAGAATCTATGTTCTCAACAAAATCAATTATCATGTTCTAGCAAGATAATCTCTAGTCACTATAGCTAAGTCTTAACGATGCTTATGCATTAGTCCATCCGGTCGATGCGTTAGTCCATCCGAGCTATACAGATAAGATAGTCAAGGAAAATCCTGACAACTGGTGTCTTTGCGAGAGACCAGTAAGATAGTCAAGGCAAATCCCGACAACTGGTCTCTTTGGGAGAGACCAATCTATTTGGAATTAGAGAAAAGTCAAAACTATAAAAAGTTTTAGAACTTCTAATTCTCTATAGAACATTTCTTAGTGATGGTTCTCTAAAAATGAGTTCTAAGGTCTCTTTGAGAGCATTCCAAATGGCCAAAGTTGTATTTTGTCCTAAGATTTCTTCAAGTAGCCTTGGAATGAAGGACTTCCTTATCTAAGATCTTAACTTGATATAAAAGCTCTTAACTTGATTCTTCATTTCTTTCTTATCTCTTCTTGGATAAAATCAACATATTCAATATTCACTGCATTTATTAGACTCTCAATACTATAGCATTCTTTTCTCCCAGTATTGTGCTCTCTTTCATTCATATCTCTGATAGATCTTATCTTGGATAAACGATTTAAAATGTTAAGCTAGTCATGTATACTAAACTCTAGTGTAAGAGCTTAGAGTCTCAATACTATAGCATTCTTTTCTCTCAGTATTGTGCTCTCTTTCATCCAATAGATCTTATCTTGGATAAACGATTTCAAATGTTAAGCTAGTCATGTATACTAAACTCTAGTGTAAGAGCTTACTAGTCTTAATTCTATAAAATTTAACTCCAAATAAGAAACTAGATAAATCTTGATCCATTACACAAAGTAACTTGATTTTGTAAATCAGTCACTATCCATGTCATAAATAAATCTTCTTGGAATCACAACTTAATAAATAATAATAACTTTCATTATCATCGCATTGTCTCAAACTTTAAGGTAATCAAACAATTTACAAACTCATATTTTTACTTTTCTTGTAGCTTTAGACTTTGTCAAATTTCTTCCACAAGAAAGCAATCCTCTATTATTTCTTCAATTAAAAAGCTTAGAAAGCAACACACTCTCAAGCTTTACGAACAAATGTGGTTATATCATGTTTCTACTTGCAATCTCCACAATAGATATAGATTTCCAAACCTACACTTATTTACTTCACGATGATAGTTTACTACTTAATAAGCAAATAGTATACTACATGAAATACTTTTCTTGCTCTCGTGCGAAGAAGATATCATTCTAAATTCTACATCACATCTTTGACCTTGTAAGTAATAATCTTTACTATGATCTTCAATCATGCAAACCCGCTTCTCATGATACAATATCTTGGCCTTTCTAGGCACACTAACCAATCTATCCCTAATATGGCATCATATCTTCCCAAAGCCAACACATGGAAATCATCTTTTGACTTGGGGTTATCTATGAATAAAAAGCATATTCTTGACATACTTCTTATATGTATGTTGCTTTCTCAAAGCAAGCTCTACCATAAGATACTTTTGGTAAAATTCAGTTATTCTTAACTATTTTACCACGTGGGGTGATTGAAAACTATAAGTGCTTCTCGAGTCAATCAAAACTTGAAATACATTATTCACAATCTTGATAGGAATATTAATAATTGAAGCTCGGTTTTCAGCCTTACCTGCAAGAATAACAGCATTGGCATGTGCATAATATTTAGTATCCTCGGCCCACAGTTGCAATATCTTCTCCTCTTGCTCCACGAGTGTCGTCGGTAGTTGAAAAACTCATGTATATTCTCTTTCATACTCTGCCTTGGTTTTTCATCTCCTAAAGTTAATCGCTCAGGTACCTCTTGTGATGTTCGTTTGTTTTTTGCACTCAAAAGTTCGATGACCCTTTTGTAGAGAACCGAAACATTGGCCTTTACGCCATGCCTTTCCTACCATCTCTGGGAATAAATATACAAAATACTGGTTACCATTCTTCTTCTCGCTCATTTGCATTATCTTATTGTCCATAAAACTTTTCCTTCTCCTTCACTTTGTCTATCATCAAAATTAAGACGATCTTGCATCTTTCCATCTTCTCCACCACTCCTTTTTTTCTTCATTCAAATCCATAGAAGCTCAAGTACGCAAAGCTCTCATTCCTTTCTCTAAGCTAAGTCTTGATGCCTACAATAACTCTAATAACTTTCTCAAGAGTTACACCCACACAGAATAATCTGTGTAAAAGCTCCTCTTCTTGTCCTAGGTTGACTACTGAATTTGTTTAATGTGTGACCATTTTGTGATTGTATCGTAAAAAAAATTAAAAAGAAAAGAATCTCCTCGTTATATCACAAAAATAAAAAATAATATGAGTCACCCAAGACCTGCAACATCCGCAATTAAGTGTGGACTCCCCAACCTATGCTCTGATACCAACTGTGATGGTCCCAAATCTAGCCATATCTTAATCGTACAACTTAATCTAAGCAAACATTGAAACTCACTTAATCGTGCTATTTTTACATAGTAATATAATCAAATAAATCCTCTCAAATAGCAAAATAAGCATGCATGTCATATCCAAGATTCTTATCACATACGTAAATAAGTTTATAAGGCATGCATATTCAAATCAATCAAATTCAACTTCAAGTATAAAACTAGCTTTTAATTCAAACAGTGCTTAACTTCTCTTAGTCTTTTAAGTCACATGAGAATCTATGTTCTCAACAAAATCAATTATCATGTTCTAGCAAGATAATCTCTAGTCACTATAGCTAAGTCTTAACGATGCTTATGCATTAGTCCATCCGGTCGATGCGTTAGTCCATCCGAGCTATACAGATAAGATAGTCAAGGAAAATCCTGACAACTGGTGTCTTTGCGAGAGACCAGTAAGATAGTTAAGGCAAATCCTGACAACTGGTCTCTTTGGGAGAGACCAATCTATTTGGAATTAGAGAAAAGTCAAAACTATAAAAAGTTTTAGAACTTCTAATTCTCTATAGAACATTTCTTAGTGATGGTTCTCTAAAAATGAGTTCTAAGGTCTCTTTGAGAGCATTCCAAATGGCCAAAGTTGTATTTTGTCCTAAGATTTCTTCAAGTAGCCTTGGAATGAAGGACTTCCTTATCTAAGATCTTAACTTGATATAAAAGCTCTTAACTTGATTCTTCATTTCTTTCTTATCTCTTCTTGGATAAAATCAACATATTCAATATTCACTGCATTTATTAGACTCTCAATACTATAGCATTCTTTTCTCCCAGTATTGTGCTCTCTTTCATTCATATCTCTGATAGATCTTATCTTGGATAAACGATTTAAAATGTTAAGCTAGTCATGTATACTAAACTCTAGTGTAAGAGCTTAGAGTCTCAATACTATAGCATTCTTTTCTCTCAGTATTGTGCTCTCTTTCATCCAATAGATCTTATCTTGGATAAACGATTTCAAATGTTAAGCTAGTCATGTATACTAAACTCTAGTGTAAGAGCTTACTAGTCTTAATTCTATAAAATTTAACTCCAAATAAGAAACTAGATAAATCTTGATCCATTACACAAAGTAACTTGATTTTGTAAATCAATCACTATCCATGTCATAAATAAATCTTCTTGGAATCACAACTTAATAAATAATAATAACTTTCATTATCATCGCATTGTCTCAAACTTTAAGGTAATCAAACAATTTACAAACTCATATTTTTACTTTTCTTGTAGCTTTAGACTTTGTCAAATTTCTTCCACAAGAAAGCAATCCTCTATTATTTCTTCAATTAAAAAGCTTAGAAAGCAACACACTCTCAAGCTTTACGAACAAATGTGGTTATATCATGTTTCTACTTGCAATCTCCACAATAGATATAGATTTCCAAACCTACACTTATTTACTTCACGATGATAGTTTACTACTTAATAAGCAAATAGTATACTACATGAAATACTTTTCTTGCTCTCGTGCGAAGAAGATATCATTCTAAATTCTACATCACATCTTTGACCTTGTAAGTAATAATCTTTACTATGATCTTCAATCATGCAAACCCGCTTCTCATGATACAATATCTTGGCCTTTCTAGGCACACTAACCAATCTATCCCTAATATGGCATCATATCTTCCCAAAGCCAACACATGGAAATCATCTTTTGACTTGGGGTTATCTATGAATAAAAAGCATATTCTTGACATACTTCTTATATGTATGTTGCTTTCTCAAAGCAAGCTCTACCATAAGATACTTTTGGTAAAATTCAGTTATTCTTAACTATTTTACCACGTGGGGTGATTGAAAACTATAAGTGCTTCTCGAGTCAATCAAAACTTGAAATACATTATTCACAATCTTGATAGGAATATTAATAATTGAAGCTCGGTTTTCAGCCTTACCTGCAAGAATAACAGCATTGGCATGTGCATAATATTTAATATCCTCGGCCCACAGTTGCAATATCTTCTCCTCTTGCTCCACGAGTGTCGTCGGTAGTTGAAAAACTCATGTATATTCTCTTTCATACTCTGCCTTGGTTTTTCATCTCCCAAAGTTAATCGCTCAGGTACCTCTTGTGATGTTCGTTTGTTTTTTGCACTCAAAAGTTCGATGACCCTTTTGTAGAGAACCGAAACATTGGCCTTTACGCCATGCCTTTCCTACCATCTCTGGGAATAAATATACAAAATACTGGTTACCATTCTTCTTCTCGCTCATTTGCATTATCTTATTGTCCATAAAATTTTTCCTTCTCCTTCACTTTGTCTATCATCAAAATTAAGACGATCTTGCATCTTTCCATCTTCTCCACCACTCCTTTTTTTCTTCATTCAAATCCATAGAAGCTCAAGTACGCAAAGCTCTCATTCCTTTCTCTAAGCTAAGTCTTGATGCCTACAATAACTCTAATAACTTTCTCAAGAGTTACACCCACACAGAATAATCTGTGTAAAAGCTCCTCTTCTTGTCCTAGGTTGACTACTGAATTTGTTTAATGTGTGACCATTTTGTGATTGTATCGTAAAAAAATTTAAAAAGAAAAGAATCTCCTCGTTATATCACAAAAATAAAAAATAATATGAGTCACCCAAGACCTGCAACATCCGCAATTAAGTGTGGACTCCCCAACCTATGCTCTGATACCAACTGTGATGGTCCCAAATCTAGCCATATCTTAATCGTACAACTTAATCTATGCAAACATTGAAACTCACTTAATCGTGCTATTTTTACATAGTAATATAATCAAATAAATCCTCTCAAATAGCAAAATAAGCATGCATGTCATATCCAAGATTCTTATCACATACGTAAATAAGTTTATAAGGCATGCATATTCAAATCAATCAAATTCAACTTCAAGTATAAAACTAGCTTTTAATTCAAACAGTGCTTAACTTCTCTTAGTCTTTTAAGTCACATGAGAATCTATGTTCTCAACAAAATCAATTATCATGTTCTAGCAAGATAATCTCTAGTCACTATAGCTAAGTCTTAACGATGCTTATGCATTAGTCCATCCGGTCGATGCGTTAGTCCATCCGAGCTATACAGATAAGATAGTCAAGGAAAATCCTGACAACTGGTCTCTTTGCGAGAGACCAGTAAGATAGTCAAGGCAAATCCTGACAACTGGTCTCTTTGGGAGAGACCAATCTATTTGGAATTAGAGAAAAGTCAAAACTATAAAAAGTTTTAGAACTTCTAATTCTCTATAGAACATTTCTTAGTGATGGTTCTCTAAAAATGAGTTCTAAGGTCTCTTTGAGAGCATTCCAAATGGCCAAAGTTGTATTTTGTCCTAAGATTTCTTCAAGTAGCCTTGGAATGAAGGACTTCCTTATCTAAGATCTTAACTTGATATAAAAGCTCTTAACTTGATTCTTCATTTCTTTCTTATCTCTTCTTGGATAAAATCAACATATTCAATATTCACTGCATTTATTAGACTCTCAATACTATAGCATTCTTTTCTCCCAGTATTGTGCTCTCTTTCATCCATATCTCTGATAGATCTTATCTTGGATAAACGATTTAAAATGTTAAGCTAGTCATGTATACTAAACTCTAGTGTAAGAGCTTAGAGTCTCAATACTATAGCATTCTTTTCTCTCAGTATTGTGCTCTCTTTCATCCAATAGATCTTATCTTGGATAAACGATTTCAAATGTTAAGCTAGTCATGTATACTAAACTCTAGTGTAAGAGCTTACTAGTCTTAATTCTATAAAATTTAACTCCAAATAAGAAACTAGATAAATCTTGATCCATTACACAAAGTAACTTGATTTTGTAAATCAGTCACTATCCATGTCATAAATAAATCTTCTTGGAATCACAACTTAATAAATAATAATAACTTTCATTATCATCGCATTGTCTCAAACTTTAAGGTAATCAAACAATTTACAAACTCATATTTTTACTTTTCTTGTAGCTTTAGACTTTGTCAAATTTCTTCCACAAGAAAGCAATCCTCTATTATTTCTTCAATTAAAAAGCTTAGAAAGCAACACACTCTCAAGCTTTACGAACAAATGTGGTTATATCATGTTTCTACTTGCAATCTCCACAATAGATATAGATTTCCAAACCTACACTTATTTACTTCACGATGATAGTTTACTACTTAATAAGCAAATAGTATACTACATGAAATACTTTTCTTGCTCTGGTGCGAAGAAGATATCATTCTAAATTCTACATCACATCTTTGACCTTGTAAGTAATAATCTTTACTATGATCTTCAATCATGCAAACCCGCTTCTCATGATACAATATCTTGGCCTTTCTAGGCACACTAACCAATCTATCCCTAATATGGCATCATATCTTCCCAAAGCCAACACATGGAAATCATCTTTTGACTTGGGGTTATCTATGAATAAAAAGCATATTCTTGACATACTTCTTATATGCATGTTGCTTTCTCAAAGCAAGCTCTACCATAAGATACTTTTGGTAAAATTCAGTTATTCTTAACTATTTTACCACGTGGGGTGATTGAAAACTATAAGTGCTTCTCGAGTCAATCAAAACTTGAAATACATTATTCACAATCTTGATAGGAATATTAATAATTGAAGCTCGGTTTTCAGCCTTACCTGCAAGAATAACAGCATTGGCATGTGCATAATATTTAATATCCTCGGCCCACAGTTGCAATATCTTCTCCTCTTGCTCCACGAGTGTCGTCGGTAGTTGAAAAACTCATGTATATTCTCTTTCATACTCTGCCTTGGTTTTTCATCTCCTAAAGTTAATCGCTCAGGTACCTCTTGTGATGTTCGTTTGTTTTTTGCACTCAAAAGTTCGATGACCCTTTTGTAGAGAACCGAAACATTGGCCTTTACGCCATGCCTTTCCTACCATCTCTGGGAATAAATATACAAAATACTGGTTACCATTCTTCTTCTCGCTCATTTGCATTATCTTATTGTCCATAAAATTTTTCCTTCTTCTTCACTTTGTCTATCATCAAAATTAAGACGATCTTGCATCTTTCCATCTTCTCCACCACTCCTTTTTTTCTTCATTCAAATCCATAGAAGCTCAAGTACGCAAAGCTCGCATTCCTTTCTCTAAGCTAAGTCTTGATGCCTACAATAACTCTAATAACTTTCTCAAGAGTTACACCCACACAGAATAATCTGTGTAAAAGCTCCTCTTCTTGTCCTAGGTTGACTACTGAATTTGTTTAATGTGTGACCATTTTGTGATTGTATCGTAAAAAAATTTAAAAAGAAAAGAATCTCCTCGTTATATCACAAAAATAAAAAATAATATGAGTCACCCAAGACCTGCAACATCCGCAATTAAGTGTGGACTCCCCAACCTATGCTCTGATACCAACTGTGATGGTCCCAAATCTAGCCATATCTTAATCGTACAACTTAATCTAAGCAAACATTGAAACTCACTTAATCGTGCTATTTTTACATAGTAATATAATCAAATAAATCCTCTCAAATAGCAAAATAAGCATGCATGTCATATCCAAGATTCTTATCACATACGTAAATAAGTTTATAAGGCATGCATATTCAAATCAATCAAATTCAACTTCAAGTATAAAACTAGCTTTTAATTCAAACAGTGCTTAACTTCTCTTAGTCTTTTAAGTCACATGAGAATCTATGTTCTCAACAAAATCAATTATCATGTTCTAGCAAGATAATCTCTAGTCACTATAGCTAAGTCTTAACGATGCTTATGCATTAGTCCATCCGGTCGATGCGTTAGTCCATCCGAGCTATACAGATAAGATAGTCAAGGAAAATCCTGACAACTGGTCTCTTTGCGAGAGACCAGTAAGATAGTCAAGGCAAATCCTGACAACTGGTCTCTTTGGGAGAGACCAATCTATTTGGAATTAGAGAAAAGTCAAAACTATAAAAAGTTTTAGAACTTCTAATTCTCTATAGAACATTTCTTAGTGATGGTTCTCTAAAAATGAGTTCTAAGGTCTCTTTGAGAGCATTCCAAATGGCCAAAGTTGTATTTTGTCCTAAGATTTCTTCAAGTAGCCTTGGAATGAAGGACTTCCTTATCTAAGATCTTAACTTGATATAAAAGCTCTTAACTTGATTCTTCATTTCTTTCTTATCTCTTCTTGGATAAAATCAACATATTCAATATTCACTGCATTTATTAGACTCTCAATACTATAGCATTCTTTTCTCCCAGTATTGTGCTCTCTTTCATTCATATCTCTGATAGATCTTATCTTGGATAAACGATTTAAAATGTTAAGCTAGTCATGTATACTAAACTCTAGTGTAAGAGCTTAGAGTCTCAATACTATAGCATTCTTTTCTCTCAGTATTGTGCTCTCTTTCATCCAATAGATCTTATCTTGGATAAACGATTTCAAATGTTAAGCTAGTCATGTATACTAAACTCTAGTGTAAGAGCTTACTAGTCTTAATTCTATAAAATTTAACTCCAAATAAGAAACTAGATAAATCTTGATCCATTACACAAAGTAACTTGATTTATTAAATCAGTCACTATCCATGTCATAAATAAATCTTCTTGGAATCACAACTTATTAAATAATAATAACTTTCATTATCATCGCATTGTCTCAAACTTTAAGGTAATCAAACAATTTACAAACTCATATTTTTACTTTTCTTGTAGCTTTAGACTTTGTCAAATTTCTTCCACAAGAAAGCAATCCTCTATTATTTCTTCAATTAAAAAGCTTAGAAAGCAACACACTCTCAAGCTTTACGAACAAATGTGGTTATATCATGTTTCTACTTGCAATCTCCACAATAGATATAGATTTCCAAACCTACACTTATTTACTTCACGATGATAGTTTACTACTTAATAAGCAAATAGTATACTACATGAAATACTTTTCTTGCTCTGGTGCGAAGAAGATATCATTCTAAATTCTACATCACATCTTTGACCTTGTAAGTAATAATCTTTACTATGATCTTCAATCATGCAAACCCGCTTATCATGATACAATATCTTGGCCTTTCTAGGCACACTAACCAATCTATCCCTAATATGGCATCATATCTTCCCAAAGCCAACACATGGAAATCATCTTTTGACTTGGGGTTATCTATGAATAAAAAGCATATTCTTGACATACTTCTTATATGTATGTTGCTTTCTCAAAGCAAGCTCTACCATAAGATACTTTTGGTAAAATTCAGTTATTCTTAACTATTTTACCACGTGGGGTGATTGAAAACTATAAGTGCTTCTCGAGTCAATCAAAACTTGAAATACATTATTCGCAATCTTGATAGGAATATTAATAATTGAAGCTCGGTTTTCAGCCTTACCTGCAAGAATAACAGCATTGGCATGTGCATAATATTTAATATCCTCGGCCCACAGTTGCAATATCTTCTCCTATTGCTCCACGAGTGTCGTCGGTAGTTGAAAAATTCATGTATATTCTCTTTCATACTCTGCCTTGGTTTTTCATCTCCTAAAGTTAATCGCTCAGGTACCTCTTGTGATGTTCGTTTGTTTTTTGCACTCAAAAGTTCGATGACCCTTTTGTAGAGAACCGAAACATTGGCCTTTACGCCATGCCTTTCCTACCATCTCTGGGAATAAATATACAAAATACTGGTTACCATTCTTCTTCTCGCTCATTTGCATTATCTTATTGTCCATAAAATTTTTCCTTCTCCTTCACTTTGTCTATCATCAAAATTAAGACGATCTTGCATCTTTCCATCTTCTCCACCACTCCTTTTTTCCTTCATTCAAATCCATAGAAGCTCAAGTACGCAAAGCTCTCATTCCTTTCTCTAAGCTAAGTCTTGATGCCTACAATAACTCTAATAACTTTCTCAAGAGTTACACCCACACAGAATAATCTGTGTAAAAGCTCCTCTTCTTGTCCTAGGTTGACTACTGAATTTGTTTAATGTGTGACCATCTTGTGATTGTATCGTAAAAAATTTTAAAAAGAAAAGAATCTCCTCGTTGTATCACAAAAATAAAAAATAATATGAGTCACCCAAGACCTGCAACATCTACAATTAAGTGTGGACTCCCCAACCTATGCTCTGATACCAACTGTGATGGTCCCAAATCTAGCCATATCTTAATCGTACAACTTAATCTAAGCAAACATTGAAACTCACTTAATCGTGCTATTTTTACATAGTAATATAATCAAATAAATCCTCTCAAATAGCAAAATAAGCATGCATGCCATATCCAAGATTCTTATCACATACGTAAATAAGTTTATAAGGCATGCATATTCAAATCAATCAAATTCAACTTCAAGTATGAAACTAGCTCTCAATTCAAACAGTGCTTAACTTCTCTTAGTCTTTTAAGTCACATGAGAATCTATGTTTTCAACAAAATCAGTTATCATGTTCTAGCAAGATAATCTCTAGTCACTATAGCTAAGTCTTAACGATGCTTATGCATTAGTCCATCCGGTCGATGCGTTAGTCCATCCGATCTATACAGATAAGATAGTCAAGGCAAATCCTGAAAACTGGTCTCTTTGGGAGAGCAATACCTACCAATCTATTTGGAATTAGAGAAAAGTCAAAACTATAAAAAAATTTAGGACTTCTAATTCTCTATAGAACATTTCTTAGTGATGGTTCTCTAAAAATGGTTCTAACGTCTCTTTGAGAGCATTCCAAATGGCCAAAGTTGTATTTTGTCCTAAGATTTCTTCAAGTAGCCTTGGAATGAAGGACTTGCTTATCTAAGATCTTAACTTGATATAAAAGCTCTTAACTTGATTCTTCATTTCTTTCTTATCTCTTCTTGGATAAAATCAACATATTCAATATTCACTGCATCTATTAGACTCTCAATACTATAGCATTCTTTTCTCCCAGTATTGTGCTCTCTTTCATTCATATCTCCGATAGATCTTATCTTGGATAAACGATTTAAAATGTTAAGCTAGTCATGTATACTAAACTCTAGTGTAAGAGCTTAGAGTCTCAATACTATAGCATTCTTTTCTCTCAGTATTGTGCTCCCTTTCATTCATATCTCCAATAGATCTTATCTTGGATAAACGATTTCAAATGTTAAGCTAGTCATGTATACTAAACTCTAGTGTAAGAGCTTACTAGTCTTAATTCTATAAAATTTAACTCCAAATAATAAACTAGATAAACCTTGATCCATTACACAAAGTTACTTGACCTTGTAAATTAGTCACTATCCATGTCATAAATAAATCTTCTTGGAATCACAACTTAATAAACAATAATAACTTTGATTATCATCGCATTGTCTCAGACTTTAAGGTAATCAAACAATTTACAAACTCATATTTTTACTTTTCTTGTAGCTTTAGACTTTGTCAAATTTCTTCCACAAGAAAGCAATCCTCTATTATTTCTTCAATTAAAAAGCTTAGAGAGCAACACACTCTCAAGCTTTACGAACAAATGTGGTTATATCATGTTTCTACTTGCAATCTCCACAATAGATATAGAATTCCAAACCTACACTTATTTACTTCACGATGATAATTTACTACTTATTAATAAGCAAATAGTATACTACATAAAATACTTTTCTTGCTCTGGTGCGAAGAAGATATCATTCTAAATTCTACATCACATCTTTGACCTTGTAAGTAATAATCTTTACTATGATCTTCAATCATGCAAACCCGCTTCTCATGACACAATATCTTGGCCTTTCTAGGCACACTAACCAATCTATCCCTAATATGGCATCATATCTTCCCAAAGCCAACACATGGAAATCATGTTTTGACTTGGGGTTATCTATGAATAAAAAGCATATTCTTGACATACTTCTTATATGTATGTTGCTTTCTCAAAGCAAGCTCTACCATAAGATACTTTTGGTAAAATTCAGTTATTCTTAACTATTTTACCACGTGGGGTGATTGAAAACTATAAGTGCTTCTTGAGTCAATCAAAACTTGAAATACATTATTCACAATCTTGATAGGAATATTAATAATTGAAGCTCGGTTTTCAGCCTTACCTGCAAGAATAACAGCATTGGCATGTGCATAATATGTAATATCCTCGGCCCACAGTTGCAATATCTACTCTTATTGCTCCACGAGTGTCGTCGGTAGTTGAAAAATTCATGTATATTCTCTTTCATACTCTGCCTTGGTTTTTCATCTCCTGAACTAAATCGCTCAGGTACCTCTTGTGATGTTCGTTTGTTTTTTGCACTCAAAAGTTCGATGACCCTTTTGTAGAGAACCGAAACATTGGCCTTTACGCCATGCCTTTCCTACCATCTCTGGGGATAAATATACAAAATACTGGTTACCATTCTTCTTCTCGCTCATTTGCATTATCCTATTGTCCATAAAATTTTGTCCTTCTCCTTCACTTTGTCTATCATCAAAATTAAGACGATCTTGCATCTCTCCATCTTCTCCACCACTCCTTTTTTTCTTCATTCAAATCCATAGAAGCTCAAGTACGCAAAGCTCTCATTCCTTTCTCTAAGCTAAGTCTTGATGCCTACAATAACTCTAATAACTTTCTCAAGAGTTACACCCACACATAATAATCTGTGTAAAAGCTCCTCTTCTTGTCCTAGGTTGACTGCTGAATTTGTTTAATGTGTGACCATCTTGTGTTTGTATCGTAAAAAAATTTAAAAAGAAAAGAATCTCCTCGTTATATCACCAAAAAAAAAAATAATATGAGTCACCCAAGACCTGCAACATCCGCAATTAAGTGTGGACTCCCCAACCTTTGCTCTGATACCAACTGTGATGGTCCCAAATCTAGCCATATCTTAATCGTACAACTTAATCTAAGCAAACATTGAAACTCACTTAATCGTGCTATTTTTACATAGTAATATAATCAAATAAATCCTCTCAAATAGCAAAATAAGCATGCATGCCATATCCAAGATCCTTATCACTTACATCAATAAGTTTATAAGGCATGCATATTCAAATCAATCAAATTCAACTTCAAGTATAAAACTAGCTTTTAATTCAAACAATGCTTAACTTCTCTTAGTCTTTTAAGTCACTTGAGAATCTATGTTTTCAACAAAATCAATTATCATGTTCTAGCAAGATAATCTCTAGTCACTATAGCTAAGTCTTAACGATGCTTATGCATTAGTCCATCCGGTCGATGCGTTAGTCCATCCGATCTATACAGATAAGATAGTCAAGGAAAATCCTGACAACTGGTCTCTCCAAAGAGACCAGTAAGATAGTCAAGGCAAATCCTGACAAACTGGTCTCTTTGGGAGAGACCAATCTATTTGGAATTAGAGAAAAGTCAAAACTATAAAAAGTTTTAGGACTTCTAATTCTCTATAGAACATTTCTTAGTGATGGTTCTCTAAAAATGGTTCTAACATCTCTTTGAGAGCATTCCAAATGGCCAAAGTTGTATTTTGTCCTAAGATTTCTTCAAGTAGCCTTGGAATGAAGGACTTGCTTATCTAAGATCTTAACTTGATATAAAAGCTCTTAACTTGATTCTTCATTTCTTTCTTATCTCTTCTTGGATAAAATCAACATATTCAATATTCACTGCATCTATTAGACTCTCAATACTATAGCATTCTTTTCTCCAAGTATTGTGCTCTCTTTCATTCATATCTCCGATAGATCTTATCTTGGATAAACGATTTAAAATGTTAAGCCAGTCATGTATACTAAACTCTAGTGTAAGAGCTTAGAGTCTCAATACTATAGCATTCTTTTCTCTCAGTATTGTGCTCTCTTTCATTCATATCTCCAATAGATCTTATCTTGGATAAACGATTTCAAATGTTAAGCTAGTCATGTATACTAAACTTTAGTGTAAGAGCTTACTAGTCTTAATTCTATAAAATTTAACTCTAAATATGAAACTAGATAAATCTTGATCCATTACACAAAGTAACTTGATTTTGTAAATCAGTCACTATCCATGTCATAAATAAATCTTCTTGGAATCACAACTTAATAAACAATAATAACTTTAATTATCATCGCATTGTCTCAAACTTTAAGGTAATCAAACAATTTACAAACTCATATTTTTACTTTTCTTGTAGCTTTAGACTTTGTCAAATTTCTTTCACAAGAAAGCAATCCTCTATTATTTCTTCAATTAAAAAGCTTAGAAAGCAACACACTCTCAAGCTTTACGAACAAATGTGGTTATATCATGTTTCTACTTGCAATCTCCACAATAGATATAAATTTCCAAACCTACACTTATTTACTTCACGATGATAGTTTACTACTTAATAAGCAAATAGTATACTACATGAAATACTTTTCTTGCTCTGGTGCGAAGAAGATATCATTCTAAATTCTACATCACATCTTTGACCTTGTAAGTAATAATCTTTACTATGATCTTCAATCATGCAAACCCGCTTCTCATGACACAATATCTTGGCCTTTCTAGGCACACTAACCAATCTATCCCTAATATGGCATCATATCTTCCCAAAGCCAACACATGGAAATCATCTTTTGACTTGGGGTTATCTATGAATAAAAAGCATATTCTTGACATACTTCTTATATGTATGTTGCTTTCTCAAAGCAAGCTCTACCATAAGATACTTTTGGTAAAATTCAGTTATTCTTAACTATTTTACCACGTGGGGTGATTGAAAACTATAAGTGCTTCTTGAGTCAATCAAAAATTAAAATACATTATTCACAATCTTGATAGGAATATTAATAATTGAAGCTCGATTTTCAGTCTTACCTGCAAGAATAACAGCATTGGCATGTGCATAATATTTAATATCCTCGGCCCACAGTTGCAATATCTTCTCCTATTGCTCCACGAGTGTCGTCGGTAGTTGAAAAATTCATGTATATTCTCTTTCATACTCTGCCTTGGTTTTTCATCTCCTGAAGTTAATCGCTCAGGTACCTCTTGTGATGTTCGTTTGTTTTTTTCACTCAAAAGTTTAATGACCCTTTTGTAGAGAACCGAAACATTGGCGTTTACGCCATGCCTTTCCTACCATCTCTGGGAATAAATATACAAAATACTGGTTACCATTCTTCTTCTCGCTCATTTGCATTATCTTATTGTCCATAAAATTTTTCCTTCTCCTTCACTTTGTCTATCATCAAAATTAAGACGATCTTGCATCTCTCCATCTTCTCCACCACTCCTTTTTTTCTTCATTCAAATCCATAGAAGCTCAAGTACGCAAAGCTCTCATTCCTTTCTCTAAGCTAAGTCTTGATGCCTACAATAACTCTAATAACTTTCTCAAGAGTTACACCCACACAGAATAATCTGTGTAAAAGCTCCTCTTCTTGTCCTAGGTTGACTACTGAATTTGTTTAATGTGTAACCATCTTGTGATTGTATCGTAAAAATTTTTAAAAAGAAAAGAATCTCCTCGTTGTATCACCAAAATAAAAAATAATATGAGTCACCCAAGACCTGCAACATCCGCAATTAAGTGTGGACTCCCCAACCTATGCTCTGATACCAACTATAATGGTCCCAAATCTAGCCATATCTTAATCGTACAACTTAATCTAAGCAAACATTGAAACTCACTTAATCGTGCTATTTTTACATAGTAATACAATCAAATAAATCCTCTCAAATAGCAAAATAAGCATGCATGCCATATCCAAGATTCTTATCACATACGTAAATAAGTTTATAAGGCATGCATATTCAAATCAATCAAATTCAACTTCAAGTATGAAACTAGCTCTTAATTCAAACAGTGCTTAACTTCTCTTAGTCTTTTAAGTCACATGAGAATCTATGTTCTCAACAAAATCAATTATCATGTTGTAGCAAGATAATCTCTAGTCACTATAGCTAAGTCCTAACGATGCTTATGCATTAGTCCATCCGGTCGATGCGTTAGTCCATCCGATCTATACAGATAAGATAGTCAAGGCAAATCCTGACAACTGGTCTCTTTGGGAGAGCAATTCCTACCAATCTATTTGGAATTAGAGAAAAGTCAAAACTATAAAAAGTTTTAGGACTTCTAATTCTCTATAGAACATTTCTTAGTGATGGTTCTCTAAAAATGGTTCTAACGTCTCTTTGAGAGCATTCCAAATGGCCAAAGTTGTATTTTGTCCTGAGATTTCTTCAAGTAGCCTTGGAATGAAGGACTTGCTTATCTAAGATCTTAACTTGATATAAAAGCTCTTAACTTGATTCTTCATTTCTTTCTTATCTCTTCTTGGATAAAATCAACATATTCAATATTCACTGCATCTATTAGACTCTCCATACTATAGCATTCTTTTCTCCCAGTATTGTGCTCTCTTTTATTCATATCTCCGATAGATCTTATCTTGGATAAACGATTTAAAATGTTAAGCTAGTCATGTATACTAAACTCTAGTGTAAGAGCTTAGAGTCTCAATACTATAGCATTCTTTTCTCTCAGTATTGTGCTCCCTTTCATTCATATCTCCAATAGATCTTATCTTGGATAAACGATTTCAAATGTTAAGCTAGTCATGTATACTAAACTCTAGTGTAAGAGCTTACTAGTCTTAATTCTATAAAATTTAACTCCAAATAAGAAACTAGATAAATCTTGATCCATTACACAAAGTAACTTGACTTTGTAAATCAGTCACTATCCATGTCATAAATAAATCTTCTTGGAATCACAACTTAATAAACAATAATATATTTGATGATCATCGCATTGTCTCAAACTTTAAGGTAATCAAACAATTTACAAACTCATATTTTTACTTTTCTTGTAGCTTTAGACTTTGTCAAATTTCTTCCACAAGAAAGAAATCCTCTATTATTTCTTCAATTAAAAAGCTTAGAGAGCAACACACTCTCAAGCTTTACGAACAAATGTGGTTATATCATGTTTCTACTTGCAATCTCCACAATAGATATAGATTTCCAAACCTACACTTATTTACTTCACGATGATAATTTACTACTTAATAAGCAAATAGTATACTACATGAAATACTTTTCTTGCTCTGGTGTGCCAAGAAGATGTCATTCTAAATTCTACATCACATCTTTGACCTTGTAAGTAATAATCTTTACTATGATCTTCAATCATGCAAACCCTCTTCTCATGACACAATATCTTGGCCTTTCTAGGCACACTAACCAATCTATCCCTAATATGGCATCATATCTTCCCAAAGCCAACACATGGAAATCATCTTTTGACTTGGGGTTATCTATGAATAAAAAGCATATTCTTGACATACTTCTTATATGTATGTTGCTTTCTCAAAGCAAGCTCTACCATAAGATACTTTTGGTAAAATTCAGTTATTCTTAACTATTTTACCACGTGGGGTGATTGAAAACTATAAGTGCTTCTTGAGTCAATCAAAAATTAAAATACATTATTCACAATCTTGATAGGAATATTAATAATTGAAGCTCGATTTTCAGTCTTACCTGCAAGAATAACAGCATTGGCATGTGCATAATATTTAATATCCTCGGCCCACAGTTGCAATATCTTCTCCTATTGCTCCACGAGTGTCGTCGGTAGTTGAAAAATTCATGTATATTCTCTTTCATACTCTGCCTTGGTTTTTCATCTCCTGAAGTTAATCGCTCAGGTACCTCTTGTGATGTTCGTTTGTTTTTTTCACTCAAAAGTTTAATGACCCTTTTGTAGAGAACCGAAACATTGGCGTTTACGCCATGCCTTTCCTACCATCTCTGGGAATAAATATACAAAATACTGGTTACCATTCTTCTTCTCGCTCATTTGCATTATCTTATTGTCCATAAAATTTTTCCTTCTCCTTCACTTTGTCTATCATCAAAATTAAGACGATCTTGCATCTCTCCATCTTCTCCACCACTCCTTTTTTTCTTCATTCAAATCCATAGAAGCTCAAGTACGCAAAGCTCTCATTCCTTTCTCTAAGCTAAGTCTTGATGCCTACAATAACTCTAATAACTTTCTCAAGAGTTACACCCACACAGAATAATCTGTGTAAAAGCTCCTCTTCTTGTCCTAGGTTGACTACTGAATTTGTTTAATGTGTAACCATCTTGTGATTGTATCGTAAAAATTTTTAAAAAGAAAAGAATCTCCTCGTTGTATCACCAAAATAAAAAATAATATGAGTCACCCAAGACCTGCAACATCCGCAATTAAGTGTGGACTCCCCAACCTATGCTCTGATACCAACTATAATGGTCCCAAATCTAGCCATATCTTAATCATACAACTTAATCTAAGCAAACATTGAAACTCACTTAATCGTGCTATTTTTACATAGTAATACAATCAAATAAATCCTCTCAAATAGCAAAATAAGCATGCATGCCATATCCAAGATTCTTATCACATACGTAAATAAGTTTATAAGGCATGCATATTCAAATCAATCAAATTCAACTTCAAGTATGAAACTAGCTCTTAATTCAAACAGTGCTTAACTTCTCTTAGTCTTTTAAGTCACATGAGAATCTATGTTCTCAACAAAATCAATTATCATGTTGTAGCAAGATAATCTCTAGTCACTATAGCTAAGTCCTAACGATGCTTATGCATTAGTCCATCCGGTCGATGCGTTAGTCCATCCGATCTATACAGATAAGATAGTCAAGGCAAATCCTGACAACTGGTCTCTTTGGGAGAGCAATTCCTACCAATCTATTTGGAATTAGAGAAAAGTCAAAACTATAAAAAGTTTTAGGACTTCTAATTCTCTATAGAACATTTCTTAGTGATGGTTCTCTAAAAATGGTTCTAACGTCTCTTTGAGAGCATTCCAAATGGCCAAAGTTGTATTTTGTCCTGAGATTTCTTCAAGTAGCCTTGGAATGAAGGACTTGCTTATCTAAGATCTTAACTTGATATAAAAGCTCTTAACTTGATTCTTCATTTCTTTCTTATCTCTTCTTGGATAAAATCAACATATTCAATATTCACTGCATCTATTAGACTCTCCATACTATAGCATTCTTTTCTCCCAGTATTGTGCTCTCTTTTATTCATATCTCCGATAGATCTTATCTTGGATAAACGATTTAAAATGTTAAGCTAGTCATGTATACTAAACTCTAGTGTAAGAGCTTAGAGTCTCAATACTATAGCATTCTTTTCTCTCAGTATTGTGCTCCCTTTCATTCATATCTCCAATAGATCTTATCTTGGATAAACGATTTCAAATGTTAAGCTAGTCATGTATACTAAACTCTAGTGTAAGAGCTTACTAGTCTTAATTCTATAAAATTTAACTCCAAATAAGAAACTAGATAAATCTTGATCCATTACACAAAGTAACTTGACTTTGTAAATCAGTCACTATCCATGTCATAAATAAATCTTCTTGGAATCACAACTTAATAAACAATAATATATTTGATGATCATCGCATTGTCTCAAACTTTAAGGTAATCAAACAATTTACAAACTCATATTTTTACTTTTCTTGTAGCTTTAGACTTTGTCAAATTTCTTCCACAAGAAAGAAATCCTCTATTATTTCTTCAATTAAAAAGCTTAGAGAGCAACACACTCTCAAGCTTTACGAACAAATGTGGTTATATCATGTTTCTACTTGCAATCTCCACAATAGATATAGATTTCCAAACCTACACTTATTTACTTCACGATGATAATTTACTACTTAATAAGCAAATAGTATACTACATGAAATACTTTTCTTGCTCTGGTGTGCCAAGAAGATGTCATTCTAAATTCTACATCACATCTTTGACCTTGTAAGTAATAATCTTTACTATGATCTTCAATCATGCAAACCCTCTTCTCATGACACAATATCTTGGCCTTTCTAGGCACACTAACCAATCTATCCCTAATATGGCATCATATCTTCCCAAAGCCAACACATGGAAATCATCTTTTGACTTGGGGTTATCTATGAATAAAAAGCATATTCTTGACATACCTCTTATATGTATGTTGCTTTCTCAAAGCAAGCTCTACCATAAGATACTTTTAGTAAAATTCAGTTATTCTTAACTATTTTACCACGTGGGGTGATTGAAAACTATAATTGCTTCTCGAGTCAATGAAAACTTGAAATACATTATTCACAATCTTGATAGGAATATTAATAATTGAAGCTCGGTTTTCAGCCTTACCTGCAAGAAT
Source organism: Cibotium barometz (assembly GCF_041138505.1). NCBI lineage: Eukaryota > Viridiplantae > Streptophyta > Polypodiopsida > Cyatheales > Cibotiaceae > Cibotium > Cibotium barometz. Next base: position 50,171,464 of record NC_141048.1, on the reverse strand, counting down.
AACAGCATTGGCATGTGCATAATATTTAATATCCTCGGCCCACAGTTGCAATATCTTCTCCTATTGCTCCACGAGTGTCGTCGGTAGTTGAAAAATTCATGTATATTCTCTTTCATACTCTGCCTTGGTTTTTCATCTCCTGAAGTTAATCGCTCAGGTACCTCTTGTGATGTTCGTTTGTTTTTTTCACTCAAAAGTTTAATGACCCTTTTGTAGAGAACCGAAACATTGGCCTTTACGCCATGCCTTTCCTACCATCTCTGGGGATAAATATACAAAATACTGGTTACCATTCTTCTTCTCGCTCATTTGCATTATCTTATTGTCCATAAAATTTTTTCTTCTCCTTCACTTTGTCTATCATCAAAATTAAGACGATCTTGCATCTCTCCATCTTCTCCACCACTCCTTTTTTTCTTCATTCAAATCCATAGAAGCTCAAGTACGCAAAGCTCTCATTCCTTTCTCTAAGCTAAGTCTTGATGCCTACAATAACTCTAATAACTTTCTCAAGAGTTACACCCACACAGAATAATCTGTGTAAAAGCTCCTCTTCTTGTCCTAGGTTGACTACTGAATTTGTTTAATGTGTGACCATCTTGTGATTGTATCGTAAAAAATTTTAAAAAGAAAAGAATCTCCTCGTTGTATCACCAAAATAAAAAATAATATGAGTCACCCAAGACCTGCAACATCCGCAATTAAGTGTGGACTCCCCAACCTATGCTCTGATACCAACTGTGATGGTCCCAAATCTAGCCATATCTTAATCGTACAACTTAATCTAAGCAAACATTGAAACTCACTTAATCGTGCTATTTTTACATAGTAATATAATCAAATAAATCCTCTCAAATAGCAAAATAAGCATGCATGCCATATCCAAGATTCTTATCACATACGTAAATAAGTTTATAAGGCATGCATATTCAAATCAATCAAATTCAACTTCAAGTATGAAACTAGCTTTTAATTCAAACAGTGCTTAACTTCTCTTAGTCTTTTAAGTCACACGAGAATCTATGTTTTCAACAAAATCAATTATCATGTTCTAACAAGATAATCTCTAGTCACTATAGCTAAGTCTTAACGATGCTTATGCGTTAGTCCATCCGGTCGATGCGTTAGTCCATCCGATCTATACAGATAAGATAGTCAAGGCAGATCCTGACAACTGGTCTCTTTGGGAGAGACCAATCTATTTGGAATTAGAGAAAAGTCAAAACTATAAAAAGTTTTAGGACTTCTAATTCTCTATAGAACATTTCTTAGTGATGGTTCTCTAAACATGAGTTCTAAGGTCTCTTTGAGAGCATTCAAAATGGCCAAAGTTGTATTTTGTCCTAAGATTTCTTCAAGTAGCCTTGGAATGAAGGACTTGCTTATCTAAGATCTTAACTTGATATAAAAGCTCTTAACTTGATTCTTCATTTCTTTCTTATCTCTTCTTGGATAAAATCAACATATTCAATATTCACTGCATCTATTAGACTCTCAATACTATAGCATTCTTTTCTCCGAGTATTGTGCTCTCTTTCATTCATATCTCCGATAGATCTTATCTTGGATAAACGATTTAAAATGTTAAGCTAGTCATGTATACTAAACTCTACTGTAAGAGCTTAGAGTCTCAATACTATAGCATTCTTTTCTCTCAGTATTGTGCTCTCTTTCATCCAATAGATCTTATCTTGGATAAACGATTTCAAATGTTAAGCTAGTTATGTATACTAAACTTTAGTGTAAGAGCTTACTAGTCTTAATTCTATAAAATTTAACTCCAAATAAGAAACTAGATAAATCTTGATCCATTACACAAAGTAACTTGATTTTGTAAATCAGTCACTATCCATGTCATAAATAAATCTTCTTGGAATCACAACTTAATAAACAATAATAACTTTGATTATCATCGCATTGTCTCAAACTTTAAGGTAATCAAACAATTTACAAACTCATATTTTTACTTTTTTTGTAGCTTTAGACTTTGTCAAATTTCTTCCACAAGAAAGCAATCCTCTATTATTTCTTCAATTAAAAAGCTTAGAAAGCAACACACTCTCAAGCTTTACGAACAAATGTGGTTATATCATGTTTCTACTTGCAATCTCCACAATAGATATAGATTTCCAAACCTACACTTATTTACTTCACGATGATAGTTTACTACTTAATAAGCAAATAGTATACTACATGAAATACTTTTCTTGCTTTGGTGCCAAGAAGATGTCATTCTAAATTCTACATCACATCTTTGACCTTGTAAGTAATAATCTTTACTATGATCTTCAATCATGCAAACCCGCTTCTCATGACACAATATCTTGGCCTTTCTAGGCACACTAACCAATCTATCCCTAATATGGCATCATATCTTCCCAAAGCCAACACATGGAAATCATCTTTTGACTTGGGGTTATCTATGAATAAAAAGCATATTCTTGACATACTTCTTATATGTATGTTGCTTTCTCAAAGCAAGCTCTACCATAAGATACTTTTGGTAAAATTCAATTATTCTTAACTATTTTACCATGTGGGGTTATTGAAAACTATAAGTGCTTCTCGAGTCAATCAAAACTTTAAATACATTATTCATAATCTTGATAGGATTATTAATAATTGAAGCTCGGTTTTCAGCCTTACCTGCAAGAATAACAGCATTGGCATGTGCATAATATTTAATATCCTCGGCCCACAGTTGCAATATCTTCTCCTCTTGCTCCACGAGTGTCGTCGGTAGTAGTTGAAAAATTCATGTATATTCTCTTTCATACTCTGCCTTGGTTTTTCATCTCCTGAAGTTAATCGATCAGGTACCTCTTGTGATGTTCGTTTGTTTTTTGCACTCAAAAGTTTGATGACCCTTTTGTAGAGAACCCAAACATTGGCCTTTACGCCATGCCTTTCCTACCATCAATGGGGAGTTACCATTCTTCTTCTCGCTCATTTGCATTATCTTATTGTCATCAAAATTAAGACGATCTTGCATCTCTCCATCTTCTCCACCACTCCTTTTTTTCTTCATTCAAATCCATAGAAGCTCAAGTACGCAAAGCTCTCATTCCTTTCTCTAAGCTAAGTCTTGATGCCTACAATAACTCTAATAACTTTCTCAAGAGTTACACCCACACAGAATAATCTGTGTAAAAGCTCCTCTTCTTGTCCTAGGTTGACTACTGAATTTGTTTAATGTGTAACCATCTTGTGATTGTATCGTGAAAAATTTTTAAAAGAAAAGAATCTCCTTGTTGTATCACCAAAATAAAAAATAATATGAGTCACCCAAGACCTGCAACATCCGCAATTAAGTGTGGACTCCCCAACCTATGCTCTGATACCAACTGTGATGGTCCCAAATCTAGCCATATCTTAATCGTACAACTTAATCTAAGCAAACATTGAAACTCACTTAATCGTGCTATTTTTACATAGTAATATAATCAAATAAATCCTCTCAAATAGCAAAATAAGCATGCATGCCATATCCAAGATTCTTATCACATACGTAAATAAGTTTATAAGGCATGCATATTCAAATCAATCAAATTCAACTTCAAGTATGAAACTAGCTCTTAATTCAAACAGTGCTTAACTTCTCTTCATCTTTTAAGTCACATGAGAATCTATGTTTTCAACAAAATCAATTATCATGTTCTAGCAAGATAATCTCCAGTCACTATAGCTAAGTCTTAGCGATGCTTATGCATTAGTCCATCCGGTCGATGCGTTAGTCCATCCGATCTATACAGATAAGATAGTCAAGGCAAATCTTGACAACTGGTCTCTTTGGGAGAGCAATACCTACCAATCTATTTGGAATTAGAGAAAAGTCAAAACTATAAAAAGTTTTAGGACTTCTAATTCTCTATAGAACATTTCTTAGTGATGGTTCTCTAAAAATGAGTTCTAAGGTCTCTTTGAGAGCATTCAAAATGGCCAAAGTTGTATTTTGTCCTAAGATTTCTTCAAGTAGCCTTGGAATGAAGGACTTGATTATCTAAGATCTTAACTTGATATAAAAGCTCTTAACTTGATTCTTCATTTCTTTCTTATCTCTTCTTGGATAAAATCAACATATTCAATATTCACTGCATCTATTAGACTCTCAATACTATAGCATTCTTTTCTCCGAGTATTGTGCTCTCTTTCATTCATATCTCCGATAGATCTTATCTTGGATAAACGATTTAAAATGTTAAGCTAGTCATGTATACTAAACTCTAGTGTAAGAGCTTAGAGTCTCAATACTATAGCATTTTTTTCTCTCAGTATTGTGCTCCCTTTCATTCATATCTCCAATAGATCTTATCTTGGATAAACGATTCCAAATGTTAAGCTAGTCATGTATACTAAACTCTAGTGTAAGAGCTTACTAGTCTTAATTCTATAAAATTTAACTCCAAATAAGAAACTAGATAAATCTTGATCCATTACACAAAGTAACTTGACTTTGTAAATCAGTCACTATCCATGTCATAAATAAATCTTCTTGGAATCACAACTTAATAAACAATAATAACTTTGATTATCATCGCATTGTCTCAAACTTTAAGATAATCAAACAATTTACAAACTCATATTTTTACTTTTCTTGTAGCTTTAGACTTTGTCAAATTTCTTCCACAAGAAAGCAATCCTCTATTATTTCTTCAATTAAAAAGCTTAGAGAGCAACACACTCTCAAGCTTTACGAACAAATGTGGTTATATCATGTTTCTACTTGCAATCTCCACAATAGATATAGATTTCCAAACCTACACTTATTTACTTCACGATGAGAGTTTACTACTTAATAAGCAAATAGAATACTACATGAAATACTTTTCTTGCTCTGGTGCGAAGAAGATATCATTCTATATTCTACATCACATCTTTGACCTTGTAAGTAATAATCTTTACTATGATCTTCAATCATGCAAACCCGCTTCTCATGACACAATATCTTGGCCTTTCTAGGCACACTAACCAATCTATCCCTAATATGGCATCATATCTTCCCAAAGCCAACACATGGAAATCATCTTTTGACTTGGGGTTATCTATGAATAAAATGCATATTCTTGACATACTTCTTATATGTATGTTGCTTTCTCAAAGCAAGCTCTACCATAAGATACTTTTGGTAAAATTCAGTTATTCTTAACTATTTTACCACGTGGGGTGATTGAAAACTATAAGTGCTTCTCGAGTCAATCGAAACTTGAAATACATTATTCACAATCTTCATAGGAATATTAATAATTGAAGCTTGGTTTTCAGCCTTACCTGCAAGAATAACAGCATTGGCATGTGCATAATATTTAATATCCTCGGCCCACAGTTTTAATATCTTCTCCTCTTGCTCCAGGAGTGTCGTCGGTAGTTGAAAAATTCATGTATATTCTCTTTCATACTCTGCCTTGGTTTTTCATCCCCTAAAGTTAATCGCTCAGGTACCTCTTGTGATGTTCGTTTGTTTTTTGCACTCAAAAGTTCGATGACCCTTTTGTAGAGAACCGCAACATTGGCCTTTACGCCATGCCTTTCCTACCATCTCTGGGAATAAATATACAAAATACTGGTTACCATTCTTCTTCTCGCTCATTTGCATTATCTTATTGTCCATAAAAGTTTTCTTTCTTCTTCACTTTGTCTATCATCAAAATTAAGATGATCTTGCATCTCTCCATCTTCTCCACCACTCCTTTTTTTCTTCATTCAAATCCAGAGAAGCTCAAGTATGCAAAGCTCTCATTCCTTTCTCTAAGCTAAGTCTTGATGCCTACAATAACTCTAATAACTTTCTCAATCTGTGTGTAAAAGCTCCTCTTCTTGTCCTAGGTTGACTACTTAATTTGTTTAATGTGTGACCATCTTGTGATTGTATCGTAAAAAATTTTTAAAAGAAAAGAATCTCCTCATTGTATCACCAAAATAAAAAATAATATGAGTCACCCAAGACCTGCAACATCCGCAATTATGTGTGGACTCCCCAACCTATGCTCTGATACCAACTGTGATGGTCCCAAATCTAGCCATATCTTAATCGTACAACTTAATCTAAGCAAACATTGAAACTCACTTAATCGTGCTATTTTTACATAGTAATATAATCAAATAAATCCTCTCAAATAGCAAAATAAGCATGCATGCCATATCCAAGATTCTTATCACATACGTAAATAAGTTTATAAGGCATGCATATTCAAATCAATCAAATTCAACTTCAAGTATAAAATTAGCTTTTAATTCAAACAGTGCTTAACTTCTCTTAGTCTTTTAAGTCACACGAGAATCTATGTTTTCAACAAAATCAATTATCATGTTCTAACAAGATAATCTCCAGTCACTATAGCTAAGTCTTAACGATGCTTATGCATTAGTCCATCCGGTCGATGCGTTAGTCCATCCGATCTATACAGATAAGATAGTCAAGGCAAATCCTGACAACTGGTCTCTTTGGGAGAGACCAATCTATTTGGAATTAGAGAAAAGTCAAAACTATAAAAAGTTTTAGGACTTCTAATTCTCTATAGAACATTTCTTAGTGATGGTTCTCTAAAAATGAGTTCTAAGGTCTCTTTGAGAGCATTCAAAATGGCCAAAGTTGTATTTTGTCCTAAGATTTCTTCAAGTAGCCTTGGAATGAAAGACTTGCTTATCTAAGATCTTAACTTGATATAAAAGCTCTTAACTTGATTCTTCATTTCTTTCTTATCTCTTCTTGGATAAAATCAACATATTCAATATTCACTGCATCTATTAGACTCTCCATACTATAGCATTCTTTTCTCCCAATATTGTGCTCTCTTTCATTCATATCTCCGATAGATCTTATCTTGGATAAACGATTTAAAATGTTAAGCTAGTCATGTATACTAAACTCTAGTGTAAGAGCTTAGAGTCTCAATACTATAGCATTCTTTTCTCTCAGTATTGTGCTCCCTTTCATTCATATCTCCAATAGATCTTATCTTGGATAAACGATTTCAAATGTTAAGCTAGTCATGTATACTAAACTCTAGTGTAAGAGCTTACTAGTCTTAATTCTATAAAATTTAACTCCAAATAAGAAACTAGATAAATCTTGATCCATTACACAAAGTAACTTGACTTTGTAAATCAGTCACTATCCATGTCATAAATAAATCTTCTTGGAATCACAACTTAATAAACAATAATAACTTTGATTATCGTCGCATTGTCTCAGACTTTAAGGTAATCAAACAATTTACAAACTCATATTTTTACTTTTCTTGTAGGTTTAGACTTTGTCAAATTTCTTCCACAAGAAAGCAATCCTCTATTATTTCTTCAATTAAAAAGCTTAGAAAGCAACACACTCTCAAGCTTTACGAACAAATGTGGTTATATCATGTTTCTACTTGCAATCTCCACAATAGATATAGATTTCCAAACCTACACTTATTTACTTCACGATGATAGTTTACTACTTAATAAGCAAATAGTATACTACATGAAATACTTTTCTTGCTCTGGTGCCAAAAAGATGTCATTCTAAATTCTACATCACATCTTTGACCTTGTAAGTAATAATCTTTACTATGATCTTCAATCATGCAAACCCGCTTCTCATGACACAATATCTTGGCCTTTCTAGGCACACTAACCAATCTATCCCTAATATGGCATCATATCTTCCCAAAGCCAACACATGGAAATCATCTTTTGACTTGGGGTTATCTATGAATAAAAAGCATATTCTTGACATACTTCTTATATGTATGTTGCTTTCTCAAAGCAAGCTCTACCATAAGATACTTTTGGTAAAATTCAGTTATTCTTAACTATTTTACCACGTGGGGTGATTGAAAACTATAAGTGCTTCTCGAGTCAATCAAAACTTGAAATACATTATTCACAATCTTGATAGGAATATTAATAATTGAAGCTCGGTTTTCAGCCTTACCTGCAAGAATAACAGCATTGGCATGTGCACAATATTTAATATCCTCGGCCCACAGTTGCAATATCTTCTCCTCTTGCTCCACGAGTGTCGTCGGTAGTTGCAAAATTCATGTATATTCTCTTTCATACTCTGCCTTGGTTTTTTCATCTCCTGAAGTTAATCGCTCAGGTACCTCTTGTGATGTTCGTTTGTTTTTTGCACTCAAAAGTTCGATGACCCTTTTGTAGAGAACTGAAAAATTGGCCTTTACGCCATGCCTTTCCTACCATCTCTGGGGATAAATATACAAAATACTGGTTACCATTCTTCTTCTCGCTCATTTGCATTATCTTATTGTCCATAAAAGTTTTTCTTCTCCTTCACTTTGTCTATCATCAAAATTAAGACGATCTTGCATCTCTCCATCTTCTCCACCACTCCTTTTTTTCTTCATTCAAATCCATAGAAGCTCAAGTACGCAAAGCTCTCATTCCTTTCTCTAAGCTAAGTCTTGATGCCTACAATAACTCTAACAACTTTCTCAAGAGTTACACCCACACAGTGTAAAAGCTCCTCTTCTTGTCCTAGGTTGACTACTGAATTTGTTTAATGTGTGACCATTTTGTGATTGTATCGTAAAAAATTTTAAAAAGAAAAGAATCTCCTCGTTGTATCACCAAAATAAAAAATAATATGAGTCACCCAGGACCTGCAACATCCGCAATTAAGTGTGGACTCCCCAACCTATGCTCTGATACCAACTGTGATGGTCCCAAATCTAGCCATATCTTAATCGTACAACTTAATCTAAGCAAACATTGAAACTCACTTAATCGTGCTATTCAAATCAATCAAATTCAACTTCAAGTATAAAACTAGCTTTTAATTCAAACAGTGCTTAACTTCTCTTAGTCTTTTAAGTCACATGAGAATCTATGTTTTCAACAAAATCAATTATCATGTTCTAGCAAGATAATCTCTAGTCACTATAGCTAAGTCTTAACGATGCTTATGCATTAGTCCATCCGGTCGATGTGTTAGTCCATCCGATCTATGCAGATAAGATAGTCAAGGCAAATGCTGACAACTGGTCTCTTTGGAAGAGCAATACCTACCAATCTATTTGGAATTAGAGAAAATTAAAACTATAAGAAGTTTTAGGACTTCTAATTCTCTATAGAACATTTCTTAGTGATGGTTCTCTAAAAACGGTTCTAACATCTCTTTGAGAGCATTCCAAATGGCCAAAGTTGTATTTTGTCCTAAGATTTCTTCAAGTAGCCTTGGAATGAAGGACTTGCTTATCTAAGATCTTAACTTGATATAAAAGCTCTTAACTTGATTCTTCATTTCTTTCTTATCTCTTCTTGGATAAAATCAACATATTCAATATTCACTGCATCTATTAGACTCTCCATACTATAGCATTCTTTTCTCCGAGTATTGTGCTCTCTTTCATTCATATCTCCGATAGATCTTATCTTGGATAAACGATTTAAAATGTTAAGCTAGTCATGTATACTAAACTCTAGTGTAAGAGCTTAGAGTCTCAATACTATAGCATTCTTTTCTCTCAGTATTGTGCTCTCTTTCATCCATATCTCCAATAGATCTTATCTTGGATAAACGATTTCAAATGTTAAGCTAGTCATGTATACTAAACTCTAGTGTAAGAGCTTACTAGTCTTAATTCTATAAAATTTAACTCCAAATAAGAAACTAGATAAATCTTGATCCATTACACAAAGTAACTTGACTTTGTAAATCAGTCACTATCCATGTCATAAATAAATCTTCTTGGAATCACAACTTAATAAACAATAATAACTTTGATTATCATCGCATTGTCTCAGACTTTAAGGTAATCAAACAATTTACAAACTCATATTTTTACTTTTCTTGTAGCTTTAGACTTTGTCAAATTTATTCCACAAGAAAGCAATCCTCTATTATTTCTTCAATTAAAAAGCTTAGAGAGCAACACACTCTCAAGCTTTACGAACAAATGTGTTTATATCATGTTTATACTTGCAATCTCCACAATAGATATAGATTTCCAAACCTACACTTATTTACTTCACGATGATAATTTACTACTTATTAATAAGCAAATAGTATACTACATGAAATACTTTTCTTGCTCTGGTGCGAAGAAGATATCATTCTAAATTGTACATCACATCTTTGACCTTGTAAGTAATAATCTTTACTATGATCTTCAATCATGCAAAACCGCTTCTCATGACACAATATCTTGGCCTTTCTAGGCACACTAACCAGTCTATCCCTAATATGGCATCATATCTTCCCAAAGCCAACACATGGAAATCATCTTTTGACTTGGAGTTATCTATGAATAAAAAGCATATTCTTGACATACTTCTTATATGTATGTTGCTTTCTCAAAGCAAGCTCTACCATAAGATACTTTTGGTAAAATTCAGGTATTCTTAACTATTTTACCACGTGGGGTGATTGAAAACTATAAGTGCTTCTGGAGTCAATCAAAACTTGAAATACATTATTCACAATCTTGATAGGAATATTAATAATTGAAGCTCGGTTTTCAGCCTTACCTGCAAGAATAACAGCATTGGCATGTGCATAATATTTAATATCCTCGGCCCACAGTTGCAATATCTACTCCTATTGCTCCACGAGTGTCGTCGGTAGTTGAAAAATTCATGTATATTCTCTTTCATACTCTGCCTTGGTTTTTCATCTCCTGAACTAAATCGCTCAGGTACCTCTTGTGATGTTCGTTTGTTTTTTGCACTCAAAAGTTCGATGACCCTTTTGTAGAGAACCGAAACATTGGCCTTTACGCCATGCCTTTCCTACCATCTCTGGGGATAAATATACAAAATACTGGTTACCATTCTTCTTCTCGCTCATTTGCATTATCTTATTGTCCATAAAATTTTGTCCTTCTCCTTCACTTTGTCTATCATCAAAATTAAGACGATCTTGCATCTCTCCATCTTCTCCACCACTCCTTTTTTTCTTCATTCAAATCCATAGAAGCTCAAGTACACAAAGCTCTCATTCCTTTCTCTAAGCTAAGTCTTGATGCCTACAATAACTCTAATAACTTTCTCAAGAGTTACACCCACACATAAGAATCTGTGTAAAAGCTCCTCTTCTTGTCCTAGGTTGACTACTGAATTTGTTTAATGTGTGACCATCTTGTGTTTGTATCGTAAAAAACTTTAAAAAGAAAAGAATCTCCTCGTTATATCACAAAAATAAAAAATATTATGAGTCACCCAAGACCTGCAACATCCACAATTAAGTGTGGAATCCCCAACCTATGCTTTGATACCAACTGTGATGGTCCCAAATCTAGCCATATCTTAATCGTACAACTTAATCTAAGCAAACATTGAAACTCACTTAATCGTGCTATTTTTACATAGTAATATAATCAAATAAATCCTCTCAAATAGCAAAATAAGCATGCATGCCATATCCAAGATCCTTATCACATACATAAATAAGTTTATAAGGCATGCATATTCAAATCAATCAAATTCAACTTCAAGTATAAAACTAGCTTTTAATTCAAACAGTGCTTAACTTCTCTTAGTCTTTTAAGTCACATGAGAATCTATGTTTTCAACAAAATCAATTATCATGTTCTAGCAAGATAATCTCTAGTCACTATAGCTAAGTCTTAACAATGCTTATGCATTAGTCCATCCGGTCGATGCGTTAGTCCATCCGATCTATACAGATAAGATAGTCAAGGAAAATCCTGACAACTGGTCTCTTTGGGAGAGACCAGTAAGATAGTCAAGGCAAATCCTACTGGTCTCTTTGGGAGAGACCAATCTATTTGGAATTAGAGAAAAGTCAAAACTATAAAAAGTTTTAGAACTTCTAATTCTCTATAGAACATTTCTTAGTGATGGTTCTCTAAAAATGAGTTCTAAGGTCTCTTTGAGAGCATTCCGAATGGCCAAAGTTGTATTTTGTTCTAAGATTTCTTCAAGTAGCCTTGGAATGAAGGACTTCCTATCTAAGATCTTAACTTGATATAAAAGCTCTTAACTTGATTCTTCATTTCTTTCTTATCTCTTCTTGGATAAAATCAACATATTCAATATTCACTGCATCTATTAGACTCTCAATACTATAGCATTCTTTTCTCCGAGTATTGTGCTCTCTTTCATTCATATCTCCGATAGATCTTATCTTGGATAAACGATTTAAAATGTTAAGCTAGTCATGTATACTAAACTCTTGTGTAAGAGCTTAGTATCTCAATACTATAGCATTCTTTTCTCTCAGTATTGTGCTCCCTTTCATTCATATCTCCAATAGATCTTATCTTGGATAAACGATTTCAAATGTTAAGCTAGTCATGTATACTAAACTCTAGTGTAAGAGCTTACTAGTCTTAATTCTAGTGTAACTTGACTTTGTAAATCAGTCACTATCCATGTCATAAATAAATCTTCTTGGAATAACAACTAAACTTTGTAAATCAGTCACTATCCATGTCATAAATAAATCTTCTTGGAATAACAACTTAATAAACAATAATATTTTTGATTATCATCGCATTGTCTCAAACTTTAGGGTAATCAAACAATTTACAAACTCATATTTTTACTTTTCTTGTAGCTTTAGACTTTGTCAAATTTCTTCCACAAGAAAGCAATCCTCTATTATTTCTTCATTTAAAAAGCTTAGAGAGCAACACACTCTCAAGCTTTATGAGCAAATGTGGTTATATCATGTTTCTACTTGCAATCTCCACAATAGATATAGATTTCCAAACCTACACTTATTTACTTCACGATGAGAGTTTACTACTTAATAAGCAAATAGTATACTACATGAAATACTTTTCTTGCTCTGGTGCGAAGAAGATATCATTCTAAATTCTACATCACATCTTTGACCTTGTAAGTAATAATCTTTACTATGATCTTCAATCATGCAAACCCGCTTCTCATGACACAATATCTTGGCCTTTCTAGGCACACTAACCAATCTATCCCTAATATGGCATCATATCTTCCCAAAGCCAACACATGGAAATCATCTTTTGACTTGGGGTTATCTATGAATAAAAAGCATATTCTTGACATACATATTCTTATATGTATGTTACTTTCTCAAAGCAAGCTCTACCATAAGATACTTTTGGTAAAATTCAGTTATTCTTAACTATTTTACCACGTGGGGTGATTGAAAACTATAAGTGCTTCTCGAGTCAATCAAAACTTGAAATACATTATTCACAATCTTGATAAGAATATTAATAATTGAAGCTCGGTTTTCAGCCTTACCTGCAAGAATAACAGCATTGGCATGTGCATAATATTTAATATCCTCGGCCCACAGTTGCAATATCTTCTCCTCTTGCTCCACGAGTGTCATCGGTAGTTGAAAAATTCATGTATATTCTCTTTCATACTCTGCCTTGGTTTTTCATCTCCTAAAGTTAATCGCTCAGGTACCTCTTGTGATGTTCGTTTGTTTTTTGCACTCAAAAGTTCGATGACCCTTTTGTAGAGAACCGCAACATTGGCCTTTACGCCATGCCTTTCCTACCATCTCTGGGAATAAATATACAAAATACTGGTTACCATTCTTCTTCTCGCTCATTTGCATTATCTTGTTGTCCATAAAAGTTTTCCTTCTTCTTCACTTTGTCTATCATCAAAATTAAGATGATCTTGCATCTCTCCATCTTCTCCACCACTCCTTTTTTTCTTCATTCAAATCCATAGAAGCTCAAGTATGCAAAGCTCTCATTCCTTTCTCTAAGCTAAGTCTTGATGCCTACAATAACTCTAATAACTTTCTCAAGAGTTACACCCACACAGAATAATCTGTGTAAAAGCTCCTCTTCTTGTCCTAGGTTGACTACTTAATTTGTTTAATGTGTGACCATCTTGTGATTGTATCGTAAAAAATTTTAAAAAGAAAAGAATCTCCTCGTTGTATCACCAAAATAAAAAATAATATGAGTCACCCAAGACCTGCAACATCCGCAATTAAGTGTGGACTCCCCAACCTATGCTCTGATACCAACTGTGATGGTCCCAAATCTAGCCATATCTTAATCGTACAACTTAATCTAAGCAAACATTGAAACTCACTTTATCGTGCTATTTTTACATAGTAATATAATCAAATAAATCCTCTCAAATAGCAAAATAAGCATGCATGCCATAACCAAGATCCTTATCACATACGTAAATAAGTTTATAAGGCATGCATATTCAAATCAATCAAATTCAACTTCAAGTATAAAACTAGCTTTAATTCAAATAGTGCTTAATTTCTCTTAGTCTTTTAAGTCACACGAGAATCTATGTTTTCAACAAAATCAATTATCATGTTCTAACAAGATAATCTCTAGTCACTATAGCTAAGTCTTAACAATGCTTATGCATTAGTCCATCCGGTCGATGCGTTAGTCCATCCGATCTATAGAGATAAGTCAGTCAAGGCAAATCCTGACAACTGGTCTCTTTGGGAGAGACCAATCTATTTGGAATTAGAGAAAAGTCAAAACTATAAAAAGTTTTAGGACTTCTAATTCTCTATAGAACATTTCTTAGTGATGGTTCTCTAAAAATGAGTTCTAAGGTCTCTTTGAGAGCATTCCAAATGGCCAAAGTTGTATTTTGTCCTAAGATTTCTTCAAGTAGGCTTGGAATGAAGGACTTGCTTATCTAAGATCTTAACTTGATATAAAAGCTCTTAACTTGATTCTTCATTTCTTTCTTATCTCTTCTTGGATAAAATCAACATATTCAATATTCACTGCATCTATTAGACTCTCGATACTATAGCATTCTTTTCTCCCAGTATTGTGCTCTCTTTCATTCATATCTCCGATAGATCTTATCTTGGATAAACGATTTAAAATGTTAAGCTAGTCATGTATACTAAACTCTAGTGTAAGAGCTTAGAGTCTCAATACTATAGCATTCTTTTCTCTCAGTATTGTGCTCTCTTTCATCCAATAGATCTTATCTTGGATAAAAGATTTCAAATGTTAAGCTAGTTATGTATACTAAACTCTAGTGTAAGAGCTTACTAGTCTTAATTCTATAAAATTTAACTCCAAATAAGAAACTAGATAGATCTTGATCCATTACACAAAGTAACTTGATTTTGTAAATCAGTCACTATCCATGTCATAAATAAATCTTCTTGGAATCACAACTTAATAAATAATAATAACTTTGATTATCACTGCATTGTCTCAAACTTTGAGGTAATCAAACAATTTACAAACTCATATTTTTACTTTTCTTGTAGCTTTAGACTTTGTCAAATTTCTTCCACAAGAAAGCAATCCTCTATTATTTCTTCAATTAAAAAGCTTAGAAAGCAACACACTCTCAAGCTTTACGAACAAATGTGGTTATATCATGTTTCTACTTGCAATCTCCACAATAGATATAGATTTCCAAACCTACACTTATCTACTTCACGATGATAGTTTACTACTTAATAAGCAAATAGTATACTACATGAAATACTTTTCTTGCTCTGGTGCCAAGAAGATGTCATTCTAAATTCTACATCACATCTTTGACCTTGTAAGTAATAATCTTTACTATGATCTTCAATCATGCAAACCCGCTTCTCATGACACAATATCTTGGCCTTTCTAGGCACACTAACCAATCTATCCCTAATATGGCATCATATCTTCCCAAAGCCAACACATGGAAATCATCTTTTGACTTGGGGTTATCTATGAATAAAAAGCATATTCTTGACATACTTCTAATATGTATGTTGCTTTCTCAAAGCAAGCTCTACCATAAGATACTTTTGGTAAAATTTCAGTTATTCTTAACTATTTTACCACGAGGGGTGATTGAAAACTATAAGTGCTTCTCGAGTCAATCAAAACTTGAAATACATTATTCACAATCTTGATAGGAATATTAATAATTGAAGCTCGGTTTTCAGCCTTACCTGCAAGAATAACAGCATTGGCATGTGCATAATATTTAATATCCTCGGCCCACAGTTGCAATATCTTCTCCTCTTGCTCCACGAGTGTCGTCGGTAGTTGAAAAATTCATGTATATTCTCTTTCATACTCTGCCTTGGTTTTTCATCTCCTGAAGTTAATCGATCAGGTACCTCTTGTGATGTTCGTTTGTTTTTTGCACTCAAAAGTTCGATGACCCTTTTGTAGAGAACCGAAACATTGGCCTTTACGCCATGCCTTTCCTACCATCAATGGGGATAAATATACAAAATACTGGTTACCATTCTTCTTCTCGCTCATTTGCATTATCTTATTGTCCATAAAATGTTTCCTTCTCCTTCACTTTGTCTATCATCAAAATTAAGACGATCTTGCATTTCTCCATCTTCTCCACCACTCCTTTTTTTCTTCATTCAAATCCATAGAAGCTCAAGTACGCAAATCTCTCATTCCTTTCTCTAAGATAAGTCTTGATGCCTACAATAACTCTAATAACTTTCTCAAGAGTTACACCCACACAGAATAATCTGTGTAAAAGCTCCTCTTCTTGTCCTAGGTTGACTACTGAATTTGTTTAATGTGTAACCATCTTGTGATTGTATCGTGAAAAATTTTAAAAAGAAAAGAATCTCCTCGTTGTATCACCAAAATAAAAAATAATATGAGTCACCCAAGACCTGCAACATCCGCAATTAAGTGTGGACTCCCCAACCTATGCTCTGATACCAACTGTGATGGTCCCAAATCTAGCCATATCTTAATCGTACAACTTAATCTAAGCAAACATTGAAACTCACTTAATCGTGCTATTTTTACATAGTAATATAATCAAATAAATCCTCTCAAATAGTAAAATAAGCATGCATGCCATATCCAAGATTCTTATCACATACGTAAATAAGTTTATAAGGCATGCATATTCAAATCAATCAAATTCAACTTCAAGTATGAAACTAGCTCTTAATCCAAACAGTGCTTAACTTCTCTTAGTCTTTTAAGTCACATGAGAATCTATGTTTTCAACAAAATCAATTATCATGTTCTAGCAAGATAATCTCTAGTCACTATAGCTAAGTCTTAACGATGCTTATGCATTAGTCCATCCGGTCGATGCGTTAGTCCATCCGATCTATACAGATAAGATAGTCAAGGCAAATCCTGACAACTGGTCTCTTTGGGAGAGCAATACCTACCAATCTATTTGGAATTAGAGAAAAGTCAAAACTATAAAAAGTTTTAGGACTTCTAATTCTCTATAGAACATTTCTTAGTGATGGTTCTCTAAAAAAGATTCTAACGTCTCTTTGAGAGCATTCCAAATGGCCAAAGTTGTATTTTGTCCTAAGATTTCTTCAAGTAGCCTTGGAATGAAGGACTTGCTTATCTAAGATCTTAACTTGATATAAAAGCTCTTAACTTGATTCTTCATTTCTTTCTTATCTCTTCTTGGATAAAATCAACATATTCAATATTCACTGCATCTATTAGACTCTCCATACTATAGCATTCTTTTCTCCCAGTATTGTGCTCTCTTTCATTCATATCTCCGATAGATCTTATCTTGGATAAACGATTTAAAATGTTAAGCTAGTCATGTATACTAAACTCTAGTGTAAGAGCTTAGAGTCTCAATACTATAGCATTCTTTTCTCTCAGTATTGTGCTCCCTTTCATTCATATCTCCAATAGATCTTATCTTGGATAAACGATTTCAAATGTTAAGCTAGTCATGTATACTAAACTCTAGTGTAAGAGCTTACTAGTCTTAATTCTATAAAATTTAACTCCAAATAAGAAACTAGATAAATCTTGATCCATTACACAAAGTAACTTGACTTTGTAAATCAGTCACTATCCATGTCATAAATAAATCTTCTTGGAATCACAACTTAATAAACAATAATAACTTTCATTATCATCGCATTGTCTCAAACTTTAAGGTAATCAAACAATTTACAAACTCATATTTTTACTTTTCTTGTAGCTTTAGACTTTGTCAAATTTCTTCCACAAGAAAGCAATCCTCTATTATTTATTCAATTAAAAAGCTTAGAGAGCAACACACTCTCAAGCTTTACGAACAAATGTGGTTATATCATGTTTCTACTTGCAATCTCCACAATAGATATAGATTTCCAAACCTACACTAATTTACTTCACGATGAGAGTTTACTACTTAATAAGCAAATAGTATACTACATGAAATACTTTTCTTGCTCTGGTGCGAAGAAGATATCATTCTAAATTCTATATCACATCTTTGACCTTGTAAGTAATAATCTTTACTATGATCTTCAATCATGCAAACCCGCTTCTCATGACACAATATCTTGGCCTTTCTAGGCACACTAACCAATCTATCCCTAATATGGCATCATATCTTCCCAAAGCCAACACATGGAAATCATCTTTTGACTTGGGGTTATCTATGAATAAAAAGCATATTCTTGACATACTTCTTATATGTATGTTGCTTTCTCAAAGCAAGCTCTACCATAGGATACTTTTGGTAAAATTCAGTTATTCTTAACTATTTTACCACGTGGGGTGATTGAAAACTATAAGTGCTTCTCGAGTCAATCAAAACTTGAAATACATTATTCACAATCTTGATAGGAATATTAATAATTGAAACTCGGTTTTCAGCCTTACCTGCAAGAATAACAGCATTGGCATGTGCATAATATTTAATATCCTCGGCCCACAGTTGCAATATCTTCTCCTCTTGCTCCACGAGTGTCGTCGGTAGAGTTGAAAAATTCATGTATATTCTCTTTCATACTCTGCCTTGGTTTTTCATCTCCTAAAGTTAATCGCTCAGGTACCTCTTGTGATGTTCGTTTGTTTTTTGCACTCAAAAGTTCGATGACCCTTTTGTAGAGAACCGCAACATTGGCCTTTACGCCATGCCTTTCCTACCATCTCTGGGAATAAATATACAAAATACTGGTTACCATTCTTCTTCTCGCTCATTTGCATTATCTTATTGTCCATAAAAGTTTTCCTTCTTCTTCACTTTGTCTATCATCAAAATTAAGATGATCTTGCATCTCTCCATCTTCTCCACCACTCCTTTTTTTCTTCATTCAAATCCATAGAATCTCAAGTATGCAAAGCTCTCATTCCTTTCTCTAAGCTAAGTCTTGATGCCTACAATAACTCTAATAACTTTCTCAAGAGTTACACCCACACAGAATAATCTGTGTAAAAGCTCCTCTTCTTGTCCTAGGTTGACTACTTAATTTTTTTAATGTGTGACCATCTTGTGATTATATCGTAAAAAATTTTAAAAAGAAAAGAATCTCCTCGTTGTATCACCAAAATAAAAAATAATATGAGTCACCCAAGACCTGCAACATCCGCAATTAAGTGTGGACTCCCCAACCTATGCTCTGATACCAACTGTGATGGTCCCAAATCTAGCCATATCTTAATCGTACAACTTAATCTAAGCAAACATTGAAACTCACTTAGTCGTGCTATTTTTACATAGTAATATAATCAAATAAATCCTCTCAAATAGCAAAATAAGCATGCATGCCATATCCAAGATTCTTTTCACATACGTAAATAAGTTTATAAGGCATGCATATTCAAATCAATCAAATTCAACTTCAAGCATGAAACTAGCTTTTAATTCAAACAGTGCTTAACTTCTCTTAGTCTTTTAAGTCACACGAGAATCTATGTTTTCAACAAAATCAATTATCATGTTCTAACAAGATAATGTCTAGTCACTATAGCTAAGTCTTAACGATGCTTATGCATTAGTCCATCCGGTCGATGCGTTAGTCCATCCGATCTATACAGATAAGATAGTCAAGGCAAATCCTGACAACTGGTCTCTTTGGGAGAGCAATACCTACCAATCTATTTGGAATTAGAGAAAAGTCAAAACTATAAAAAGGTTTAGGACTTCTAATTATCTATAGAACATTTCTTAGTGATGGTTCTCTAAAAATGGTTCTAACGTCTCTTTGAGAGCATTCCAAATGGCCAAAGTTGTATTTTGTCCTAAGATTTCTTCAAGTAGCCTTGGAATGAAGGACTTGCTTATCTAAGATCTTAACTTGATATAAAAGCTCTTAACTTGATTCTTCATTTCTTTCTTATCTCTTCTTGGATAAAATCAACATATTCAATGTTCACTGCATTTATTAGACTCTCAATACTATAGCATTCCTTTCTCCCAAAATTGTGCTCTCTTTCATTCATATCTCCGATAGATCTTATCTTGGATAAACGATTTAAAATGTTAAGCTAGTCATGTATACTAAACTCTAATGTAAGAGCTTACTGTCTCAATACTATAGCATTCTTTTCTCTTAGTATTGTGCTCTCTTTCATCCAATAGATCTTATCTTGGATAAACGATTTCAAATGTTAAGCTAGTTATGTATACTAAACTCTAGTGTAAGAGCTTACTAGTCTTAATTCTATAAAATTTAACTCCAAATAAGAAACTAGATAAATCTTGATCCATTACACAAAGTAACTTGACTTTGTAAATCAGTCACTATCCATGTCATAAATAAATCTTCTTGGAATCACAACTTAATAAACAATAATAACTTTGATTATCATCGCATTGTCTCAAACTTTAAGGTAATCAAACAATTTACAAACTCATATTTTTACTTTTCTTGTAGCTTTAGACTTTGTCAAATTTCTTCCACAAGAAAGCAATCCTCTATTATTTGTTCAATTAAAAATCTTAGAAAGCAACACACTCTCAAGCTTTACGAACAAATGTGGTTATATCATGTTTCTACTTGCAATCTCCACAATAGATATAGATTTCCAAACCTACACTTATTTACTTCACGATGATAGTTTACTACTTAATAAGCAAATAGTATACTACATGAAATACTTTTCTTGCTCTGGTGCCAAGAAGATGTCATTCTAAATTCTACATCACATCTTTGACCTTGTAAGTAATAATCTTTACTATGATCTTCAATCATGCAAACCTGCTTCTCATGACACAATATCTTGGCCTTTCTAGGCACACTAACCAATCTATCCCTAATATGGCATCATATCTTCCCAAAGCTAACACATGGAAATCATCTTTTGACTTGGGGTTATCTCTGAATAAAAAGCATATTCTTGACATACTTCTTATATGTATGTTGCTTTCTCAAAGCAAGCTCTACCATAAGATACTTTTGGTAAAATTCAGTTATTCTTAACTATTTTACCATGTGGGGTTATTGAAAACTATAAGTGCTTCTCGAGTCAATCAAAACTTGAAATACATTATTCACAATCTTGATAGGAATATTAATAATTGAAGCTCGGTTTTCAGCCTTACCTGCAAGAATAACAGCATTGGCATGTGCATAATATTTAATATCCTCGGCCCACAGTTGCAATATCTTCTCCTCTTGCTCCACAAGTGTCGTCGGTAGTTGAAAAATTCATGTATATTCTCTTTCATACTCTGCCTTGGTTTTTCATCTCCTGAAGTTAATCGCTCAGGTACCTCTTGTGATGTTCATTTGTTTTTTGCACTCAAAAGTTCGATGACCCTTTTGTAGAGAATCGAAACATTGGCCTTTACGCCATGCCTTTCCTACTATCTCTGGGAATAAATATACAAAATACTGGTTACCATTCTTCTTCTCGCTCATTTGCATTATCTTATTGTCCATAAAATTTTGTCCTTCTCCTTCACTTTGTCTATCATCAAAATTAAGACGATCTTGCATCTCTCCATCTTCTCCACCACTTCTTTTTTTCTTCATTCAAATCCATAGAAGCTCAAGTACGCAAAGCTCTCACAATAACTCTAATAACTTTCTCCAGAGTTACACCCACACAGAATAATCTGTGTAAAAGCTCCTCTTCTTGTCCTAGGTTGACTACTGAATTTGTTTAATGTGTAACCATCTTGTGATTGTATCGTGAAACATTTTTAAAAGAAAAGAATCTCCTCGTTGTATCACCAAAATAAAAAATAATATGAGTCACCCAAGACCTGCAACATCCGCAATTAAGTGTGGACTCCCCAACCTATGCTCTGATACCAACTATAATGGTCCCAAATCTAGCCATATCTTAATCGTACAACTTAATCTAAGCAAACATTGAAACTCACTTAATCGTGCTATTTTTACATAGTAATATAATCAAATAAATCCTCTCAAATAGCAAAATAAGCATGCATGCCATATCCAAGATTCTTATCACATACGTAAATAAGTTTATAAGGCATGCATATTCAAATCAATCAAATTAACCTTCAGGTATGAAACTAGCTCTTAATTCAAACAGTGCTTAACTTCTCTTAGTCTTTTAAGTCACATGAGAATCTATGTTTTCAACAAAATCAATTATCATGTTCTAGCAAGATAATCTCTAGTCACTATAGCTAAGTCTTAACGATGCTTATGCATTAGTCCATCCGGTCGATGCGTTAGTCCATCCGATCTATACAGATAAGATAGTCAAGGCAAATCCTGACAACTGGTCTCTTTGGGAGAGCAATACCTACCAATCTATTTGGAATTAGAGAAAAGTCAAAACTATAAAAAGTTTTAGGACTTCTAATTCTCTATAGAACATTTCTTAGTGATGGTTCTCTAAAAATGGTTCTAAGGTCTCTTTGAGAGCATTCCAAATGGCCAAAGTTGTATTTTGTCCTAAGATTTCTTCAAGTAGGCTTGGAATGAAGGACTTGCTTATCTAAGATCTTAACTTGATATAAAAGCTCTTAACTTGATTCTTCATTTCTTTCTTATCTCTTCTTGGATAAAATCAACATATTCAATATTCACTGCATCTATTAGACTCTCCATACTATAGCATTCTTTTCTCCCAGTATTGTGCTCTCTTTCATTTATATCTCCGATAGATCTTATCTTGGAAAAACGATTTAAAATGTTAAGCTAGTCATGTATACTAAACTCTAGTGTAAGAGCTTAGAGTCTCAATACTATAGGATTCTTTTCTCTCAGTATTGTGCTCCCTTTCATTCATATCTCCAATAGATCTTATCTTGGATAAACGATTTCAAATGTTAAGCTAGTCATGTATACTAAACTCTAGTGTAAGAGCTTACTAGTCTTAATTCTATAAAATTTAACTCCAAATAAGAAACTAGATAAATCTTGATCCATTACACAAAGTAACTTAACTTTGTAAATCAGTCACTATCCATGTCATAAATAAATCTTCTTGGAATCACAACTTAATAAACAATAATAACTTTCATTATCATCGCATTGTCTGAAACTTTAAGGTAATCAAACAATTTACAAACTCATATTTTTACTTTTCTTGTAGCTTTAGACTTTGTCAAATTTCTTCCACAAGAAAGCAATCCTCTATTATTTCTTCAATTAAAAAGCTTAGAGAGCAACACACTCTCAAGCTTTACGAACAAATGTGGTTATATCATGTTTCTACTTGCAATCTCCACAATAGATATAGATTTCCAAACCTACACTTATTTACTTCACGATGAGAGTTTACTACTTAATAAGCAAATAGTATACTACATGAAATACTTTTCTTGCTCTGGTGCGAAGAAGATATCATTCTAAATTCTACATCACATCTTTGACCTTGTAAGTAATAATCTTTACTATGATCTTCAATCATGCAAACCCGCTTCTCATGACACAATATCTTGGCCTTTCTTGGCACACTAACCAATCTATCCCTAATATGGCATCATATCTTCCCAAAGCCAACACATGGAAATCATCTTTTGACTTGGGGTTATCTATGAATAAAAAGCATATTCTTGACATACTTCTTATATGTATGTTTCTTTCTCAAAGCAAGCTCTACCATAAGATACTTTTGGTAAAATTCAGTTATTCTTAACTATTTTACCACGTGGGGTGATTGAAAACTATAAGTGCTTCTCGAGTCAATCAAAACTTGAAATACATTATTCACAATCTTGATAGGAATATTAATAATTGAAGCTCGGTTTTCAGCCTTACCTGCAAGAATAACAGCATTGGCATGTGCATAATATTTAATATCCTCGGCCCACAGTTGCAATATCTTCTCCTCTTGCTCCACGAGTGTCGTCGGTAGTTGAAAAATTCATGTATATTCTCTTTCATACTCTGCCTTGGTTTTTCATCTCCTAAAGTTAATCGCTCAGGTACCTCTTGTGATGTTTGTTTGTTTTTTGCACTCAAAAGTTCGATGACCCTTTTGTAGAGAACCGCAACATTGGCCTTTACGCCATGCCTTTCCTACCATCTCTGGGAATAAATATACAAAATACTGGTTACCATTCTTCTTCTCGCTCATTTGCATTATCTTATTGTCCATAAAAGTTTTCCTTCTTCTTCACTTTGTCTATCATCAAAATTAAGATGATCTTGCATCTCTCCATCAAAATTAAGATGATCTTGCATCTCTCCATCTTCTCCACCACTCCTTTTTTTCTTCATTCAAATCATAGAAGCTCAAGTATGCAAAGCTCTCATTCCTTTCTCTAAGCTAAGTCTTGATGCCTACAATAACTCTAATAACTTTCTCAAGAGTTACACCCACACAGAATAATCTGTGTAAAAGCTCCTCTTCTTGTCCTAGGTTGACTACTTAATTTTTTTAATGTGTGACCATCTTGTGATTATATCGTAAAAGATTTTAAAAAGAAAAGAATCTCCTTGTTGTATCACCAAAATAAAAAATAATATGAGTCACCCAAGACCTGCAACATCCACAATTAAGTGTGGACTCCCCAACCTATGCTCTGATACCAACTGTGATGGTCCCAAATCTAGCCATATCTTAATCGTACAACTTAATCTAAGCAAACATTGAAACTCACTTAATCGTGCTATTTTTACATAGTAATATAATCAAATAAATCCTCTCAAATAGCAAAATAGGCATGCATGCCATATCCAAGATTCTTATCACATACGTAAATAAGTTTATAAGGCATGCATATTCAAATCAATCAAATTCAACTTCAAGTATGAAACTAGCTTTTAATTCAAACAGTGCTTAACTTCTCTTAGTCTTTTAAGTCACACGAGAATCTATGTTTTCAACAAAATCAATTATCATGTTCTAACAAGATAATCTCTAGTCACTATAGCTAAGTCTTAACGATGCTTATGCATTAGTCCATCCGGTCGATGCGTTAGTCCATCCGATCTATACAGATAAGATAGTCAAGGCAAATCCTGACAACTGGTCTCTTTGGGAGAGACCAATCTATTTGGAATTAGAGAAAAGTCAAAACTATAAAAAGTTTTAGGACTTCTAATTCTCTATAGAACATTTCTTAGTGATGGTTCTCTAAAAATGAGTTCTAAGGTCTCTTTGAGAGCATTCAAAATGGCCAAAGTTGTATTTTGTCCTAAGATTTCTTCAAGTAGCCTTGGAATGAAGGACTTGCTTATCTAAGATCTTAACTTGATATAAAAGCTCTTAACTTGATTCTTCATTTCTTTCTTATCTCTTCTTGGATAAAATCAACATATTCAATATTCACTGCATCTATTAGACTCTCAATACTATAGCATTCTTTTCTCCCAGTATTGTGCTCTCTTTCATTCATATCTCCGATAGATCTTATCTTGGATAAACGATTTAAAATGTTAAGCTAGTCATGTATACTAAACTCTAGTGTAAGAGCTTAGAGTCTCAATACTATAGCATTCTTTTCTCTCAGTATTGTGCTCTCTTTCATCCAATAGATCTTATCTTGGATAAACGATTTCAAATGTTAAGCTAGTTATGTATACTAAACTCTAGTGTAAGAGCTTACTAGTCTTAATTCTATAAAATTTAACTCCAAATAAGAAACTAGATAAATCTTGATCATTTACACAAAGTAGCTTGATTTTGTAAATCAGTCACTATCCATGTCATAAATAAATCTTCTTGGAATCACAACCTAATAAACAATAATAACTTTGATTATCATCGCATTGTCTCAAACTTTAAGGTAATCAAACAATTTACAAACTCATATTTTTACTTTTCTTGTAGCTTTAGACTTTGTCAAATTTCTTCCACAAGAAAGCAATCCTCTATTATTTCTTCAATTAAAAAGCTTAGAAAGCAACACACTCTCAAGCTTTACGAACAAATGTGGTTATATCATGTTTCTACTTGCAATCTCCACAATAGATATAGATTTCCAAACCTACACTTATTTACTTCACGATGAGAGTTTACTACTTAATAAGCAAATAGTATACTACATGAAATACTTTTCTTGCTCTGGTGCGAAGAAGATATCATTCTAAATTCTACATCACATCTTTGACCTTGTAAGTAATAATCTTTACTATGATCTTCAATCATGCAAACCCGCTTCTCATGACACAATATCTTGGCCTTTCTTGGCACACTAACCAATCTATCCCTAATATGGCATCATATCTTCCCAAAGCCAACACATGGAAATCATCTTTTGACTTGGGGTTATCTATGAATAAAAAGCATATTCTTGACATACTTCTTATATGTATGTTTCTTTCTCAAAGCAAGCTCTACCATAAGATACTTTTGGTAAAATTCAGTTATTCTTAACTATTTTACCACGTGGGGTGATTGAAAACTATAAGTGCTTCTCGAGTCAATCAAAACTTGAAATACATTATTCACAATCTTGATAGGAATATTAATAATTGAAGCTCGGTTTTCAGCCTTACCTGCAAGAATAACAGCATTGGCATGTGCATAATATTTAATATCCTCGGCCCACAGTTGCAATATCTTCTCCTCTTGCTCCACGAGTGTCGTCGGTAGTTGAAAAATTCATGTATATTCTCTTTCATACTCTGCCTTGGTTTTTCATCTCCTAAAGTTAATCGCTCAGGTACCTCTTGTGATGTTTGTTTGTTTTTTGCACTCAAAAGTTCGATGACCCTTTTGTAGAGAACCGCAACATTAGCCTTTACGCCATGCCTTTCCTACCATCTCTGGGAATAAATATACAAAATACTGGTTACCATTCTTCTTCTCGCTCATTTGCATTATCTTATTGTCCATAAAAGTTTTCCTTCTTCTTCACTTTGTCTATCATCAAAATTAAGATGATCTTGCATCTCTCCATCTTCTCCACCACTCCTTTTTTTCTTCATTCAAATCCATAGAAGCTCAAGTATGCAAAGCTCTCATTCCTTTCTCTAAGCTAAGTCTTGATGCCTACAATAACTCTAATAACTTTCTCAAGAGTTACACCCACACAGAATAATCTGTGTAAAAGCTCCTCTTCTTGTCCTAGGTTGACTACTTAATTTTTTTAATGTGTGACCATCTTGTGATTATATCGTAAAAGATTTTAAAAAGAAAAGAATCTCCTCGTTGTATCACCAAAATAAAAAATAATATGAGTCACCCAAGACCTGCAACATCCACAATTAAGTGTGGACTCCCCAACCTATGCTCTGATACCAACTGTGATGGTCCCAAATCTAGCCATATCTTAATCGTACAACTTAATCTAAGCAAACATTGAAACTCACTTAATCGTGCTATTTTTACATAGTAATATAATCAAATAAATCCTCTCAAATAGCAAAATAAGCATGCATGCCATATCCAAGATTCTTATCACATACGTAAATAAGTTTATAAGGCATGCATATTCAAATCAATCAAATTCAACTTCAAGTATGAAACTAGCTTTTAATTCAAACAGTGCTTAACTTCTCTTAGTCTTTTAAGTCACACGAGAATCTATGTTTTCAACAAAATCAATTATCATGTTCTAACAAGATAATCTCTAGTCACTATAGCTAAGTCTTAACGATGCTTATGCATTAGTCCATCCGGTCGATGCGTTAGTCCATCCGATCTATACAGATAAGATAGTCAAGGCAAATCCTGACAACTGGTCTCTTTGGGAGAGACCAATCTATTTGGAATTAGAGAAAAGTCAAAACTATAAAAAGTTTTAGGACTTCTAATTCTCTATAGAACATTTCTTAGTGATGGTTCTCTAAAAATGAGTTCTAAGGTCTCTTTGAGAGCATTCAAAATGGCCAAAGTTGTATTTTGTCCTAAGATTTCTTCAAGTAGCCTTGGAATGAAGGACTTGCTTATCTAAGATCTTAACTTGATATAAAAGCTCTTAACTTGATTCTTCATTTCTTTCTTATCTCTTCTTGGATAAAATCAACATATTCAATATTCACTGCATCTATTAGACTCTCAATACTATAGCATTCTTTTCTCCCAGTATTGTGCTCTCTTTCATTCATATCTCCGATAGATCTTATCTTGGATAAACGATTTAAAATGTTAAGCTAGTCATGTATACTAAACTCTAGTGTAAGAGCTTAGAGTCTCAATACTATAGCATTCTTTTCTCTCAGTATTGTGCTCTCTTTCATCCAATAGATCTTATCTTGGATAAACGATTTCAAATGTTAAGCTAGTTATGTATACTAAACTCTAGTGTAAGAGCTTACTAGTCTTAATTCTATAAAATTTAACTCCAAATAAGAAACTAGATAAATCTTGATCATTTACACAAAGTAGCTTGATTTTGTAAATCAGTCACTATCCATGTCATAAATAAATCTTCTTGGAATCACAACCTAATAAACAATAATAACTTTGATTATCATCGCATTGTCTCAAACTTTAAGGTAATCAAACAATTTACAAACTCATATTTTTACTTTTCTTGTAGCTTTAGACTTTGTCAAATTTCTTCCACAAGAAAGCAATCCTCTATTATTTCTTCAATTAAAAAGCTTAGAAAGCAACACACTCTCAAGCTTTACGAACAAATGTGGTTATATCATGTTTCTACTTGCAATCTCCACAATAGATATAGATTTCCAAACCTACACTTATTTACTTCACGATAATAGTTTACTACTTAATAAGCAAATAGTATACTACATGAAATACTTTTCTTGCTCTGGTGCCAAGAAGATGTCATTCTAAATTCTACATCACATCTTTGACCTTGTAAGTAATAATCTTTACTATGATCTTCAATCATGCAAACCCTCTTCTCATGACACAATATCTTGGCCTTTCTAGGCACACTAACCAATTTATCCCTAATATGGCATCATATCTTCCCAAAGCCAACACATGGAAATCATCTTTTGACTTGAGGTTATCTATGAATAAAAAGGATATTCTTGACATACTTCTTATATGTATGTTGCTTTCTCAAAGCAAGCTCTACCATAAGATACTTTTGGTAAAATTCAGTTATTCTTAACTATTTTACCACGTGGGGTGATTGAAAACTATAAGTGCTTCTCGAGTCAATCAAAACTTGAAATACATTATTCACAATCTTGATAGGAATATTAATAATTGAAGCTCGGTTTTCAGCCTTACCTGCAAGAATAACAGCATTGGCATGTGCATAATATTTAATATCCTCGGCCCACTGTTGCAATATCTTCTCCTATTTCTCCACGAGTGTCGTCGGTAGTTGAAAAATTCATGTATATTCTCTTTCATACTCTGCCTTGGTTTTTCATCTCCTGAAGTTAATCGCTCAGGTACCTCTTGTGATGTTCGTTTGTTTTTTGCACTCAAAAGTTCGATGACTGTTTTGTAGAGAACCAAAACATTGGCCTTTACGCCATGCCTTTCCTACCATCAATGGGGATAAATATACAAAATACTGGTTACCATTCTTCTTCTCGCTCATTTGCATTATCTTATTGTCCATAAAATTTTTCCTTCTCCTTCACTTTGTCTATCATCAAAATTAAGACGATCTTGCATCTCTTCATCTTCTCCACCACTCCTTTTTTCTTCATTCAAATCCATAGAAGCTCAAGTACGAAACTCTCTCATTCCTTTCTCTAAGCTAAGTCTTGATGCCTACAATAACTCTAATAACTTTCTCAAGAGTTACACCCACACAGAATAATCTATGTAAAAGCTCCTCTTCTTGTCCTAGGTTGACTACTGAATTTGTTTAATGTGTAACCATCTTGTGTTTGTATCGTAAAAATTTATTAAAAAGAAAAGAATCTCCTCGTTGTATCACCAAAATAAAAAATAATATGAGTCACCCAAGACCTGCAACATCCGCAATTAAGTGTGGACTCCCCAACCTATGCTCTGATACCAACTGTGATGGTCCCAAATCTAGCCATATCTTAACCGTACAACTTAATCTAAGCAAACATTGAAACTCACTTAATCGTGCTATTTTTACATAGTAATATAATCAAATAAATCCTCTCAAGTAGCAAAATAAGCATGCATGCCATATCCAAGATTCTTATCACATACGTAAATAAGTTTATAAGGCATGCATATTCAAATCAATCAAATTCAACTTCAAGTATAAAACTAGCTTTTAATTCAAACAGTGCTTAACTTCTCTTAGTCTTTTAAGTCACATGAGAATCTATGTTTTTAACAAAATCAATTATCATGTTCTAGTAAGATAATCTCTAGTCACTATAGCTAAGTCTTAACGATGCTTATGCATTATTCCATCCGGTCGATGCATTAGTCCATCCGATCTATACAGATAAGATAGTAAAGGCAAATCCTGACAACTGGTCTCTTTGAGAGAGCAATACCTACCAATCTATTTGGAATTAGAGAAAAGTCAAAACTATAAAAAGTTTTAGGACTTCTAATTCTCTATAGAACATTTCTTAGTGATGGTTCTCTAAAAATGAGTTCTAAGCTCTCTTTGAGAGCGTTCAAAATGGCCAAAGTTGTATTTTGTCCTAAGATTTCTTGAAGTAGCCTTGAAATGAAGGACTTGCTTATCTAAGATCTTAACTTGATATAAAAGCTCTTAACTTGATTCTTCATTTTTTTCTTATCTCTTCTTGGATAAAATCAACATATTCAATATTCACTGCATCTATTAGACTCTCAATACTATAGCATTCTTTTCTCCCAGTATTGTGCTCTCTTTCATTCATATCTCCGATAGATGTTATCTTTGATAAACGATTTAAAATGTTAAGCTAGTCATGTATACTAAACTCTAGTGTAAGAGCTTAGAGTCTCAATACTATAGCATTCTTTTCTCTCAGTATTGTGCTCTCTTTCATCCAATAGATCTTATCTTGGATAAACGATTTCAAATGTTAAGCTAGTCATGTATACTAAACTCTAGTGTAAGAGCTTACTAGTCTTAATTCTATAAAATTTAACTCCAAATAAGAAACTAGATAAATCTTGATCCATTACACAAAGTAACTTGATTTTGTAAATCAGTCACTATCCATGTCATAAATAAATCTTCTTGGAATCACAACTTAATAAACAATAATAACTTTGATTATCATCGCATTGTCTCAAACTTTGAGGTAATCAAACAATTTACAAACTCATATTTTTACTTTTCTTGTAGCTTTAGACTTTGTCAAATTTCCTCCACAAGAAAGCAATCCGCTATTATTTCTTCAATTAAAAAGCTTAGAAAGCAACACACTCTCAAGCTTTACGAACAAATGTGGTTATATCATGTTTCTACTTGCAATCTCCACAATAGATATAGATTTCCAAACCTACACTTATTTACTTCACGATGAGAGTTTACTACTTAATAAGCAAATACTATACTACATGAAATACTTTTCTTGCTCTGGTGCAAAGAAGATATCATTCTAAATTCTACATCATGTCTTTGACCTTGTAAGTAATAATCTTTACTATGATCTTCAATCATGCAAACCCGCTTCTCATGACACAATATCTTGGCCTTTCTAGGCACACTAACCAATCTATCCCTAATATGGCATCATATCTTGCCAAAGCCAACACATGGAAATCATCTTTTGACTTGGGGTTATCTATGAATAAAAAGCATATTCTTGACATACTTCTTATATGTATGTTGCTTTCTCAAAGCAAGCTCTATCATAAGATACTTTTGGTAAAATTCAGTTATTCTTAACTATTTTACCACGTGGGGTGATTGAAAACTATAAGTGCTTCGCGAGTCAATCAAACTTGAAATACATTATTCACAATCTTGATAGGAATATTAATAATTGAAGCTCGGTTTTCAGCCTTACCTGCAAGAATACCACCAATGGCATGTGCATAATATTTAATATCCTCGGCCCACAGTTGCAATATCTTCTCCTCTTGCTCCACGAGTGTCGTCGGTAGTTGAAAAATTCATGTATATTCTCTTTCATACTCTGCCTTGGTTTTTCATCTCCTGAAGTTAATCGCTCAGGTGCCTCTTGTAATGTTCGTTTGTTTTTTGCACTCAAAAGTTCGATGACCCTTTTGTAGAGAACCGAAACATTGGCCTTTACGCCATGCCTTTCCTACCATCTCTGGGAATAAATATACAAAATACTGGTTACCATTCTTCTTCTCGCTCATTTGCATTATCTTATTGTCCATAAAATTTTGTCCTTCTCCTTCACTTTGTCTATCATCAAAATTAAGACGATCTTGCATCTCTCCATCTTCTCCACCACTCGTTTTTTTCTTCATTCAAATCCATAGAAGCTCAAGTACGCAAATCTCTCATTCCTTTCTCTAAGCTAAGTCTTGATGCCTACAATAACTCTAATAACTTTCTCAAGAGTTATACCCACACAGAATAATCTGTGTAAAAGCTCCTCTTCTTGTCCTAGGTTGACTACTGAATTTGTTTAATGTGTGACCATCTTGTGTTTGTATCGTAAAAAATTTTAAAAAGAAAAGAATCTCCTCGCTGTATCACCAAAAATAAAAAATAATATGAGTCACCCAAGACCTGCAACATCCGCAATTAAGTGTGGACTCCCCAACCTATGCTCTGATACCAACTGCGATGGTCCCAAATCTAGCCATATCTTAATCATACAACTTAATCTAAGCAAACATTGAAACTATCTTAATCGTGCTATCTTTACATAGTAATATAATCAAATAAATCCTCTCAAATAGCAAAATAAGCATGCATGCCATATCCAAGATTCTTATCACATACGTAAATAAGTTTATAAGGCATGCATATTCAAATCAATCAAATTCAACTTCAAGTATAAAACTAGCTCTTAATTCAAACAGTGCTTAACTTCTCTTAGTCTTTTAAGTCACATGAGAATCTATGTTTTCAACAAAATCAATTATCATGTTCTAGCAAGATAATCTCTAATCACTATAGCTAAGTCTTAACGATGCTTATGCATTAGTCCATCCGGTTGATGCGTTAGTCCATCCGATCTATACAGATAAGATAGTCAAGGCAAATCCTGAGAACTGGTCTCTTTGGGAGAGCAATACCTACCAATCTATTTGGAATTAGAGAAAAGTTAAAATTATAAAAAGTTTTAGGACTTCTAATTCTCTATAGAACATTTCTTAGTGATGGTTCTCTAAAAATGAGTTCTAAGGTCTCTTTGAGAGCATTCAAAATGGCCAAAGTTGTATTTTGTCCTAAGATTTCTTCAAGTAGCCTTGGAATGAAGGACTTGCTTATCTAAGATCTTAACTTGATATAAAAGCTCTTAACTTGATTCTTCATTTCTTTCTTATCTCTTCTTGGATAAAATCAACATATTCAATATTCACTCCATCTATTAGACTCTCAATACTATAGCATTCTTTTCTCCCAATATTGTGCTCTTTTTCATTCATATCTCCGATAGATCTTATCTTGGATAAACGATTTAAAATGTTAAGCTAGTCATGTATACTAAACTCTAGTGTAACAGCTTAGAGTCTCAATACTATAGCATTCTTTTCTCTCAGTATTGTGCTCTCTTTCATTCATATCTCCAATAGATCTTATCTTGGATAAACGATTTCAAATGTTAAGCTAGTCATGTATACTAAACTCTAGTGTAAGAGCTTACTAGTCTTAATTCTATAAAATTTAACTCCAAATAAGAAACTAGATAAATCTTTATCCATTACACAAAGTAATTTGATTTTGTAAATCAGTCGCTATCCATGTCATTAATAAATCTTCTTGGAATCACAACTTAATAAATAATAATAACTTTGATTATCACTGCATTGTCTCAAACTTTGAGGTAATCAAACAATTTACAAACTCATATTTTTACTTTTCTTGTAGCTTTAGACTTTGTCAAATTTCTTCGACAAGAAAGCAATCCTCTATTTTTTCTTTAATTAAAAAGCTTAGAAAGCAACACACTCTCAAGCTTTACGAACAAATGTGGTTATATCATGTTTCTACTTGCAATCTCCACAATAGATATAGATTTCCAAACCTACACTTATTTACTTTACGATGAGAGTTTACTACTTAATAAGCAAATAGTATACTACATGAAATACTTTTCTTGCTCTGGTGTAAAGAAGATATCATTCTAAATTCTACATCACATCTTTGACCTTGTAAGTAATAATCTTTACTATGATCTTCAATCATGCAAACCCGCTTCTCATGACACAATATCTTGGCCTTTCTAGGCACACTAACCAATCTATCCCTAATATGGCATCATATCTTCCCAAAGCCAACACATGGAAATCATCTTTTGACTTGGGGTTATCTATGAATAAAAAGCATATTCTTGACATACTTCTTATATGTATGTTGTTTCTCAAAGCAAGCTCTACCCCCATAAGATTCTTTTGGTAAAATTCAGTTATTCTTAACTATTTTACCACGTGGGGTGATTGAAAACTATAAGTGCTTCTCGAGTCAATCAAAACTTGAAATACATTATTCACAATCTTGATAGGAATATTAATAATTGAAGCTCGGTTTTCAGCCTTACCTGCAAGAATACCACCATTGGCATGTGCATAATATTTAATATCCTCGGCCCACAGTTGCAATATCTTCTCCTCTTGCTCCACGAGTGTCGTCGGTAGTTGAAAAATTCATGTATATTCTCTTTCATACTCTGCCTTGGTTTTTCATCTCCTGAAGTTAATCGCTCAGGTACCTCTTGTGATGTTCGTTTGTTTTTTGCACTCAAAAGTTCGATGACCCTTTTGTAGAGAACCGAAACATTGGCCTTTATGCCATGCCTTTCCTACCATCTCTGGGAATAAATATACAAAATACTGGTTACCATTCTTCTTCTCGCTCATTTGCATTATCTTATTGTCTATAAAAGTTTTCCTTCTCCTTCACTTTGTCTATCATCAAAAGTAAGACGATCTTGCATCTGTCCATCTTCTCCACCACTCCTTTTTTTCTTCATTCAAATCCATAGAAGCTCAAGTACGCAAAGCTCTCATTCCTTTCTCTAAGCTAAGTCTTGATGCGTACAATAACTCTAATAATTTTCTCAAGAGTTACACCCACACAGAATAATCTGTGTTGTAAAAGCTCCTCTTCTTGTCCTAGGTTGACTACTGAATTTGTTTAATGTGTGACCATCTTGTGTTTGTATCGTAAAAATTTTTAAAAAGAAAAGAATCTCCTCGTTGTATCACCAAAATAAAAAATAATATGAGTCACCCAAGACCTGCAACATCCGCAATTAAGAGTGGACTCCCTAACCTATGCTCTGATACCAACTGTGATGGTCCCAAATCTAGCCATATCTTAACCGTACAACTTAATCTAAGCAAACATTGAAACTCACTTAATCGTGCTATTTTTACATAGTAATATAATCAAAAAAATCCTCTCAAATAGCAAAATAAGCATGCATGCCATATCCAAGATTCTTATCACATACGTAAATAAGTTTATAAGGCATGCATATTCAAATCAATCAAATTCAACTTCAAGTAGAAAACTAGCTTTTAATTCTAACAGTGCTTAACTTCTCTTAGTCTTTTAAGTCACATGAGAATCTATGTTTTTAACAAAATCAATTATCATGTTCTAACAAGATAATCTCTAGTCACTATAGCTAAGTCTTAACGATGCTTATGCATTATTCCATCCGGTCGATGCGTTAGTCCATCCGATCTATACAGATAAGATAGTAAAGGCAAATCCTGACAACTGGTCTCTTTGGGAGAGTAATACCTACCAATCTATTTGGAATTAGAGAAAAGTCAAAACTATAAAAAGTTTTAGGACTTCTAATTCTCTATAGAACATTTCTTAGTGATGGTTCTCTAAAAATGAGTTCTAAGCTCTCTTTGAGAGCGTTCAAAATGGCCAAAGTTGTATTTTGTCCTAAGATTTCTTCAAGTAGCCTTGGAATGAAGGACTTGCTTATCTAAGATCTTAACTTGATATAAAAGCTCTTAACTTGATTCTTCATTTCTTTCTTATCTCTTCTTGGATAAAATCAACATATTCAATATTCACTGCATTTATTAGACTCTCAATACTATAGCATTCTTTTCTCCCAATATTGTGCTCTCTTTCATTCATATCTCCGATAGATCTTATCTTGGATAAACGATTTAAAATGTTAAGCTAGTCATGTATACTAAACTCTAGTGTAACATCTTAGAGTCTCAATACTATAGCATTCTTTTCTCTCAGTATTGTGCTCTCTTTCATTCATATCTCCAATAGATCTTATCTTGGATAAACGATTTCAAATGTTAAGCTAGTCATGTATACTAAACTCTAGTGTAAGAGCTTACTAGTCTTAATTCTATAAAATTTAACTCCAAATAAGAAACTAGATAAATCTTGATCCATTACACAAAGTAACTTGATTTTGTAAATCAGTCACTATCCATGTCATAAATAAATCTTTTTGGAATCACAACTTAATAAACAATAATAACTTTGATTATCATCACATTGTCTCAAACTTTAAGGTAATCAAACAATTTACAAACTCATATTTTTACTTTTCTTGTAGCTTTAGACTTTGTCAAATTTCCTCCACAAGAAAGCAATCCGCTATTATTTCTTCAATTAAAAAGCTTAGAAAGCAACACACTCTCAAGCTTTACGAACAAATGTGGTTATATCATGTTTCTACTTGTAATCTCCACAATAGATATAGATTTCCAAACCTACACTTATTTACTTCACGATGATAGTTTACTACTTAATAAGCAAATAGTATACTACATGAAATACTTTTCTTGCTCTGGTGCGAAGAAGATATCATTCTAAATTCTACATCATGTCTTTGACCTTGTAAGTAATAATCTTTACTATGATCTTCAATCATGCAAACCCGCTTCTCATGACACAATATCTTGGCCTTTCTAGGCACACTAACGAATCTATCCCTAATATGGCATCATATCTTGCCAAAGCCAACACATGGAAATCATCTTTTGACTTGGGGTTAGCTATGAATAAAAAGCATATTCTTGACATACTTCTTATATGTATGTTGCTTTCTCAAAGTAAGCTCTACCATAAGATACTTTTGGTAAAATTCAGTTATTCTTTACTATTTTACCACATGGGGTGATTGAAAACTATAAGTGCTTCTCGAGTCAATCAAAACTTGAAATACATTATTCACAATCTTGATAGGAATATTAATAATTGAAGCTCGGTTTTCAGCCTTCCCTGCAAGAATAACAGCATTGGCATGTGCATAATATTTAATATCCTCGGCCCACAGTTGCAATATCTTCTCCTATTGCTCCACGAGTGTCGTCGGTAGTTGAAAAATTCATGTATATTCTCTTTCATACTCTGCCTTGGTTTTTCATCTCCTGAAGTTAATCGCTCAGGTACCTCTTGTAATGTTCGTTTGTTTTTTGCACTCAAAAGTTCGATGACCCTTTTGTAGAGAACCGAAACATTGGCCTTTACGCCATGCCTTTCCTACCATCTCTGGGAATAAATATACAAAATACTGGTTACCATTCTTCTTCTCGCTCATTTGCATTATCTTATTGTCCATAAAATTTTGTCCTTCTCCTTCACTTTGTCTATCATCAAAATTAAGACGATCTTGCATCTCTCCATCTTCTCCACCACTCCTTTTTTTCTTCATTCAAATCCATAGAAGCTCAAGTACGCAAAGCTCTCATTCCTTTCTCTAAGCTAAGTCTTGATGCCTACAATAACTCTAATAACTTTCTCAAGAGTTACACCCACACAGAATAATCTGTGTAAAAGCTCCTCTTCTTGTCCTAGGTTGACTACTGAATTTGTTTAATGTGTGACCATCTTGTGTTTGTATCGTAAAAAATTTTAAAAAGAAAAGAATCTCCTCGCTGTATCACCAAAATAAAAAATAATATGAGTCACCCAAGACCTGCAACATCCGCAATTAAGTGTGGACTCCCCAACCTATGCTCTGATACCAACTGTGATGGTCCCACATCTAGCCATATCTTAATCATACAACTTAATCTAAGCAAACATTAAAACTCAATTAATCGTGCTATCTTTACATAGTAATATAATCAAATAAATCCTCTCAAATAGCAAAATAAGCATGCATGCCATATCCAAGATTCTTATCACATACGTAAATAAGTTTATAAGGCATGCATATTCAAATCAATCAAATTCAACTTCAAGTATAAAACTAGCTCTTAATTCAAACAGTGCTTAACTTCTCTTAGTCTTTTAAGTCACATGAGAATCTATGTTTTCAACAAAATCAATTATCATGTTCTAGCAAGATAATCTCTAATCACTATAGCTAAGTCTTAACGATGCTTATGCATTAGTCCATCCGGTCGATGCGTTAGTCCATCCGATCTATACAGATAAGATAATCAAGGCAAATCTTGAGAACTGGTCTCTTTGGGAGAGCAATACCTACCAATCTATTTGGAATTAGAGAAAAGTTAAAATTATAAAAAGTTTTAGGACTTCTAATTCTCTATAGAACATTTCTTAGTGATGGTTCTCTAAAAATGAGTTCTAAGGTCTCTTTGAGAGCATTCAAAATGGCCAAAGTTGTATTTTGTCCTAAGATTTCTTCAAGTAGCCTTGGAATGAAGGACTTGCTTATCTAAGATCTTAACTTGATATAAAAGCTCTTAACTTGATTCTTCATTTCTTTCTTATCTCTTCTTGGATAAAATCAACATATTCAATATTCACTCCATCTATTAGACTCTCAATACTATAGCATTCTTTTCTCCCAATATTGTGCTCGCTTTGATTCATATCTCCGATAGATCTTATCTTGGATAAACGATTTAAAATGTTAAGCTAGTCATGTATACTAAACTCTAGTGTAACAGCTTAGAGTCTCAATACTATAGCATTCTTTTCTCTCAGTATTGTGCTCTCTTTCATTCATATCTCCAATAGATCTTATCTTGGATAAACGATTTCAAATGTTAAGCTAGTCATGTATACTAAACTCTAGTGTAAGAGCTTACTAGTCTTAATTCTATAAAATTTAACTCCAAATAAGAAACTAGATAAATCTTGATCCATTACACAAAGTAACTTGATTTTGTAAATCAGTCACTATCCATGTCATAAATAAATCTTCTTGGAATCACAACTTAATAAACAATAATAACTTTGATTATCATCACATTGTCTCAAACTTTAAGGTAATCAAACAATTTACAAACTCATATTTTTACTTTTCTTGTAGCTTTAGACTTTGTCAAATTTCTTCCATAAGAAAGCAATCCTCTATTATTTCTTCAATTAAAAAGCTTAGAAAGCAACACACTCTCAAGCTTTACGAACAAATGTGGTTATATCATGTTTCTACTTGCAATCTCCACAATAGATATAGATTTCCAAACCTACACTTATTTAATTCTCGATGATAGTTTACTACTTAATAAGCAAATGGGTGAAAGCAAGAGTTGGTGGTACAAGAAAAGGGCCAAATTTTTTTCCACCTTTTTGGTACTTTGGGGGGGAATTTGAGGGTAAAAGGTTTGTATTTAGGAAATATTTTTAAGATCTTTGAGAATCTTTTGTGCAGTACCACCGCGTGAGAGTAGTGGTGTCATTAGTGGTGGTAGTGGTTTCAATTTTTTATGGTTTCAATTTTTTATTATTTTTGCTCATTTCTGTTTGAACTAAGCGAGCGTCGTCTGGTCGCACCATGTCTCTCTCTCTCTCTCTCTCCCCCCCCTCATTTGATTGTAGCAGAGCTGCTCTGCTCTAGAGCAGTCGTCTAGCCATGAGGACCCCAAAGGCCAAGGGAGCTGCTGCTAGCAGAGCGTCACCTTCAACATGCAAACCAAAAGCGAAGGCAAAGGAGGGCATGGTGCCTCCTAGCAGCAACAACAAGAAGGGTGCTTCCACCACACCCCCCCAACAAACAGATCCGGAGCACATAGCCAGTCCCAACACAAGGGCAAGTGCAAAACAGTGCAAGGTCGACTCCGAACGGACCTCACTCCTCTTCGACAACGATGAATCAAAATCTACCAGCAAGTCAAGACGTGGTACGCTATTCATTGGCATATGCATGTGCTAAGTAAATGGTGCATGTTAACTCCCTGCACTGACATTTGAAGTTAAATGAACAGTACTATATTTGGGAGCGTCACCTTCAACATGCAAACCGAAAGCGAAGGCAAAGGAGGGCATGGTGCCTCCTGGCAGCAGCAAAACAAGAAGGGTGCTTACACCACACCCCCCCAACAAACAAAGCCAGAGCACATAGCGAGTCCCAACACAAGGGCAAGTGCAAAACAGTGCAAGGTCGACTCCGTACCTCACTCCTCTTCGATGACGACGAATCAAAATCTACCAGCAAGTCAAGACGTGGTACGCTATTCATTGGCATATGCATGTGCTAAGTAAATGGTGCATGTTCACTCCCTGCACTGACATTTGAAGTTAAATGAACAGTACTATATTTGGTACTTTGCAGTAGCAAATTTGGTACTCTTTGAGTACCACAATTGGTTCTGTAGGGCATCACCTCACATTAGACATAATGTCGGGCACCACATTTATCTATAGGAGTCAGCAATTCTCTTATTTGTTTTGAACACATTTTCCGTAAGAACAAAATGGAGGAGTACCCTCAACAAACCAGGTTCTGTTACACGGCACAGGACCTGCATGAAGAGTACGGTCTCAGTCTTGAGGGCAAACTCTTCAAGGACTTGACTGATGAGGACATGCCACCTGACCAATGGTTAACTGTATTCAAGTTCAAGTACCAAAAGAACAGCAAGATCTATTTAAACCATTTGCAGCCACAACTGGTGGAAGACTGCAGACTTCTATTCTCCAAAGTTTATCAGGGGCCCCCTTCATGTGGTGAATTGACCAACAAATTTGCTACGTGCTACGCTTTTGAGAAATGCCATGCAGCGAAAAAAGACCCAGCAGGGCATAAAGTAGCATGGGCCCAGTTTGGGGAAGGAGTGTTGCAGATGATATCATCTAGGAGTGGCGGGCTTGAGCGTAAAATTGAGGCATGGAGGAGGCAAAATGCTTCCTCTCCTGGCAGTGTCCTGCATTCAGATAAGAAGGCCCAGATGACTCAAAGTGGTAGTAATATCTGCACAAAACCAGATAATGCTTGCAGAGGGGTAATTGCTGACTACCTAGAGGCATTACTGCAAAGACTGGCAGACCCAATGTCACATCGAGGATGGTCAAACCTCAGAAGCCTGAAGGCCTCTATTCAAGCAAACAAGGACCAGCTACTGGTATATGAAGGTAGAAAGGACGTGGCGAAGAGTTTGATGGAAGACATCGATACCCTCGAAGCACGCATTGTTTAGCTTCAGCAACAAATCCCTGTTCCGGATGAAGAGATCAGAGAGGTGGAGGCTGAGTTGGGAGCAAGTCGGCACTTGT
This sequence comes from Cibotium barometz, assembly GCF_041138505.1. Taxonomy (NCBI): domain Eukaryota; kingdom Viridiplantae; phylum Streptophyta; class Polypodiopsida; order Cyatheales; family Cibotiaceae; genus Cibotium; species Cibotium barometz. The sequence goes on along the minus strand of NC_141048.1, from coordinate 50,130,100 downwards.
TGTGACGACACGGGGTTTTCGAAAATATCCAAAAGCTCCAAGCGGAGGTTGAACAGCAGGAGGTATTGTATTTCTGGCCTATTGCATTGTGTTTGACTGTTGATAGTGTTTAATTTGCACATGGTTTGGCAATTTGGCATGTTTCACTTCTTGATTGGTTTATCTGCTGACATTTTTGGTGGTTTTGGAACTTCTTGAACTGTTTTGGTACTTTCTTTACTTGTTTTGGTATTTTTTATAACACTTGGTGTTGTACTGCTGCCTTTCTTGGTACTTAATAGTGCTTCTTTATTTCATTTGGTACTCTATTGAACTATTTTTGTGCTGTTTTGGTACTTTCAGGTTACTGAGTTTAGTCTAATAGGGCACCTTTGGTTGTCTTGGATAATTGGTTGCACCCATGACTGGTACTTTTGGTGCTTTGCTGTTCATTTGAAACTCTTCTGACCTATTATGATACTGCTTTGGTACTTGCTAGCTACAAGTTTTAGAGTCTTTGAGGTATTGCAGTTACATCTTGGGTTCAATGTTGGCACTAACTTTGGTACTTTTTGTGCTTCTTTGCTTCATGTGGTACTCTTTTGAAGTGTTTTGGTCTTGAAGTTGAGCTTTTATTTGGTCTTATATGGTAGTGCTAAATATGTCTTGGGTGCTATCTAGGTATTATCTTTGGTATTTTTTCTTTTCTTTGATTCGTTTGGTACTTTTTGCACTATTTTGGTACTAGTTTGGAATTTCACCGTGACAAGTTTTTGGGTCTTTTGGGTATTTTTGGGAGTCTTGTGTGTTTTTGATACTTAATTGTACCAAATTATTGCTGTTTACAACTGTTTTGGCATAATTTACATGTTTTGGTACTGTTTAGTTACCTTTTGGTACTTTTTTGAGACTGATTTCTTAACCTTTTGGTACTGTTTTGGTTTGTCATTGGTTTGTCTTGGTACTGTTTTGTTACCTATTTTGGTACTATTTTGCTACTTTTTGGTTTTGTTTTGGTACTGTTTTGTTTCCTGTTTGGTGCTATTTTGCTACTGTTTGCTACTATTTTGGTACTGATTTGCTACCTTTTTAGCACTGTCTGTAACCTATTTGGTACTATTTTAGTAGTATTTGGTACTATTCTGCTACTATTTGATATTATTTTGGTACTGCTTTGCTACATTTTTGGTATTGTTTTGGTAGTTTTTTTGGTACTTCATGTACCAATTTTGTGTTGTTTAAAACTATTTTGGTACAATCCAAACTTTTTTAGTACTGTTCTGGTAGTTTTTGGTACTTCATGTACCAATTTAGTGTTGTTTAAAACTATTTTGGAACAATCCGACCCTTTTTAGTACTGTTTTTATTCTGCTTGGGTTTGGCTTGGGAGTAGTTGAAACTTCATTGTACCCATTTAGTGCTGTTTAGAACTGTTATGGTACAATTTACCTGTTTTGGTACCTATTCTGGTTCAATTTTTGTACTGCTTGTGTACTTCCTTGCTAATTGTTTGTTTTGGTGGATAAGTAGATAGAGTATGTCTGTTTGCAGATGGAGTATGTGAAGCTCCACAATGAATGCTTAGAGATCCAAGACCATCAAGAATTTGTACATAAGTTGTGTGCTGAAATGAAGAGGGGGATTAAATATACATTGACTCCAAGGCCTCATGTTGTGGACCCTGCCAACACAATTCATGTGTTTGGTACTTGTGTTGCCTGTGGGGAGGCTTTGGAGGCTTCTTACGTGGTTGGTACCTTCATGCTTTCCTGCAGGCATCAGTACCATCCATTGTGTTTTGCAGCTGTGTTGAGAACAAGAGATATGTGCGTGAAGGCACGTTGCAACACCGCAATCCCTTCGGAGGCAAAGGCCTGGGTGTCAGGGAGGTCATTATTGAAGAGTAAGTGGGGTGTGTGTGTTGGACACTGTATGTTTATATTGTTTGAACTGATGATCTAATCTTGTCTTTCATCTTTGTGCATATGTAGGTAGAGAATCTTTCGGTGCGGACACTCATGACACCACCCCAAAGGATAGGAAGGATCTCCCTGGTCAAAGTAAGTCAGATGCCACTTACATGTTTAAAGAAGATCCTTACAAGTCAGTGCAGAAAATACTGCAAGACCTTGATGCCAACACAAGGGAAGGGAAAGGGGATGAGCCTGCTGTGGTGTAGACTCAAGCATGGGGGAAGATCGACTAAAAGCGGAAGTGCAGGAGAGAGACAAAGATGAAAAGGGACCGGAGGAGAAAGAACAGGGGGGGAGTGATCTAATTGAGGAGGTTGCTGAGCAAGAGACTGACCAAGGCGAGAAGAACAATGAAGAGATGCCGGCTATTGAGGAGGTGACAGTTGAAGTTCTCTCAGAGGCAGAGGTTTTGGCTACGGCATCAACATCTGCAAAGGACAAGGCAGGTAGAAAGAGGAGGAAGAACGGAAATAGGGCAGCGGAAGCTACTCAAAGTGCACAAGAGGCTGCAGGTGCAGAGGAGCCCAAAGACACTGAGGAGGCTAAAAGCAATGAGGAGGCCAGAGCGGCAGGGGAAGCTACTGAAAGTGTTGAGGAGGCTAAAGGTGCAGAGGGGGCTGAAGGTGTAGAGGAGGCTAAAAGCGTGAAGGAGGCCAAAGAGGCGGGGGAAGCTACTGAAAGTGCAGAGCAGGTTAAAGGTGCAGAGGAGGGTGAAGGTGTAGAGTTGCCTAAAGGCACGGAGGATACAAAAGGTGCGGGGAAGGACAGAGCTACGGAGGAGACACCTGATGCAACGCCCTTAGAAACAGGTGATAGCAATGATTCAGCCACCCTCTTTGAGCTCTTCGCTATGAAATGTAGAAAGCGCCCCCTTGGTGGTGGTCTCAAGCCGCAAGGCTGCAAAAATTAGCTGATGTTACAGCATTTTGTACTTGCTTCTAGACTAATTTGAAATACCAGCCCATTTTGCTTTTGTCGATGCGTTTTGTGTCATGCCGCTCTACTCTTGAAAGGTGTCAATGTGTTTGTAAACTGTCATGTCCTACTGTCACTATTTTGTAACCTTTTATTGGTGCCCAATGTCTAACTTTGCTTTTGCAAAAAGGTTGTGTTCTTCTACTCATATAGTTTAGTGGTACTACAACAGGGGACCATTGGTGGCTACATGAACAACCACCGGATACATCAATGCCGATACATGTAATGGCAAGCAATAGGCGCCTTGTTGTTTTGGATGTCAATGGAGTGCTACTGAAGGATTATGTTGAAGCACCCAAGGATTTGTGGCAGCTCCCATTTCCAGATGGAGTTAGGCCCCGAGGTGTGTAAGTGTCTCAATACAAATATTGTGTCGTCAGACCTGATGCGGAGGACTTCATCATCAACTTGAGGAAGCCATGCGACGTGATGCTCTGGTCATGTAGCCAAAGGAAGAACCTGATGGCCAGAATGAATGCTTGCTTCCCTCGGTTGATGAAGATGAAAGGCCTCTTTTTAGGTATTTATCCCTAAACTTTCACAACTGGTTTTATTGATTTTGATACTGTTTGGCTAGCTTTGCTACTGTTCTGTACACAATCTGGTACTATTTGGTAGTTTGGTACTTTTGGCACTGCGAACACAATTTGGTACTTTTTGAACTTTGGTACTCTGGTGCTATGCTGCTGCTTTGGACTATGTTTGTTCATGTGTACACAATTTGGCACTGTTTTGTACATAATTTGGTACTCTTTGGTTATCTTTGGTACTTTGGTACTCTGATGCTATGGTAGTTTGAAATTGTGTTTTTTATTTTGTACACAATTTGGTACTGTTTGGTGCTTTGATACTATGGTACTTGGTTCTGTGCTTGGTAACATTTGTATACACAATTTTATAATGTTTGGTACTTTGGTTATTTGGTACTTTGGTACTGTGTTGTACCAAGTTTGGTACCTTTTCACTGTTATGTACTGTTTGTTAGCTTTGGTACTTTTATTTGTGCTGCTATTCTAATTGCTTGGTTTACCTGTTTTACAGATATTTTTGACCAGTCTCATTGTGAGAAGTGGGCTACCAAACTCAGAGATGTGCCAGTCCTTGCGAAGGAGTTCGGTAATAAGCCTATTTTTCTGAAGCTCCTAAGAACAGTGTGGCGCAAGTATCCACAATTCAATGAAACGAACACCCTCCTTGTGGACGACACGAGATACAAGTCCTTGAAGAATGATTACAACTCGTGCTACTGCATCCGATCATATGAGCCTAAGTATTATGACCCCGACAAGCCGAAGTATCTTATGCATGTCATTTTCCCGTGGATCTCCGGGTGGCTAGCTGATAAGTTCCCCACTGCTTACAGCCACGGGAATCCCTTGTTTGATGTTGAGGATGACATTTCCTCGTTCGTTGTCAACTACTTTGTATCTATGGAGGGGTATTCGTACCGCTTTGACCCCCCTGATGTGTAAAAGATTCTGTATGCTTGTACATTGCCTTTGGCATTTAATGATAATTATCTTTTTGTACATGTACTTTTTTTGGCTACTGCTTTTGTACTTTTCTGTTACTACTTGGTGAAAACAAAAAGGAACAGTACCAAAATTTGGTACTGCAAAAACACAGCAGAGCTAAAAACAATAAAGCACAGTACCAAATTGATAACACAGCAATAGCATTAGACAGTACTGATCACAAGCAAGATTCTAATCAAGAGAATTAGACAGTACTGATCACAAGCAAGATTCTATTCAAGAGAATTATAAGTGTTGCCAGTGGTTAGAATTGTAGTTGGGGTAAACACTGTATGGCTCCCGTCCTGGTCACTTCCGTCTTTGTATGGCATACTGTTGTAGATATTTTCATATATCTATGAGGATAGTTTAAAGTGGTGATGGAGGCCAGGGATAGCCTCCATGGGGAACCGTATGGCTCTAACAAGATGCGAGTAGATCATCACCGGTGGTGTCTGATCTAATAGGGTATAGGTATCAACTTTGCCCTCAACCTGGGCATAGTACAAGCCCTCAACTAGCAATCCACCTCTTACGATCTTGTTATGCCAAAGGTCCTTCAGTACTCTTGGTGCTACATAAACGGTTTTTGTGCACTTAAGAAGGTAGAAGTCCTCCTTCTCCTCGGCTGCGTTCATCACTGCAAAGTTATCCCCAATGGACAATAATTGGCTCAACATAGGCATGCTTAAATCCTCACTCACATGGAAGGAAAACAAATCATTGTAGTTCTCCTCATCATCGTTGTCCTCATCACTATTTGTAGGTTGTACTGACTCTGTCAATGGCTCGATGGAGACATATTTCCATTCTTCAATGTGCTGTTTATTATTGCATCTCCTCCACTGCCCATTCACACATGGATCACAGAAGCATGACAGCGTACGAAAATGCACATCACATGGATTGTGCGTTGAGTAGCCGTCAACACAATGGAATGAGCGAGAGCCTGTAATTGGTTTACAGTCCCACAACGGAAAACGCAGCACATCATTCAGTGAAACCAACCAAAACACCCTCCTTGTGCTAGCACTTCCACCTTCCGTTGTCGGTTGAAACCTCGCGTTCAAAAAATTGACCACATCAGCCGCACACTTCATGGGCCAGCCATCGGGTTTTAGCTCTTTGTGCGTCAGGGTTCTCTTGATAATAGCACCTGCACCATCATGCTCTCCTTTTCCATGCCCTGAAGCAAAGAAGTTATGCATCATAAGCAATCCTATCAACGGATAATACGTGGCTATGAAATAGTGTGGTCTTCGTGCCTTGAACTGTGAAGCGGCACCATCTGACCATACCCAATGATAACGCAAACAATGTCCTTGCTGTTTCATCCAGTTGTCATGCAGCATAAAACAATGCTGAACAAAGAGCGTGTCGTGGAGCTTATCATCTGATATGTAAAAATGCACAGTCTTCTCAATAGCTGCTACTGAATTTCTGATATAAAATATGTGTACCAGTATTGTTACCTGTGTTGACCACCAATGCATGGACTGGATCTCATTTTGCACTTTAAAGCTGTAATGCTCTGCAAAATCAACAACAGATACCACAACATCTCTGGGAAACTTAAGCAAGCAGTCTTTGAATTGTTGGGCCTGCCACCTAAACATAAAGTTGTGCTTAACGAAGCTTTTCAGATGATCTGAAAAGAGATGAATGAAAGTTGCACTTTTCATCCTTTCCACGACCAAGTCCTTTCGCTTCTTGTCTTTTCCATCACCATTAACCTGTCCAGTGCCCACATCCTGGAATATCTTAACAGTCACCTCCTTGCTATCTGTTGCAATCTCGGCTGGGCAGAATGACAACTTTCGTACACCAATATAAAATCCAGCAAGTTACTTATGTGTTGAAAAACAGCCTGGTTTGTAGAACATTGGCCTGCCTCACTACGTGTACCACAAATGGAGCATGTACATGGATGTTCTTTGCCGTGATGCCCAAACTTGTTCTGGCGCATTTGATTGAAAGCATTTTTGAAGTATACCATCTGGATATGGTAAATACAGTAGCAAGTATAGCGCTCTTTCAATCTTCGGACAAAAAAAGGCTTGAGTGTCTCAAAGGACCTAAGTGACAACTTCACCGCAGGATACATGCTCTTGAATCTTTTGTAGAGCTCCACCTTTAAACGAAAAATGAACCACGTTAGAGCTCAGAATACTATCAAACAAGAGTAAAGCACCAAAGCTATTTACAGTACAAAATTTGGTACTGTAAACCACCAACTCATTCTAAAGTGCCAAATTTGGAACTGTAGTGCCAGATAACAGACTATAGTGCCAAATTTGATGCAGAAAAGCACCATATTAGGCTCTATTTATTACTAGGCGGACCATAGTACCCAATTGGATACTTTTCTACATTAAGCATGGTACCAAATTGGATCATAGTAACAAATTGGGTGCTTTTGTGAATACAAAAAAGCACCAAATTTGGTTCTATGTACCAAGCTGGACCCATAGTACCCAATTTGGTACTGTTTTACATACTGCATATTACCAAAATGGATCCATAGGGGCAAATTGGGTACTTTTTTGGATACAGAAAAGCTTTAAAATGGGTACTATGCATCCAGTTTGGTACTTTTCTATATTCACTAAAAGCACCCAATCTGTTTCCAAAACACAATTTGGTATAATACTACCACGTGTGACTGGTGCCCAAAAACACCAAATTGGATTTGTGAAACCCCTTAGGTACTATGCAGGCACACTTAAAGCACCCTGCATAGTACCAAAATTGATCCATAGTACCAAATTGGCTATTTCTCTGTATACTTCACAGTACCATAATTGGAAGCTTAGTACAAAATTGGATACTTTTTTGGATACAAAGCGCGCCATAATTGGTACTATGCATCTAGTTTGGTACTTTTCAGTATCCTCTAAAAGCACCAAATCTGTTTCCAAAACCCATTTTGGTATTATACTACCAAGTGTAAGTGGTGCCCAAAAAAACCAAATTGGAGCTGTGGCACACCTTAGGTACTAACCAGGCACACTTAACGCACCGTGCATAGTACCGAACTTGATCCATAGTACCAAATTGGCTATTTCTTTGCATACTTTACAGTACCATAATTGGATGCTTAGTACAAAATTGGATACTTTTCTGGATATGAAACGCTCCAAAATTGGTACTATGCATCCATTTGGTACTTTGCAAGATACATTGAAAGCACCAAATCTGTCTCCAAAACCTAATTTGGTATTACACTACCAAGTGTGAGTGCTTCTCAAAAGTGCCAAATTGAGACTGTGCTTCCTTACTCTTGGACATTGCAACCAAAAGTTGTACCGTGAATCCTGTTGGGTACCGTGAATCCTGTTGGGTACAATGCAAAATTCAGAGACGTGCCAAATTTAATCCTATGGAGGTGGAATTGGTACCTACAATGATACTATTATGGAGCTGGGAATTCAAACAATGGTAAGTACTTGGATATGGGAATTGGTACCTACAATGATTGTAGTACCAAATTGATACTTATGGCTTAGAGTGATTGCCGGTAAAAAACCACCAGTTTGGTACTGAACAGCCAAGCTTTCAGTGCTGCCCAAAGACTACAAATTTTGAACTATTCCAACAGAAATCAAGGCCACCATGGATTGAATTGTAGCAAAAACATATTACCTGAGAGTCATCTAGAAGATGAATTGGATGTTTGATGACACATTTTGCCTCGATGAAATATCCTTTTTGTTTGGTGAAACTCTCGTCTCAGATTTCCAAAAAGCGGTCACCAAATCTCTAGTTTCACTTGTGATACTTGTATACAAAGGCAATTGTCTGTGACAAGCACTAAGTGGCAACACTTCATTCTCATCTTTCGTTTCCAGTCGACTACTTGCTGCCGCTATATTCCGTCGATGAACACCCAAGACAGCAGCAATTTTGGACTGGTTCACTGACATTGTTCTCTAATCACCATTGTTCAGTATCATCATCAAAGAGGCTCTCTTTACAAACAGCTCACTTGCAGAGTGAGGTACTTTCAATTGAGTCAATGTGTTGCGAACGTTGGAAAGAAGACTCGATTGCACATCAAAACTCCTCAACTTGGAAAACGGCTGATGATGCATGAGCTGCTCTAGAATTTCCTGTTGTTCTACTGTTGTTAGTCCTTGGGTCTGTCGACGCCAACATCTAGCCATGGCTTTGCATATATTGTTCCTTGACCTGGTTCTTGAAAGGCTACCTTCCCTAGCAGGGTTGCGCTCCTTGCATCGTTGCTCACGCTTCTTTTGCACCCAATAGCCCCGGAGAAATTCTTGGTTGCCGACACTACCATAAGATACTTTTGGTAAAATTCAGTTATTCTTAACTATTTTACCACGTGGGGTGATTGAAAACTATAAGTGCTTCTTGAGTCAATCAAAACTTGAAATACATTATTCACAATCTTGATAGGAATATTAATAATTGAAGCTCGGTTTTCAGCCTTACCTGCAAGAATAACAGCATTGGCATGTGCATAATATTTAATATCCTCGGCCCACGGTTGCAATATCTTCTCCTCTTGCTCCACGAGTGTCGTCGGTAGTTGAAAAATTCATGTATATTCTCTTTCATACTCTGCCTTGGTTTTTCATCTCCTGAAGTTAATCGCTCAGGTACCTCTTGTGATGTTCGTTTGTTTTTTGCACTCAAAAGTTCGATGACCCTTTTGTAGAGAACCGAAACATTGGCCTTTACGCCATGCCTTTCCTACCATCTCTGGGGATACATATACAAAATACTGGTTACCATTCTTCTTCTCGCTCATTTGCATAATCTTATTGTCCATAAAATTTTTCCTTCTCCTTCACTTTGTCTATCATCAAAATTAAGATGATCTTGCATCTCTCCATCTTCTCCACCACTCGTTTTTTTCTTCATTCAAATCCATAGAAGCTCAAGTATGCAAAGCTCTCATTCCTTTCTCTAAGCTAAGTCTTGATGCCTACAATAACTCTAATAACTTTCTCAAGAGTTACACCCACACAGAATAATCTGTGTAAAAGCTCCTCTTCTTATCCTAGGTTGACTACTGAATTTGTTTAATGTGTGACCATCTTGTGATTGTATCGTAAAAAATTTTAAAAAGAAAAGAATCTCCTCGTTGTATCACAAAAATAAAAAAAAATATGAGTCACCCAAGACCTGCAACATCCGCAATTAAGTGTGGACTCCCCAACCTATGCTCTGATACCAACTGTGATGGTCCCAAATCTAGCCATATCTTAATCGTACAACTTAATCTAAGCAAACATTGAAACTCACTTAATCGTGCTATTTTTACATAGTAATATAATCAAATAAATCCTCTCAAATAGCAAAATAAGCATGCATGCCATATCCAAGATTCTTATCACATACGTAAATAATTTTATAAGGCATGCATATTCAAATCAATCAAAATCAACTTCAAGTATAAAACTAGCTTTTAATTCAAACAATGCTTAACTTCTCTTAGTCTTTTAAGTCACATGAGAATCTATGTTTTCAACAAAATCAATTATCATGTTCTAGCAAGATAATCTCTAGTCACTATAGCTAAGTCTTAACGATGCTTATGCATTAGTCCATCCGGTCGATGTGTTAGTCCATCCGATCTAGCAAGATAATCTCTAGTCACTATAGCTAAGTCTTAACGATGCTTATGCATTAGTCCATCCGGTCAATGCGTTAGTCCATCCGATCTATACAGATAAGATAGTCAAGGCAAATCTTGACAACTGGTCTCTTTGGGAGAGCAATACCTACCAATCTATTGGAATTAGAGAAAAGTCAAAACTATAAAAAGTTTTAGGACTTGTAATTCTCTATAGAACATTTCTTAGTGATGGTTCTCTAAAAATGAGTTCTAAGGTCTCTTTGAGAGCATTCAAAATGGCCAAAGTTGTATTTTTTCCTAAGATTTCTTCAAGTAGCCTTGGAATGAAGGACTTGCTTTTCTAAGATCTTAACTTGATATAAAAGCTCTTAACTTGATTCTTCATTTCTTTTTTATCTCTTCTTGGATAAAATCAACATATTCAATATTCACTGCATCTATTAGACTCTCAATACTATAGTATACTTAACTCTAGTGTAAGAGCTTAGAGTCTCAAACTATAGCATTCTTTTCTCTCAGTATTGTGCTCTCTTTCATTCATATCTCCAATAGATATTATCTTGGATAAACGATTTCAAATGTTAAGCTAGTCATGTATACTAAACTCTAGTGTAAGAGCTTACTAGTCTTAATTCTATAAAATTTAACTCCAAATAAGAAACTAGATAAATCTTCATCCATTACACAAAGTAACTTGATTTTGTAAACCAGTCACTATCCATGTCATTAATAAATCTTCTTGGAATCACAACTTAATAAACAATAATAACTTTGATTATCATCGCATTGTCTCAAACTTTAAGGTAATCAAACAATTTACAAACTCATATTTTTACTTTTCTTGTAGCTTTAGACTTTGTCAAATTTCTTCCACAAGAAAGCAATCCTCTATTATTTCTTCAATTAAAAAACCTAGAAAGCAACACACTCTCAAGCTTTACGAACAAATGTGGTTATATCATGTTTCTACTTGCAACCTCCACAATAGATATAGATTTCCAAACCTACACTTATTTACTTCACGATGATAGTTTACTACTTAATAAGCAAATAGGATACTACATGAAATACTTTTCTTGCTCTGGTGCGAAGAAGATATCATTCTAAATTCTACATCACATCTTTGACCTTGTAAGTAATAATCTTTACTATGATCTTCAATCATGCAAACCCGCTTCTCATGACACAATATCTTGGCCTTTCTAGGCACACTAACCAATCTATCCCTAATATGGTATCATATCTTCCCAAAGCCAACACATGGAAATCATCTTTTGACTTGGGATTATCTATGAATAAAAATCATATTCTTGACATACTTCTTATATGTATGTTGCTTTCTCAAAGCAAGCTCTACCATAAGATACTTTTGGTAAAATTTAGTTATTCTTGACTATTTTACCACGTGGGGTGATTGAAAACTATAAGTGCTTCTTGAGTCAATCAACACTTGAAATACATTATTCACAATCTTGATAGGAATATTAATGATTGAAGCTCGGTTTTCAGCCTTACCTGCAAGAATAACAGCATTGGCATGTGCATAATATTTAATATCCTCGGCCCGACGGTTGCAATATCTTCTCCTCTTGCTCCACGAGTGTCGTCGGTAGTTGAAAAATTCATCTATATTCTCTTTCATACTCTGCCTTGGTTTTTCATCTCCTGAAGTTAATCGCTCAGGTACCTCTTGTGATGCTCATTTGTTTTTTGCACTCAAAAGTTTGATGACCCTTTTGTAGAGAACCGAAACATTGGCCTTTATGCCATGCCTTTCCTACCATCTCTGGGGATAAAGACGATCATCCAAATTAAGACGATCTTGCATCTCTCCATCTTCTCCACCACTCCTTTTTTTCTTCATTCAAATCCATAGAAGCTCAAGTACGCAAAGCTCTCATTCCTTTCTCTAAGCTAAGTCTTGATGCCTACAATAACTCTAATAACTTTCTCAAGAGTTACACCCACACAGATTAATCTGTGTAAAAGCTCCTCTTCTTGTCCTAGGTTGACTACTGAATTTGTTTAATGTGTGACCATCTTGTGTTTGTATCGTAAAAAATTTTAAAAAGAAAAGAATCTCCTCGTTGTATCACAAAAATAAAAAATAATATGAGTCACCCAAGACCTGCAACATCGGCAATTAAGTGTGGACTCCCCAACCTATGCTCTGATACCAACTGTGATGGTCCCAAATCTAGCCATATCTTAATCGTACAACTTAATCTAAGCAAACATTGAAACTCACTTAATCGTGCTATTTTTACATAGTAATATAATCAAATAAATCCTCTCAAATAGCAAAATAAGCATGCATGCCATATCCAAGATTCTTATCACATACGTAAATAAGTTTATAAGGCATGCATATTCAAATCAATCAAATTCAACTTCAAGTATAAAACTAGCTTTTAATTCAAACAGTGCTTAACTTCTCTTAGTCTTTTAAGTCACATGAGAATCTATGTTTTCAACAAAATCAATTATCATTTTCTAGCAAGATAATCTCGTCACTATAGCTAAGTCTTAACGATGCTTATGCATTAGTCCATCCGGTCGATGCGTTAGTCCATCCGATCTATACAGATAAGATAGTCAAGGCAAATCCTGACAACAACTGGTCTCTTTGGGAGAGGAATACCTACCAATCTATTTGGAATTAGAGAAAAGTTAAACCTATAAAAAGTTTTAGGACTTCTAATTCTCTATAGAACATTTCTTAGTGATGTTTCTCTAAAAATGAGTTCTAAGGTCTCTTTGAGAGCATTCAAAATGGCCAATGTTGTATTTTGTCCTAAGATTTCTTCAAGTAGCCTTGGAATGAAGTACTTGCTTATCTAAGATCTTAACTTGATATAAAAGCTCTTAACTTGATTCTTCATTTCTTTCCTATCTCTTCTTGGATAAAATCAACATATCCGGTATTCATTGCATCTATTAGACTATCAATACTTTAGCATTCTTTCCTCCCAGTATTATGCTCTCTTTCATTCATATCTCCGATAGCTCTTATCTTGGATAAACGATTTAAAATGTTAAGCTAGTCATGTATACTAAACTCTAGTGTAAGAGCTTAGACTCTCAATACTATAGCATTCTTTTCTCTCAGTATTGTGCTCTCTTTCATTCATATCTCCAATAGATCTTATCTTGGATAAACGATTTCAAATGTTAAGCTAGGACATGTATACTAAACTCTAGTGTAAGAGCTTACTAGTCTTAATTCTATAAAATTTAACTCCAAATAAGAAACTAGATAAATCTTGATACATTACACAAAGTAACCTGATTCTGTAAATCAGTCACTATCCATGTCATAAATAAATCTTCTTGTAATCACAACTTAATAAACAATAATAACTTTGATTATCATCGCATTGTCTCAAACTTTAAGGTAATCAAACAATTTACAAACTCATATTTTTACTTTTCTTGTAGCTTTAGACTTTGTCAAATTTCTTCCACAAGAAAGCAATCCTCTATTATTTCTTCAATTAAAAAGCTTAGAAAGCAAAACAGCTTTATGAACAAATGTGGTTACATCATGTTTCTATTGATGGACTTGCAACCTCCACAATAGATATAGATTTCCAAACCTACACTTATTTACTTCACGATACTACTTAATAAGCAAATAGTATACTACATGAAATACTTTTCTTGCTCTGGTGCAAAGAAGATATCATTCTAAATTCTACATCACATCTTTGACCTTGTAAGTATTAATCTTTAGTATGATCTCCAATCATGCAAACCCGCTTCCCATGACATAATTTTTTGGCCTTTCTAGGCACACTAACCAATCTATCCCTAATATGGCATCATATCTTCCCAAAGCCAACACATGGAAATCATCTTTTGACTTGGGGTTATCTATGAATAAAAAGCATATTCTTCACATAATTCTTATATGTATGTTGCTTTCTCAAAGCAAGCTCTACCATAAGATACTTTTGGTAAAATTCAGTTATTCTTAACTATTTTACCACGTGGGGTGATTGAAAACTATAAGTGCTTCTCGAGTCAATCAAAACTTGAAATACATTATTCACAATCTTGATAGGAATATTAATAATTGAAGCTCGGTTTTCAGCCTTACCTGCAAGAATAACAGCATTGACACGTGCATATTCTTTAATATCCTCGGCCCACAGTTGCAATATCTTCTCCTCTTGCTCCACGAGTGTCGTCGGTAGTTGAAAAATTCATGTATATTCTCTTTCATACTCTGCCTTGGTTTCTGATCTCCTGAAGTTTATCGCTCACGTACCTCTTGTGATGTTCGTTTGTTTTTTCCAGTTAAAAGTTCGATGACCCTTTTGTATAGAACCGAAACATTGGCCTTTACGCCATGCCTTTCCTACCATCTCTGGGGATAAATATACAAAATACTAGTTACCATTCTTCTTCTCGCTCATTTGCATTATCTTATTCTCCATAAAATTTTTCCTTCTCCTTGACTTTGTCTATCATTAAAATTAAGACGATCTTGCATCTCTTCATCTTCTCCACCACTCCTTTTTTTCTTCATTCAAATCCATAGAAGCTCAAGTACGCACAGCTCTCATTCCTTTCTCTAAGCTAAGTCTTGATGCCTACAATAACTCTAATAACTTCCTGAAGAGGCACACCCACATAGAATAATCTGTGTAAAAGCTCCTCTTCTTGTCCTAGGTTGACTACTGAATTTGTTTAATGTGTGACCATCTTGTGATTGTATATCAAATCGTAAAAAATTTTAAACAGAAAAGAATCTCTTTGTTGTATCACAAAAATAAAAAATAATATGAGTCACCCAAGACCTACAACATCCGCAATTACGTGTGGACTCCCGAAACTATGCTCTGATACCAACTGTGATGGTCCCAAATCAAGCCATATCTTAATTGTACAACTTAATCTAAGCAAACATTGAAACTCACTTAACCGTGCTATTTTTACATAGTAATATAATCAAATCAATCCTCTCAAATAGCAAAATAAGCATGCATGCCATATCCAAGATTCTTATCACACATGTAAATAAGTTTATAAGGCATGCATATTCAAATCAATCAAAATCATGTTCTAGCAAGATAATCTCTAGTCACTATAGCTAAGTCTTAACGATGCTTATGCATTAGTCCATCCGATCGATGCGTTAGTCCATCCAATCTATACAGATAAGATCGTCATAGCAAATCCTGACAACTGTTCTCTTTGGGAGAGCAATACCTACCAATCTATTTGGAATTAGAGAAAAGTCAAAACAATAAAAAGTTTTGGGACTTCTAATTCTCTATAGAACATTTCTTAGTGATGTTTCTCTAAAAATCAGTTCTAAGGTCTCTTTGAGAGCATTCAAAATGGCCAATGTTGTATTTTGTCCTAAGATTTCTTCAAGTAGCCTTGGAATGAAGTACTTGCTTATCTAAGATCTTAACTTGATATAAAAGCTCTTAACTTGATTCTTCATTTCTTTCCTATCTCTTCTTGGATAAAATCAACATATCCGGTATTCACTGCATCTATTAGACTATCAATACTATAGCATTCTTTCCTCCCAGTATTGTGCTCTCTTTCATTCATATCTCCGATAGATCTTATCTTGGATAAACGATTTAAAATGTTAAGCTAGTCATGTATACTAAACTCTAGTGTAAGAGCTTAGACTCTCAATACTATAGCATTTGTCTCTCAGTATTGTGCTCTCTTTCATTCATATATCCAATAGATATTATCTTGGATAAACGATTTCAAATGTTAAGCTAGTCATGTATACTAAACTCTAGTGTAAGAGCTTACTAGTCTTAATTCTATAAAATTTAACTCCAAATAAGAAACTAGATAAATCTTGACCCATTACACAAAGTAATTTGATTTTTTAAACCAGTCACTATCCATGTCATAAATAAATCTTCTTGGAATCACAACTTAATAAATAATAATAACTTTGATTATCATCGCATTGTCTCAAACTTTAAGGTAATCAAACAATTTACAAACTCATATTTTTACTTTTCTTGTAGCTTTAGACTTTGTCAAATTTCTTCCACAAGAAAGCAATCCTCTATTATTTCTTCAATTAAAAAGCTTAGAAAGCAACACACTCTCAAGCTTTACGAACAAATGTGGTTATATCATGTTTCTACTTGCAACCTCCACAATAGATATAAATTTCCAAACCTATACTTATTTACTTCAAGATGATAGTTTACTACTTAATAAGTAAATAGTATACTACTTAATAAGCAAATAGTATACTACATGAAATACTTTTCTTGCTCTGGTGCGAAGAAGATATCATTCTCAGTTCTACATCACATCTTTGACCTTTAAGTAATAATCTTTACTATGATCTTCAATCATGCAAACTAGCTTCTCATGACACAATATCTTGGCCATTCTAGGCACACTAACCAATCTATCCCTAATATGGCATCATATCTTCCCAAAGCCAACACATGGAAATCATCTTTTGACTTTTGGTAAAATTCAATTATTCTTAACTATTTTACCACGTGGGGTGATTGAAAACTATAAGTGCTTCTCGAGTCAATCAAAACTTGAAATACATTATTCACAATCTTGATAGGAATATAAATAATTGAAGCTCGGTTTTCAGCCTTACCTGCAAGAATAACAGCATTGACATGTGCATATTCTTTAATATCCTCGGCCCACAGTTGCAATATCTTCTCCTCTTGCTCCACGAGTGTCATCGGTAGTTGAAAAATTCATGTATATTCTCTTTCATACTTTGCCTTGGTTTCTGATCTCCTGAAGTTTATCACTCACTTACCTCTTGTGATGTTTGTTTGTTTTTTGCACTTAAAAGTTCGATGACCCTTTTGTATAGAACCGAAACATTGGCCTTTACGCCATGCCTTTTCTACCATCTCTGGGGATAAATATACAAAATACTAGTTACCATTCTTCTTCTCGCTCATTTGCATTATCTTATTCTCCATAAAATTTTTCCTTCTCCTTGACTTTGTCTATCATTAAAATTAAGACGATCTTGCATCTCTTCATCTTCTCCACCACTCCTTTTTTTCTTCATTCAAATCCATAGAAGCTCAAGTACGCACAGCTCTCATTCCTCTCTCTAAGCTAAGTCTTGATGCCTACTCTAATAACTTTCTAAAGAGGTACACCCACATAGAATAATTTGTGTAAAAGCTCCTCTTCTTGTCCTAGGTTGACTACTGAATTTGTTTAATGTGTGACCATCTTGTGATTGTATATCAAAACGTAAAAAATTTTAAAAAGAAAAGAATCTCCTCGTTGTATCACAAAAATAAAAAATAATATGAGTCACCCAAGACCTAAAACATCCGCAATTAAGTGTGGACTCCCGAAACTATGCTCTGATACCAACTGTGATGGTCCCAAATCAAGCCATATCTTAATCGTACAACTTAATCTAAGCAAACATTGAAACTCACTTAATCGTGCTATTTTTACATAGTAATATAATCAAATCAATCCTCTCAAATAGCAAAATAAGCATGCATGCCATATCCAAGATTCTTATCACACATGTAAATAAGTTTATAAGGCATGCATATTCAAATCAATCAAAATCATGTTCTAGCAAGATAATCTCTAGTCACTATAGCTAAGTCTTAACGATGCTTATGCATTAGTCCATCCGATCGATGCGTTAGTCCATCCAATCTATACACATAAGATAGTCAAGGCAAATCCTGACAACTGGTCTCTTTGGGAGAGCAATACCTACCAATCTATTTGGAATTAGAGAAAAGTCAAAACTATAAAAAGTTTTGGGACTTCTAATTCTCTATAGAACATTTCTTAGTGATGTTTCTCTAAAAATGAGTTCTAAGGTCTCTTTGAGAGCATTCAAAATGGCCAATGTTGTATTTTGTCCTAAGATTTCTTCAAGTAGCCTTGGAATGAAGTACTTGCTTATCTAAGATCTTAACTTGATATAAAAGCTCTTAACTTGATTCTTCATTTCTTTCCTATCTCTTCTTGGATAAAATCAACATATCCGGTATTCACTGCATCTATTAGACTATCAATACTATAGCATTCTTTCCTCCCAGTATTGTGCTCTCTTTCATTCATATCTCCGATAGATCTTATCTTGGATAAACGATTTAAAATGTTAAGCTAGTCATGTATACTAAACTCTAGTGTAAGAGCTTAGACTCTCAATACTATAGCATTTGTCTCTCAGTATTGTGCTCTCTTTCATTCATGTATCCAATAGATATTATCTTGGATAAACGATTTCAAATGTTAAGCTAGTCATGTATACTAAACTCTAGTGTAAGAGCTTACTAGTCTTAATTCTATAAAATTTAACTCCAAATAAGAAACTAGATAAATCTTGACCCATTACACAAAGTAACTTGATTTTGTAAACCAGTCACTATCCATGACATAAATAAATCTTCTTGGAATCACAACTTAATAAATAATAATAACTTTGATTATCATCGCATTGTCTCAAACTTTAAGGTAATCAAACAATTTACAAACTCATATTTTTACTTTTCTTGTAGCTTTAGACTTTGTCAAATTTCTTCCACAAGAAAGAAATCCTCTATTGTTTCTTCAATTAAAAAGCTTAGAAAGCAACACACTCTCAAGCTTTACGAACAAATGTGGTTATATCATGTTTCTACTTACAACCTCCACAATAGATATAGATTTCCAAACCTATACTTATTTACTTCAGAATGATAGTTTACTACTTAATAAGCTCTACCATAAGATACTTTTGGTAAAATTCAGTTATTCTTAACTATTTTACCACGTGGGGTGATTGAAAACTATAAGTGCTTCTCGAGTCAATCAAAACTTGAAATACATTATTCACAATCTTGATAGGAATATTAATAATTGAAGCTCGGTTTTCAGCCTTACCTGCAAGAATAACAGCATTGACATGTGCATATTCTTTAATATCCTCGGCCCATTAGTTGCAATATCTTCTCCCCTTGCTCCACGAGTGTCGTCGGTAGTTGAAAAATTCATGTATATTCTCTTTCATACTCTGCCTTGGTTTCTGATCTCCTGAAGTTTATCGCTCACGTACCTCTTGTGATGTTCGTTTGTTTTTTGCACTTAAAAGTTCGATGACCCTTTTGTATAGAACCGAAACATTGGCCTTTACGCCATGCCTTTCCTACCATCTCTGGGGATAAATATACAAAATACTAGTTACCATTCTTCTTCTCGCTCATTTGCATTATCTTATTCTCTGTAAAATTTTTCCTTCTCCTTGACTTTGTCTATCATTAAAATTAAGACGATCTTGCATCTCTTCATCTTCTCCAACACTCCTTTTTTTCTTCATTCAAATCCATAGAAGCTCAAGTACGCACAGCTCTCATTCCTTTCTCTAAGCTAAGTCTTGATGCCTACAATAACTCTAATAACTTTTTGAAGAGGTACACCCACATAGAATAATCTGTGTAAAAGCTCCTCTTCTTGTCCTAGGTTGACTACTGAATTTGTTTAATGTGTGACCATCTTGTGATTGTATATCAAATCGTAAACAAATTTAAAAAGAAAAGAATCTCCTCGTTGTATCGTAAACAAATTTAAAAAGAAAAGAATCTCCTCGTTGTATCACAAAAATAAAAAATAATATGAGTCACCCAAGACCTACAACATCCGCAATTAAGTGTGGACTCCCGAACCTATGCTCTGATACCAACTGTGATGGTCCCAAATCAAGCCATATCTTAATCGTACAACTTAATCTAAGCAAACATTGAAACTCACTTAATCGTGCTATTTTTACATAGTAATATAATCAAATCAATCCTCTCAAATAGCAAAATAAGCATGCATGCCATATCCAAGATTCTTATCACACATGTAAATAAGTTTATAAGGCATGCATATTCAAATCAATCAAAATCATGTTCTAGCAAGATAATCTCTAGTCACTATAGCTAAGTCTTAACGATGCTTATGCATTAGTCCATCCGATCGATGCGTTAGTCCATCCAATCTATACAGATAAGATAGTCAAGGCAAATCCTGACAACTGGTCTCTTTGGGAGAGCAATACCTACCAATCTATTTGGAATTAGAGAAAAGTCAAAACTATAAAAAGTTTTGGGACTTCTAATTCTCTATAGAACATTTCTTAGTGATGTTTCTCTAAAAATGAGTTCTAAGGTCTCTTTGAGAGCATTCAAAATGGCCAATGTTGTATTTTGTCCTAAGATTTCTTCAAGTAGCCTTGGAATGAAGTACTTGCTTATCTAAGATCTTAACTTGATATAAAAGCTCTTAACTTGATTCTTCATTTCTTTCCTATCTCTTCTTGGATAAAATCAACATATCCGGTATTCACTGCATCTATTAGACTATCAATACTATAGCATTCTTTCCTCCCAGTATTGTGCTCTCTTTCATTCATATCTCGGATAGATCTTATCTTGGATAAACGATTTAAAATGTTAAGCTAGTCATGTATACTAAACTCTAGTGTAAGAGCTTAGACTCTCAATACTATAGCATTTGTATCTCAGTATTGTGCTCTCTTTCATTCATATATCCAATAGATATTATCTTGGATAAACGATTTCAAATGTTAAGCTAGTCATGTATACTAAACTCTAGTGTAAGAGCTTACTAGTCTTAATTCTATAAAATTTAACTCCAAATAAGAAACTAGATAAATCTTGATCCATTACACAAAGTAACTTGATTTTGTAAACCAGTCACTATCCATGTCATAAATAAATCTTCTTGGAATCACAACTTAATAAATAATAATAACTTTGATTATCATCGCATTGTCTCAAAATTTAAGGTAATCAAACAATTTACAAACTCATATTTTTACTTTTCTTGTAGCTTTAGACTTTGTCAAATTTCTTCCACAAGAAAGCAATCCTCTATTATTTCTTCAATTAAAAAGCTTAGAAAGCAACACACTCTCAAGCTTTACGAACAAATGTGGTTATATCATGTTTCTACTTGCAACCTCCACAATAGATATAGATTTCCAAACCTATACTTATTTACTTCAAGATGATAGTTTACTACTTAATAAGTAAATAGTATACTACTTAATAAGCAAGTAGTATACTACATGAAATACTTTTCTTGCTCTGGTGCGAAGAAGATATCATTCTCAGTTCTACATCACATCTTTGACCTTTAAGTAATAATCTTTACTATGATCTTCAATCATGCAAACTAGCTTCTCATGTTACAATATCTTGGCCTTTCTAGGCACACTAACCAATCTATCCCTAATATGGCATCATATCTTCCCAAAGCCAACACATGGAAATCATCTTTTGACTTGGGGTTATCTATGAATAAAAAGCATATTCTTCACATAATTCTTATATGTATGTTGCTTTCTCAAAGCAAGCTCTACCATAAGATACTTTCGGTAAAATTCAGTTATTCTTAACTATTTTACTACGTGGGGTGATTGAAAACTATAAGTGCTTCTCGAGTCAATCAAAACTTGAAATACATTATTCACAATCTTGATAGGAATATTAATAATTGAAGCTCCGTTTTCAGCCTTACCTGCAAGAATAACAGCATTGACATGTGCATATTCTTTAATATCCTCGGCCCACAGTTGCAATATCTTCTTGTCTATCATTAAAATTAAGACGATCTTGCATCTCTTCATCTTCTCCAGCACTCCTTTTTTTCTTCATTCAAATCCATAGAAGCTCAAGTACGCACAGCTCTCGTTCCTTTCTCTAAGCTAAGTCTTGATGCCTACAATAACTCTAATAACTTTCTGAAGAGGTACACCCACATAGAATAATCTGTGTAAAAGCTCCTCTTCTTGTCCTAGGTTGACTACTGAATTTGTTTAATGTGTGACCATCTTGTGATTGTATATCAAATCGTGAACAAATTTAAAAAGAAAAGAATCTCCTCGTTGTATCACAAAAATAAAAAATAATATGAGTCACCCAAGACCTACAACATCCGCAATTAAGTGTGGACTCCCGAACCTATGCTCTAATACCAACTGTGATGGTCCCAAATCAAGCCATATCTTAATCGTACAACTTAATCTAAGCAAACATTGAAACTCACTTAATCGTGCTATTTTTACATAGTAATATAATCAAATCAATCCTCTCAAATAGCAAAATAAGCATGCATGCCATATCCAAGATTCTTATCACACATGTAAATAAGTTTATAAGGCATGCATATTCAAATCAATCAAAATCATGTTCTAGCAAGATAATCTCTAGTCACTATTGCTAAGTCTTAACGATGCTTATGCATTAGTCCATCCGATCGATGCGTTAGTCCATCCAAGCTATACAGATAAGATAGTCAAGGCAAATCCTGACGACTGGTCTCTTTGGGAGAGCAATACCTACCAATCTATTTGGAATTAGAGAAAAGTCAAAACTATAAAACGTTTTTGGGACTTCTAATTCTCTATAGAACATTTCTTAGTGATGTTTCTCTAAAAATGAGTTCTAAGGTCTCTTTGAGAGCATTCAAAATGGCCAATGTTGTATTTTGTCCTAAGATTTCTTCAAGTAGCCTTGGAATGAACTACTTGCTTATCTAAGATCTTAACTTGATATAAAAGCTCTTAACTTGATTCTTCATTTCTTTCCTATCTCTTCTTGGATAAAATCAACATATCCGGTATTCACTGCATCTATTAGACTATCAATACTATAGCATTCTTTCCTCCCAGTATTGTGCTCTCTTTCATTCATATCTCCGATAGATCTTATCTTGGATAAACGATTTAAAATGTTAAGCTAGTCATGTATACTAAACTCTAGTGTGTAAGAGGTTAGACTCTCAATACTATAGCATTTGTCTCTCAGTATTGTGCTCTCTTTCATTCATGTATCCAATATATATTATCTTGGATAAACGATTTCAAATGTTAAGCTAGTCATGTATACTAAACTCTAGTGTAAGAGCTTACTAGTCTTAATTCTATAAAATTTAACTCCAAATAAGAAACTAGATAAATCTTGACCCATTACACAAAGTAACTTGATTTTGTAAACCAGTCACTATCCATGTTATAAATAAATCTTCTTGGAATCACAACTTAATAAATAATAATAACTTTGATTATCATCGCATTGTCTCAAACTTTAAGGTAATCAAACAATTTACAAACTCAGATTTTTACTTTTCTTGTAGCTTTAGACTTTGTCAAATTTCTTCCACAAGAAAGCAATCCTATATTATTTCTTCAATTAAAAAGCTTAGAAAGCAACACACTCTCAAGCTTTATGAACAAATGTGGTTATATCATGTTTCTACTTGCAACCTCCACAATAGATATAAATTTCCAAACCTATACTTATTTACTTCAAGATGATAGTTTACTACTTAATAAGCAAATAGTATACTACATGAAATACTTTTCTTGCTCTGGTGGTGCGAAGAAGATATCATTCTCAGTTCTACATCACATCTTTGACCTTTAAGTAATAATCTTTACTATGATCTTCAATCATGCAAACTAGCTTCTCATGACACAATATCTTGGCCTTTCTAGGCACACTAACCAATCTATCCCTAATATGGCATCATATCTTCCCAAAGCCAACACATGGAAATCATCTTTTTACTTGGGGTTATCTATGAATAAAAAGCATATTCTTCACATAATTCTTATATGTATGTTGCTTTCTCAAAGCAAGCTCTACCATAAGATACTTTTGGTAAAATTCAGTTATTCTGAACTATTTTACCACGTGGGGTGATTGAAAACTATAAGTGCTTCTCGAGTTAGTCAAAACTTGAAATACATTATTCACAATCTTGATAGGAATATTAATAATTGAAGCTCGGTTTTCAGCCTTACCTGCAAGAATAAGAGCATTGACATGTGCATATTCTTTAATATCCTCGGCCCATTAGTTGCAATATCTTCTCCTCTTGCTCCACGAGTGTCGTCGGTAGTTGAAAAATTCATGTATATTCTCTTTCATACTCTGCCTTGGTTTCTGATCTCCTGAAGTTAATCGCTCACGTACCTCTTGTCATGTTCGTTTGTTTTTTGCACTTAAAAGTTCGATGACCCTTTTGTATAGAACTGAAACATTGGCCTTTATGCCATGCCTTTCCTACCATCTCTGGGGATAAATATACAAAATACTAGTTACCATTCTTCTTCTCGCTCATTTGCATTATCTTATTCTCCATAAAATTTTTCCTTCTCCTTGACTTTGTCTATCATTAAAATTAAGACGATTTTGCATCTCTTCATCTTCTCCAGCACTCCTTTTTTTCTTCATTCAAATCCATAGAAGCTCAAGTACGCACAGCTCTCATTCCTTTCTCTAAGCTAAGTCTTGATGCCTACAATAACTCTAATAACTTTCTGAAGAGGTACACCCACATAGAATAATCTATGTAAAAGCTCCTCTTCTTGTCCTAGGTTGACTACTGAATTTGTTTAATGTGTGACCATCTTGTGATTGTATATCAAATCGTAAAAAATTTAAAAAAGAAAAGAATCTCCTCATTGTATCACAAAAATAAAAAATAATATGAGTCACCCAAGACCTACAACATCCGCAATTAAGTGTGGACTCCCGAAACTATGCTCTGATACCAACTGTGATGGTCCCAAATCAAGCCATATCTTAATCGTACAACTTAATCTAAGCAAACATTGAAACTCACTTGATCGTGCTATTTTTACATAGTAATATAATCAAATCAATCCTCTCAAATAGCAAAATAAGCATGCATGCCATATCCAAGATTCTTATCACACATGTAAATAAGTTTATAAGGCATGCATATTCAAATCAATCAAAATCATGTTCTAGCAAGATAGTCTCTAGTCACTATAGCTAAGTCTTAACGATGCTTATGCATTAGTCCATCCGATCGATGCGTTAGTCCATCCAATCTATACAGATAAGATAGTCAAGGCAAATCCTGACAACTGGTCTCTTTGGGAGAGCAATACCTACCAATCTATTTGGAACTAGAGAAAAGTCAAAACTATAAAAAGTTTTTGGGACTTCTAATTCTCTATAGAACATTTCTTAGTGATGTTTCTCTAAAAATGAGTTCTAAGGTCTCTTTGAGAGCATTCAAAATGGCCAATGTTGTATTTTGTCCTAAGATTTCTTCAAGTAGCCTTGGAATGAAGTACTTGCTTATCTAAGATCTTAACTTGATATAAAAGCTCTTAACTTGATTCTTCATTTCTTTCCTATCTCTTCTTGGATAAAATCAACATATCCGGTATTCACTGCATCTATTAGACTATCAATACTATAGAATTCTTTCCTCCCAGTATTGTGCTCTCTTTCATTCATATCTCCGATAGATCTTATCTTGGATAAACGATTTAAAATGTTAAGCTAGTCATGTATACTAAACTCTAGTGTAAGAGCTTAGACTCTCAATACTATAGCCTTTGTCTCTGAGTATTGTGCTCTCTTTCATTCATGTATCCAATAGATATTATCTTGGATAAACCATTTCAAATGTTAAGCTAGTCATGTATACTAAACTCTAGTGTAAGAGCTTACTAGTCTTAATTCTATAAAATTTACCTCCAAATAAGAAACTAGATAAATCTTGACCCATTACACAAAGTAACTTGATTTTGTAAACCAGTCACTATCCATGACATAAATAAATCTTCTTGGAATCACAACTTAATAAATAATAATAACTTTGATTATCATCGCATTGTCTCAAACTTTAAGGTAATCAAACAATTTACAAACTCATATTTTTACTTTTCTTGTAGCTTTAGACTTTGTCAAATTTCTTCCACAAGAAAGCAATCCTCTATTATTTCTTCAATTAAAAAGCTTAGAAAGCAACACACTCTCAAGCTTTACGAACAAATGTGGTTATATCATGTTTCTACTTACAACCTCCACAATAGATATAAATTTTCAAACCTATACTTATTTACTTCAACATGATATTTTACTACTTAATAAGCAAATAGTATACTACTTAATAAGCAAATAGTATACTGCATGAAATACTTTTCTTGCTCTGGTGCGAAGAAGATATCATTCTCAGTTCTACATCACATCTTTGACCTTTAAGTAATAATCTTTACTATGATCTTCAATCATGCAAACTAGCTTCTCATGACACAATATCTTGGCCTTTCTACGCACACTAACCAATCTATCCCTAATATGGCATCATATCTTCCCAAAGCCAACACATGGAAATCATCTTTTGACTTGGGGTTATGACTTGGGGTTATCTATGAGTAAAAAGCATATTCTTGACATACTTCTTATACGTATGTTGCTTTCTCAAAGAAAGCTCTACCATAAGATACTTTTGGTAAAATTTAGTTATTCTTAACTATTTTACCACGTGGGGTGATTGAAAACTATAAGTGCTTCTCGAGTCAATCAAAACTTGAAATACATTATTCACAATCTTGATAGGAATATTAATAATTGAAGCTCGGTTTTCAGCCTTACTTCAAGAATAATAGCATTGACATGTGCATATTCTTTAATATCCTCGGTCCACAGTTGCAATATCTTCTCCTCTTGCTCCACGAGTGTCGTCGATAGTTGAAAAATTCATGTATATTCTCTTTCATACTCTGCCCTGGTTTCCGATCTCCTGAAGTTTATCGCTCACGTACCTCTTGTGATGTTCGTTTGTTTTTTGCACTTAAAAGTTCGATGACCCTTTTGTATAGAACCGAAACATTGGCCTTTACGCCATGCCTTTCCTACCATCTCTAGGGATAAATATACAAAATACTAGTTACCATTCTTCTTCTCGCTCATTTGCATTATCTTATTCTCCATAAAATTTTTCCTTCTCCTTGACTTTGTCTATCATTAAAATTAAGACGATCTTGCATCTCTTCATCTTCTCCACCACTCCTTTTTTTCTTCATTCAAATCCATAGAAGCTCAAGTACGCACAGCTCTCGTTCCTTTCTCTAAGCTAAGTCTTGATGCCTACAATAACTCTAATAACTTTCTGAAGAGGTACACCCACATAGAATAATCTGTGTAAAAGCTCCTCTTCTTGTCCTAGGTTGACTACTGAATTTGTTTAATGTGTGACCATCTTGTGATTGTATATCAAATGGGAAACAAATTTAAAAAGAAAAGAATCTCCTCGTTGTATCACAAAAATAAAAAATAATATGAGTCACCCAAGACCTACAACATCCGCAATTAAATGTGGACTCTTGAACCTATGCTCTGATACCAACTGTGATGGTCCCAAATCAAGCCATATCTTAATCGTACAACTTAATCTAAGCAAACATTGAGACTCACTTAATCGTGCTATTTTTACATAGTAATATAATCAAATCAATCCTCTCAAATAGCAAAATAAGCATGCATGCCATATCCAAGATTCTTATCACACATGTAAATAAGTTTATAAGGCATGCATATTCAAATCAATCAAAATCATGTTCTAGCAAGATAATCTCTAGTCACTATAGCTAAGTCTTAACGATGCTTATGCATTAGTCCATCCGATCGATGCGTTAGTCCATCCAATCTATACAGATAAGATAGTCAAGGCAAATCCTGACAACTGGTCTCTTTGGGAGAGCAATACCTACCAATCTATTTGGAATTAGAGAAAAGTCAAAACTATAAAAAGTTTTGGGACTTCTAATTCTCTATAGAACATTTCTTAGTGATGTTTCTCTAAAAATGAGTTCTAAGGTCTCTTTGAGAGCATTCAAAATGGCCAATGTTGTATTTTGTCCTAAGATTTCTTCAAGTAGCCTTGGAATGAAGTACTTGCTTATCTAAGATCTTAACTTGATATAAAAGCTCTTAACTTGATTCTTCATTTCTTTCCTATCTCTTCTTGGATAAAATCAACATATCCGGTATTCATTGCATCTATTAGACTATCAATACTATAGCATTCTTTCCTCCCAGTATTGTGCTCTCTTTCATTCATATCTCCGATAGATCTTATCTTGGATAAACGATTTAAAATGTTAAGCTAGTCATGTATACTAAACTCTAGTGTAAGAGCTTAGACTCTCAATACTATAGCATTTGTCTCTCAGTATTGTGCTCTCTTTCATTCATGTATCCAATAGATATTATCTTGGATAAACGATTTCAAATGTTAAGCTAGTCATGTATACTAAACTCTAGTGTAAGAGCTTACTAGTCTTAATTCTATAAAATTTAACTCCAAATAAGAAACTAGTTAAATCTTGACCCATTACACAAAGTAACTTGATTTTGTAAACCAGTCACTATCCATGTCATAAATAAATCTTCTTGGAATCACAACTTAA
Organism: Cibotium barometz; assembly: GCF_041138505.1. Lineage (NCBI taxonomy): Eukaryota > Viridiplantae > Streptophyta > Polypodiopsida > Cyatheales > Cibotiaceae > Cibotium > Cibotium barometz. The sequence continues at coordinate 50,101,816 of NC_141048.1, read as the reverse complement.
TAAATAATAATAACTTTGATTATCATCGCATTGTCTCAAACTTTAAGGTAATCAAACAATTTACAAACTCATATTTTTACTTTTCTTGTAGCTTTAGACTTTGTCAAATTTCTTCCACAAGAAAGCAATCCTCTATTATTTCTTCAATTAAAAAGCTTAGAAAGCAACACACTCTCAAGCTTTACGAACAAATGTGGTTATATCATGTTTCTACTTGCAACCTCCACAATAGATATAAATTTCCAAACCTATACTTATTTACTTCAAGATGATAGTTTACTACTTAATAAGCAAATAGTATACTACTTAATAAACAAATAGTATACTGCATGAAATACTTTTCTTGCTCTGGTGTGAAGAAGATATCATTCTCAGTTCTACATCACATCTTTGACCTTTAAGTAATAATCTTTACTATGATCTTCAATCATGCAAACTAGCTTCTCATGACACAATATCTTGGCCTTTCTACGCACACTAACCAATCTATCCGTAATATGGCATCATATCTTCCCAAAGCCAACACATGGAAATCATCTTTTGACTTGGGGTTATCTATGAGTAAAAAGCATATTCTTGACATACTTCTTATATGTATGTTGCTTTCTCAAAGAAAGCTCTACCATAAGATACTTTTGGTAAAATTCAGTTATTCTTAACTATTTTACCACGTGGGGTGATTGAAAACTATAAGTGCTTCTCGAGTCAATCAAAACTTGAAATACATTATTCACAATCTTGATAGGAATATTAATAATTGAAGCTCGGTTTTCAGCCTTACCTGCAAGAATAACAGCATTGACATGTGCATATTCTTTAATATCCTCGGCCCACAGTTGCAATATCTTTTCCTCTTGCTCCACGAGTGTCGTCGGTAGTTGAAAAATTCATGTATATTCTCTTTCATACTCTGCCTTGGTTTCCGATCTCCTGAAGTTTATCGCTCACGTACCTCTTGTGATGTTCGTTTGTTTTTTGCACTTAAAAGTTCGATGACCCTTTTGTATAGAACCGAAACATTGGCCTTTACATTATGCCTTTCCTACCATCTCTGGGGATAAATATACAAAATACTAGTTACCATTCTTCTTCTCGCTCATTTGCATTATCTTATTCTCCATAAAATTTTTCCTTCTCCTTGACTTTGTCTATCATTAAAATTAAGACGATCTTGCATCTCTTCATCTTCTCCACCACTCCTTTTTTTCTTCATTCAAATCCATAGAAGCTCAAGTACGCACAGCTCTCGTTCCTTTCTCTAAGCTAAGTCTTGATGCCTACAATAACTCTAATAACTTTCTGAAGAGGTACACCCACATAGAATAATCTGTGTAAAAGCTCCTCTTCTTGTCCTAGGTTGACTACTGAATTTGTTTAATGTGTGACCATCTTGTGATTGTATATCAAATCGTAAACAAATTTAAAAAGAAAAGAATCTCCTCGTTGTATCACAAAAATAAAAAATAATATGAGTCACCCAAGACCTACAACATCCGCAATTAAGTGTGGACTCCCGAACCTATGCTCTGATACCAACTGTGATGGTCCCAAATCAAGCCATATCTTAATCGTATAACTTAATCTAAGCAAACATTGAAACTCACTTAATCGTGCTATTTTTACATAGTAATATAATCAAATCAATCCTCTCAAATAGCAAAATAAGCATGCATGCCATATCCAAGATTCTTATCACACATGTAAATAAGTTTATATGGCATGCATATTCAAATCAATCAAAATCATGTTCTAGCAAGATAATCTCTAGTCACTATAGCTAAGTCTTAACGTTGCTTATGCATTAGTCCATCCGATCGATGCGTTAGTCCATCCAATCTATACAGATAAGATAGTCAAGGCAAATCCTGACAACTGGTCTCTTTGGGAGAGAAATACCTACCAATCTATTTGGAATTAGAGAAAAGTCAAAACTATAAAAAGTTTTGGGACTTCTAATTCTCTATAGAATATTTCTTAGTGATGTTTCTCTAAAAATGAGTTCTAAGGTCTCTTTTGAGAGCATTCAAAATGGCCAATGTTGTATTTTGTCCTAAGATTTCTTCAAGTATCCTTGGAATGAAGTACTTGCTTATCTAAGATCTTAACTTGATATAAAAGCTCTTAACTTGATTCTTCATTTCTTTCCTATCTCTTCTTGGATAAAATCAACATATCCGGTATTCACTGCATCTATTAGACTATCAATACTATAGAATTCTTTCCTCCCAGTATTGTGCTCTCTTTCATTCATATCTCCAATAGATCTTATCGTGGATAAACGATTTAAAATGTTAAGCTAGTCATGTATACTAAACTCTAGTGTAAGAGCTTAGACTCTCAATACTATAGCATTTGTCTCTCAGTATTGTGCTCTCTTTCATTCATGTATCCAATAGATATTATCTTGGATAAACGATTTCAAATGTTAAGCTAGTCATGTATACTAAACTCTAGTGTAAGAGCTTACTAGTCTTAATTCTATAAAACTTAACTCCAAATAAGAAACTAGATCAATCTTGACCCATTACACAAAGTAACTTGATTTTGTAAACCAGTCACTATCCATGTCATAAATAAATCTTCTTGGAATCACAACTTAATATATAATAATAACTTTGATTATCATCGCATTGTCTCAAACTTTAAGGTAATCAAACAATTTACAAACTCATATTTTTACTTTTCTTGTAGCTTTAGACTTTGTCAAATTTCTTCCACAAGAAAGCAATCCTCTATTATTTCTTCAATTAAAAAGCTTAGAAAGCAACACACTCTCAAGCTTTACGAACAAATGTGGTTATATCATGTTTCTACTTGCAACCTCCACAATAGATATAAATTTCCAAACCTATACTTATTTACTTCAAGATGATAGTTTACTACTTAATAAGCAAATAGTATACTACTTAATAAGCAAATAGTATACTGCATGAAATACTTTTCTTGCTCTGGTGTGAAGAAGATATCATTCTCAGTTCTACATCACATCTTTGACCTTTAAGTAATAATCTTTACTATGATCTTCAATCATGCAAACTAGCTTCTCATGACACAATATCTTGGCCTTTCTACGCACACTAACCAATCTATCCGTAATATGGCATCATATCTTCCCAAAGCCAACACATGGAAATCATCTTTTGACTTGGGGTTATCTATGAGTAAAAAGCATATTCTTGACATACTTCTTATATGTATGTTGCTTTCTCAAAGAAAGCTCTACCATAAGATACTTTTGGTAAAATTCAGTTATTCTTAACTATTTTACCACGTGGGGTGATTGAAAACTATAAGTGCTTCTCGAGTCAATCAAAACTTGAAATACATTATTCACAATCTTGATAGGAATATTAATAATTGAAGCTCGGTTTTCAGCCTTACCTGCAAGAATAACAGCATTGACATGTGCATATTCTTTAATATCCTCGGCCCACAGTTGCAATATCTTTTCCACTTGCTCCACGAGTGTCGTCGGTAGTTGAAAAATTCATGTATATTCTCTTTCATGCTCTGCCTTGGTTTCCGATCTCCTGAAGTTTATCGCTCACGTACCTCTTGTGATGTTCGTTTGTTTTTTGCACTTAAAAGTTCGATGACCCTTTTGTATAGAACCGAAACATTGGCCTTTACATTATGCCTTTCCTACCATCTCTGGGGATAAATATACAAAATACTAGTTACCATTCTTCTTCTCGCTCATTTGCATTATCTTATTCTCCATAAAATTTTTCCTTCTCCTTGACTTTGTCTATCATTAAAATTAAGACGATCTTGCATCTCTTCATCTTCTCCACCACTCCTTTTTTTCTTCATTCAAATCCATAGAAGCTCAAGTACGCACAGCTCTCGTTCCTTTCTCTAAGCTAAGTCTTGATGCCTACAATAACTCTAATAACTTTCTGAAGAGGTACACCCACATAGAATAATCTGTGTAAAAGCTCCTCTTCTTGTCCTAGGTTGACTACTGAATTTGTTTAATGTGTGACCATCTTGTGATTGTATATCAAATCGTAAACAAATTTAAAAAGAAAAGAATCTCCTCGTTGTATCACAAAAATAAAAAATAATATGAGTCACCCAAGACCTACAACATCCGCAATTAAGTGTGGACTCCTGAACCTATGCTCTGATACCAACTGTGATGGTCCCAAATCAAGCCATATCTTAATTGTATAACTTAATCTAAGCAAACATTGAAACTCACTTAATCGTGCTATTTTTACATAGTAATATAATCAAATCAATCCTCTCAAATAGCAAAATAAGCATGCATGCCATATCCAAGATTCTTATCACACATGTAAATAAGTTTATAAGGCATGCATATTCAAATCAATCAAAATCATGTTCTAGCAAGATAATCTCTAGTCACTATAGCTAAGTCTTAACGATGCTTATGCATTAGTCCATCCGATCGATGCGTTAGTCCATCCAATCTATACAGATAAGATAGTCAAGGCAAATCCTGACAACTGGTCTCTTTGGGAGAGCAATACCTACCAATCTATTTGGAATTAGAGAAAAGTCAAAACTATAAAAAGTTTTGGGACTTCTAATTCTCTATAGAACATTTCTTAGTGATGTTTCTCTAAAAATGAGTTCTAAGGTCTCGTTGAGAGCATTCAAAATGGCCAATGTTGTATTTTGTCCTAAGATTTCTTCAAGTATCCTTGGAATGAAGTACTTGCTTATCTAAGATCTTAACTTGATATAAAAGCTCTTAACTTGATTCTTCATTTCTTTCCTATCTCTTCTTGGATAAAATCAACATATCCGGTATTCACTGCATCTATTAGACTATCAATACTATAGCATTCTTTCCTCCCAGTATTGTGCTCTCTTTCATTCATATCTCCGATAGATCTTATCTTGGATAAACGATTTAAAATGTTAAGCTAGTCATGTATACTAAACTCTAGTGTAAGAGCTTAGACTCTCAATACTATAGCATTTGTCTCTCAGTATTGTGCTCTCTTTCATTCATGTATCCAATAGATATTATCTTGGATAAACGATTTCAAATGTTAAGCTAGTCATGTATACTAAACTCTAGTGTAAGAGCTTACTAGTCTTAATTCTATAAAACTTAACTCCAAATAAGAAACTAGATAAATCTTGACCCATTACACAAAGTAACTTGATTTTGTAAACCAGTCACTATCCATGTCATAAATAAATCTTCTTGGAATCACAACTTAATAAATAATAATAACTTTGATTATCATCGCATTGTCTCAAACTTTAAGGTAATCAAACAATTTACAAACTCATATTTTTACTTTTCTTGTAGCTTTAGACTTTGTCAAATTTCTTCCACAAGAAAGCAATCCTCTATTATTTCTTCAATTAAAAAGCTTAGAAAGCAACACACTCTCAAGCTTTACGAACAAATGTGGTTATATCGTGTTTCTACTTGCAACCTCCACAATAGATATAAATTTCCAAACCTATACTTATTTACTTCAAGATGATAGTTTACTACTTAATAAGCAAATAGTATACTACTTAATAAGCAAATAGTATACTACATGAAATACTTTTCTTGCTCTGGTGCGAAGAAGATATCATTCTGAGTTCTACATCACATCTTTGACCTTTAAGTAATAATCTTTACTATGTTCTTCAATCATGCAAACTAGCTTCTCATGACACAATATCTTGGCCTTTCTACGCACACTAACCAATCTATCCCTAATATGGCATCATGTCTTCCCAAAGCCAACACATGGAAATCATCTTTTAACTTGGGGTTATCTATGAGTAAAAAGCATATTCTTGACATACTTCTTATATGTATGTTGCTTTCTCAAAGAAAGCTCTACCACCATAAGATACTTTTGGTAAAATTCAGTTATTCTTAACTATTTTACCACGTGGGGTGATTGAAAACTATAAGTGCTTCTCGAGTCAATCAAAACTTGAAATACATTATTCACAATCTTGATAGGAATATTAATAATTGAAGCTCGGTTTTCAGCCTTACCTGCAAGAATAACAGCATTGACATGTGCATATTCTTTAATATCCTCGGCCCACAGTTGCAATATCTTCTCCTCTTGCTCCACGAGTGTCGTCGGCAGTTGAAAAATTCATGTATATTCTCTTTCATACTCTGCCTTGGTCTCCGATCTCCTGAAGTTTATCGCTCACGTACCTCTTGTGATGTTCGTTTGTTTTTTGCACTTAAAAGTTCGATGACCCTTTTGTATAGAACCGAAACATTGGCCTTTACGCCATGCCTTTCCTACCATCTCTGGGGATAAATATACAAAATACTAGTTACCATTCTTCTTCTCGCTCATTTGCATTATCTTATTCTCCATAAAATTTTTCCTTCTCCTTGACTTTGTCTATCATTAAAATTAAGACGATCTTGCATCTCTTCATCTTCTCCACCACTCCTTTTTTTCTTCATTCAAATCCATAGAAGCTCAAGTACGCACAGCTCTCGTTCCTTTTTCTAAGCTAAGTCTTGATGCCTACAATAACTCTAATAACTTTCTGAAGAGGTACACCCACATAGAATAATCTGTGTAAAAGCTCCTCTTCTTGTCCTAGGTTGACTACTGAATTTGTTTAATGTGTGACCATCTTGTGATTGTATATCAAATCGTAAACAAATTTAAAAAGAAAAGAATCTCCTTGTTGTATCACAAAAATAAAAAATAATATGAGTCACCCAAGACCTACAACATCCGCAATTAAGTGTGGACTCCCGAACCTATGCTCTGATACCAACTGTGATGGTCCCAAATAAAGCCATATCTTAATCGTACAACTTAATCTAAGCAAACATTGAAACTCACTTAATCGTGCTATTTCTACATAGTAATATAATCAAATCAATCCTCTCAAATAGCAAAATAAGCATGCATGCCATATCCAAGATTCTTATCACACATGTAAATAAGTTTATATGGCATGCATATTCAAATCAATCAAAATCATGTTCTAGCAAGATAATCTCTAGTCACTATAGCTAAGTCTTAACGATGCTTATGCATTAGTCCATCCGATCGATGCGTTAGTCCATCCAATCTATACAGATAAGATAGTCAAGGCAAATCCTGACAACTGGTCTCTTTGGGAGAGAAATACCTACCAATCTATTTGGAATTAGAGAAAAGTCAAAACTATAAAAAGTTTTGGGACTTCTAATTCTCTATAGAATATTTCTTAGTGATGTTTCTCTAAAAATGAGTTCTAAGGTCTCTTTTGAGAGCATTCAAAATGGCCAATGTTGTATTTTGTCCTAAGATTTCTTCAAGTATCCTTGGAATGAAGTA